>NC_069797.1:57621153-58262869 GCF_027406575.1 Nycticebus coucang
CAGCTTCTCATCCACACCAACAAGCAGCTTCTGGGCTTTGGCATCCACATCACCCACATCCACCCCTCCTTCGTGGTGGAACAGGACATAGTCCCCTTCTCGAGTGGCATAGATACAGACATAGAACTCTTCCGCCTTGCAGGTGAAGAGAGCATGAAGCCAGTGAGGTCACAGAACTGGGGAAAATGGGGTGCCACCTCACACCAGGTGAGGAACCCACCCCTGTGGTCTCATTTCTAAAACCCAGCAAAAAACATCTACCCAGGGGAGACATATTCACCATCTTCCCCCCAGGGACAAGGAGGAGAGCAGGGGCTACTCCCCCATGAACAGCCCAAATTGAGGCAGCGTGACCTGATCAGGGATCTTTCTCATCTCAGTCATAGGAAGTCCCCTCTGTTATTAGCCCTAATTCCTCCCTGCTATAAACTAAGCCCTTTCTTCATCTCTGAACTTCCTATTCTGCAGTCCCCTCAGATACTCAGAGACCTTGGTCCCTCTGAATTTTCTCCATCAGCTTGACTTCTTTCATTATTTTAAGGTGGATAAATACAAAGCTCCAGGAAGAAGAAGACCCAGGTCGGAGCCATAACACACGTACCTGACTGTGGGAGACAAAGGGTTCAATCAGAAAGTTCTTGAGGAAGCCTTTGGCCTTGCCAACCTACGGACAAATTAAAGGAAAGGAAACTCAGGCATCTCCTCCTAGAGAGATGGATCATCCAGAGGCAGGCCCCATGAACATCACCACACCACAACACCCAGCAAAGAGACTTCCCCACGAAAAATGGGGTCAGAGATCCCAAGGCCCAAGAAGTCCTCAGGAGATACCCTCTCTTGCCCCCTTGCTCTTGGTCCACGTATACTTCAACATGCACTGACCTTGGACATTCATTTCTGGCCTCCTCTGGAAGGTGATATATGAACTGCACAAATTAATACATTAACTGCCATGTTTATTTAACAAACGCTAGTGTGAGCCTGGGATCTCACGAAGTACATACAACTTATGCGTCTCTTAATAAAACACCGTGGCCCTAAGGAAAAATTTTTTTCTAGTGTGGCAGTCAATGTGTTAAAGAGCTCAGATAAAACAAAGCTATCTCAGAGCTTGGGTCGGGAGATGAGAACTTGGGTAAGAGGAGACCTGACCATTCTGCTTTGTCTGCCTTTAGGTGGGCAAGGGACCCAGCCTGAGAACATGGGTCCAGGCCTGGGGAACGGAGGAGGAAGAGAGGAAAGCTGGAGCTTGATGGGGAAAACTTTTCCACAGATGCTCCTGGCTAAGGACAACAGGCCTGCAGAGCTAATCAGTTTGAGTGAGTCCCTGGTGGCAGAAGCCAGACAGCCCTCATCCCAGTATGTCCAGACCTCCCCACCCACCGGGTGCGTCACTGCTGAGTCAGGGACCAGACAGCAATCCATCAGAGGTAATGAGCCGCTCCTGCTGGCCTGATGCTACCACCAGCTCAGATGTCCCTGACAGCCCCTCCTAAGGGCCAGCTGAGAAAGGAACACGCCATGCTCAGCACCAACCTTGTCATCCTCTCTCCAAATGTCAGGTCCGCCCACCAAAGAGCCACAAGCAACTTCAAGGATTCCTCTTTACCCGTGAGGGCCAGAAATCCAGAAATTAACATGAAGAGCTGCTTTAAGAAAGCCCAGTAAGGAAAATGTCTCCATGACCACCTCTGTAGCTACTTCCAAGGCAGTAGAGGGGGAAACAGTTCATTGTTGGTCCACATACACCCCAAATGGGCAGCAGGCCCTTCAGAACCAAGTGCATAAAGCCAGGTGTAGAAAGCACAGCCTTCTCAGGCTGAGCCAAGTCTCAGTTCTACTCTCTCCCTCAGTCTTCCAGCTCCCCTGGGAAATGAGAAGGCAAGAACATAATTTCATTTCTGAGCATGTTCTAACCTTCCTAAGCCACATTTCCCTTGAGCTCTCTTATCTACATAGTTTAATCAACAAGCCATAAAAAATCAAGAAGTAAACTCATTCTTTACCATTATTAATAATCTCATACTAAGGACAGGTATGGTGGCTCACACTTATAATCCTAGCACTCTAGAAGGCTGAGGCAGGAAGATAACTTGAGTTCAGGAGTTCAAAACCAGCCTAACCAAGAGTGAGACTCCATCTCTACTAAAAATAGCCAAGCATTGTGGTGGGTGCCTATAGTCCCTGCTACTCAGGAGTCTGAGGCAAGAAGATCATTTGAACCCAAGACTCTGAGGTTGCTATGACCTATAACACCACAGCAACCTACCCAGGGTCACAGAATAAGACTCAAAAAAAAAAAAAAAAATTCATACTAGGTTCTTTTTTTTTCTCTTGAGACAAAGTCTCATGTCACCCTCAGTACAGTGCTACAGCGTCACAGCTCACAGCAACCTCAAACTCTTGGGCTTAAGCAATTCTCTTGCCTCAGCCTCCCAAGTAGCTGGGACTACAGGCGCCTGCCACAACGGCCGGCTATTTTTCTGTTGTAGTTGTTGTTGTTTAGCAGGCCTAGGCCGGGTTCGAACCTGCCAGGCCCAGTGTATGTGGCCGGCGCCCTAACCACTGTGCTCTGGGTGCTGAGCCTAATACTAGGTTTTTGCCTCAATGTTATTCCACTTAAATTATTGTACATCTCCTTTTTTCCATCTTTTTTTAAATCCACCATCTTAGGTGTATGTGTCCTTACAAGCTACCATGACCCTCAAGAGACCCTGGTCCCAGTTTCTCTTTGGAAACTGGAACAAAAGGAGTTCCCAGAATGGGTTTAAAGAGCCCCTTCTTCATGGTCAGACCATTTCCATCTGGCCCCTAAACTGGACTGGGGTTTCTTTTGCAGGACATTTTGCCCAAACCAATAACAAAAGTTTGGATTCCTTGGTAGGAGAGCGGGATTGAGACTGGCCTTATTGCCTATGGCCACTCGCATGGGTCACCCCTCCTTGTACTGTCGCCTTCCCCAGGCTGCAATCCTGAGATTACACTGATGCACAGAGCTGCTGGACTACAGGTGACCACGTCTACTTCTGTTACCGTAGTCTTCCCCTCCAGTCCTATACCCATACTCACTGTGGCCTCCTGTCCCAGCCGTGGCTTCAACCAGGACTTGACTCCATCCAAAGTGAGGTTGACCCCAACTAGGCCAAGTTTTCCACGCCTTTTGATCAGCTGGTCTGGCTTGACTACCAAGCTCTGGAATGAAAAGAGTCTGTATTTAGAGCCAGGGAGGGCAGAAGGGAGTAAGAGTCGATAGTGTGGGTGGCCCAAAGCAGAAGACAGCCTAGATAACTTCCAATTCACCCCACTTCAAAGTCAACCCCAGCCATCCTTTGGGGTCAACTCTAGGAAGCTTCTCTCACCTATCCAAGCCTACATCTTTCTTTTCACAACCAGGAATCTAGATCTATCCCTGCCTGGAATGGGGCCTGGCACAGAGATGAAGAGTAGGTGCTCAATAAATAATGCTGGGTAAATAAGTGATTCCCTACTTAGTATGGATGTGATGTATTAGCTTCTTCATTCTATGGTAAACTCCTCAGAGTATGGACCAGAACCTGTGTTCCAAAAGGGATAACAGAGAGACACAGCTTTGGAGTATCAAAGAATCTCAGAGGTCATCTGGCCAACCCCATCACTGTGCTTGAACCATGTCTTCCACATCTCCAGTGCCAGGAAATTCACTGCCACCCTCTGTGGATGGGCTGCCTCACAGTCGCAGGATCCCCACCCCTAGTCCTACTCTTATTCTCCAGGCCCTGCCGAAGAAGTCTTTTTTTTTATATAATTTTTTTAAGACTAGTCAAGAAGGTAAGAAAGTTGAACAAGGAGCTTCATCTGCAACTCCCTATGAACAACCAACTGAGATAACTCACTACCTCAGCCAAAGCTGAAAACTTGCTAACAGTGGCCCTGCAGGGATCCAAGCCAGGAGCCCCCACCCACTTCAGGCAAGACCCTAAGGGTCAGTGCCATTCTTCATTTATTGAGAGGTCAATACTTTCTAATTGCTCTGACACATTCCTGACATGCCCCACTTAGGGAAGGGGAGGACACATACTAGCTTTTTATTGACCATATACCAAGTAGCTTGCTACATGCCTTCCAGAGTGTTATCCACACTTGACAGATTGGTAATCTTAAACTCAAAGAGGTGAGATCGCTGGACCCAGGCCACATGGTTAATAAACAAAGAGCTGTGATTTGGACACCAGTTTGTCCAGTTCCAAGGCCATGCCCAACATGTAGGACCCACAGGGAACATAAAACCCTGCTCAGCCCTCTGCATGCTACCCCCTCAGGTGATCATGTGACCCCACCAGCATCGGGCTTTTTCCTCTCAGGTCTTGGGCCTAAATAAAGAGCCCAGGGTGGGGGAGGGCTACCTGGCTGAGCAGCCATGGGTGGTCCTGCAGTAAGCGGGCCCAGTCTGTGTCAGGGGTAACCCGGGCATACTTGAATCGATTCTGGATGGCTGAAGTGGTGCAGATGAACTTGTAAAGGAGTTCTTTGCCCGTCTGCTCTGAAATTGCCTTGGCTGACATGACTGCAGAGGGACCTGCTCTACCTGTTGGGAAGAGCAGAGTTGGTCAGAAGGTAGCAAGGCTGGGGAGGCGCTATCTTGCTGGGCAGGGCAGACTCCCTCCCAGCTACCCCCAAACAGTAAAACCAGAGCCCAGCTTTTCTTAAGTGGAGAAAAAGGGCTGCCCCAGAGCTTTATGGAGGGAATGGAAAGGAGAATTCAAATAGCACTTTCACCGGCAGATCCAGAGATAACGGGTAAGGGAATATGGTGAAGGAAAACAAAGGTGCCATTTGCCCTGAGACTCTTGCCTCAACCCGGCCCCTACTCCCTCTAGGCAAACTAGTTTAATCCCGACCACATTCATCTTGGAGCAACAGGCAGCTTGCCAGGGGACCAAGAACACCAGTGTTTTCACCTGAATCTGGTCCCACCTGAGGTAGGCACACAGACCCTGAATCGCAACCTCAGTTTCTCTGACCAGGAAGACAGAAAGAGCTGGGTATACCTTTCATCAATACCCTGCCCAGACTTACTCCTGCACACGCATGCACACACACACACAGCCAGGCTGTAGACCAGGCCAGGAAGTTTATTTAGCCATGGCTCACACCTGTAATCCTAGCACTCTGGGAGGCTAAGGCAGGAGGACCGCTTGAGATCAGGAGTTTGCGACCAGTCTGAGCAAGAGTGCAACCCTGTCTCTACTAAAAATACAAAAACTAGCTGGGCATTGTGGCAGGCGCCTGTAGTTCCAGCTACTCAGGAGGCTGAGGCAGGAAGATTACTTGAGCTCAGGAGTCTGAGATTGCTGTGAGCTATGATGATGCCATGGCACTCTCCCCACGGTGACAGAGTAAGACCCTGTCTCAAGGGCGGCGCCTGTGGCTCAGTCGGGAAGGCACCGGCCCCATATACTGAGGATGACGGGTTCAAATCCGGCCCCGGCCAAACTGCAACCAAAAAATAGTCGGCCGTTGTGGTGGGTGCCTGTAGTCCCAGCTACTCGGGAGGCTGAGGCAAGAGAATCGCTTAAGCCCAGGAGTTGGAGGTTGCTGTGAGCTGTGTGAGGCCATGGCACTCTACCGAGGGCCATAAAGTGAGACTCTGTCTCTACAAAAAAAAAAAAAAAAAAAAGACCCTGTCTCAAAAAAAAAAAATTTTTTTTTACTTAGTCTCAAACAGGATCATGCAGCTGCCCAGGCCACAGTTAGATGGAGAAGTGGGAAGGAGGAGGCACTAGCCCCCCAGAGCAACCATGGGGGGCTGAGGGTGGGAGGAACAGTGACCTTTAGTATATCTCACTTGCCCCACTGAGTCATCCAGCTGCTAATTTGGAGTAAAAACTACTCAGCAAGGCAACACCCTTCTCTGGGGACCACCCTGTACTGGTCACTTCTAACTGAGCCAGAGCAGGAAGAGGAAGAAATCATCCTGGGTCACATGTGTGAGCCCTGTGAGGAACACTGAGATTCATAGCCCCATTTCTTAGATGAAGAATAAAAGCTCAGAGGATTAAGATAATATGCCAGGAATGGTGGCTCATGCTGTAATCCTAGCATTTTGGGAGGCCGGAGGCAGGAGGAATTACTTGAGGTCAGGAGTTTGAGAATAGCCTGAGCAAGAGAAAGACCCTGTCTTTGCTTTAAGAAAAAAAAAAGGAAAATTAGTCAGGCACAGTGGTATGCCACTGCAGCTCCTTGGGAGGCTCAGGCAGAAGGATCACTTGAATCCAGGTGTTTGAGAATCCTGTGAGCTAGGCTGACTCCCCTGCATTCTACCTAGGGTGACAGAGCAAAACTCTTATCTCAAATAAAGAAACCTTGCCCAAGAAGCCCAACTGTCCCAACAGATAATAAGCAGGGTTGAGACCTACGACTTCAACCTAGGTCTCTAGGAAAATCCACAAAAGCCTGAGACAAGACCCTTTCTCCAAGAATAATTGGGTCCACATGCCTTTTTCACTTCAAGGAGTCTGTGCTCAGAATTTCTTCACCTCCCTTGCCCACGACCTTGTCCTAACACACTAATTTTCCTGTGTGTCAGGGATGCAGGAGGGCCCTGGGGAGGCAAAAAGGAGAGGGGAAGATAGGAAAAGAAACTGAGTCATTCAGGCTAAGAACTTGGCCAGATCAGGAAAATTCACTCCTGCCTCTCCCACAAAGGCCCAGAAGCAAAATTTTGAATTTGCTGGGGGTAGAAAAATAGTTAAATACAAATAAAGGAAGAGAGAGTTAGGAGGTGGTAGCTGGTTCAGGCACACAAGAAGGTCGGTCTCCACTCTCAGCTCAGGGAAAGCCAGTGTTCCAGTGGCCAATTTGCAACCCCCTCCCAGCTGGCCAGGCTCTTGGGGTTCCAGATTCTAATCCTGACCTGGCTGGCTCCTTCAGTCTACCAGCTAGTCTCCAACTTGGCACAACGGGCATATTCAGCCTGGTGTCTGGCCCAAAGTGGGATAGCTGGGAAGGAGTTCAGAAAAGACATTCACTTTTCTAGCATTTCCCTGAGATTACTGACTATTCCTTCTCAATATGAGTTTTCTTTTTTTTTTTTTTGTAGAGACAGAGTTTCACTTTATTGCCCTCAGTAGAGTGCCGTGGCATCACACAACTCACAGCAACCTCCAACTCCTGGGCTTAGGAGATTCTCCTGCCTCAGCCTCCCGAGTAGCTGGGACTACAGGCGCCCACCACAACGCCCGGCTATTTCAATATGAGTTTTCAAAGGAGATACCTGGACTAGTCACACTGCCTCACGGTCCTCCACCCCCCACCCACTCCCACTCCATTTCCCAACCTTCTTGACTCAGACCGGAAAAACTGGTCCTGAAATCAAACGGGTACGCCCCCCACCCCCTTCCCAAACACTGTGCAACCCAGAGCAGATCCAGCAGAGAGAGGAGGGGGCAGCAGCTGACCACCCTCAGCAGACACCTCAGTTAAGAGTGATTACAAACTCTAGGAGAAAGGAAGACCCTTGCCTAAGTGTCTCCAGAAGAAAGATGTCTGATACTCCCAGGATAACAGTCTCCTGAACCTGGCACCTCCTAAAACAGACACAAGACCCAACTTTGGAAAGGACAAAAGAGAATAAAGGGACCTTCTGCAGCTAAAAACATTTTTTAAAAAAATCACAACTTTCTTGAGCCTTAGATCCAAAACCCCATCGCCATAGGGTCTTTTGAAAGGGGATGATATAGAAGATAAGATTTGCCAGTTTACCAAAGTAAGAGATTTGCTACCAGGGCACTTTGGCTTAGGGGAGGTCAAGAAAAAGAATTTATACAATAAAAAGACAGAGTCTGGGCTCAGTGCCTGTAGCTCAGCAGCTAGGGCATCAGCCACATACACCAGAGCTGGCGGGTTCAAATCCAGCCCGGGCCTGCCAAACAACAATGACAAGTATAACCAAAAAATAGCCCAGTGTTGTGGCGGGCATCCCAGCTACTTGGGAGGCTGAGGCAAGAGAATCACTTAAGCCCAAGAGTTTGAGGTTGATGTGAGCTGTGACACCACAGCACTCTACCCTAAAAAAAAAAAAAAAAGAAAAAAAAAAACACTCTACCCTACTCAGGGCAACAGCTTGAGACTCTATCTCAAAAATAAAAAAAAAAGAAAGAAAAAGAAAAAAGAAAGAAAGAAAGAGTCTGGTCTCTGCATATTCACCAATGCACGATGAGAAGGTAGTGGACTCACAAACCCAGGAAGTGGACTCAGTGGAGATAAACCACAACTTTAATCATTCAGTGGGGTCTCGAAGTCTCCTAAGACTCTCTTAACCTTTTTGAGGTCTCAGACTCTTGAAACTCTGAAGAAAAGCCCAGAAAATATGCACATATCCAATTGCCCCTATCATTTTGAGGAGATCACCTGTGACTATGATCTGATGGCCCATGGACAGACCACCAGTTAAAAACATTTGCTCTAGTGACAATGGGACTTAAAAGTATATACCAGCCTGCAACCACACTCTAGCCCAGGAAACAGGGCAAGACCTTGCCTTGAAAAAGAAAGATAAATAGATAGATAAAGATAGATAAATGAATGAAGTATATACCAATTCTGGGTTTATGGAAACTCACCCTCCCCCCCCAAAGTCTCAGTCTGGCCAGTAGCTGAATGTGCTGTCAAAGTGGTGACAGATGATTGGGCAGAGCCTGAATCCCAGGCACTATTACCTGGTAATAGGTAAATTTATAAACAATTTAGGGGAAATCATGCCAAGGAACCTAAAAACATACACACTCTCTAAGGGAGGGATCTTATGAACTGAATGAGGTCTTTTCTTTTCTTTCTTTCTTTCTTTTTTTTTTTTTTTTTGAGACAGAGTTTTACTCTGTCATCCTCGGTAGAGTCTGTGGCATCATAGCTCACAGCAACCTCAAACTCTTGGACTCAAGTGACCTTCTTGCCTCAGCCTTCCAAATAGCTAGGACTACAGGTGCCCACCACAATGCATAGCTATTTTTAGAGATGGGAATCTCACTGTTGCTCAGGTAGGTCTAGAACTCCACCCACCTAGGCCTCCCAGAGTACTAGGATTACAGGTGTCAGCCTCCACAGCTGGCCTCTGAATGGGGTCTCTTTTCTGCAAACAGAGTGAGCAACCCAGGATTGAGTTCAGCCGCAGAGAGAAACAGCAGGCCACAGGAAAGGCTGAATGAAGGTTTGTGGTCCACAAGATGTACCCCTAGACCACAGCTGGTGGAAAAGAATCACTGGGGATAGTATGTAGGGTCTCTCTCTGGGAAAGACAAAAAGCACTCATTTTAAGATTAGCATCTGCGGGACTGGGATTTGAGAAGACAATCTCTGGAGTAAATGAGACAGGCTAAATTCTGTGCGTGTCCCCAACTGCAACAGGAATAGTGTCAGGATGCGGATGGAAACGCTACATGTCCAAAGTCTTCCCATTACCGTCCCCCAAGCTGTTTAGGGAGTTTTTAAAGAGGTGAAAGTTACCTCTCTAGGCAGCTGGGGTTTACCAGCTGTCCTCCACCCAACATTGCAGAAATCCAAGAAGCTGAGCCGGCTGGAACACTGAGCAAAGTTAAAAGGTGGAGGGGGGGAGTAGATTAGCAGACCCCCCCACCCCCCACCCAATGGCAGAGCTCTTTGGTCCTGCATAGTTATCTGCCAAGGTTGGAGAGGGCAGCAAGCTCTGGGCCTGGCCCTGTGCCAGGCTCGACAGGAGGGCGGTGGCAGCATCCTCCAGCCCCCTGAGAACCTTGCCATGGTCAGGCTCCGTGTCAGCTCAGGGGTGGGGTGGGGAAGGAGCGGGGCACCCGGGCCATCTGTCGCTTAGGGGCTGAGCGCGAGGGCACCTCCAGAGTGGGGAGGGACCTCCCCGCGCCGCAGCTCCCAGCCAAGTCCTCGCGGCGAGGCAAGGCCTTGGGCGCCCTGGGGCAGCCTGGCCCCGCGTGCACCGCCCCGGCGGCGCGCCCAGCTCGCTCCCTCCACTTAGGCGTGCAGCTCAATGGATTCTCCACAGAACTAAGAGCAAGGGCCCGAGCCCGGCTTGTGAGGGGTCGAAGTGAGGCCAGTCGCCACCTCTTTCTCTACTTCCCGTCCCGGCATCCGGTGGTGGCGGGGGGAGAACCTGAAAAAGCCCGAGGAGACTGTCCCAGGGTGGGGGAGAAGGGCGCCAGGATCCGGCAAATGCAAATTGGAGTAGAGAACAGTAGCAAGGACCGCGGCAAGCCCTGTGCAAACTCTCAAGAACTGGAATATGGGAGGCTAGGGATTAGGGAGTCGATTCGCAGCCACCGGCCGGGGTCCCGGGCGAAGGATAACCTAAGGCTAAGACCCCCCAAAAAAACTTCCAAGCAGGTGCAGGGAGGGTGCGTGAGCATCCAGCCAGCATCCGCAGTTTCGGGTTGGGGGAGGGAGGCAGAAAGCTCCCAGGGCGAGTTGGGGTCCCGCCTGCAAAAACAGCCGCCTGCACTCACCTCCCTGCGAAAGTCTGTGCGCGCCACTCCCTCCACAGGCCCAACTCACCCCCACTACCAGGAGCGCTCCAGCCACCCGAAGCCGCCCGGGATCCGGCTTTTGTTCCGGCCCAGGCGGCCTTCTCCCCGCCCCCATCAGCTCACGGCCAGAGCGGCCTCGCCATTGGTCACACGCGTTCCCTAGCCTGAGCGCCAGGGCTCCTCCCAATTCGCTGGCGGCATGGCCCCGCCCCCGAGGCGGGCCTCGGGGGCTGCAGGGACTTGTAGTTCCGCCGGCCGGTCAGCCGCAGACTGCCTACGGGCGCCGCCTCTAAGGGCCAGCGGGTCCGGGGCGGGGCCTCGGGTGGGGAGATGGGCCGGGCTACGCTGTGAGACGAGCATACCGGGCTGGGGGCCGTGGCCTGATTGCTTTCCGGGCTGGGCCGACTGCCACTCCGGGAGGGAGAGGGGTTTGTTAGCTCAAGTGGGTGTAGCGCAGCTTTGGGACCTGGAGTCCCCTTCCTTCTTCCCTAGGGACAAACTTACGTAGACATCCCGGCCGCCTGTTATCTGCCATACCAGTCCCAGCTGCTTAGACCCTCTTTTTAAGTTACCTTGTCAGACGGCTTTCCCAAGCGCGCCGGACGCCTCTCCCCTCCCTATTGAGCTAGTGGGGTGAGGCTGAAAGCTCAGGTAAACAGAGCTTACTTCCCTATATAAGATTGGGCAGGGAATGCCATGAGTACAGGGATAGGAGGACGCCAGTCAAAGCGAATTCCGTCCTACTCACCTGCTCACCTCAGCGGGGGTCAGGGCGGAGCTGAGAATTCGCTGGGAGATTCTAGCCCTCAGGGTTGGGGCCATTTCTGCCAGGATCTTGCTCCCACTCAACCAAGGGCTTAGACACTGGAATGAATGAATTTACCCCTCCATGTTTTCCAAACCCACAACTGGGACACCCAATATGACAGGTGTTGTTGAACTTGTGGGGCAGAATATGTAAATCAGACAGTCCTGGAAATCAGGACATGTATTTACTGCTCTGACATTTTGGAGCCTCTATACCTGCACCCCAATCCTGTAGGTCTCCGGAGCTGCTCCCTGAACTCAACGACTGTTTAGCTCCAAAAAGGAGGCCAGAATCATCCATTGACCATTTCAAGTGAAGAGGTCACCCCAAGGTGCAGAAAATCAACAGACATATACCTCTGGCAAGCACTTAGGGTCATACTCAACACTGCAACAATGTTGTGACACGTGAGGAAAACTTCCCCAAGCCCCTCTCCCCTCAATCCTGTTGCTCCCAGGAGTGGCCTAGCTGAACTTGCTATTCATGCCTGAACCATGTGTTCCCAGATGATGGCACTTTCTGGTCCCTTACCTACCTGCATCTTTTTGAAATAGTGGCTCCCCACCTCCTCTTTCTTTTTGGTTTTAAAATAGGAGAGAGGCCCTAAAGAATCTTCATGGGTTGAGCTCCACACCTCCCAAGAACCTGCCCAAAAAGCACAAATATCAGTGAAGAGCGTCCTCTCTACAGGTAAAGAAAATATCTTCTATGAAGATATTTAATGTTAGGTTGGCCAAGCTAACTCCATCTTGAAAAGTCCTTCTGTGGGCTCCACGCCTGTAGCTCAGCAGCTAGGGCACCAGCCACATAAACCCGGGCTGATGGGTTGGAATGCAGCCCAGGCCTGCCAAACACCAATGAGAACTAGAACCAAATAATAGCCAGGCATTGTGGCAGGCAGGCACCTGTAATCCCTGCTACTTGGGAGGCTGAGGTAAAAGATTCGCTTAAGTCCAAGAGTTTGAGGTTGCTGTGAGCTGTGATTCCATAGCACTCTATCAAGGGTGACATAGTGAGACTCTCAAAAAAAAAAAAAAATAGAAAAGCCATTCTTTGAGACTCTATTACAGGTGGACATAACTCAGATAAGAGAAAGACATGCTGCAGGCTCATCCTTACACCAGCCCAATTACTGACCCACCTGAGAGAAATATGCTGACACTCCCATAAGAAGTGCTGGAGAGGGTGGCGCCTGTGGCTCACTGAGTAGGGCATTATCCCCATATACCGAGGGTGGCAGGTTCAAACCCGGACCTGGCCAGACTGCTCAGGCTGTTCTCCAACTCCTAAGCTCAAGAGATCAGCTTGTCTCAGCCTCCCAGAGTGTTAAGATCACAGGCATGTGCCACAGTGTCTGACCCTGTGTGTTGTTTTTTAAAGAAAGGGTCTCATAGCTGGGCATTGTGGCAGGCGCCTGTAGTCCCAGCTGCTCGGGAGGCTGAGGCAAGAGAATCACCTAAACTCAGGAGTTGGAGGTTGCTGTGAGCTGTGATGTCATAGCACTCTACTGAGGGTGATAAAGTGAGACTCTGTCTCAAATAAAAAGAATCTCATTCTAATCCCCAGGCTGGGGTGTGGTAATATGATCATAGCTCACTGCAGCCCCAAAATCATGGGCTCAAGCAATCCTCCCGCCTTAGCCTCCAGAGTCACTAAGGCTATAGGTGTGTACTGCCATGCCTGGCTAATATATAAATAAATATATTTAGTTATACACACACATATATATATAAAATCTTAGATTGATATAAGGGTACATATGATTAGGTTACATTGTTTGCATTTGTCAGGAAAAGTCCCAGTTGTACTTGAGTTCTTCACTCCGGAGGTGTGTCATATACTCCTATATCATATCCGTTAGGTGGGGGCTTACTGAGCTCCGTTCCCCCTTCCTCCCTTCTTGAATTTAATTGAGTTTTCGTCTCATGTGGGCCTATAGTTAGTTGTCCATCTACTAGTTTCAAATTAGTATTGAGTACATGGGATGCTTGTTTTTCCATTCTTTTTTTTTTGGTAGAGACAAAGTCTCACTTTTTCACTCTCGGTAGAGTGCTATGGTGTCACAGCTCACAGCAACCTCCAATGCCTGGGCTTAGGCAATTCTCTTGCCTCAGCCTACCGAGTAGCTGGGACTACAGGCACCAGCCACAACACCCGGCTATTTTTTTGTTGCAGTTTGGCTAGGTCGGGGTTTGAAACCGCCACCCTCGATACATGGGGCCGACGCCCTACTCACTGAGCCATAGGCGCCGCCTTTGTTTTTCCATTCTTGTGATACTTCACTAAGGAGAATGTTCTTCAGCTCCATCCAGGTAAACTCAAAACATGTAAAGTCTCCATCTTGTTTTTATGGCTGAATAATTTTTTTTTTTTTTTTTTTGCAGTTTTTGGCCAGGGCTGGGTTTGAACCCACCACCTCCACCATATGGGGTCGGCACCCTACTCCTTGAGCCACAGGCACCACCGAATTTTTAAATATTTTGTAAAGATGGGGAGTCTCACTATGTTGCCCAGTCTAGTCTCATACTCCTGACCTCAAGAGATCTTCCTACCTCAGTCTCCCAAAGCACTAGGATTATAGGCATGAGCTATCATGTTGGCAACAAATGCTTTTTATGTCGACTTGGTGATATCAATAAAAACTTTACCCTTTGCTCCAGCAATTCCGTTTCTAACATATTATTCTTCAGATATACTTGCATGTGTGTATCAAGATAAGGATTTTATCTGTTTTCTTCATAGCTGTGTTTCCAGTAGTTTAAATAGGGACTGGTAGACGGTAAATGCTCAGTAAATATTTGCTAGGCAAGGGCAAAAGGAAAATAACTGTCCAGGGAGTGAGGGAGGAGAGGTACAGGCCAGAGGGTCCATGAGCCAACAACTGGGATTTTCTAGTTCTCTCTGTGATCCCTTTCCAGCCTTCTGCTTCCAACCCCCAGCCTCCCCAGGGAAGACTCTCTTGTTACCCCATCATGGATTAATCAAACTGGGCCCCATAGTCTTATCTTTCTGCTCTGACTTAAAAGCTCTAAACTCTTTTGATTTTCCCATTTCAGTCATTTCCATCCTATTCTAGTCTGGGCTATGAGATGGGTCCATGTTGCTCGATACAGGGAGTTATAGGGACCATCTCCATGCCCAGGCTTCGAGCATTCTTAGTTTCAGAACCTTTACCAACTAATGAATCCCTCCTAGATTTGAATCCACTTTAGCTAACACTTTGTCTTGAGTATTCATGATGTGAAAGGCAAGTGCTTGAGCTAAGTGCTATCATTATTTTGCAGATGATCAACTGGCCCTCATACTGATGCTCTGACTCCAAGTCCCTGGTCCTGCCCCCTACCACCTGCTTCAGGTGAGGAGGAAGAGAACAAGATTCCATCCAAGTGGGTCTCCCTCATTTGACTGTGAGCAAACCAAAACCCCAGGAGTATGCTTTGTTCTTTGTGCATCTCCAGTGCCTAGCAGGGGAGTTTGGCACATATTAAGCACTCATTGCATGCATGACTTCATAAATGCTAGAATGAATATACGAATGAAAGAAAACAATTGTAGAGGGTGGCGTCTGTGGCTCAGTTGGTGGGGCGCCAGCCCCATATACCGAGGGTGGCGGGTTCAAGCCCGGCCCCGGCTGAACTGCAGCCAAAAAATAGCTGGGCGTTGTGGCGGACGCCTGTGGTCCCAGCTGCTTGGGAGGCTGAGGCAAGAGAATCGCTTAAGCCCAGGAGTTGGAGGTTGCTGTGAGCCGTGTGACGCCACGGCACTCTACCCGAGGGCAGTAAAGTGAGACTCTGTCTCTAAAAAAAAAAAAAAGTGGGCTTAGCACCTGTAGCTCAGTGGCTAGGGCGCCAGCCACATACACCAAGACTTGTGGGTTTGAACCCAGCCCGGGCCTGCTAAAACAACAATTAACTACAACAAAAAAATAGCTGGGTGTTATGGCGGGCATCTGTACTCTCAGTTCCTTGGGAGGCTGAGGCAAGAGAATCGCTTAAGCCCAAGAGTTTGAGGTTGCTGTGAACTGTGATGCCATGGCACTCTACCGAGGGTGACATAGTAAAAAAAAAACAAAAAAAACATTTTTCATGGCATACCAGTGAAAATCACTGTACTAGAATTTATTATAAGTGGGATCATGTCATCTTTTTTGTCTGATTTCTTTCACTCAGCATAATTATTTTCCGGTTTAATCACATTATGTATCAATAATTCATTCATTTTTATAGCTGAATATAAACTACAATTTGTTTATCCATTCACGCATTGGTGGATATGTTTACAGTTTGGGGCTATTACAAATAAAGCATATGAATGTTCATGTACCAGTCTTTGTGTGGACATATGCTTTGATCTTGCTTGGGTACATCCTAAGAGTGGAATGGCTGGGTCACATGACAAGTGCATGTTTAACCTTTTTTTTTTTTGTAGAGACAGAGTCTCACTGTACCGCCCTCGGGTAGAGTGCCGTGGCGTCACACGGCTCATAGCAACCTCTAACTCTTGAGCTTACGCGATTCTCTTGCCTCAGCCTCCCGAGCAGCTGGGACTACAGGTGCCCGCCACAACGTCCGGCTATTTTTTTGTTGTTGCAGTTTGGCCAGGGCTGGGTTTGAACCCGCCACCCCTGGCATATGGGGCCAGCGCTCTACTCACTGAGCCACAGGCACCGCCCCATGTTTAACCTTTTTAAAAAACTTTTTAAGAGGTTGCCAAAGTGGTTATATTATTTTACATTCCAGCTAGCAGTATATGAGAATTCCAGTTGCTTAACTGCCTGACAAACAGCTAATGAAGTCAATGTCGATCTTTTTTATTTATTGTAACTATTCTAATGGGTATGTAGTAATTTGTAATGTTTTTTATTTTTTTTTGAGACAGAGTCTTACTATGTCACCCTCAGTAGAGTGCTATGGCTTCATAGCTCACAGCAACCTCAAACTTGTGGGCTCAAGCGATTCTCTTGGCTCAGCCTCCCAAGTAGCTGGGACTACAGGCACCTGGCACAACACCACCTATTTTTTGGTTGTAGTTGTCCTTGTTTGGGCAGGCCAGTCCGGTGTATATGTCTGGCGTCCTAGCTGCTGAACTACAGGCGCTGAGCCTTGACTAATGATATTGAGTAGTTTATCATGTGCTAATTGGCTGCCCCTATATCTTCTTTGATGAAATAATTTTTCTTTTTTCTTTTTTTTTTTGAGACAGAGCCTTACTATGTCACCCTTGGTAGAGTGCTATGGTGTCTCAGCTCACAGCAACCTCAAATTCTTGGGCTTAAGCGATTCTTTTGCCTCAGTCTCCCAAGTAGCTGGGACTACAGGCGCCCACCACAACACCCAGCTATTTATTTTTTGTTGCAGTTGTCATTTTTGTTGCATTGTCAGCAGGCCCGGGCTGGCTTCAAACCTGCCACCCTTGGTGCATGTGGCCAGTGCTATAACCACTGTGCTACAGGCACCAAGCCAAGGTCAAGTAATTTTTCAAATCTCTGATCATTTCTTATTTGGGTTATTTCTTTCATTCAAAAATGGAAAGATTGGGGTGGTGCCTGTGGCTCAGTGGGTAGGGTGACGACCCTGTATGCTGAGGGTGGAGGGTTAGAACCTGGCCCTAGCCAAACTGCAACAAAAAATAGCCAGGCGTTGTGGCGGCTGCCTGTAGTCCCAGCTACTCGGGAGGCTGAGACAAGAGAATTGCCTAAGCCCAGGAGTTGGAGGTTGCTGTGAGCTGTGATGCTACAGCACTCTACTGAGGGCAATAAAATGAGACTCTGTCTCTTAAAAAAAAAAAAAAAGGAAAGATCTTAGATACAAGATTTTAGATACAAGTTCTTTGTCAGATACATGTTTTGCAAATATTCTATTCCAGTCTATGTACTCAACAGTGTTTTTTAAAGAGCAAAAGATTTCAGTCTTAATGAAATCAAATTTATTTTTTTCATGCTTTTTGTGCCCTATGTTTCTTTTCCTTTTAGTTGGATTGTTTTACCCCTTACATTTAAGTATTTCTAGTTGACTTTTATATATGGGTAGGGTAAGGGTCAAAGCTTTTTGTTTGTTTTCAGAGTGCAAGTGGTGTCATCATAGCTCACTGCAACCTCAAACTCCTGAGCTCAGGCAACCTTCCTGCCTCAGTTCCTGATTAGCTAGGACTACAGGTGGGTGCCACCACACCTGGCTAATTTTTAAATTTTGGTGTTTTTTTTTTGTTTGTTTGTTTTTTAAGACAGTCTCACTCTGTCACCCTGGGTACAGTGCCATGGTGGCATCATAGCTCACAGCAACATCAAACGCTTGGGCTCAAGTAATCCTCCCGTCTCAGCCTCCCAAGTAGCTGGGACTACATGAGTCTGCCATGCATGTAGTTTTTCTACTTCTTTTTTTAGTAGAGACAAGGTCTTGCTCTTGCTCAGATTGGTCTCAAACTCCTGAGCTCAAACACTCCACCCACCTCAGCCTTCCAGAGTGCTAGGATTATAGGTGTGAGCCACTGCACCTGGCCTTTAAATTTTTTTATAAAGACAGGGGTCTTTTTTTTTTTTTTTTTTCAGTTTTGGCCAGGGCCAGGCTCGAACCCGCCACCTCCGGTACATGGGGCCGGCACCCTACTCCTTGAGCCACAGGCGCTGCCCCCAAGACAGGGGTCTTGAGTGGCACCTCTAGCTCAGTGAGTAGGGTGCCAGCCCCACATACCAAGGGTGGCGGGTTCAACCCTGGCCCTGGCCAAACTGCAACAACAAAAAAAAGTAGCTGGGCGTTTTGGCAGGCACCTGTAGTCTCAGCTACTTGGGAGGCTGAGGCAAGAGAATTGCCTTAAGCCCAAGAGCTGGAGGTTGCTGTGAGCTGTGATACAATAGCACTCTACTGAGAGTGACAAAGTGAGACTGTCTCTAAAAAAAAAAAGGCAGGGGTCTCACTATGTTGCTCAGGCTGGTCTTAAACTCCTGGCAGTTGTCCTGCCTCAGCCTCCCAAAATGCTAGGCTTACAAGTATGAGCTACTATGATTGGCCTGTTTGTTTTTTTTTGTTTCTGTTTTACATTTGACTATCAATTGTTCCAGCACTATTTGTAGAAAACAATATCATTCCCCATTGACCTATATCAATTCTCTATTCTGTTCCGTTAGTCATATAACTAACTCTATTAATGCTAATACCATTACCATAGCTTTAAAATAAGTCTTGAAATCACAGAGGGTAAGCTCTCTTTTGTTTTGCTTTTTCAAAATTGTTTTGGCTATTCTAGGTTTTTTGTATTTCCACATAAATTTTCAAATCAGCTCATTAATTGCTTTAAAAAAGTCTGTTGGGATTTTGATTGGGATTGCACTGAATTTACAGATCTTTTTTCACAGATTTTTTTCCCCATTAACTCCTGCTTCAGCAGTGGTCTTCAACTCACTTATGCACCACCTTAATAACCTGGAACAAGACTGGTTTCTCTCCAGTATACTGAGTTGTGGCTCCTTAAACACTTGTGAACTTACTTTACTCTTTCCTACTTAGGTCTCCTGGGCACCAGCCTCTCACCCTCAGCTCAAATGTTACCCCTCCCTGAAGCTCTCTCTAAACCATTCTGGACCCTGAGTTAATCATTCACTTGTTTGGGCCTCATACTACCTGTCCTCACCTCCCTCACAGGCATACAGAACTTTGAATTACTGTTTAATACCACTTTGAGTAGTCATTACTTGTTCATGCATCTTTCTCCCTGATTAGACAGAACTCTTCCAGGCAAGGACATTATTATTATTTTATTCATTTTATTTTTTGTAGAGACAGAGTCTCACTGTACCGCCCTTGGGTAGAGTGCCATGGCCTCACACGGCTCACAGCAACCTCTAACTCTTGGGCTTACCCGATTCTCCTACCTCAGCCTCCCGAGCAGCTGGGACCACAGGCACCCGCCACAACGCATGCCCGGCTAGTTTTTTGTTGTTGTTGTTGCAGTTTGGCCGGGGCTTGGTTTGAACCCGCCACCCTCAGCATATGGGGCCGGCGCCCTACTCACTGAGCCATTAAAAGAGATTGAGATCTCACTCTATTGTCCAGGCTGGAGTACAGTGGCATGATCATAGCTCACCATAACTTCAAATTCCTGGGCTCAAGGATTCTCCCACCTCTGCCTACAGGGTAGTTAGAATTACAGGTGCCTGTCACCATGCCCAGCTAATTTTGTAGTGATGAGGTCCCACTATGTTGCCCTTGCTTATCTTGAAATCCTGGCCTCAAGGGATCCTCCCTCCTTGGCTGGGATAGCAAATGTAATCCACTATGCGGGGGACCATATTCTTTCTTTCTTTTTTTTTTTTTTTTGGTTTTTGGCCGGGGCTAGGTTTGAACCCGCCACCTCTAGCATATGGGACCGGCGCCCTACTCCTTGAGCCACAGGCGCCGCCCACCATATTCTTTCTTATCTTGATATTAAAGGCATCCTTTTTTGAATTGAACTTTTTTTTTTTTTGGCCGGGGCTGGGTTTGAATCTACCACCCTCGGTATATGGGGCCGGCACCCTACTCCTTGAGCCACAGGTGCCGCCCTTGAATTAAACTTGTTGAGCTAATTGTAGATTAGCTACTAGCAGATGCTCAATACTCAACATCTGTTAAAATTAAAATTAAATTGAACTCAACATTATTTTCCATGTAGTCTCATGCAAACCCTCACATCCCTGAGGGTTCTACTATTTTCACATTCACTTGGCAGGTGGAAGACTCTAGCCTCAGAGTCCTTACGTGCCTCTTCTCGTAGAGTCACGCAGTAAGGACGTGAGAGGAGTGAAAAGAGCCCAAGAACTCTTGACTTCAAGCCCAGTGCTCTCTTCCCCCAATAGCGGTAAGTGGGGCACACACCCTGGCAACATATGCCTTATCTCTATTTGGAACTTTGCCTCCAACCCCCTTTCCGCTTTCTTGGCTGCCTTGCAGGGTAGCTTTTCCACGTGGCAACTCCGAGGAGAACCAGTGGAGCGTGCAACAGCAAACACCAGGGAGAACAGATACCTTTCAGCTACTAGCCACGTGGGGATCACCACCCGGCCAGTGCGCGGCTGCCCGGGCGCATGCGCACGCCAGAAGGACGTACGTAGGTTCCAGCGCAACAGGAGCCGGAGGGCAGGACCGGAAGTCACTGTACGCTTCTTGGTTGCCTAGAGACGGAGCATCTGCAAACTGAAGAGAAGTTCTCTGACTTCTTTTTCTTTCTTTCTCTGCTTTCGCGCTTCCAACTCTGGTCACCATGTCGGACCCTGAAGTCGAGACCTTGCGAAGCACCTTTCCCTCTTACATGGCGGAGGGTGAGCGACTTTATCTGTGTGGGGAGTTTTCTAAAGCCGCGCAGAGCTTCAGCAACGTGAGTCCCGCTCTGAACTTATCCACCACGCGTCACCACTTTGGATTACAGTTAACACTGAGGCCCTGATGGTGTATGGAGGACCCTACTGTTTCTGTTATTCACGGATTCCTGATCAATACAGCAGTGTTACAGATAAGCCCCATGCTTGGTCTTTTCTACCAATTCTCATTTGCATTCTCCATTCTCTGCACTTGCAGTGACCTCTTCCTCTTCTCTTAAATGTTTCCTTATAAACTGGCCTCATTCCCACAGAGCAGCCTCAATTTGCCATCATTGACCAGAAGATTGGGTGGGAGATTGTACGTAGAAGCCACGATGTGTCTATGATAAAAGGTGCCTATGCTTATAAAAGGTGATCAGTAAGTAACTATCGTTACTATAGTAACCTTGGTTTAAATTGCAACACCTCACCTAAAGGGGATTGGGTACTGCTTGAGGATATCAAGTACACTGCTGAGTGTGGCACAAGCGTATGAGGGATACTGTTATTACTCTGTTTTATAAGTGAGAAAGTTGAGGAAACTGATAGCGAAGTTGAGCAACATGCCCAAGGTCACTGAACTAGCAAATGGCAGAGGAAGTATTCAAAGCCAGGCACTTATTGTGAGGCTGAGACAGGTGGATGGCTTGAGCTCAGGAGTTTGAGCCCAGCCTGAGCAAGAGTGAGACGCCCGTCTCCACTAAAAATCAAAAACCGAGGCAAGAGGATTGCTTGAGCCCAAGAGTCTGAGGTTGCTGTGAGTTATGGTGCCACAGCACTCTGCCAAGGGGCAACAAAGTGAGACCCTGTCTCAAAAGAAAAAGAAAGAAAGAAAAAAAGAAAAAAAGCCAGGCCCTTAGACACCTGTGCTAAAGTGCTAACCACCACACTATACATCTGGATAGGTAAACTCTAAGTTGCTATAAATGGCTCAAGCTCTCTGTCTCTAATCAGTCCTGAGAGTCCCCTAAAGTCAAGCTTCTCAACTGCTACCCAGAGTCTTTTGTCCTTTTCAAACACCAGCTGTGCCCTAAAACAGAAACGATGACCATATAGGTGAACAATTAAGTTCACAAACCCTGCCTCCTCTTTTTCTACTTTTGCTGGAGAAGCCCAGGCAGAGAAAAAGAACACCCCAAGAGTCTAGGTGTGGTGGCTCACACTTCTAACCCTAGCACTCTGGGGGGCCAAGGCAGGAGGATCCCTTGAGCTAAGGAGTTTGAAGCCAGCCTGAGTAAAAGGGAGACCCCCACCTCTACTAAAATACGAAAAATTAGGTGGGCTTCAGTGGCAGGCACCTATAGTCCCTGCTACTCGGGAGGCTGAGACAGGGGGATTGCTTGAACCCAGCAGTTTGAGAATGCTGTCAGCTAGGCTGATGTCCCAGCACTCTAGCCTGGGCAACAGGGTGAGACACTGTCTCACCAAAAAAAAAAAAAAAAACACCCAAGGGAAGGTAGCCTTGGATAAGAAGTGGTCTATTTCTAGGAAAGACACTAGCTACTTCCTCTTCTTAGAAGAATAGGAAGGACTTAGAAAGGGACAGGTACAGTATGATACCTCAGGAAGGACAGTACCCCACAGACTATGGTAATCATCCCTAATAGAAGGGGACATGGGAATTTGGGAATCACTCGCCTCCATTTTATGACCAAAAATCACAATTTCAGTTTTCCTGGCATTTTCATTGTAAGCCCCTGAAGTAGTGATTAGTTTCAGTTAGCTACATAAAAAGAGAAGGCTAGTGGAATGCAACTTTCTTGCAGATTGCATTTTGTCCTAAAATCCATTTTGTTTTGTCTTTAGAATGCTTAGCCTTTGAAATTTGTCTTGAGTGTGTTGTGTAGCCATCAGGTTTGTGGTTGATTATGATGTGCAAAAAACATCCTTCTGTTCTATCACCTGCGTGGATTGGAGGGATCCCAGGCACTGGCAGAAAGTCAGTGTATACACAGAGTAGCATATTCTCACATTTCCACTAGTAGTTTCCACAACAGCTGTGAGTCAGCCTTGTTCAAGATGAGCTACATGCAGATAATCAAGTAGAATGAGCAAAGATCAGTGTTGTGCTGCTTTTGTCTGTAAGATCCAGAGCATGTTTGCTGGCTTGAAGAGTCCCCTTGAAATTATACAGGAGGGTCTGGGCTGCCCTTTCCAGTTGAACTTCTACCTTGTTCTTCATGGTGCCTGTCAAGCTGAATGGTTCCTTTCTCAGGCTCTTCAACTTCAGAATGGAGACAAGAACTGCCTGGTTGCCCGCTCCAAATGCTTCCTAAAGATGGGAGACTTGGAGAAATCCCTGAGAGATGCTGAGGCTTCACTCCAGAGTGACCCAACTTTCTGCAAGGTGACTACATGAAGAGGGAGAGGACTCAATCTTGCTTTCACCACTCCCATTGCCTGTAGCAGCCTCTGGTTATTTAGGCCAGACTGCCTAGTGTTTGATGTCATCTAGCTCTCCGTAGGTCACTTGCTTAGTTTCCTGCCCCTGTATCCCAGCCTTCACCCTCAACCTAGGACTCTTCTGTTCTACCATACCTGAGTCTTGTAAGGCCTTATGTCTCCACATTGATTTGACTTTCTCTCATTCCAGGGAATTTTACAAAAGGCTGAGACGTTATATACCATGGGGGACTTTGAGTTTGCCTTGGTGTTCTATCACCGAGGCTATAAGCTGCGGCCTGATCGGGAATTCAAAGTTGGAATTCAGAAAGCCCAGGAAGCCATTAACAATTCAGTGGGAAGTGAGTGATCACAGGGAACATGTCCTTATAAAGGAAGGCTCTTGGAATCCTTAGGTTTAGAGCAGTGGTTCTTCAACCTTTCTAATGCTGCGACTCTTTAATACAGTTCCTCATGTTGTAGTGACTCCCAACCATAAAATTATTTTCGTGGCTACTTCATGAGGAACTGTAATAAAGGGTCATGGCAGTAGGAAAGTTGAGAACCACTGGTTTAGAAGAAGGCCTGAGGTTTAGTGGGTTAGCCCCCCACTACCAGGCCTCCAGGGAATCCCACACTTGGATCTGGCTGTTGCTAATGCTATTGAGGGCTGGAACTCTCTACTGGAGGGACCAGTCCCTGATCCACTGTACTGAGCACTCAGCATCTGGTTTTCTTAAAGCCCAGATTAGAATGGCTGTTTTCAGCCAAGTGTGGTGGCTCACACCTGTAACCCTGGGAGACCGAACCATCAGGATTGCTTGAGTTCACGGGTTCAAGACCAGCCTGAGCAAAAGTGAGACTCTGTCTCTAAAAAAAATAGCCAGGCATTGTGGCAGCTACCTGGGAGGCTAAGGCAAGAGGATCTCTTGAGCCAAAGAATTTGAGGTTGCTGTGAGCTATGATGCCATGGCACTCTATCAGGGCAACTGAGTGAGACTCTGTCTCAAAAAAAAAAAAAAAAAAAGAATGGCTGTTTCAAAGTAGGCCTACCTTTAGCCTGGCATCATAAGCTAGAATGGGGTCCAGCCTTCCCTAGTCCTTGCTTCCTCTCTCACCACATGTGTACTAAGCGCTGGTCTTACCAGTAAGTTCAATGGCAGAGGGAAGGGGAGGTGAGTGAAAACTTGCCACTGTGGGTGGCAGAGTGTGGAAATGGCAGTGGCATGGGAAGGAAGCCTTCCTTTATTTGGAAATCTGGTTGCCATGGCCTTGGGCTAGCCAGGGCTGTCTACCTTCTAGGAGAGTGCATAGCAAAAAGCCTACACCGTCCCTCTGCTAGGCTGGCTCAGACTCAGCTTTGCCATAGTCTCCCACCATCTCCCTGCTAAAGGATGCCATTTTCACACAAAAATATGTGATAGGTTGTGCCTGGGGGGCCTGGCCAACATGAACTCCAGCTTCTGTCTTTGCAGGTCCTTCTTCAATTAAGCTGGAGAATAAAGGGGACCTTTCCTTCTTAAGCAAACAGGCTGAGGTAAGGGCCCTGGTTCTGTGGGTGTGTCCTCTGAGAGAAGAGGCTGAATGTGCCTGAGAAGCACAGGCCTTAGTGGCCCTTTTGCCTGCCCATCATAGGCAGCCATGGGATTCTGCCCCATCTCCGGAAGGGTCTTGAGAGTCTAGCTGTTTCCTGACCAGGCATACTGGTTGTGGTTCTCATCCCATAAAGAGGCCCTGGAATTGGAGAAATCTGGAAGCCCAGACTCCGGGGCGATCGTGGGTACACCGTTGAAGCCCTGTTGCATTGTTGCTTCATTTTCCCAGAATATGAAAGCCCAGCAGAAGCCTCATCTCATGAAACACCTCTCACACTACTCCAAGGCAGAGTCCAAGCGAAGGGGCTCACCCAAGAGTGAGAAGACTATCCGCCAGCTTCTGGGGGAGCTCTATGTGGACAAGGAATATCTGGAGAAACTCCTATTAGATGAAGGTTTCAGATACTTTGTTGGCATGGGGACTTGGGACAAAAGAAATCTTTGTGTGTGGGGTGGCGCCTGTGGCTCAGTGAGTAGGACACCGGCCCCATATATCAAGGATGGTGGGTTCAAACCCAGCCTGGCCAAACTGCAACAAAAAAATAGCCAGGCATTGTGGCGGGTGCCTATAATCCCAGCTATTCAGGAGGCTGAGGCAAGTGAATTGCCTAAGCCCAATAGCTGGAGGTTGCTGTGAGCTGTGACGCCACGGCACTCTACCCAGGGTGACCAAGTGAGACCCTGTCTCTAAAAAAAAAAAAGAAATCTTTGTGGATGTTTAACACATGAGCCAGAGCCTATTGTGTAATGCATGGTAGTAGTTGGTATGTACCTATGGACAGGTTTTATTAGCATTCTCATTTTACAGATGAGGAGACTGAGGCACAGACCTACGGAAATTAAGTTTACACATAGGTGCAATGACATGGCTTGTGTTTGAATCCAGGAAGTCCAATTTTTACAGCCAGTGCTCTTAAGCTCTATGGTACCCTGGGAGGGAATAACAGAGATTTGGGCTCCTTTCCACCATCATTCCTGAAGGGGTATCCCCTGGGCCTTTCTATGTACGATGGGCAAAGGAATCCAGCAGACAGATTCTCAAATCCAAGGATATTAGTACCAGAATGTTCTGAAACATCATCTGTTCTGATCTCTTGTTTTGTATTAATAGATGAGGAAATAAGGACCCTGATTGGGGAGTAACTTTTCCCAAGGTGGCAAGCAAGTTAATGGTGGAATTGACACTGGAACCTAAGCCTCCTAACCTCCAGCCCAATGCTCTTTCTACCATCCTGTGGTGCCAGTGGCAGGATATAGGACAGGGCCCTAAAACGAATGTCTCACATAAACATGGGGGTGGGAGTATTGCCATCAGCTGAAAACCTGAGCAGGGGTCGCCCTTGAATTGACTTCCCAAGGTCAGTACAGGGTTCCCTGCAAGGCTGTGACACAGCACAGCTTCATTGCTGGCACATCTCCAGGTCGTATATTTAAACTCAGTCTGCTCTGAGGACACAGCTGGAAATGGGGGAGCCCTGAGGGCAGGAGGCTCCTCAGTGATCTACTGCTCCTTCTGTTAGCTTTCAGATCTTGCCATAGGCGCCTGTTTCATGGGAGTGCCTGAAAGGGGGGTCTGGCCTCATCTCAGCCTGAAGAAGCTCACTCTGCCACCATGTGGGCTCACTGTCTTCCCCATTGCCACAAATCCAGGCAGAGCTCCTCACAGTGGCCCTGCCACAGGGACTCAGAGCCAAGGGGAGGTGACTCCCTTAGAGGCCTGTTCTCCTTGGCACCTCCTTATACCCTGTCTCCACAGACCTTATCAGAGGCACCATGAAGGGCGGTTTGACTGTGGAAGACCTCATCATGACGGGCATCAACTACCTAGACACTCGCAGTGACTTCTGGAGACAGCAGAAGCCCATCTATGCCAGGGAGCGGGACCGGAAGTTGATGCAAGAGAAATGGCTGCGGGACCGCAAACGCAGTCCCTCACAGACAGCCCATTATATCCTCAAGAGCCTGGAGGACATCGACATGTGTGGGTGGTGTTCTCAGAGGGTCTGGGTAGATGCCTGCAGTCCCTTGCTTGGTGGGGAGGGGGCAATAATAGCCTGAGTCCCTGGCCTCTCTGACCAATGGATGGTGTCTGTCAGGAGAGGAGTTACCCCATCACCAGAGGAGGCCACCCTCACTTCCACATCACTCCTTTCCCTTCCCAGTGCTGACCAGCGGCAGTGCTGAAGGGAGCCTTCAGAAAGCTGAGAAAGTGCTGAAGAAGGTACTAGAATGGAACAAAGAAGAGGTACCCAACAAAGATGAACTGGTTGGAAACTTGTACAGCTGCATAGGGAATGCCCAGATTGAGCTGGGGCAGATGGCAGCAGCCCTGCAGAGCCATAGAAAGGACCTGGAAATCGCCAAGGAATAGTGAGTCCCCTGGGGCAGACCAAGGCCATGGGCCTTCAGAGGAGTAGGGCCTGGGGCTCTGCGTGGCCAGAGCTGCTGGTGGCTTAGCATCTATTTTCTGCCCTGCATGCTTGAGGCAGATTCCTCTAGAGATGGGGATCACCTGCCCAGGACTGAGTTTGGAGGCAAATCTAGAATGTTAGCCTTTTTGCCACAAAGAGGAGGGTAATGGCTCAAAATTACAAAGAACTAATGATCTGGCTCATAAGAATATATATATATATATATATTTTTTTTTTTTTTGGTAAGGATATTTTTATTCTTACATCATGTCAGCTGGCATGCATCAAGCCCCAGACACGCCAAATGCTGCTAGCATTGGGAGCACAGCAGTGAGGAAACACAAGGATCATTTCCCTGCATATGTCAAGGGGATAAAGCTTATTTGCAGTTGTGATAAGAGCCAGGAGGGTCAAGTACAGGATCCAGTGCTGTAAGAAATACATTCCAAGAGGACTTGACCAAACACTGGGAACACACATGGTCTGTGGGAAGGCCCTGGGGCAGGAGGAAGCTTCAGGCTGGACAGCATCCAGCCCTGCCAGGGAAGAGTGGGTGGGGCTCGGATCACGCGGGGCCTGGTAAGCCATGGTGCTGACCAAGAGCATGGACTCTGGAGTCAGGCAGACCTGGCTTTGGAACCTGTGCCTCCAGCTGTGGGACCTGAGACAAGTCACTTCAGCTCTCTCAGCCTCGGTGTTTGCTCTGTCAGCTGGGCATAGCAATAGCCCCTGCTCCACAGGGAGGAAGGAAAGATGAAATGCAAGGTTCAGGGCATGTGTCTGGTGTTCACCCCAGTAACATCACCCCTCCCAGAGAGGAGGTCTTCTCAAGACTTAATAGCTTCTGCCCAGAGGTACCATCACTGTCTGGGCACCCTGGTTCGACCCTTTGGAGTCATTTTTGATCTTTTAGTATTCTGTGCCTGCTCACTCTGACAACCAGCCCTCAGCCTACCCAGCTTCTCTCCTTGCCTCTGCAGTCTCTGTCCTGCTGCTCCCACCGATTTCTTCCAGGGTCACATGCTTTCCTCTACCACATATCCTTCCCCTGCTGTCATACAGACCTGGGCCCCTCATTGCCTGCAGGTTAAGAACCAAACCCCTTCTTGTGGTGCTTAAGGCCTGTTCTGAACCCTCCTCTGCACTGCCTTTCTGTGGCAATCTTTCACTGGGGTCAGACTTTCCTGACCACTCCTGTCATCTGCCCTTTCACTGATCCCAGCCCCCGTGCCGTTCATTCCCTGCTCATTTTGGACCTACCTCCCTGTGCTGAGCAATAGTATCACATATTGCCATTCCAGAAATAGGAAAAAACAACATTGGAGATGGAACTGTCTTTGCATTCTGGCTCTGCTACTTAGAAGCTATGTGGATTTGTGCTGGGCACAGTGCCTCACTCCTGTATCACTAGCATTTGAGGAGGCCACGGTTGGAAGATTTCTTGAACTCAAGAGTTAGAGACCAGCTGAGTAAGACTGAGACTCCATCTCTATTAAATGTGAAAAAGGATTAATTGGGCATAGTGGTGGGTGCCTGTGGTCCCACTACTCAAGAAGCTGAGGCAGGAGGATTGCTTGAGCCCAGGAGTTAAAAGTTGCAATGAGGGCAGCGCCTGTGGCTCAGTGAGCAGGGCGCCGGCCTCATATACTGAGGGTGGCGGGTTCAAACCCAGCCCCAGCCAAACTGCAACCAAAAAATAGCTGGGTGTTGTGGCGGGCGCCTGTAGTCCCAGCTACTCAGGAGGCTGAGGCAGGAGAATCGCCTAAGCCCAGGAGTTGGAGGTTGCTGTGGGCTGTGTGAATAAAGTGGGCAATAAAGTGAGGGCAATAAAGCGAGGGCAATATAGTGAAACTCTGTCTGTACAAAAAAAAAAAAAGTTGCAATGAGCTATGATGATGCTACTGTACTCTGGCTGGTGTGACAGAGTGAGACCCTATCTCAAAAAACAAACACATACACAATAAGGAAAAAAAGGGAAATGCCTCCCCTGTGCCCTTATTGCTCCTCTCTGAGTTAGCCTGTCTGCCCTGTAACTCTTTGGACTTCGGAAGGGGCTGTCTTCTATTCCCAACACTTGCCACATTAAGGGCATGTAATAAAGTGCTACATGACTGAATAAGTAAACAGAGACAGTGTATGGTGCCCTATGATCGCATTAATGTATACAGCTATGATTTAATAATAAAAAAAATAAGTAAACAGAGATATTCCTTAGCAACATTACTTGGTTTCTTTTTAATTTCTCCAAAAGGACCTCACAGGACCTCACCTAAACAGAGCTCCAGGCTTGTGAGTCCTGTGTACCCCGAACTCCCTCATTCTAATCAGCCACTTGCTGATCTAAGTAGCTCCTTCAGTGTCCCCAGCCCTCATTTATTTTTCTGAATACTCTGTACTTGATTTGATTTCATGCTTTTTTTTTTTGACAGAGGGTTTCACTTTGTCACCCTGGGTAGAGTGCCATGGTGTCATTGCTCACAGCAACTTCAAACTCTTTGGCTCAAGGGGTCCTCTTGCCTCAGCCTCCTGAGTAGCTGGACTACAGGTGCCCACCACAATGCCTGGCTATTTTTAGAGATGGGGTCTCACTCTTGTTCAGGCTGGTCTCAAATTCCTGAGCTCAAGCAGTCCACCTGCCTTGGCCTCCCAGAGTGCCGGAATCCCAGGCGTGAGCCACTGCACCCGCCTGTTGAGTGCTATTGTGATTTCTGTTCTTTTATTTTTTTAGAGATGGGGTCTTACTATATTGCCCAGGCTGGTCTTGAACTCCTGGTCTCAAGTGATCCTCTGACCTTGGCCTCCCAAAGTGCTGGGATCCCAGGCATAAGTCACTATTGTGATTTGTTAGTACATACTGTTATGACTAAATTAACATATTACAGCTTATTCATTTATTCCCCTCACCATATAACAGAGCACCCACTGCAGCAGAGGAGACTGACTCAGAGATGCTATGAGAGCAGCAGGTGCCAAGTGTGGCCAAAGGTCCAAACAGGAAGGCAGGAGCATGGCAGGGGCTCAGAGAGGACAGCAGAGTTGGGGTGGCAAGGTATTCATCTGCACACTTATGTATATATGCACATGTAGGATTTTAGAAACAAAAGCAGTTTGTTGCTATGCTTTTTTGAAAAAGAATGTGGCTTAGAAAGGGCTCATCCTTTGAATAACCTTACAGAAAGGCATTTCCCCAGACACAGAGGTATATTTAACTATATCTCTGTAGGCAGACCCTTAAGTTGTTTCACCTTTGCCAGTATAAACCGTGGCCAGAGAAGCTCTGCAGGTGTTTGTGTTTCTGTGGGATATGACAAAGAGCCTTAGGTAGAGGAATGGCTTGGTCAGATTTGCATTTTGAAAGGTAGGCCTGGCACCAGTGGGGAGGATGGCACAGAGGCAGACACTCTCTGGAAGCCATGCTAAGGAGGGGTGAAGCAGGGTAAGGGGGAGGCTAACTTAACCCAGGGTAAGGGTTCCAGTGACATGGGGGGCAGGAAGTAGAGACTTACCTGGGAAGAAAGGGAGGGAGAGAAGGCGCTGTTTGGAGGGAATTATTTCATTTGTCGTGGGGAGTTTGTTTTTTGTAGAGACAGAGTCTCACTGTACCACCCTCGGGTAGAGTGCCATGACGTCACATGGCTCACAGCAACCTCTAACTCTTGGGCTTATGCAATTCTCTTGCCTTAGCCTCCCAAGCAGCTGGGACTACAGGCGCCTGCCACAATGCCCGGCTATCTTTTTGTTGCAGTTTGGCCGGGGCTGGGTTTGAACCTGCCACCCTTGGCATATGGGGCCGGCACCCTACTCACTGAGCCACAGGCGCCACCCATGTTTGTTTGTTTTTTAGAGACAGAGTGTCGCTTTCTTGCCCTCAGTAGAGTGCTGTACTGTCATAGCTCACAGCAACCTCAAATTTTGGGGCTCAAGCGATTCTTTTGCCTCAGTCTCCCAAGTAGCTGGGACTACAGGTGCTCTCCACAATGCCCAGCTATTTTTCTTGCAGTTTTGGCTGGGGCCGGGCTTGAACTCACCACTCCCGCTATATGAGGCTGGCACCCTACTCCTTGAGCCACAGGCGCCGCCCCAGCTATTTTTTGGTTGTAGTTGTCGTTGTTGTTTGGCAGGCCAGGGCCTGGTTTGAACCCTCCAGCCCGTGTATGTGGCTAGCACCCTAGCCGCTGAGCTACAGGCGCCAAGCTGCCTGGCTATTTTTAGAGGTCTCACTCTGGCTCAGACTGGTCTTGAACTTGTGAGCTCAGGCAATCCACCTGCCTTAGCCTCCCAGAGTGCTGGGATTATAGGCATGAGCCACCACACCTGGCCCCTGGGGGAGTTATTTTTTTTATTTTTTATTTTTGGTAGAGACAGAATTTCACTTTATGGCCCTCGGTAGAGTGCCATGGCCTCACACAGCTCACAGCAACCTCCAACTCCTGGGCTTAAGCAATTCTCTTGCCTCCCGAGTAGCTGGGACTACAGGCGCCCGCCACAACGCCCGGGTATTTTTTGGTTGCAGTTTGGCCGGGCCGGGTTTGAACCCGCCACCCTCGGTCTATGGGGCCGGCGCCTTATCAACTGAGCCACAGGCGCCGCCCCTGGGGGAGTAATTTTTTAACTGAGAGATAAGAATGTTCATATGGTGAATGTAAAGAACTGAAGTAGGAAAACCAATTGTCTTTCTTTTATCTTTTTTTTTTTTTTTTTTTTTTTTTGGTTTTTGGCCAGGGCTGGGTTTGAACCCACCACCTCCAGCATATGGGACCAGCGCCCTACTCCTTGAGCACAGGCACCGCCCTTTCTTTTATCTTTTTAAGAGACAGAGTCTGGGGCGGCGCCTGTGGCTCAGTGAGTAGGGCGCTGGCCCCATATGCCAAGGGTGGCGGGTTCAAACCCAGCCTGGCCAAACTGCAACAACAAAAAAAATAATAAAAAAAAAAAATTAAAAAAAAAAGAGACAGAGTCTGGCTCTGTCACACAAGGTGGAATGCAGTGGCACAATCATGGCTTACTACAGCCTGGAACTCTTGGGCTCAAGTGATCCTCCTGCCTCAACCTCCTGAGTAGCTGGCACTACAGACACATGCCACTATGCCCAGCTAATTTTTTAAATTTTTGCAGAGATGGGATCTCACTATGTTGCTCAGGCTGCTCTCAAACTCCTGGCCTGAAGTGATCTTCCTGCTTTGCTTCCCAAAGTGCTGGGGTTGAACCCGCCACCCACGGTCTATGGGGCCGGCGCCTTATCAACTGAGCCACAGGCTTGAGCCACTGTATCTGTACATGGAATATTGTAAAAAATTAAAATTATGTGTGGCTCAGCACCTGTAGTGCAGCAGCTAAGGAGCCTGCCACATACACTGGAGCTGGCGAGTTCAAACCCAGTCCGGGCCTGCTAAACAACAATGACAACTACAACCAAAAAATAGCTGGGCGTTGTGGTGGACGTCTGTAGTCCCAGCTACTTGGGAGGCTACGGCAAGAGAATCACTTAAGCCCAAGAGTTTGAGGTTGCTATGAGCTGTGACACCATAGCACTCTACCCAGGGCCACAGCTTGAGACTCTGTCTCAAAAAAAAAAAGAAAAAGAAAAAGAAAAAAACTTAGACTTGTATTCTCTACTTACTTAAAATACCCTTTTTTTGTAACTTAAAACAACACACACTTGATCTCTTACAGTTCTGGAGGTTAGAAGCCTGAAGGTTTCACTGGGCTAAAATCACACTGTTCATAGGGCTGCGCTCCCTCCAAAGGCTCTTGGAGACGGTTTGCTTCCTTGCCTTTTCCAGCTTCTAGAGCTTAGCTTGTGGCCCCTTTCTCTATCTTCAAAGCCAGGAGCATAGCATCTTGCTTCAGGCCCACGTGTACATTTTTTAACAAAATTGAAACAATATACATAATATAGTCTCCTATAATTTGACTTTTTAATATATCATGGATTTTTTTTTTTTTTTTTGTGGTTTTTGGCCAGGGCTGTGTTTGAACCTGCCACCTCCGGCATATGGGACTGGTGCCCTACTCCTTGAGCCACAGGCGCCACTCTATCATGGATTCTTTTTCATACATAAAAGTTGCCATTACGAGGGCAGTGATAACACTTAGATTGTTTGTGATGTTCATTATTATAAACTGCCCTTTAATGACTGTTAAATTATCTTCTTGAAGTAGACTCCTAAAAGGGAAATTACTGAGTGAAAGGGACATCTTTGTGAGTTATTAACTGATTACGCTCCAGAAAAGTCCTGATAATGTCTTTGCTCAGCCCCAGGGCATGAGAGGGCCCCATGCCACAAGATTGCCAGCCTGGGCATCATCCCTCCAACTGGAACCCTGAGGCCAGGGTCCCTGCTTTGCCTTCTTTTCTGTTTCCACATTGCCTAGAATAGCCGATTTCTTTTCTTTTCTTTTTCTTGTGGGGGGAGACAGAGTCTCACTATGTTGCCCTCCATAGAGTGCTGTGGCATCACAGCTCACAGCAATCTCCAACACTTGGGCTTAAGGGATTCTCTTGCCTCAGGCTCCCAAGTAGCTGGGACTACAGGCACCCTCCATAAGGAACAGCCAATTTCTTTCTTTCTTTTTTTTTTTTTTTTTAGAACAGCCAATTTCTTTCTTTTTTTGGCCGGGGCTAGGTTTGAACCCGCCACCTCCGGCATATGGGACCGGCGCCCTACTCCTTGAGCCACAGGTGCCACCCTGAACAGCCAATTTCTAATGAATGGCTTGTTTTACTTCTTCCCCACAGTGACCTTCCTGATGCGAAATCAAGAGCCCTTGACAACATTGGTAGGGTTTTTGCTAGAGTTGGGAAATTCCAGCAAGCTGTTGACATGTAAGTGACCAAGAACTGCCCCTTCTTTGCTCTGGGGCCTGGGATGTCCCACCCTCACCCTGGAATCTTTAGACTGGGGCCAGATTGCCAGGCATAGAGGTACTAGAAGACCAGGGTATGGCTTCTGGTTCTGCTAGGCACCCATTTCTTTTTTTTCCTGAGAGGAAATATATATTGCCCAGACTGCCCTTGAAACCTAGATGAAGCAATCCTACTGCCTTGGCCTTCTGAGTAGCTGGCACACGCCTCTGTAACTGAGTTGGCAAGGCTCTTTCTATTAATATGAATTACTGGGCCTCTCCCATAGAAATTCTGATTCTACAGGTGTGAGAGCCCATGCATTTTTTTTTATTTTTAATTTTGTATTTATTTTGGCTAGAATGCAGTGCTATTATCATAGTTTACAACAACCTCAAACTCCTGGGCTCTTCAGATGGCCCAACTGCCAGAATTTGATATCCAATCCTGGGCTGATTATCTGCTCAGTTGGGTGGGCTCAGCCCCAAAAAAGACTTGGAAGAGGCCTAGGCCTAGAGACCAGCTCCTTGGGTCCCCTCATTTAGCAAAGAGGAAATTGTCCTGAGGCTCTTGTTGCTTGATCAAGATAGGCTTATTCACCAGCAGCCTTCTGCCCCACATAATTCAGATTCCTGAATGGCCTCTAGTGTCTACGTGCTGAAAGACAGAAGAGTATCGAAGTTCACCCACCTATTAGTATCTTTCTGTAATAAACTTTTTTGTTTTTTTGAGCTAGTTTACTCTGTCACCCTGGATAGTATGCTGTGGCATCAGTCTAGCTCACAGCAACCTCAAGCTCCTGGATTCAAGTGATCCTCCTGCCTCAGCCTCTCGAGTAGCTGGGACTACAAGTGCCCACAACCATGCCTGACTAATCTTTTCTATTTCTGGTAGAGATGCAGTCTCACTCTTGCTCAGGCTGATCTCAAACTCCTGAGCTCAAGCAATCCACCCACCATGGCCTCCCAGAGTGCTAGGATGACAGATATGAGCCATCATGCCTGGTCTGTAATAAACTTTTTTTTTTTTTGTAGAGATAGAGTCTCACTGTACTGCCTTGGGTAGAGTGCCATGACGTCACACAGCTCACAGCAACCTCTAACTCTTGGGCTTACGCGATTCTCCTGCCTCAGCCTCCCGAGCAGCTGGGACTATAGGCGCCTGCCACAACGCCCGGCTATTTTTTGGTTGCAATTTGGCCGGGGCTGGGTTTGAAACCGCCACCCTTGGCATATGGGGCTGGTGCCCTACTCACTGAGCAACAGGCGCCGCCCCTGTAATAAACTTTTATAAAAAATGTGTTCTTATTAAAATTTTAATTTGGAAAATACAGAAAAGAAGAATTAAAAATTAATCAGTCCCACCATCCAAAGTACTAATTCTTCTTTTTTTCAAAATACTAATTCTAATCCTACTCTTTTACTGATATTTTGTTTTTTCATCCCAACCTTTTTTTTTTTTTTTTTTTTGTAGAGACAGAGTCTCACTGTACCGCCCTCGGGTAGAGTGCCGTGGCGTCACATGGCTCACAGCAACCTCCAACTCCTGGGCTTACACGATTCTCTTGCCTCAGCCTCCTGAGCAGCTGGGACTACAGGCGCCCGCCACAACGCCCGGCTATTTTTTTTGTTGTTGTTGTTGCAGTTTGGCCGGGGCTGGGTCGGAACCCGCCACCCTTGGCATATGAGGCCGGCGCCCTACTCACTGAGCCACAGGCGCCGCCCCATCCCAACCTTTTTATGTACCAATTCTTTTTTTATTTTTATTTTTTGAGACAGAGTCTCACTTTGTTGTTCAGGCTAGAGTGCAGTGGTATCAGCTTAGCTCACAGTAACCTCAAACTCCTGGGTTTGAGCAATCCTCCTGCCTTAGCATCCTAGTAGCTGAGACTACAGGTGTCTGCCACAACACCTGGGTAATAAATGGGCTCATTTTCTGTTGTTTTTTTTGCAGTTTCTGGCCAGGCTGGATTTGAACCCGCCACCTCCAGCATATGGGGCCGGTGCCCTACTCCTTTGGGCCACAGGCGCCACCCCCATTTTCTGTTTTTGAAAAAGGGAGTCTCACTTTTGCTTAGGCCGGTCTCAAACTCCTGAGTTAAAGCAATTCCACTGCCTTGGGCTCCCAGAGTGCTAGGATTACAGGTGTAAGCCAGCATATACTAATTGCAATACTACTCTTTTATTGATTTTGTTTTCTTTTTTTGTTTTTGAGACAGAGTCTCACTTTGTCGTGCCCTCCACCCCCACCAAGGGCCAGGGCATCATAGCTCACAGCAACCTCAGACTCTAGCTGCCTTGGCTTCCCAGAGTATTGGGATTACAGGTGTGAGCCACCACGCCTGGCCCTGGTATTCTGTTTTTCTTCATTGCAATCTTTTTTTTTTTTTTCCTGAGACAGAGTCTTATTTTTTGCCCTCAGAAGAGTGCTGTGGTGTCATAGCTCACAACAATCTCAAACTCTTGTGCTCAATCGATTCTCTTGCCTCAGCCTCCCAAGTACCTGGGACTACAGGTGCCCGGCCCCGCCATAACGCCCAGCTATTTTTAGAAACAGGGTCTCCCTCTTGCTCAGGCTGGTCTGCAACCTGTGAGCTCAGGCGGTTCACCTGCCTCTGCCTCTCAGAGTGCTGGTATTACAGGCATGAGCCACCATGCCTGGCCTCATTACAATCTTTTTATGTTGATTTTCTCATATATACTTAATTTTTGCTTAAACATTCTTATGTTATTTCAAGTGCTATTTTAAAACATTTTCAACTATAGCCAGGCGCCTGTAGTCCCAGCTCCTTGGGAGGCTGAGGCAAGAGAATTGCTTAAGCCCAAGAGTTGGAGGTTGCTGTGAGCTGTGAGCTGTGATGCCACAATACTCTACTGAGGGCAACATAGTGAGACTCTGTCTCAAAAAACAAAACAAAACGGCTCGGCGCCTGTGGCTCAAGTGGCTAAGGCGCCAGCCACATACACCTGAGCTGATGGGTTCAAATCCAGCCCGGGCCCACCAAACAACAATGACGGCTGCAAAAATAGCTGGGCATTGTGGCGGGCACCTGTAGTCCCAACTACTCGGGAGGCTGAGGCAAGAGAATCGCTTGAGCCCAGGAGTTGGAGGTTGCTGTGAGCTCTGACACTATGGCACTCTATCCAGGGTGACAGCTTGAGGCTCTGTCTCAAAAAAAAAAAAAAAAAAGACATTTCAACTATTATATCAAATTCAACATCCCATAGAGGTTATAAAAATAACTTTGGTAGTTTTAAAATATGTTAATGATTATTAACTCCACCCTTGTATCTAAAAGAACAGGCTAGAACAGGGGTTCACATCTGTAATCCTAGCACTCTGGGAGGCTGAGGGGGGTGGATTGCTTGAGCTCAGGAGTTTGAGACCAGCCTGAGCAAGAGTGTGACCCCATCTCTACTAAAAATTGAAAAACTAGCAAGGCGTTGTGGCAGGCACCTGTCAGGAGGCTGACGCAAGAGGATGGCTTGAGCCCAAGAGTTTGAGGTTGCTGTGAGCTACAATGGCCAACACATTCTTTCCAGGTGAGACTCAAAAAAAAGAGAAAAAATTAGCTCAGGTGTGGTGGTGTGTGCTGGTAATCCCAGTTACTCCGGAGTCTGAGGCAGGAGGATTGTTTGTGCCCAGGCATTTGAGGTTGCAGTGAACTATGATGATGATGCTGCATTCTACACTGGGCAATAGAGTGAGATCCTGTCTCAATTAAAAAAAAAAAAGGGGCTTGGCGCCTGTGGCTCAAGCGGCTAAGGCACCAGCCACATACACCTGAGCTGGTGGAATCCAGCCCGGGCCCGCCAAACAACGACAGCTGCAACCAAAAAATAGCCAGGCATTGTGGCGGGTGCCTGTAGTCCCAGCTACTTGGGAGGCGGAGATAGGAGACTCGCTTGAGCCCAGGAGTTGGAAGTTGCTGTGAGCTGTGATGCCACAGCACTCTACCCAGGGCGACAGCTTGAGGCTCTGTCTCAAAAAAAAAAAAAAGACAAAAAATAACTGGTAGTTGGAGAACAAGTTTTATTCTCTCACCCAGCAAGAAGCCTTGGCCTCCTGTGGTCCAATGCACAGTTTGAGGGGAAGACACTGACCCTGGTTTTTCCTGTTCCCAGGTGGGAAGAGAAGATCCCTCTGGCAAAAACCACCCTGGAGAAGACCTGGCTGTTCCACGAGATTGGCCGCTGCTACTTGGAACTGGACCAGGCATGGCAGGCGCAGGCTTATGGTGAGAAGTCCCAGCAGTGTGCTGAGGAGGAAGGGGACATCGAGTGGCAGCTGAATGCCAGCGTTCTGGTGGCCCAGGCACAAGGTATGGCCTCAGAGATGACCACTTTACATTTCCCAGCCTTCAGGACCAGTTGTCACCCTAGGGCTGGGAATACTGTGGGTTGAGTTTACCATCCTGGTGTTTCTAAGATGAATTCTGAGAGTTGGGATAAGCCACTCCATTCTGGCCAATGTGTGGTAAGTGCCTATCTACTTAAGCTGCCCCTGCCTTGAGCGCAGCTGCACACAGCACAGCATGGAGTCATCCTTAGAACAGTGCCCAAGAATTCAGCCAATTCCTCCTGCCTTGGTATTTTTTACACAAGTATTCTTGTTTTGAATCATTATGATGTCGGCATCATTGTCCTCATCGTAGACATGGGGAAACTTAGGCACTGAGAGGTTCAGCAGATTGGCCAGGTTTCATGAAGGAACATTTTAGAGTGATAGAATGCTCTGAAACTGTTTTGTGGTAGCCATTGAACAACTCTAGAAACTTTCTTTTTTTCCCCTTTATATTCAACACCAGCTTATACTAGAAGTCATTGACCTACATCTTACAAACAGGTTAATTTATAATGTGCAGATTACATTTCAGTAAGTTTATAAAAAGAAAAACCCAGAAGCTGGGCGTGGTGGCTCACACATTTAATCCTAGCACTCTGGGAGGCTGAGGCCGGTAGATGCCTTGAGCTCAGGAGTTCCAGACAGCCTGAGCCAGGAGTGAGACTCCATCTCTAAAAAACTGTCCGGAGTTGTGGCAGGTGCCCTATAGTCCCAGCTACACAGGAGGCTGAGGCAAGAGCATTGCTTGAGCTCAAGAGGTTGAGGTTGCTGTGAGCTTTTTTTTTTTTTTTCAGAGACAGAGTCTCTTTTTTTTTTTTCATGCAATGTCCGTTTATTGGTGTTTCAGACTCATGCAGCATCAGGCATACAAAAAAGGAGAAATCAGTTTCATATGCCCTTTAAAAAAAGAATTTTGGTTGTTTCCCCAGTCTTTTTCTAAGAAAAAAAAAAAACCTGCTAACTCCAAACCTAGTTGTAGCCGGTCTCCATGGTCTCCACCACCTCAGCCCGCCGTCGCAGGCAACAGACATCCCCTGTCATCTTCGAAAATAGATGCCCCTCCCTCGTTCCCTGCAGCTGGAAACTGGTCCTATTTTTTTTGGATTCTTTCGTTACAAAGGATATGAATGACCCTAGCCTCAATACTTGAAGAAACTCACTGACCAGGGTTAAAAAGCCCAGGTGAGAGCAGGGTCAACTCAGGCTGACCAGGCAACAGCGTGCCCCGGCTTCTCCCATGTGCGCGCGTGGAACCAGTACTTGCCACCCTTGCACAAGTCCCCAAACAAATCCTGGCTTGCCAGCTCTGCTACCCGCAAGGCACCCTGGGGGCATCCCGGCCTGGGAGGTCCCACAGAGAACAGTAGAAGCCCGGGCTAAGAAGCCCTCTCTAAGACTACTCCCCCTACCCCAGAGGGATCTAAGTGTGCTGGATTTTCTTGCAGAATAAATGATGGCTGGAGGTTGGAGAAGAGGATGCTAAGGGGAGATAAAGCAGGAGGAAGAAGGGGGCAGGGCATGTAGAGAGGGAAGGGGAGATGATAAAGAAAGAAAGAAAGGAATGGAGGAGATGCCAAGACAATGAAAGTTGAGAGGAGGCCAGGGTTGAGGTTCAGAGAATTCTGAATTGTAGACATGGGGAGACTGAGGCACTGAGAGGCCAGTTTCAGTTTCCGAATGGCCAGGCCCTTCTCTCTGGGTCGTCTCAGGACTCTTCTCAACCCTCTTCATCTTAGAGACCTCAGATCAGCTGGCTGCCATCTTGAGAGGGGATAGGGGTGAAGGCTGGAAGAAATGCAGGGAGCGGCTGGGAGAGATGCAGGGAGGCTAAGAGTGCAGAGAGTTTGGGAGGTGTGCAGGGAGGTTTCCAGAAGTGCAGGGATGGGGGGCCAGGAGGCTAGAGGGGATGCAGACAGAAGTGTAGGGAGGCAGGAAACAGTGCAAGGAGAAGGGAGGCCTACAGTTGGCAGAGGAGCCTGGCAGGATGCAGGAGCAGGAAAGAAGCTGTAAACAAGGCTGCTCAGGCTCCCTTGGTCCCTAGGGGTGGGGGCCAGAGCCATTGATTGGGCTCCCCACAGGGGAGGAATGGGCCCAAGGCAGCTCCCAACAGGAAGGAAAGTCTTGGAATGCAGGGTAGAACCCCTCACTTATACATTGTGGGAAAGGAGAGGGAAGGGCAGACAGAGACGGGGAGGAGGGTGGGGCAAGACAAGGAGAGACAAAGGAGAGGTAAGGACAGACAGGAGAGAGCGGGGGCGGGGGTTAGTAATGCTGCCCTCATCAACCCTTCCACTCCTCCTCTGTCTGTTCCCAAACCCCACTCACCGCCTAAGTTCATGACGCAGGAGGCAATGATGATGAGGAACCACCGCCCCCCACCAGTGCCACGATGCTTAAGAGCTTGGCCACTCGACCCAGACACTGGGCCCCAACCACGTCTCCCTGCTGCAGGCTGTTCCGCGACTGGGGTTAGGGTGAGGGGTGGATGCACCAAAGCCATGGCCAGGTTCAGGAGAAGCCAGCCCGGCAGGATCAGATGAGAGTCATCCAGAAGAGAGAGGTCAGCCTCATAGACAGAGGTTAAGGGAGGAAAAAGGATTGGAGAGGCAGGGGAGGAGGGCACACAGGTCAGCAAGGCTGTGTAACCCTGTGTCTTCATATGCCTCCCACCCAAAATGTAGACAGTGGCGGTTTACAGGGTAGGTTCTAGGGAGAGGCCGGCAAAGGCCCTGTATATTGGGGAAGTGGAATCCATGCAGAGAGGGGAGGGAAGGCCTGGTTACTCCTGGGGCTCTGTCCCAGAGCTGGTGAGAAGCTGGGAGCCATAGCAGGCCTGGGCCAGGGTCCTATAAGGCTCACCATGACAGCATAACCGAAGGCCATGATGTTGACAGGCCACATGGGGCAGAAGCAGGATAGGATTGCAAAGATGATGTAGTCCCGAGGTTTCTGGGTGCTTTCACCCCCCCTCCACCCCAGGTCATGCCAGCTGGGAGCTGGGGTGGCGGCTCAAGCTACCTCGGGGAGATCCTGGATGCCCACCACGAACCCTTCCTATTTGATCCTCCTCAACCAGCTGCTGTAACACTCCAGGAGGAGCCCCATTGGCTGGGGGGGGATTTTGTTGAGGGTGGCAAGTGAGGTTGAGGGACTGGGCCCTCTTCACTGTCACCAGCCTGCAGGGGTACCACTGCCCCATTTTCTTGCTTTTCTCCTATACTCTCAGTCAGGACCTCAGGGATAGGGTCCTCTTGGTAGGGGCCTCTGGCTGGGGATCTTACTTGGGGGTAGGCTGGAACCTGGCTGGGGCTCAGGCTGGGAGTCTGGCTGGGGAGCAGGTTCTGAGGCTGGTTCAGGTGGGGCTGCAGCCTCCAATTTGGACCCCAGCCTCCAATTTGGACCCCTGGTCTGCAATGGCAGACTTGCTCACTTCCGGCTTGGAACTGGCTCTTGGCATGCTTCTTCTGGGATGCAGTTGGCCTTTAATTCCCTTCCTGGGCTTAAGCTGAGGTCTGTAACCTGGGTTGTTTCTGGGGCCCCAGCAGGGGTCTCTGTGGTTTCTGGAGCCAGCCCAGCCTTAGGCCTGGAGTCCACAGAGGAGCCAGTGGTGTCTGAGCCTGGCTCCAGGGTCTCTGGCTGGTTTGGGTCCCCTGCTAGGACTTGGAGAGGGCCAGTTTCAGTTTCAGAATGCCCAGGGCCTTCTCTCTGGGTCTCAGGACTCTTCTCAACCCTCTTCGTCTCAGAGACCTCAGAGCTGCTGGCTGCCATCTTGAGAGGGGATAGGGGTGAAGGCCCTTGGGGGTGGGGTGGGGGTATGGAATAGCAGACACAGCAACAAACCCTCGATGCTGGCCTCCGGACTTCTCCATTGCTGCAGCCGCAGCCACAGCCCAGAGGGGAGCAAGTCAGCCAGCGAGCGAGGGAGTGAGGGACGCGGCAGTGGGTCTCCCTTCCTCTCCCCTCTCCAGAGTGTCATTTTGTTGCCCTCGGTAGAGTGCTATGGCGTCACAGCAACCTCCAGCTTTTGGGCTTAGGTGATTCTCTTGCCTCAGCCTCCCAAGAAGGTGGGACTACAGGTGCCTGCCACGACACCCGGCTATTTTTTTGTTGTTGTTGCAGTTTGGCCAGGGCCGGATTTGAACCTGCCACCCTCGGCATATGGGGCCAGCGCCAGCGCCCTACCCACTGAGCCACTGGCACCACCCTGCTGTGAGCTTTTATGCCATGGCACTCTACCAAGGGTGACCAAGTAACATGCTGTCTCAAAAAAAAAAAGTAAAAGCAAAGCCACTCCCCACCAACTTCAGGACAAAGCAAGGAGCAGGCAATGGGAAGGAATAGCTCCAACAAGATTGGTAATACAGGTCGGGCAAGGTGACTCGTGCCTGTCATCCTAGTACCCTGGGAGGCCAAGGTGGGAATATCCCTTGAGCTCAGGAGTTGGAGACCAGCCTGAGCTGGGCATTCTACAAGCTAAGGGAGAGATGGGACTTAGCCCTTAGGGATAATGTTATCCAGAGTCCTCTCTGATGATTTATTAGGTCTTGAGGGACCCTGGATAACCAGGTCACTCACTGTTGGTCTCAGTTTCCCTGCTCTGGGGTTGCAGAAATCAAATTTAGCAGTCTGAGAACCACTGAGTGGGCTCTAGAGGGATCTTGGCCTCTACCAGAGCAGAGCTTGAGTGTAACTCTTGGCTGAGTGACCTTGGGCACGTGCCACTGTGTGCCTCAGTTTTATCATCTGATTGTAGGGACAATCAGAGTATCTACCTATAAGATCATTGTGAGAAATAAGGCAGTGCTTAAGCTCTTCAGCACTTAGAACAGGAACTATCATACAGAGAGCACTCAGTGGCTATTAATTTTATTCTTTCTCCCCTGTCACCTTGTTAGCTTCCCGTGTCTTTGACAATGATGAGAAACAGTTACAGTCCTTGGAAAAGCCTATATTTATGGCTTGACAAAAAAAAATAGGTATAAATGTGTTGATTTGTGCAGGCACAGAAAGGGGAAAAAAAAGAGGAAACAGCCCCAGAATTGAGATAACTAAGATTACATATTCACTTAAAAATTAAAATGCCCATGCCTGTAATTTCAGCACTCCAAGGTGAGAGGATTGCTTGAGGCCAGAAGTTCCAGATCTGAGACCAGCCTTAGCAAGAGCGAGACCCCCACCTCTGCAAAAATAGAAAAATTAGCCAGGTATGGTGGCACACACCTGTAGTCCCAGCTACTCCAGAGGCTAAGACAGGAGATCACTTGAGCCCAAGAGTTTGAGGTTACTGTGAGCTGTGATGATGCCACTGCACTCTAGCGCGGCCCTGTCTCAAAGCAAACAAACAAAAAAAACAAAACCCACAATAAAACAAAACAAAAAAAGAGAAAACAGTGATAGGTGTACTGAGCACTTTCCTTACTTCTGAGGTGAAGCTATATTTTTAATTTTCATTTAAAAAAAATATTTTGAAACAGGGTTTTACTCTGTTGCCAGTTCTATAGTACAGTGGTGTCATCATGGCTCACTGCAACCTCAAGCTCCTGGGCTCAAGCAATCCTCTTGCCTCAGCCTCATAAGTAGCTGGGACTACAGGCAGGCACCACCATGCCTAGCAAAGTTCTTATTATTTTTTGTAGGGATGAGGTCTTACTGTTGCTGAGGTTGGTCTCAAACTTTGGGGCTCAAGTAAGTGTTCCTCCCTTGGCAGCCACCCAAAGTGCTTACTCATTACAGACATGAGTGAAGCTCTTTTAAAGGCCACAGATCAACCAATCAGTTGATCATTCCAGTCTCAGCAGCAGCTGGTGCTTGTGCTAACTGGTTGCATGAGCTTGGGGTGGGAGTTGGGCCTGAGAGAGCTGAGCTTCTGGCAGCTGGCCCATGGGTCACATTCACCCCTCTGTGTTTTGTTTGATCAGTGTTTTGGAAAAATTTGAATGACTATTGGAAAAATATGAATTTCCTCTTCTGGAATGACTATAAAGATGGGGCAAACCAAGGTTTTCGCTTTTGCCCTGGAGACAGACGATGTGTGCACTGGCTCACACCACAGGTCCTCTTCCCTCACTGACCCTGTAAATGGCCTGAAATCCAAGGCTTAGGTTCCTAGGTTCTGGGCCTCGGAGGTGACATGGTCCAGAACTGTGACGGAGCAGCTTTGTGATGCCACCTGTGGCCTGGGGCTGACTCCAGCTCACTCTAGCTGCTAACAGGCACTGGCTAAGGCCATGCAGACCAGGGGCTCCATTGTGCAACACTCATCGTTACAATCTACTTTTGCTGTGTCTTCTCCATTTGCCTTGCAGTAAAGCTGAGGGACTTTGAGTCAGCTGTGAACAACTTTGAGAAGGCCCTGGAGAGGGCGAAGCTGGTCCACAACAATGAGGCTCAGCAGGCCATCCTCAGTGTGAGCCTTTCTGCCCTGCTGGGCCTTGGGTGTGGGGCCAGGGTTTGGGTGGTCAGGCGTCAGCTCCCCCTTGACCTCCGCAGTTGCTCCGCAGCCACTTACTCCCCACCAGCTTCAGGGCACGTGCTGCACGGTGGTGGCTGTGGGGCATTTGCTGTTGCCATCAGTCTGTGTAGCAACCTGATACACAGGCTTGGCCAGGCCCAGGTGGAATGGGAACTAGAGGTGGGGAAACTGAAGTGCCTTCTGAGGGCAGGCCAGGCCTCTCAGCCCATCCCCTTGGTGAGTTTCTGGGTCCCTTCCTCAGCTTGCTTTCTTTCTTAGGGGCTTGGATTGTCTTTTTTGCATTGACTGAAGTCAATAGGGGCTTTAGGCAGAAATTCGTAGACAGATACAAGTCCCAAATACATGCCTAGCCATGAGAGAAATGATTTTTGACTTACAGTGTGTATCTCTCATACACTTAGCCTGGATAATTCCAAGTATACAGTAACTACAGGAAAGGGTCTTCAGAGGAGCCAGAAGGAAACCAAGACTGGTAGGGTTAGCTTAGAGCCTTGCCTTCTGGGATTGGGGATTGGTTGAGGAAAGGAAAAGGTACCAAACAGGGTTAAGAGCTCACCACTCCCTATACCATCCATAGGCCTTGGACGATGCCAACAAGGGTATCATTGAAGAGCTGAAGAAAACCAACTACAGAGAGCATTTCAAAGAAAAGAAAGACAAAGGTGAGTTCCTAGAATTGAGAAGAAGACAGCTTCAGTGATACCTTCTTCTTTCTCTGCCTTCAGGCCTAGCCACACATCCCAAGAGTTCCCCAGGTTTGGGGGCTTGGCGTTGTCCACCACTATACACTCTGATTTCAGTGCCACCAACAGCCCCTGAATGTCCCTGGGGCAGGAGAGGGAAAGGGTTCAGCTCCCCTCAGGCTGTTGGACCTGAGAACCCACTCATTTATTTCTTCACTTATTTTCCCAAGCACCATTGAGCACTTGTCATGTGCCAGGAAAGGGTAAGATTCTGGGGAGGCAGAGGCCTATCTGCAGCCCGGGACAAAGCAGGCACTGCCACAGAGATGGTGGAGAGAGCACACAGCAGATGCCTCTGAGAAGGAAAGGGAGGCTTTGATGAGGAGGAATCATCTATCTCTGGCATCAAAAGCTGCCCAGGAGTTTTCCAGGAGAAAGGTGGAAGGGGTAGGGAATTTCCAGTAGGGAATAGCAGGAGCACAGACACACTCTCTGGCAGAACAGCAGCAGCTACATTTTTGGGGTTCTTATTGCATACCAGGCACTGGCACCAGACAGGAATTATCTTGTTGGCTCTCACTACCCTAGGAGGTAAGTACCATTTGGTACAAAGAGGCTGAATAAGGTATGCCACTTGCCTGCGTTCCACAGCTGGGGGTGGTGGCCCAGAGCTCCACTCTCCCCTCTGTGTAGCACTGAGCTTGGACCAGCAGTGGGAAGGGCAGGTGCCAGAGGGGTGCCAGGTTGGGCTGGGGTGCAGAGGCTGCCCAAGAGGTGCCTGTGGTCCCAGCTACTAAAACAATTACAAAGAAAAAAGCAGTAGCTGATCACCATTCATACTTCCTGTGGGCTGCACTTTCTTCTAAAGGCTTTGCACACACTGGCTCATCTGATCTTTCTAAGGACATCATGAAGGAAGCATTAATTAGCACGTTTTACATCTGAGGACACAGAAGCAGGGGTGACAGTTCCACGGGGTTTTTGTCTTGGGCAGTGTGGCTCTAGAACCCATGCTTCTGCCCTGGTGTCACACTATTTCTGGAGATGAAGACAGCCCCTGCCTTCATCTCACCCACCCCCCAGCAGCGCCTTCTGTCCAGGCAGATTGCAGCCAAGGGGAGTTAGGGCTGGGGCCTGGGAGGACAGGCCAGTGCACATTCCTGGCCACATTCCCTCCGGCTCTATGGTGAAGTTCTCTCTGGTCCAGGCCTTGTAGTGGCAGCAGGAGGTTTCTGGGCATGTGAGCAGCCAGATGTCGGTCCTTTATTAGGTGGCACCTGCTACATGGTGGCCAAACTCCCTCAGATAGGGTTCTGTCTCTGCCCCCACATACCCTTCGAGCTGCTCTAAGAATCCAGAGGAGCAGCAGATGAGGAGAGAGACAGCATGGAAGCAGATGCTCCTTGTGGCCCTCCCTGCCTGCCCTTGCCAGGCTGAGTGTCCTCCCCAAAACTGATCTCCAAGCCTCTGCGGTGGAGCTGCTGGGCACTTCCCCATCAGAACAGCAGGCGGCAGCATTGCATGTATGTTCACCTCCAAAGGGCTGGGAACCCTGAGCCCTGAGAGCCTGGGCAGGCATCCTGCCTTACACAGCAGGGCCTTCCAGAAAGAGTGAGGGAGGAACAAGCAGAGATGGGTGACTTTTTTCTCTGTAACTGTTGAAAACAAGGAGCTAGGCTCTCCCAAGCTGTAAAACAGCTCTGCACCTGAACTTCATGCTAGCAGCCTGCTCATACTTTAATAGGAAACTTCCTAATAAATAATGAATGTGCTTCCCAGGGACCAAGAAAAAGTGCTAGAATAAGGATGCTGAAGAAAATCCTTCTATTTCCCAGCACCTGTGCTCGCTCTTTCCGTCCCTCCCTACCTCCTTTCTTTCCTTTCCTTCCTTCTTTTTTTGGAGACAGAGTCTCTCTGTGTCACCCTTGGTAGAGTGCAGTGGCATCATAGTTCACAGCAACCTCAAACTCTTGGCCTCAAGCAATTCTCTTGCCTCAGCCTCCCAAGTAGGAAAAATAGGTGCTTGCCACAACACTCGACTATTTTTAGAGACAAGGTATCACTCTGGTTCAGACGTCTCAAACCTGTGAGACCCACGTTGGCCCCCCAGAGTGCTAGGATTGCAGACATGAGCCACTGTGCCTGGCCCTGTGTGCTGTTTCTTGTAGGGAGAAGAGAATATACTCCAGGGTCATACTGTCCTAGATTCAAATTGTCACTCTGCCATTTACTTACTTTCAGTGTGATTGTTATGTGATTTCTGTTCTAGCAATCTGAGGTACCTTGACTCAAAGTCTAATCACTGACAGTTTCATGACAACCAGATAGTATAATCTGTACAACACCTCATATGATGTACTGGCATCCAGTAAATGATGTTTCCCTGTCTCTCCTTTGGACAGGTGTAGTGTGTTAGCACCAATTTAAAGAGCTTGTGAAAACAGTTGTTCTCAAGGCCTTTCTATCATCTGCTTCTCAGAAGCACAGGCCTCCACAGAGATGAACAAACTTTCATCTTCTCTCCTTTCTCTTTTTTTTCAGAAGAGGCTACTTCACTGTATGAAGATAAAACACTAATGGCAAAGAAGGAAAAGAGTGGAGAGATAGATGAACCTGAGAAGGTGATGAAGGAGTGGGAAAGAGAGCAAACTGAGAGTGACAAAGAGATGGATGATGATGAGGGTTTCAGGGAGGGTGTGGAGAGTATAGCAAGTAGACAGCAGAGAGTGGGAGCTGAAAAAGCCAGAAGAGATCCAGGAAAAGGTGCCAAGGAACTGGACACAAAATCAGGAAGAACAGGCAAGAAACTACCAGAATTGGGCAGAAGACAATCAAGAGACATTTACAGGAGGACCTCTGGAGAATTCAATCAAAGACTCATAGGAGAACTGAGCAGAAAGGAATCAGACATAGGCAGAAGAAAGTTGGGAGAACAGGGAGAAACAGAATTGGGAGAAAAAGAAATTAAAAAAACAGAAAATGGTGAAAATGAAAAAACAGAAAAGGAATAAGAATAAAGCTATGATCAGAAGGTGTTCAGATCAGGAGGCTGATGCTTAGAGGGATCATGGGCTCTAACTCAAGGTACCTGAGATTGCTAGATGAGATTTGTCTTAAATGAGGGATTGGGTTTCTCAGGTCACCTCTGCCTCTTTCTGTCACTATTTTACCAATAAATAGATACCTTACACTCCTGCAAACTCTGAGTGTATCATTTCACCTCCTCTGCACCCATTCTCAGAAGAGCCTCATAGAAGAAATGAGAAAGGAGCTAAGAAGAAACGGTTTCAGGAGGGTGAAGAAACAGATGGGCTTCAGGGAATCCAGCAAGGTTAAAGGAAGGAGGAAGGCCTGGGAAGGGAGGTGTGTGTCTGCACAGCTATGAGACATTGGTCATAGCGTTGAGGTCTACTGTCTCCAGGACAGAGTTGGGAAGCTTTGTGGAAGAGAAACAATGGTGGGACAGCCTCAGCTAAGCACGGAAGGCAGAATGTAGCAATGCTGGGACTGATGAAGGGCATTGTGCATTAAGGCCCAGAGGAAGAAAACCCTTGCCAAAGTGAAAGGCCAAAGGAACCCCAAGTTGCACTTCTTTCCTCCTTCCCTTCAGCACTTAGGCCTTTCAGAAATGGGCTGTTAAACAAACATATCCTCTGGAGACAGGGGATTAGTTCAGAGTCACAGCAGACCCTTCTAAAACTGCATTCCTAGCCTTGGTTCCCCTTGTAACTAACCAACGCCTACCCCTGTAAATCTAACCTTTCAAAGATTCTACCTACCACCTTCCCCCCTCAACTGAGAAAAGGTATAAAAACCCTTCTTTTGTTATGCAGGCACTGAGAATTCAGGATATGAATCTATCTCGGTCAGCTAGCCAATAAATGAGCCCATACCTAATTTGAGGTCAGTGTGCTGGCATTTTCTCTATAATTCCACTCACGTTGGGTACGACAAAAGTACAGGGGAGTAGCCTGGGAGTGAGGGCAGTAGAAGCATTCCACCTCTACCACCATCAGGTTTGAAGCTTGTTTCCTTCTTTGTATAATGCGATACCTGCCTCAGGGGTTGGTGTGGCGCTTATGAGCACAGCACTTGGTACGCAGGAAAATCAAAACTCCAACTGAGCTTTCAGAGGCTTCACAGAACAGGTGGCACTTGAGCAACTGGTCTAAGACCACTGCCATCCTGGAAGAAGGGTCGGGGCTGAGTATTGACTTTCAACATGTACAGGGCCTCGGGAGTAGGGTGAGGCCAGTGGGGCATTTCACATGCAAAACTGACTAGGGTGCCAACGATCTCAGCAAGATAAAAAAAAATATATATATATATATAATAAATATAATAAATATAATAATATATATATATATATTTTTTTTTTGTAGAGACAGAGTCTCACTTTACTGCCCTCGGTAGAGTGCTGTGGCGTCACACGGCTCACAGCAACCTCCAGCTCTTGGGCTTATGTGATTCTCTTGCCTCAGCCTCCCGAGCAGCTGGGACTACAGGCGCCCGCCACAACGCCCGGGTATTTTTTGGTTGCAGTTTGGCCGGGGCTGGGTTTGAACCCACCACCCTCGGTATATGGGGCCGGTGCCCCACTCAGTGAGCCACAGGCGCCGCCCCAAGATAAAAATATTTTAATGCAACATTGTAAGAAAAAAATTAATGCAAAAAGTCCATGGTGAATTAAAATAAAAATTTAAAGACAAGATCTAACATTGAACTTGCACGATCCTGTCTCGCCCGCTTAACCCCGGCGCGGGCCGGAGAAAGGTGATTGGGTCTGATGTCTATAAGAAGCAGCCGGCCAGCTCACCGGCACTGCAGCTAACAGGTGCGACTCAGGTGTGCTGCGTGGCACAGAGGACCCGGCGATCGCGAGTTTCCAGTTTCGCTTCGCGGCGCCTGCGCGCGAGGGTCGCCCCGCCCCGGCCCGCCCCCGAGGTATGTAAGGCGGTCCGGCTCGGATCTCGCCACCGCCGGACTCCCGTGTCCCTCCGCGCAGGCGGGCGGCCCGGAGAGCTAGTGCCTGCGCAGGTGGCGCCCCCTCCTCACCATGGTGAGCGGACGCGTGGAAGCCGGGAGCAGGGGACAGGGGCTGGAAGGGAAGTGGGAGGCCCGGGCCGGGCACGGGGGTAGCACCATAACGGCAAACAATGCTATTTGGGGATTCTCGGGAGGAAATAGCATGCAAATGAGGACCCTCGGTTCCGGGGCTGAGTTAAGCTGTTTTGGGACTCCAGTGCAGCCCCAAGGTAAGGGAGAAGTGTGGGAAGGCTGGGTGACCGGGCACGCAGCCGTAGGAGGAAAACAGTGGCGTTTGTGAGGAAGGGATTCGGGAACTGCAGAAGATGCCGCTGCCTGGGGAGACACGGAGGAGGTGGGGCGGGTGCGCCACGGCTGCTTCCAGGCCAGGCTCGCGCTGGCCTAGGCCGAGAGAGATTAAACCACTCACCAGCTAAACTTCGCGGGGGTAGAGAGGCGGGGCCCGTTCTGTGCAGGAGATGATTTACATAAAGAATCGTTACTGATGGCTTTTAGCAGACGGGAAGAGAAGTGACTCAGAGAGGTGCAACTACACAGAACAGAGTGGTGGAAAGAGCTAGGCCCTGAATGCAGGTGCCCTGTGCCGACCAGTCCTGGGGCAGGCACAAAGACCACGACTTCGGGCGGGGGGCGGGAGAGGGCGGAAGAGGAGGTGAGGGTCACAGTGAATGAGGCCCTTTGTCCCTTGCTTGCCTGCCCTGCCCCCCATCCCTTCTGTGGGACCATTGTCCCCTTATCCCAGACAAGAGAGTATTATCTGTTGCTGCCATTGTTGGGGGAAGGGAAGCAGTCTTGGGGGTAACCCTTCTTTGCCCCCACCCTTCTCTGCATACTCAGAGCCAAGGCAGCTGTGGCTTGGCCCAGACACAGAAACTCACCACCCCAAAAAGAGGACGTCCTTAATAAGTGCCAAGAATATAAAAGTTAGGGACAGTCCCAGAACCTCAGTCTCTGGGCCTGCCCTGCATGCACTCCAGCAGGTTCTCCTTTTAGAGGTGGCAGCAATGGGTGCTCCTTAAAAGAGGACAGTAAGAGTGTAGGAGAGCTTTACACAACCCTCTCCTTCCTCCATCACCAGAAACAGGTACTCAGGGACTGAAAAAGAGAGAAAGTCCAGTATTGAGCTGCTTGGGTAGGTGGCCACAAGCAGGCCAGAGAGAGGGGCAAGGCCGGCAGGTTATCTGAGACTGACTTGGGCTGACACCTTCTCCTCTTCTCCTTATACAGAACAGAGGCTTCTCCCGAAAAAGCCACACGTTCCTGCCCAAGATCTTTTTCCGAAAAATGTCATCTTCAGGGGCCAAGGACAAGCCTGAGCTGCAGTTTCCCTTCCTTCAGGATGAGGATACAGTGGCCACACTGCATGAGTGTAAGACGCTCTTCATCCTGCGTGGTTTGCCAGGAAGCGGCAAGTCTACCCTGGCACGGTTCATCGTAGACAAGTATCGTGATGGCACCAAAGTGGTGTCTGCTGATGCTTATAAGATCAACCCTGGCGCTCGAGCAACCTTCTCTGAGGAGTACAAGCAGCTTGATGAGGAATTGGCTGCCTACTGCCGACGAGGAAACATCAGAATTCTTGTGGTAGATGACACCAACCATGAGCGGGACCGGCTGGAGCAACTCTTTGAAATTGCCGACCAATACCAGTACCAGGTGGTGCTGGTAGAGCCCAAGACAGCATGGCGGCTGGACTGTGCCCAGCTCAAAGAGAAGAACCAATGGCTGCTGTCAGCTGAAGATCTGAAGAAGCTGAAGCCTGGGCTGGAGAAGGACATCCTGCCACTCTACTTCGGCTGGTTCCTGACCAAGAAGAGTTCTGAGAACCTCCGCAAAGTTGGCCAGGTCTTCCTGGATGAGCTGGGGAACCACAAGGCCTTCAAGAAGGAGCTTCCACACTGTAGGTGGCAAGGTGTGAAGGGTGTGCAGGGACACTAAAGTCCTGCACCGTTAGCTTAATTCATAAGCCCACCCCTGCTGAGTACAGGGTGCTGTGCATTAGGATCATCCATGTACTCAGAGGATTGGGCGATGACTGGGGGAGGCAGATGGGGCCCACCTGGAGGAGGGAGAACCAAGTTGGTGCTTCAGAGGCAGCCCCAGGTGGTGGAACACATAGGGAGGTACTTTCCAAAGGACTTTCCCTCTTGCTGCTCCTTTCCTTCTGGCCCTCTTCTCCCCATCTGTCCTCTCCCAGCCTCTATTAGACCACTGGCCCTATCTTGGAAGTGGGAAAAACAGTTCACAGGAAATGTGTCACTGTATAATGCAACCTTTCAGGGAGGATCTGACTTAGTGTTTGCAAACTCATTTTTAGCAGCAGAACCATGTTCTCAAACAAAATATTAACCTAAGCTGCAAAACAAAATTAAAACTAATACTATTGTTCTTAGACTGGGGAAGAGTTCCAGACCTTGGGCTAGTTGGTGTAGTCACTGGTAACGTGGTATTCCATGGCTTCAGAGGACATGAGTCTCATGCGTAGTCTAAAATTCCTTGCTTTCCAGATGGGAAAACAGAGATAGACTGAAGGAATACGGGATATGGAGGCTATAGTCTTAGACTCTGTCCACTCTAGCAGGGTGCTCTCCTGCCAAAGGCTCTCTGCTCCAGTGACAGGGTAGGTTAGGGATAAGGGAGGATCCTAGTGGCTGTCATTCTGCAGTAGCCTACTGGGGAAATGTGGCTCTCTATGCCTTTAAGCCATTTCTGGCCCCCCCATTCTTTTTTTTTTTTTTTTTTGAGACAGAGTCTTACTATGTTGCCCTTGGTAGAGTGCCATGGTGTCACAGCTCATAGCAACCTCAAACTCTTGGGCTTAAGCAGTTCTCTTGCCTCAGCCTCCCAAGTAGCCAGGACTATAGGTGCCCGCCACAACGCCCAGCTACCTTTTTTTTTGTTGCAGTTGTTGTTTTAGCTGGCCAGGGCCGGGTAACCTGCTAGCCTTGGTGTATGTGAGCTATGGGTGCCGCCCTGCCTCCCCCCACCCCAATTTTAGATTACCTTCATACTTGAAATAGTACCACTGTGTTTCTTTATATTAGCTTGTATTGCTCAAAGGTGGAGTTCTCAGGGAATTTTTTCCTCAGGTCCTGAAGCTCAAATTCTGCAGAGAACTGTGGTGCCTGTAGTGACATTGACCAAGAGAGCACTCTACCTGTGAATGGCTTGAGGGTAAAGCTCCTGAGAGGCAGAGCTCCTCCTGCTCAGAGCTGCTAGCTTTTTGCCCTGGAGTGTTTACCCTGCATACAAAACTGCAATCTTTTTCTGCCCTGTTTACAGCAGGAGAAACCTAATGGATCAAGAACAGGCTCACAGTAGAGGTCTTCCCCACTGTGGAGGGTGAGACATACTCATAGGGACTCAATCTGGGAATAAACAGGAAAAAGCTAGTGACTTGGGGCATTGCCTGTGGCTCAGTGAGTAGGGCGCCGGCCCCATATACCGAGGGTGGCAAGTTCAAACCTAACCCTGGTCAAACTGCAACAACAAAGCAGCAGGGCATTGTGGCGGATGCCAGTAGTCCCAGCTACTCCGGAGGTTGAGGCAAGAGAATCGCCTAAGCCCAGGAGTTGGAGGTTGCTGTAAGCTGTGACGCCACAGCACTCTACTGAGTGTGATAAAGTGAGACTGTCTCTTAAAAAAGAAAAAAAAAAAAAAAGCTAGTGATTCCAACAATAGCCAAGGCATAGTCTGGAAATTGAAATCAGACGCTCCACATCTCACGTCTGCCACAGAATGCCATCCAGGTCTGCAAGGTGTATAGTGGTGACCTTGTAGGCTTTCCTTCAGATGGGCCCCTGAGTAAAATGGGGTGCTAAGTTGCCCAGGTGGCCTTTTGAAAATTGGGGTGTGGGCAGTGTCTATGGCTCAAGGAGTAGGGCGCAGGTCCCATATGCCGGAGGTGGCAGGTTCAAACCCAGCCCCGGCCAAAAAAAGAAAATTGGGGTGTATGGTCACCCTAAATGCTGTACTGGCTTGATAAATAAGGCCAGTCACTTGTGCCACGCCACATGCCTAGTAAGCACAGGACTGAGGCATTGTTCTTTTTGGCTCTTTCTGTTACATGAGTCCTGTCCTCTTTTTTTTTTTTTCTTCCCTTCCCATTCTTCATGACTTGCTTTTCCCTCTTGGAGGTGAAATCTGGGTAAATCTCAGATACTCAGGTACCGCTGGCCTGTACCACCTACTCCTGGATTAAAAATGCCTTAGAGTTTGGGGAAGAGATGTAAAGATCTACACAATGTAAAGCCAGGGAATGTAAACTTTTTTTGTTTTTCTCTTGAGACAGAGCCTCACATGAGTGAGGCATGATTCTCACGCCTGTAATCCTAACACTCTGGGAGGCCAAGGCAGGTGGATTGCCCGAGCTCACAGATTTGAGACCTGCCTGAGCTAGACTGAGACCCTATCTCTGAAAAAAATAGCCAGGCGTTGTGGCAGGCACCTGTAGTCCCAGCTATTTGGGAGGCTGAGGGAAGAGAATCACTTGAGCCCACGAGTTTGAGGCTGCTGTGAGCTGTGATGCCAAGATACTCTACCGAGGCCAACAAAGTGAGACTCGTCTCAAAAAAAAATCTTACGCTTCACATCTGATGCCCCTGCTCTTCTGCCCTGACTGCACCCTCTTTCTCTTTGCAGTTATCACTGGGGATGAGCCTAGGGCGAAGATTGACCTGGTCACCTATTTTGGGAGGAGACCCCCAGGCGTGCTGCACTGCACAACCAAGTTCTGTGACTATGGGAAGGCCACGGGGGCAGATGAGTATGCCCAACTGGATGTGAGTTTCTCCCAGGGACACCTAGCCAAGGTGGGGAGGGAAAGGGGGGAAGATGGGTACTGGTGTCAGATGGGGACCAGAAACCAGACAGCAAGTAGCTCAAGGAAAAATGGCATTTTTCCCTCCAGATCTCCTGTCTCTAGGGTTAGTTGCAGTGATGTCAGTTGCCTGTTGTTAAGAAGCCTGCCCTGGCAGTGCCTTTGTCTTCTGCAGATTCATGGGGAATGCTGGTCAGCAGCAGTCTTCTGCTCTCGCCTATGTTAAGTTCCAGAGGTTAGGAGTCCCTTGCCTCCAGGGAGCAGGTGTACTGAGGTTCCTGTCCCCAGGTCTGAGGCCTAGCTTTGCCTCAGAGTGAGTTTCAGAGGATAATGGAGTTTATTAGCTTATAGGTACTAAATCCTTCTGCACCACACGGCCTACACCCTATGCCCATAGCTGCTGATTCAGTGATCTTTAAATACCAGGTGTTCGGAGTCAAACAGCTCAGGCTCCAACCTCCTTCAGTGCCTCCTCAGGGAGGCCTTCCCTGACCCCAGTCCCATGCTGTCCCTTCTCTGCCTAGGTAGTACAATCATTTCACCTGTTTATTCGTTGTTTTCTCTCACTCAAATGTGAGTTCCCCAAAGGCAAGGAGTTTTTAGTTTTATTCACCATGTTTCTAGCACCCTAGCATAGTTTGAATGAATACGTAACTTGCCACTGTCATTTCTACCCATTCTTTCAATTCTTTCATTTAGCCATATTAATAAATATAACATGCCAGACACTGTTGGGACAAGGAATTGCGAGCAAAAATAGAGAGGCTTTCATAGTCAGGTGGGAGAGATGGGCTTTCTCAAAGGTGTGTCTGAGTCCCAAGGGTGACTGGGTCCCAGCATGAAGATGATCGAACCTGCTGTGTATGCCTGGACACACACTCCCTTCACAAGGGAGGCTCTGTATTATCCTTATTTTATAGGTGAACAAACAAAGTACTGAGTGGTGGAGCAGCTTGCTCGGAGCAAGTGGGGAGAGAGGCTGTGAGCTCAGCAGGTTGAGCTTCACCCCTGCTGCCTGCCTCTCTAAGTGTCTGTGCCTTTCTCACCATACCCTGAGCTGTGCCCATCGGAAAGCTGTGTGCTGCATATTTGTGGATGACATGTCTTTTTTTTTTTTTTTTTGTAGAGACAGAGTCTCACTTTATGGCCCTCAGTAGAGTGCCGTGGCCTCACACAGCTCACAGCAACCTCCAACTCCTGGGCTTAAGCGATTCTCTTGCCTCAGCCTCCCGAGTAGCTGGGACTACAGGCGCCCGCCACAACGCCCGGCTATTTTTTTTTTTTTTTTTGTTGCAGTTTGGCTGGGGCCGGGTTTGAACCCGTCACCCTCGGTATATGGGGCCGGCGCCCTACCGACTGAGCCACAGGTGCCGCCCAGGATGACATGTCTTTAATGATGACCTTTGCTCAGCTGTGCTCACTTCTGCTAGACTTCCCCTTTTCTGCTCCAGGAGTGACCCACCCTTGGTCTGCTGCCCTTTAGAGTCCACCATCTCTAGCTTGGGCTTTTCATTCTCCCCAGGTGGTAAAGAAATCTTACTGCAAAGCCTTCACGCTGACCATCTCTGCCCTCTTTGTGACACCCAAGACGACTGGGGCTCGGGTAGAGCTGAGTGAGCAGGAGCTGCAGTTGTGGCCAAGTGACGTGGACAAGCTGACCCCCTCTGACACCCTACCCCAAGGGAGCCGTGCCCACATCACTCTCGGCTGTGCAGCTGACGTGGAGCCTGTGCAGACGGGCCTTGATCTCTTAGAGATTGTGCGGCAGGAGAAGGGGGGCAACCGAGGTGAGGAGGTGGGTGAGCTAAGCCGGGGCAAGCTGTACTCCATGGGCAATGGGCACTGGATGCTAAACCTGGCCAAGAAGGTGGAGGTCAGGGCCATCTTCACGGGATACTATGGGAAAGGCAAACCTGTGCCCACACAAGGCAGCCGGAAGGGAGGTGCCATGCAGTCCTGCATCATCATATGAGTCCTCACCACTGTAGCCCCCTTGCTCTTTAGAAGGGGAGGGGAGGAGAGGGAAGATGCACTCTCCTTTAAGAGTTGTTTTTTTTTTTTCTGTTTTTTTACTGAAAGTTAACCTACAACTTTTTAAAAACTTGTAAAATAACCGCCCCACCTTCTCCTCTAATGCTTAAGCTCTCAACACAAGGTGGGTGGGTAGGTACTATTCCAAAACCTGGACCAAAGCTGATGGGGCTAGTCTGAGCTGGGCCTGGAGCTGCAACCAGAACCCTGAGTCCTGCCCTGCTCCAAGTACTGGTAAGCCCAGGCCCACTGCTATCCAGAGCTGGGCTCCTGGGAAGAGACACCTCAGCTGCATAAACCCTGCTGTCGGGAGGCAAAAGGCAGTGGGACTGTAAGTTTTCTACCACTATGGAAAACTAAGGGTGACTTTGATCCCATTTCTTAATCAGTGTTGCCCCAGGAAGGCTGGGGATACTAGGGTAGAAAAAGAGGTTTACCTACCACCTTTGGTCCTAAGTCTATCCTTCCCTTCACACCATAACTAAGTAATAGTTTGGTAACTAGGGAAGAAACAGAACAAGCAGCAGCCATAGTCCAGGCTGGCTGCTGGTCTCAGGAAGGTGAGCTGGCTGTCCTTCCCAGCGGTGTGCTTTTGTTGTGTGGATTGGGAGATTGAGGCCAGAAGCATCCTATGGGCGAGGATATTCCAGTCCGTTGTCTGCCCAACCCATCCTGCCTCCATGGTGCCACTGGAGGCCTCTAGGCCTCCTCTAAAGGAGGCTGGTGGGTGCCCAAGAGCCAGTGGAATGGCCCCTAGCTGGTAAGGGCCAAGTCTCACTTGTTGCCTTTGGGGAGGGTTTGTTTTTTTTTTTTTAACACTGCTGCTTGTGCTATGGTTCCTGGGTGCCTTCCACTGCCTTCTCAATAACAGGACCTTGTTAATCAGGCTGTCACTCAAAAGTGCTTTGGATTTAAGTTACTATCTTGGATTTAAGTTACTATCCTGTCTTTGCCCAGCCTCAGCAACTTGTAAGACTGACAGTGAAATAAATCATGTTAATCCTAGCTGTGTGCAGTCTCTCTCAACCTTCTGTGCCCAGCTCAGTCTTTCCTGGGGCTAGGGCTGGGTATATTAGGACTGGCTTTGTCCCTCAGCTTGGGGCCATCGGTCCTGTCTCCCCTCTGCTGGCTGGGCACAGCTGTGGTGAGGTTGGGCAGCTGAACAGTGTTGGCTTTCATGAGGAAGCAGAGAGCCTGGCCTTAGCTTCATGCAGAAGGTGGGGGCTGGCTGGGTATGAGGAGTGTGGAGCACAAAGCCTCTCATCCTCCTTTAACTAGGGTACCAAGCCTACAGGTAGCCCAACCCAATCTGATCAGGAAGATTTTTCAGCAAGACCCAAAATTCCTAGTATAGGTTTTTCCCAGTTCTGATAAGTGCTATTTCAAACACAAGAGAAGACCAAACACTAAGGAGGTCCAGGCCAATAGAGGGCTAGAGAGCCACATGGGGAACTTCCCAGGCCTTCTTAGTCCCATCATTGCACTGTGGCCTAGGCACCAAAGAAGAAGACTACAAAGAAAGGGGGAGGAGCTCAAGAAGAGAACTTGTTATCTTTCCAGTTGAGGGCCCTTCCCTGGCCATCTCTCGTACCAAAGGACTAAAAATCTAAGTTTCAGGCAAAGTCTCAAGTGGCTCTGCTAAGAACTCCTGTTACTCACTTTGAGCACCAAACTTGACTAAGAAGCATGATGCTACTGCCTTCTTGCCTGGCTTGCCTCCCACATGCAGAAAGGGAAACCAGTGGAGAAGGCAAGGGCCGTGTGCCAGGAATGGTGATTCCAATCATGTGGGCCTAATGTCAGCAACCAGACCAGGGCTCTGGAGCTGCCCGTCCCACCGTGAAAGGGTCTGGGAGCTCAGCACCCGTAGCTCTGAGAGGGTGCCGGCCGTACACCAAAGCTGGCGGGTTCTAGCCCAGTATGGGCTTGCTAAACAAGGACAACTGCAACCAAAAAAAAAAAAAAAATAGCTGGGCGGCGGCCCCATATACTGAGGGTGGCGGGTTCAAACCCAGCCCTGGCCAAACTGCAACAACAAAAAAAAATAGCTAGGTGTTGTGTGGGGCACCTGTAGTCCCAGCTACTCAGGAGGCTGAGGCAAGAGAATCACTTAAGCCTAAGAGTTTGAGATTGCTGTGAGCTGTGACACCATCGCACTCTACCAAGGGTGACAAAGTAAGACTCTGTCTAAAAAAAAAAGGGGGGGGTCTGGGGGCCAAGGGACTAGATTTCATCCTACCTCCCTTGAGCCCACAATGGTAGCAAGAATTGTGAAAGCCTGTGTACGTAAACTGCCCTGTCTAGGTTAGCACCTACCTGTGCTCACCTGTGAGCTTTGGTCACACGCAGCTTCTGGTGAACTCTGGGGGCTCCTACTGTTTTCTGAACTCGCCTTCCCATCAGGTTGGGCCCAGCAGCACACCCAGGGCCTGCTTAGCACTCACATGCTGGACAAAACTCGGAGAGAGAGCAGCACCCCACTTGCCAACACTCAGTGTGCCATAGCCCTGGTGTGGCAGCTTGTGGAACTTCAGTACTGAACCTCAGAATACATGTTAAGATCAGTTTCAAGCTGGGGGTTCAAATCTGACCCACTGACTCTGGAGTGATGTAAAGCAGCTGCCAGAGCAAAGGGCCAGAAAGGGTCAAACCATTTTATTCTTTTTTTCTTTTTTAATAAAGTTAAACAGTACAACAAAAATTCACAAGCTGCCTCCCTGTCCGCCCCCCACCTCCCTCCCTTACCCGCAGTCTTCGGCACTGGCTCCCTTTCCTTCACCCCTCTCAGACACAGGGTATCCAACCAGGAAATGAAACTGCTCTAAGTACACGGAGACATGATGAAGGGAGGAGGTGAATTGTGTCCACATTCAAGGTTAAACTGAGTGACTATTTTCTGGGTGCTGGGTGGCTGCCCTTCATTAGCCAAATTGAAAAAAGAAATTCCCTGGACCAGATGCTGAAAGGGAAAAGAAAGGCTTATTAGTTTGGCTCCATGGATTTTCCAAGGAAGATCACTTTGATCATGAAAAAAGTCTTCAAGGGCTGCTTCAAACTTAAAACAGAGAAACCCTAGTATCAGTCTGGCCCCTGGGCTACAAACAGGAACATGTGAGTGTGCAGTTTCTGAACACCTTCACTCTTGCAGAGAAGCCTCAATACCAGGCAGCTTAGAGATGCCTTCCTGACCCTGCAAAAATGTGGTGTTAATGGCCCCAAGGTAGTGTGTGCCTGGGAATAGATACTAATTCACCCTCAGCAATAGCTAAAAGTAGATAGATGTCCTGCTACATCAGAATGCAGCTGTCCCCACTTACTGGTTCCTGACTCCCAAAACTGTTGCCTTGTCGGTGTTGGCTTATGATCTTGTGGGAACCCTTAAGAACAGCAGGCATACTCACCTTCAAAGCTGAAGCCCCCAGGACCGCCAAAGAATGCCTTGAAGATATTGTTTGCATCAAAATCTGTGTGGGAGGGTAACACGGAAGGGACAAAAAGATGAAAAAAAAATCAGAAGTGTTTGAAGAGGAAATAATGGCATAAAATGGATCTCCAAAGCTTTCTCAGATAGTCTCACTTTCCTCCTTTCCCAATAATTCATATCTGTTCTGTCCTATGCAAAATGCACTCTCTGGTCCCACTCCTAGGACATGTTCCTTTCTTCCAAGTGTGATCCTGAAGGAAAGCTTCCTCTGCCTCAGCCCATGTGGCAGGGCTACCTGTACTTCCTGACACAAAACCTTCCCCACATGGTCACCCTAGAATGCTGGAGCTGCTACTAAAAAGGTTACATTTATCACTTAACCACTACCAAAAGTAAATATAAGAACAAGATCTATCACTTAATAATTTGATTCCATGTCTAGACTGCATGCCAGGAAAAAAAAAAAAGCTATGACATATTAAGTACTTATCAGGTGCTAATCACGATGCTGGGTACTCTGAACACATTATAACATTTAATCTTATTAACAGTTTGTCAGGGTATTACTCCCAATTTTTTTTTTTTTTTTTTTTGTGGTTTTTGGCCGGGGCTGGGTTTGAACCCGCCACCTCCAGCGTATGGGACCGGCGCCCTACTCCTTGAGCCACAGGCGCCGCCCTACTCCCAATTTTTTATACTCAATAAAACATGTAGGGAGTTCAAGTAACTTACTCAACATCACATGACCAATGAAAGCAACAGAACTGGAAATTCCAAATTTTGACTCTAGTGCTACACTCTTGGCTAGGCTGGCAGGTCTGATGGCCCAGCCACAACTGACTTCCTAAGCTGCACAGAGGACGGATCACGAGGAGATCCCACACCAGTGTGTCCAAAAGTGACTTTCTCTGCCTGCGTATCTGCTTATCTTCCTGAGCTCCCTGACTCAGTGAACGGCCCCACCATTAAGCCATGCCAGAGTCACTCTACCCAGTCCTTGCTCTTCCCGGACACAGCAAGCAGCAACCCGCCCTGCTAAGCTTTCCCCTCCCTCTTGATGGTGCCCTCCAGTCTGTGCCTGCTTCTACCTATTATATCTTATTCCTTTACTCCTCTCCTCACCTCCACTCCTCACATTTTTTAAGAGTTAAAAGCAGATCCACAGCACCCCTACTAAAACTTCAATAGCTTTTACCTGCTTACAGACTTTCTCACTTTTGAGGCAGAGCAACATGTTTATTACCAGTGAACTCAGGTTTATTAATAAGTGCAATTACTGCACCCAACCTCAACTGGAGAGGACTCAGGATTATCTATATAGTATTACCAATCTTATTTTAAATTCCAATAGATTTTCTTGTTGGGAAGAGAAGGGGTTGACATTAGAGATAATTTGCACACTGCACAGTTCAAGGCCTCTATTATCTCTTAGCCCACAGAAAGCAATGACAATGACAGCTATGCTTTACTTAATGCTAAGTCTTCTGGGGAATACAATTGAGGGTTTACAGCAATGTATGACACATAAATATCAGCACACTCTGTGGTGGGTAAAAAAGAACTTCTAGCTAATAGGAAAAGGCCCACATTCCTTACCACACACAGCCCATACAGCCTTCTGCTGTCTGATCTAGCTACCTGCTAACCTCACCTCTCACCAGCGCCTTCCTCTAGCACTCTACCCCTCTATCCTTCCTGACTGAGCCACTTGCAGAGCTCCAAGGGAACTAACCTGTTTTCCCGAAAATAAGACATCCTCCTAAAATAAGACCTACTTACAGGAAAGATAAGACCTCCCTTGAAAATAAGACCTAGCACATCTTTGGGAGCACACCTTAAAATAAGACACTGTCTTATTTTTGGGGAAACAGGGTATGCTTTTCTTACTTCCAAGCCTCCCCTTGCTAGGGCCCTCCTCCTTGGAGCCCCCTCTGCATGCTGTGAAACTGCTACACTTAACTGCATGTGCTTGACTCCATGTCTTTTTAGATCATGGATCAAATTTAGCCCCTGGGCCAAAGTATGCAAAACCCTGATACTGGGTTCCTAGAGGTCAGGGAACCTATCTGATTCATCTTTGTTGTCTCTAGCATCTAACACAGTACTTTGTATCTAGGGAGCATGTTATAAATCATTGCGTATCACTAATTACATATAGACTCTCCATCTGGAGTGTTTTAGAAAAAATTCTAATGCTATAGCTGTCAGATTCACCCTAGGATGCCCCAACCAACTTACCAGCCATATTCATGCCCTCCTCATCTAGGTCCTGTCCGCTGTCATAGCGAGTCTTTTTCTTGGGATCAGAGAGGATGGTAAAGGCCTCTCCGACTTCCTTGAACTTCTTCTCTTCCTCCTTCTGAACCTCAGCACTGGCTCCACTGTGCCTATCTAAAGGGAGGAATACCAGAAAAACTCAGATGAAATCAAGAGTCTCAAGAAAACAAAATTTAGGGGCAGCGCCTGTGGCTCAAGGAGTAGGATGCCAGCCCCATATACTGGAGGTGGTGGGTTCAAACCTGACCCTGGCCAAAAAAAAAAAAAAGTTTAAGAGAAAAATCACTTTATGAGGCTGGGCATGGTACACTCTGGGAGGCTGAGACAGGAAGAGTGCTTGACCTCAGGAATTTGAGACCAGCCTGAACAAAAGGGAGACCCTGTCTCTACAAAAAATAGAAAAATTAGCCAGGCTTCTGTGGCAGGCTCGTGCAGTCCCACCTACTTGGGAGGCTGAGGCAGAATTGCTTGGACCCAGGAGAGTCTGAGGTTATGAGCAAGGCTGACACCATGGCACTCTAGCGTGAGCAACAAAGGGAGACTGCCAAAAAAAAAAAAAAAAAAAAAGAGGCTCGACACCCGTAGCACAGTCGTTACGGTACCAGCCACATACGCCAAGGGTGGCGGGTTTGAACCCAACCCAGGCCAGCTAAACAAATGCAACAAAAAAACAGCCAGGCATTGTGGCAGGCACCTGTAGTCCCAGCTACTCGGGAGGGTGAGGCAAGAGAATCGCTTAAGCCCAAGAGTTTGAGGTTGCTGTGAGCTGTGATGCCACAGCACTCTATTGAGATTGAGGGCAATATAGTGAGACTCTGTCTCAAAAAAAAAAAAAGGAGAGGGAGGCAGAGGAGGGGAGGGGACACAAAAGAGAAAAAAGAAAATAAAAATCACTTTCTGTCCGATTTTGGAATTTGGTACTTCTCAAAATTTAGAGGGCACAGAACTCTGTCAATACTTTATTCTCAGCTAAAGAATAGCTTTGGCTATTGTCTGAGGCTTCCCCTCTGGACTGGTTTTTGCCGTGGGCCTGCCCCGAAAGTTTTCCAGGCCCCCTCACTCCACCAGCTCTACCTGGATGGTGCATCAAGGCCCGTTTCCGATAAGCTTTCTTGATCTCATCTTCAGAGGCATTTTTGTCTACTCCCAGAATCTTGTAGTAATCTTTCCTCTTACTCTTCTTCAGTTCCAGCTGTGCATTTTTTAGGAGTTGTTTGTGTTCTAGAGGGAGACATTTGGCATCAATGGACAAATCTGATTCTGGTTTCCCCCTGCTGATTCCCAGCTTCGTTGCCTAGGAGTTAGAAGTCCTGTTAACCATGTCTGGGGCTTTTTATGGTGCTTTCTTCTTGAGTTAAGAAAAAAATCTATTCATACTTAGGTTCCTCATATTAGCCTCATCATACTGAAAAAAAGTGAAAGTGAAAGGGAGGGTCTGGGACCAGGAAATAGTTGCCTCTTGCTCTTCCCCCAGATCTCTGCTCATTTCTTTCTGGCTGGGGATCCGACAAGATCTAGGTATATCCCTGATCCCTGAATCAAACTACCTTGTGTCCAGTTTCAGGGCCGACAACTAAGACCACACAGTTCCCTGAGAAACAAATGCTCCCCAACTCCTTTCTTTACCTTTCGTTTTCTCTGTCTGATACACTTTCTCGTAGTCCCGCACTGCTTCTTCATACTGTTCTGTGTCCATGTAACTGAGAAGGAAATACAGGGCAATACAGCGCTCAGACATAAATAGCAATGACCTTTAGTATCGCTCTAGGGCAAGAGGCATGGCTGAAGCAGGAGACACACACTTTTGGTAAGAAGTGCTTCATGAAACAGGAGGCCTTAATCTAGCAATGAAAGAAAATTAGCTATCAGTTCCTCAAGAAAGGAAAAAAAAAAAAAAAAGGTTCCAAGGCACTTGCACCCAACTATTAAAGTGATGCTCAGTTATGAGCAGAAAGTAATCAGGGGGAAAAGGTTCCTTCTGACACAGCCATCCAGGAGGCAACTGGACCATCTCAGAAAAGGCAATGTGAAGGCACCTATTTGATTACTCAAGATTGAGACACATAAGAGAAAAGTGGGATAAATACATATGAAAGTGCTTTGAAACCTACAGTGCCATAAACATGCAGAGTTAGCTCTAATCCAGAGCACAAGTGGGATTAGTGAGCCACTAGATAGATCAAGTTTAAGATGGTGGCTGTTGGCAAATGCTTCTAAGACCAATCAATCTAGGAAAGGTTGATAAATAAGACAGAAAAAGAGACTCTAAACATAGATTTGCTTCTATATTGGTAGCACAAAAAAGGAGGGGCTGCCCTGGCTCAAGATGAGAGGAATCTAGCTTGACGGGCTGATTGCCAGACCTTTTAAGTGTCTCTTCCACAAAAGCAAATGGCATTTTTCCATGTCCTGATAAGATCACTGGCATTAGTACTAGCCTACCAATCAAACAGACAGTGGCAAAAGTTCTAGAGACAGCTGCCATCAGCTGAAAAATGGGAAGCGATCATGTAATACAGCTCAATGCTGCATAAAAGATTCCATTTTTACTGCTACCACAGAGGTCCATCTTTACAAACACCAAGTCCCCACCAGCCTTGGAGTCCAGGACAGTGGAGTGTTACCAGTGTGGCTGGCAAAAAGGAAGCCCAGCATCTTAGGAGTATCTGAATTTTCTGGCAACATTTTGATTTATAACTTAAAAAACAATGTGGGGCCAGGTATGGTGTGGCTCACGCCTGTAATCCTAGCACTCTGGGAGGCCACGGCAGGTAGACTGCCTGAGCTCACGAGTTGGAGCCTGAGCCAGAGTGAGACTCCATCTCTAAAAATAGCTGGGCATCATGGCGAGTGCCTGTAGTCCCAGCTACTTGGGAGGCTGAGGCAAGAGAACTGCTTAAACCCAAGAGTTGGAGGTTGCTATGAGCTATCACACCATAGCACTCTAGTGAGGGCAACCAAGTGCGACTGTCTCAAAAAACAAACAAACAAACAAAAAATGTGGGCCAGGCATGGTGGTTCATGCCTGTAATCTTAGCATTCTTTGGGAGGCCAAGCAGGAAGATCACTTGAGCTCAGAGTTCAAGACCAACCTGAGCAAGAGTGAGACCCCCATCTCTACTAAAAAACAGAAAAATTAGCCAGGTGTCGTGGTGGATGCCACACAGTCCCAGACACTCAGGAGGCTGAGGCAGGAAGATTGCTAGAGCCCAGGTTGGAGGTTGCTGTGAGCTAGGACACCATAGCACTCTACCCGGTCTACCCAGGGTGACAGAGAGACCTGTCTTATCAAAATTTTTTACTTAAATCATAGCTGTGTACATTAATGCAATCATGGGATACAATGTGCTGGTTTTATATACAATGTGAAGTATTTTCATCAAACTGGTTAACATAGCCTTCAGGGCATTAAAAAAAAAATTTTTTTTAAGTTAAATAAAACACCAATGCACCCCAAACACAGGACACAAATGCTACTATAGCTTCTTACACGATGAAATGTAACATAATTTGAAGTTAAAGAAAAAAAAACCTGTTAACTGATCTGACAAATAATTAACCCTGATGAATTTTCAAGGCCCACATGTAATGTATTTAACAAGGTACACTATAGTGATTTGTACTTTTATTTCACAACTTTCTAAAATTCAAGGATATTCTCACATTTTGAATTTCTTAAAAAGTTAAAGAGAAAGTAGAAAAGTATGGCTTTAAGGAAAAAGGGAGAACTCCAGCTTACAATGGGAGATATAGCAAACACCGGGCATCTTCCCAGCTTTAGGGGTAAGTCAAGGCACACAAGGACAGTGTTCAGGCCTCTAGCAAGACTTTGGCTAGGTCATCTCCAGTGCTTCTTGCCAATCCCAGCTGCTTCAGGAGACTGTTGCCAAATACCCAACTGTGCTACACAGCACACACTGTCTCCATGTGGCAGCATCTCAAAGGCAGAACCACTTCAAGCATAGTTCTGTTTCTGCTACAAAGATAAGCTGTCTAATCAAAGCGATTCCTCATTTTTGTTTATTGTATACACAGGAAATAAAATTTTATTTTATAAATAAATGAAATAAAAATACAGAGGAAAGAAAATAATCCTCCATTCAATTATCTTCCTACCAAATCAAGAATTTTCTGTTCTTTCCATTCCCTGTTCAAACATACATTCCCTGGAGCTAATACAGTACCATGTATCTATCCACCCACTAGACCAGTGATTTTCAACTGCTGTGTTTGTGAGAGGATCTTAGGTGTGGTGTGAAAATTTTTAAAGATCAAAGCACAGTAAATATGTTCTTTTTTTGTTTTACTCTTCTTTTTGATTAACATAATTTAAGTTTGCCACAGAAGTTTAACTATAGGTTCAAATGTGCTGTGAGATGAAAAAGGGTGAAAAACGCTGCACTGGACATTTAGGTGATTCTCCTTTTTTGCTAGTATAGATAAAACACCTTCATTTATATAGCATTTTACATCTATTAAAATCACTCTTTAGGCGTGTCAAAGGGTACTCTTTTTGCCTTCCAAAGCTTCTACTTTTGTCTGCCAGTGGCAAAAACTGAATGACTGATGGTTGGTCTCACAGAATCTCTATAATATTATTCTATATGTTTCATGTGCAGACTGTCATTTACTTAGAGATTCGCTTAAAAAAAAAAAAAAAAAAGCACGGGCTCAGTGCCTATTGTTAAAGGGGCTAGGGTGCCAGCAACATACACTGGAGCTGGCAGGTTTGAACCCAGCCTGGACCTGCCAAAACAACAAGGACAACAACAACAACAACAAATAGCCAGGTGTTGTGGCAGACGCCTGTAGTCCCAGCTACTCAGGAGACTTGAGGCAAGAGAATCGCTTAAGCTCAAGAGTTTGAGGTTGCTGTGAGCTGTGAGGCCATGGCATTCTTCCGAGGGAAACATAGTGAGACTCTGTCTCAAAAAAAAAAGCAAGCACGATGCATAACAGCAGTTTTCCTGTTTTAAGAGAGATAATTTTGGGAAAACAAAATGGGAGACAGTCCATAGATACTCTGTATCACTGATGAGATGGGGGAGCTTAAGCTATTGGCTCATCAGGCATTGGTTAACAGCACCTGTTCTTTAGAGATGACATTTCACCCTAAGGAATGGAGCAGGTGTTGGAGGACTGCTATACAGCAAGTATGTCTTCCTTTAGAAACTTTAAAGACAAGTTTTCTCTGCCAGGGGAATAATCTGAAATGAAAAGACAGATTTCTGAGGGACCTTCTAGCCCTTGTTAATGTTCCTGTCCGGAAAAAACTGGTGGGTCCAAGGGTAAAATGAACAACCCTGCCGGGGAGCACCCTGTCTTTGAGGCAAATCTGGGCCTTACGGTTAGATATATTCTGGCTTGTCGAAACACTTGAGCATAGAATACCATCCAGGGATATTCAAAAGGAGGTTCCTTATGCTGCTGGTAGGCTGAGGCAAATTAAATCCCTTCTTCCCTTGTCCAGAACAAACAGGGATAGGAAGAACTCTCAACTGTCTCCAAGAGATAACTTTATTTCTTCTTTCAATCACCATACATTCATTCAACAAAACATTTACTGAGTGAGCACCAATGTGCCAAGCACTGTGCCAAGTTAGAGCAAAAGTGTACAACACAAAATAAAATCTCCAAAGTAAATGGATTTAAACTTTAACAAAAGGAATTTGGGTCAGGCATCAGAGGAAACTTACTGACCGTGAGGGGCGTTAGACACAGGCATGGGAGACTGAGGGAGCTTGTGCAATCTCCTCCGCTGGAGGTCTATAAAGATAGTCTAGGGCTGGAACAATCCCACCTAGAGGCAGGGGGAAGGACCAAATGACCTCACAACATCCCTGGGTCTGCTTCATCATCCACAATGCAATCCCCCTGGCCAGCAGCAACTCCCTCTTCCCCCCACCCACCAGAGGCACTTACCACTGAGCTCTTCTCAAGTAGGCTTTTATGTACGTGTCATCGAGCTTCACTGCATTTGTGCAGTCTTCTATTGCATCATCTAGTTTCCTAAGCTTCAGGAAAGAGAAATCAGTCAGACTTTACATCTTTGGTGATTGAGGGAGCCCAGACTCTGTGAACACGGCTTTAAAATTCTAGGATGATCAGTCACACTGGCCTCCGTCATAGTAGGTTCTTGTTTTTTGTCACTGGGGGCTAAGGACACCAAATTAAATATTGCCTTTTTTTTTAGAGACAAAGTCTCATTTTGTTGCCCTCGGTAGAGTGCCCTGGCGTCAAACAGCTCACAGCAACCTCCAACTCCTGCACTTAGGTGATTCTCTTGCCTCAGCCTCCCAAGTATCTGGGACTACAGGTGCCCACCACAATGCCTGGCTATTTTTTTGTTGCAGTTTGGCCAGGGCTGAGTTTGAACTCACCACCCTCGGTATATGGGGCTAGCACCCTACTCACTAAGCCACAGGTGCTGCCTGCCCCCTTTTTTTTTTTTATGTGATGCAAGCCAAGTACACTTATCTGTGAGGATAAACCACCTCTACCATTCCATGTTAGTGCCCAAACAAAACAGAAGTAGTAAGGGTGGTTCCTGTCCTCCGTTCCTCCAGAGGGATCTGTAAGGGCAAGGAGCCTACTTTTATTTCTTATGAACAGTCATAAGGGCACTCTAGCCATTTCCAGCTATGCATGGTGACCATGAGTTATATTGGGGAAAAAAAACTAAGCCAGTTTCATACTCTTCCTCCAGATTGCTTCTAAAAAGTCAATGAGCACCTGCTTAAGCAAAGAGAAGCAACAATACTTTCTTAAAAATTATCCTGAAGCCCCTAGCCACTCTCTTCCTGCAAAAAACAGACCTTAAAGAACAGGCTATCCTTCCAATTGCCCCTCGTGTGCCCCCAAATTCCACCTAAAAGATAAAAGCTTGCTGCTCAGAAGGTAGTTCCTAACAAGCTGAGATATTAACCAAAACAGCTCTTCCTCTCTCATCTAGCTTAAGAACACTGGGCAGATTTCCCAAGACCTGTTTTTTTTTTTTTTTTTTTTGTAGAGACAGAGTCTCACTTTTGGCCCTCGGTAGAGTGCCATGGCATCACACAGCTCACAGCAACCTCCAACTCCTGGGCTTACGTGATTCTGTTGCCTCAGCCTCCCGAGTAGCTGGGACTACAGGCACCCGCCACAACGCCCAGCTATTTTTTTTTTTTTTTTGGTTGCAGTTCAGCCGGGGTCGGGTTTGAACCTGCCACCCTTGGTATATGGGGCCGGCACCTCACCAACTGAGCCACAGGCACCGCCCCCAAGACCTGTTTTGATGTCTTTTAAAGATATCTCTGTAGGTCCCAAGAACCAGACGATGTGCTTACCTTGGAATTAACCGTACCCCGATTACAGTAGAGTTTAGCATTTGTTTTTATGTTGTTGGGGTCTATCCCCAAAGCTTCTGTGTACAGTTCATATGCTAGCTTGTAATTTCCTTCCTTAAATGCTTTGTTCCCATCTTCTTTCTTTGCTTTAAGTGCTTTGGCATTCTACAGAAAAAAGGGAGGGAGGTCAGTTCACATCCAGACAGCCTTAGACCACTGCATAAAGAGGCCAGAGTCTATTTTCAAGTTCTATTTTTTTTTTTTTGTAGAGACAGAGTCTTACTTTATCACCCTCGGTAGAGTGCCGTGGCATCACACAGCTCACAGCAACCTCCAACTCCTGGGCTTAAGCGATTCTCTTGCCTCAGCCTCCCGAGTAGCTGGGACTACAGGCACCCGCCACAACGCCCAGCTATTTTTTGGTTTGCAGTTCAGCCGGGGCCGGGTTTGAAACCGCCACCCTCGGTATATGGGGCCGGCGCCCCACCGACTGAGCCACAGGCGCCGCCCTATTTTCAAGTTCTTTAATTCCAGCAGTTTAGCATCACACAGCACCTCCTGCCCTACTACCTGGCCCATTTGTGCTTCCTATGGAGTGGACAGGGGGAACTAAGAGTTACAAAAATACCAATGAGACCTGTGTTATCCAGGGTTTGCCTCAACTCCAGGGAAGTATTACTATCTTTTCTCCACTGAAGGGGAAAAAAACAAAACAAAAAAATCCCCCAAAGCATTTCACTTAGATAAGGATCTGACCTACATAATCACATTTACCTTTAGTAAATAAAATTATTTAGTAAATTAAAGTAATTTCTTTTTTTTTTTGAGCCAGGGTCTCATTCTGTTGCCTCAGGTAGAGTGCCATGGTGTCATCATAGTTCACATCAACCTCAAACTCCTGGGCTCAAGTGATCCTCTTGCCTCAGCCTCCTGAGTAGCTGGGGCTACAAGCATGTACCACTAAGCCTAGCTAATTTTTTCTATTTTTTTTTTTTTTTTTTTTATAACAGTAGGTTTCTTGCTCTTGCTCAGGCAAGAGTCTTGCTCTGGAGTCTCAAACTCCAGAACTCCAGTAATTCTCCTGCCTCTGCCATCCAGAGTGCTAGAATTATAGGTGTGAGCCACTGCACCTAACCTTGAAGTCATGAACAAGGACCATGTATCCTTACAAAATGAGAAGAGAAGCTTTTATATGAATTGTGTTTCTAAAAGCTCCCATTCTAAGCATCTTAAGGTCCCCAAAAGAAGCTTTTTTTTCCCATCCAGATTTGGTGTCTAGAACTTACTCTGCAGGCAATGCAGGCCTTTTCATGGTCAGGAGCCATCCTGAGAGCCTGTACAAAAAACTGAACTGCCTTCTCAATACAATCTTCATAATAAAGGCAAAGACCGCGTACATATAGAGCATCCGCATTGGTGGAATCCATTCGTAAAATGTCACTGCAATAGCCAGAAAGGAATACATTCAGATTTATTTTCTTTTTCTTTTCTTTTTTTTTTGCAGTTTTTGGCCAGGGCTGGGTTTGAACCTGCCACCTCCGGTGTATGGGGCCAGCGCCCTACTCCTTTGAGCCAAAGGCACCACCCCAGGGAATACATTCAGTTGTAGTTTAGAATGTCCCCACCATTGCCACCATTTGTGGCCAGTTTGTTCCTTGACCATGTGTCTAATATTTAAAGTATCCAAAGGTAGATAGATTCCGAAGAATGCTTCCCAAACCTCACATAAACCACCTATATTTCTTTAATATATTTGTGCCTCACAATCCTTATTCAACTAGAACAGGAATTGGCAAAATACTGCCCACAGAGTTAAATATTTTCTGCCACTGGCTTTTGTAACTAAAATTTTATTGACATAGCCACACCCATTAATTTATCTATTCTCCATGGCAGCTTTTGCACATTACACAATGACAGAGTTGAGCAGATGCAAAAGAGACCTGGTGACCAGCAAGAATGTTTGTCAACTCATGGAGTAGAAGGGGAAGGATTACATTAAAAAACAAGCAAAGTCCCCCCAAACATAACATAATCCATTCTTTCATATACATACTCAAATACCTGCTATGCTACTATAGTCTTATATACCCTGAATATGGGTTTGTAAATCTGGCTTTTAGTCCCAAGAAGGTCTGATCAGCCCAGCTGGCCTACCCATGGGACAGTATGGTAGCTCCCATTGTAGAAAGCTGCCAGATAGCATCACTCTAGCAGTATCTAGCATTTCAATGATGAACTGGCCTCAATGCATACCTGGCCACAGACTGTGCTTCTGGATAACGACCCAGCATTGCTAAACATTCTGCTTTGAGGATTTTAAAGCGATGGCAGGCAGGGGCAAATTCTAGGGCTCGGTCCATGCAGAAGACAACCTATGGGGAAGAAGAAAATATTAAGGCTCTTCATCCTGGACTTCAGATACATTTTCACTTTAGTTTGGTAAGGGCAACAGATAGATTCAAAACTTAAAGAAGTTCCATTGCTGAGCAGGAAAGTAATATCAAAATTTATAAACAAACTTGGTTCATTAAAGTACTACAACAGGAGAGCAGAGGTTCCAAATGATGAGCACTTAAGAAGTACTTTATATTTTAGGTCATTTAATCCTCACAACAATTTTATGAAATTACTAATATTACCATTTTTTTTTTTTTGTAGAGACAGAGTCTCACTGTACCGCCCTCGGGTAGAGTGCCATGGCGTCACACAGCTCACAGCAACCTCTAACTCTTGGGCTTACGCGATTCTCTTGCCTCAGCCTCCCGAGCAGCCGGACTACAGGTGCCCGCCACAATGCCCGGCTATTTTTTTTGTTGCAGTTTGGCTGGGGCTGGGTTTGAACCCGCCACCCTCGACATATGGGGCCGGCACCCTACTCACTGAGCCACAGGCGCTACCGTAATATTACCATTTTTATTTTACTGATGAGACAACTAAGATACAGGGAACTAAGGTTCAAGGTTGCCAAAGTTACTAAGTGATAGAAACAGGACCTGATCTTAGACACTAAGACTCCAGAGCCTATTCTCTCCAACATATACCCATTTCTTTCTTTTTTTTTTAAGATAGTGTCTCATTCTCACGCCATGAAGTTTTGCTGTGGTGCAATCATAGCTCACTGCAGTCTCAAACTCCTGGCTCAAGTGGTCCTCCTGCTTCAGATCCCCAAGTAGCTAGAATTATATTCATGTGCCAGTATACCTGGCTGGTTTTTTAAACTTTTTTTTTTTTTTTTGAGACAGAATCTCATTTTGTCACCCACAGTTGATTGCTATGGCGTGATAGCTCGCAGCAACCTCAAACTTTTGGGCTCAAGTGATTCTCTTGTCACAGCCTTCTAAGTAACTGGGACTACAGGCACCCACCACAACACCCAGCTATTTTTAGAGACGGGGTCTGGCTCTTGCTCAGGCTGGTCTCAAACCCGTGAGCTCAGGCAATCCACCCACCTCGGCCTCCCAGAGTGCTAGAATTATAGGCATGAACCACTGCGCCAGGCCTAAAATGTTTTTGTTTTTTTTTGAGATGGGGTCAAGGCTTGGTACCTGTAGCTCAGCGGCTAGGGCACCAGTCACATATACCAGAGCTGGTGGATTTGAACTCAGCCTGGACCGGCCAAACAACGACAACTACAACCAAAAAATGGCCTGGCATTGTGGCAGGTGCCTGTAGTCCCAGCTACTTGGGAGGCTGAGGCAGGAGAACTGCTTGGGCCCATGACTTTGAGGTTGCTGTGAGCTGTGATGCCACAGTACTCTATTGAGGGCAACATAGTGAGACTCTGCCTCAAAAAAAAAAAAAAAAAAAAGAGGGTGGCGCCTGTGGCTCAAGGAGTAGGGTGCCGGTCCCATATGCTGGAGGTGGCGGGTTCAACCACAAAAAAAAAAAAGAGATGGCGTCTTGCTATGTTGCTCAAGCTGGTTTTGAACTCTTGGACTCAAGCAATTCCCCTGTCTCAGCCTCCCAAAGTGCTGGGATTACAGGTGTGAGCTGTAATGACGTGTGAGTTAGAGGTCTAGAGCCTCTAACTTTAATCACTAGGCTGAACTGCCTCCACAATGAATCAATCATATTTATAATGAGCGTGAGAAAAACTCACATTCTCACACTTTTATTTGTTACTTTGCATAATTCATCATGTTTAGCCTGTTATGTAAAACAAGAAATAGCAATTCCTTATGTTATTAAAATTGTTCAGGGCAATGCCCGTAGCTCAGTGGGTAGGGCGCTGGCCACATACACTGAGGCTGGCAGGTTCAAACCCAGCCCCAGCCAGCTAAAACAACAATGACAACTGCAACAACAATAACAACAACAAAATAGCTGGGCATTGTGGTGGGTACCTGTAGTCTCAGCTACTTGGGAGGCTGAGGCAAGAGAATTGCTTAAGCCCAAGAGTTGGAAGTTGCTGTGAGTTGTGACAATACAGCACTCTACCAAGAACGATAGCTTGAGACTGTCTCAAAATAAATAAATACATAAACAAACAAAATTGTTCAGTTTCTTCCTTCCCTGTGCCAAAAGCCTCATATTTTACTGAATACTGGAGTGACCCTTCTTCCCCCCTATTGTTTTAGTATAGAAATATACCAATCGGGCGGTGCCTGTGGCTCAGCGGTTAGGGCGCCGGTCCCATATGCCGGAGGTGGTGGGTTCAAACCCAGCCCCGGCCAAATTAAAAAAAAAAAAAAAAAAAAAAAAGAAATATACCAATCAAGGTGGATCCTGTAGCTCAGTGGGTAGGGTACCAGCTATATACGCAGATGCCGGCGGGTTTGAACCTGGCCCAGGCCAGCTAAAAAAACAACTGCAACAACAACAACAAAAAAAAAATAGCCAGGCGTTGTGGCGGGACCTGTAGTCCCAGCTACTTAGGAGGCTGAAGCAAGAGAATCACTTATGCCCAAGAGTTTGAGGATGCTGTGAGCTATGATGCCACAAGGACTCTACCCAGGGCGACAGCTTGAGCCTCTGTCTCAAAAAAAAAAAAAAAATCAAATAAGTCTATTTTAAATAGTTCTAAATAGACTATGTCAGATTACTATTCTCAACATGCTACTAAACCATGAGCCAAGTATCTCTCACACACATAACAAAGTTGATTGGCATTAGTTCACTCTTTCAGCCTTATAAATGGTCTCTAAATATTCCATTTTTCTCTTTTCAAAAGTTTGATCTCTGGGCGGCGCCTGTGGCTCAGTGAGTAGGGCGCCGGCCCCATATATCGAGGGTGGCGGGTTCAAACCCAGCCCCGGCCGAACTGCAACCCAAAAATAGCCAGGCGTTGTGGCGGGCGCCTGTAGTCCCAGCTGCTTGGGAGGCTGAGGCAAGAGAATCACGTGAGCCCAAGAGCTGGAGGTTGCTGTGAGCCATGTGACGCCACAGCACTCTACCGAGGGTGGTACAATGAGACTCTGTCTCTACAACAACAACAAAAAAAAGTTTGATCTCTGAGCTTTCACTTTTGGTCTACCTGCTATTCCTGGAAAATCTTTTTTTTTTTGCAGTTTTTGGCCAGGGCTGGGTTTGAACCCTCCACTCTGACATATGGGCCTGGTGCCCTACCCCTTTGAGCCACAGGTGCCACCCTATTCTGGGAAAATCTCTGATGGCTCATTTTCACCCCAAGAATAAATGAACTAAAGAGAAACCTGGAATTAAGGGCCACCCATTTCCTCTAACAATCTGGCTATGGAGATCAGGAAGGGATCTGAAAACTTGCCAGCAGAAATAATTCAAATCCCATCAACAAGAAACTTGTTAGATAACACAGACAGTCATATGATGGACTAACATTGAAAGACTTTCAAAACCTATTCAGTTAAAAAAGGGTACACAACCATGAACTTCATGCAAAAAAAAAAAAAAAGGGAAGAAAATTAAGGATTTATATTTTATATACATACAATAAAACTATAGAAGAAAACCGAAGACCTAAGGACAGTGGTTACCTTAGGGGAGTGACAACTGGGCAGAGGAAAGTTGGAGGGGATGCTCATCACTAAGTATTTTTTTCATACTTTATAGCTCTTGAACCATGAATAGCACCTATTCATAAACTGGAAAAAAGAAATTTTTTTTTGAGACAGAGTCTTATTTTGTCTCCCTTGACCCCTTTGGCATTATAGCTCACAGTAACCTCAAACTCTTGGGCCCAAGCGATTCTCTTGTCTTAGCCTCCCAAGTAGCTGGGACTACAGGTGCCTGCCACAAACATCTGGCTATTTTTACAGATGGGGCTCTCGCTCTGGCTCAGGCTGGTCTCGAACTCGTGAGCTCAGATGATCTGCCCACCTTAGCGCCTCCCAGAGTGCTGGGATTACAGGGGTGAGCCACTACACCCGGCCCTATAAACTGAAATTTTAAAATAAGGCCAAGTAGGTAAACACTATAAGCTGGTCTACGGAGAAGCCCTTCTGCAGTGCCACACAATAGTGATGGGAATGCCTCTCCCTCAGCAGCATGGGTCATTCTCCTGGAAGTTCTAAGATACCATGTAGGTAGAGTTGTACCTAGGACTAGGGGGCGGAGAAGTCAGGCAAAATTCAGTGGCCACACCCTACTGCCTTCACAAAGACAATAATCCTTGCAGAGCTGGTTCTGCTCATTGTGGGGAGCATCAGTTAAAGGCTCTGTGCTGCACGTCCCACCCCCCACCTCTCTGCAACCAGGGACAGCTGCAGGCAAAGAAGATCTTTGTTTCTTCCAAGTTCATCTGTTTCACTTGCCAGGATCATAATTCTTCATTTGTGACATCACCATGAGCTACAGTGGGGCAGGGGGCTGAGATGTCACTAACAAAGGATTCTGTCACAAACTCGGGATCCTGGCTCCAGAGTGAGCAAGAGAGAAAAGAAATCCAAAAGATTCCTTTTGACACAAAGCCTTTGCCTATGTAAACCTCAGAAAACGTGACAGCAGGCAGAACTGCTTTCTAAATGCACAAACTCATGAAGCACACTAGAAAGACACCGTAAAACCAATGGATAAAAAAGGGGTGCTAATAAGTTAATGCTGGGACTCTGCAAAAGCTAATCAGATATATTTATTTATTTATTTATTTTTTTTTTTTTTTTGTGGTTTTTGGCCGGGGCTGGGTTTGAACCCGCCACCTCCGGCATATGGGACCGGCGCCCTACTCACTGAGCCACAGGCGCCGCCCTAATCAGATATATTTATTACCAAATAGAAGACCTTCAGAGTGTTAAGAATGATTCTTCAGGCGGCCAGTAACACAGTGGTTACGGCACCGGCCACATACACAGAGGCCAGTGGGTTTGAACCCTGCCTGGGCTAACTAAACAACAATGACAACTATAACAAAAAAATAGCCGGGCACTGTGGTGGGCACCTGTAGTCCCGCTACTTGGGAGGCTGAAGCAAGAGAATCACTTAAGCCCAAGAGTTTTTTTTTTTTTTTAGAGACAGAGTCTTACTTTATCACCCTCGGTAGAGTGCCATAGCACCACAGCTCACAGCAACCTCCAACTTCTGGGTTTAGGTGATTCTCTTGCCTCAGCCTCCCAAGTAGCTGGGACTACAGACGCCCGCCACAACACCCAGCTATTTTTTTGTTCCAGTTTGGCCGGGGCCGGGTTCGAACCCACCACGCTCGATATATGGGGCTGGAGCCCTACTAACTGAGCCATAGGCGCTGCCCAAGCCCAAGAGTTTGAGGCTGCTGTGAGCTATGACACCATGGCATACTACTGAGGGCAACATAAGTGAGACTGTCTCAAAAAAAAAAAAGAAAGAAAGAAAGAAAAAGAATGATTCTTCATGTGCCACTTTATCAAATATTTCTTAAGTACATGAGACAGAAAAGTACTGAGCCAACTGCCTCATGAGTGACAATTCCCTTCCTTAGATGGTACTCACAAACTTATCTCTCCTGATCAGTGTTTTTTGTGTTCTGTTTTTTTTTTTTTATTTTTTTTATTTTTTGTAGAGACAAGGTCTTGCTATGTTGCCCAGGCTGGTTTCAAACTCTTTTTTTTTTGTAGAGATAGAGTCTCACTTTACTGCCCTCGGTAGAGTGCCATGGCATCACACGGCTCACAGCAACCTCCAGCTCTTGGGCTTACGTGATTCTCTTGCCTCAGCCTCCCGAGCAGCTGGGACTACCGGTGCCTGCCACAACGCCTGGCTATTGGTTTCAGACTCTTGACCTGAAGTGATCTTTCCACCTCAGCTTACCAAAGTGGTGTGATTACAGCGTGAGCCACTGTGTCTGGCCCTGATCAGTGGTTTTTATTTTAATATTTGTGGAACCATCTCCCCTTTTGAAACTCTAGTGAAAATTATTTCTAAGTGCCATCTAAAGAAGGGAGTTAGGAATTATAAAGATCAAACATGATAACTAAAAGATCTAGGCCAGGCAAAGTGGCTCATACCTATAATCTTAGCACTTTGGGAGACCAATGTGGGATGATTGCTCGAGGCCAGGAGATGGAGACCAACCTGGGCAACACAAAAGCAGACCACATTTTTACAAAACAAAGTTAACAAAATTAGCTAGCTGTGGTGACAAATGACTACAGTCCCAGCTACTCCAGCTATTTGAGAGGCTGAAACAGAAGGATCACTTGAGCCCAGGAATTCAAGGTTACATTGAACTATGATTGTACCACTGAACTCCATAATGAACAAAAGAGTGGTACATGTCTGTAATGAAAAAAAAAAAAAAAAGTAAAGAGGACCTTTTTTTTTTTTTTTCCAGAGGCTTGCTCTATCACACTGGGTGGAGTGCTGTGGTGTCACAGCTCTCAGCAACCTCAAACTCTTGGGCTCAGGCAATCCTCCTTGCTCAGCCTCTATAGTAGCTAGGACTACAGGTGCCCACAATGACACCTGGGTTAGTTTTTCTATTTTTAGTAGAGATAGGGTTTCGATTTTGCTCAAGATGGTCTTAACTCCTGAGCTCAAGTAATCCACCTGCCTCAGGCTCCCAAAGTTCTCTCACAGGTGTGAGCCACCATACACGGCTTTTTTTTTTAAAGTGATAAGACAAAGGCTGGGCACGGTGGCTCATGCCTATAATCCCAGCTAATTGGGAGTCTGAGGCAAGAGAATCACTTAAGCCCAAGAGTTTGAGGTGGCTGTGATCTGTCGCACTCTACTGAGGGTAACATAGTGAGACTCTGTCTCAAAAAAAAAAAAAAAAGTATCAAAACTCAATATTTAATTCCAAATGACTTTTTCTCTATTAACCAGCACACTTTTTTTTTTTTTTTTTTTTTTTGAGACAGAACCTCGAGCTGTCACCCTGGGTAGAGTACGGTGGCATCACAACTCACAGCATGCTCCAACTCCTGGGCTCAAGTGATTCTCCTGCCTCAGCCTCCCAAGTAGCTGGGACTATAGGCGCACGCCACAATGCCCAGCTATTTTTTACTTGCAGCTGTCATTGTGTTTGGCGGGCCCAGGATGGATTTGAACCTGCCAGTTCAGGTGTATGTGGCTGGCGCCTAAGCTGCTTGAGCCACAGGCGCCGAGCCAACCAGCATACTTTATTTATTTATTTATTTTGGGGAAAGAGTCTCAAGTTGTTGCCCTGGGTAGAGTGCTGTGGCATCACAGCTCATAGCAACCTCCAAATCTTGGGCTTAAGCAATTCTCTTGCCTCAGCCTCCCAAGTAGCTGGGACTACAGGCGCCTGCCACAACAACCGGCTATTTTTTGGTTGTAGTTGTCATTGTTGTTTGGCAGACCCAGCTAGATTTGAACCCGCCAGCTCTGGTGTACGTGGCTGGCACCCTAGCCGTTTGAACTACAGGCACTGAGCAACCAGCACTCTTTTAAACCATGACCTTACATCAACAACAGAAACAAACTTAAATAGTAAATTAACTTTGTTTTTTATCATAAAGCCAAATATAACAAAGGAAAGTAAGTACCTTAGCCAATAAACAAAAAAATTTAAAGAGGGAAGAAAAAAATCAAAACCCCAATTTAAATAATGTGCTATTCTAGATCTTTTGTACCATACTACTTCTCATAATTATGATACACACAAACAAGAATTTTGTGACAAAAAGCAGATGAAATTATCTCATAGCTATACTTTACCTTCCGAAAATCCCGCTTCTCAAAATCCGTTTCTGCTATTTTTTCATATTCCATGACTGCATTAGCATTTTTGAACTACACAGAAAACATAGGAAAGTTTTAATGAGGTTGTAGACTTAAGGATAACAAAAAACAAGGCCTTGGTGAATTTCAATTTAATTGAGAAAATATATCTCCCTCAAATGTACCACATGGCCTCTTTTTTTTTTTTTTTTTGAGACAGTCTCAAACTATCACCCTGAGTAGAGTGCCGTAGCGTCACAACTTACAGCAACCTCCAACTCCTGGGCTTAAGCAATTCTCTTGCCTCAGCCTTCCAAGTAGTTGAGACTAGAGGCGCCCACCACAACACCTGGCTATTTTTTGTTTGTAGCTGTCACTGTTGTTTGGCAGGCCCAGGCTGGATTCAAACCCGCCAGCTCTAGTGTATGTGCCTGGCACCCTAGCCGCTTGAGCTACAGGCGCCACCCACACTGCCTCTTTTGATCAAACAAGATCAGACTCATACCTTCTGCTGCGCCTGAGCTTTTTTTTGTGTGTGTGTGTGTGTGGAGACAGAGTCTCACTTTACCGCCCTTGGTAGAGTGCCATGACATCACAGGACTCACAGCAACCTCCAACTCCTGGGCTTACGCGATTCTCTTGCCTCAGCCTCCCGAGCAGCTGGGACTACAGGCGCCCACCACAACGCCCGGCTATTTTTCTGTTGCAGTTTGGTAGGGGCTGGGTCCGAACCCACCACCCTCGGCATATGGGGCTGGCGCCCTACTCACTGAACCACAGGCACCGCCCAGTATCATATTTTTACTGTACCTTTTTCTATGTTTAGATATACAAATACTTTTTTTTTTTTTTTTTTGAGACAGAGCCTCAAGCTGTCGCCCTGGGCAGAGTGCCGTGGCATCACAGCTCACAGCAACCTCTAACTCCTGGGCTCAAGCGATTCTCCTGCCTCCACCTCCCAAGTAGCTGGGATTACAGGCGCCCGCCACAACACCCGGCTATTTTTTGGTTGCAGCTGTCATTGTTGTTTGGCAGGCCCGGGCTGGATTCGAACCCACCAGCTCAGGTGTATGTGGCTGGCGCCTTAGCTGCTTGAGCCACAGGCACCAAGCCCACAAATACTTTTAGGACACAACTGCCCCCAGTATTCAGTAGAGTAACAAGCAGTACACATCGGTAGCACAGAAGCAACAGGTTACACCATATAGCCTAGTATGTGTAGTAGGCTATACCATCTAGGTTTGTGTGAGTACACCTACAATGTTTGTACAACAGCAAAATCATCTGACAGAATGTACTCCTGTCACTAAATGACAAATAACTGTGAGGTAGAACTAAAAAACATTTAACTGCTATCAATTTAATCAGGATTTGAACTTATTCAAATCCTTTTCCTCATTCAAATCAGTCCTTTAGTATTTGCCTTAATGATGCCTATTCACTGAATCCTTTAACCTTTCAAATTAGTCCCTTAAGTATTTGCCTAATAGATGCCTATTCCTCTGGCCATCTCAGAAATCCTCTAATTTTCACAGATTTTTTTAAAGCTGAAAAGTCATATTCAAAACTAATTTTACAGATAAGGAAGCTGAGGCTTAACAGAGATTATAAGACGTGCCTAAAGTCACCCAGGTGTGGCTGATGGCAGAAGTGGGACTAGATCTCAGTTTTGACTTTCAAGTCATTATTCTTTCCAAATATACCACAACCCCTCTTTTGATACAAATAGGATCAGAGCCATACCTCCTGTTGTGCCTGAGTATTTTTATGATCAAGTTCTAGGGCTCTCTGAAAACTGCGACAAGCTGCCATGGCATTCCCTAGAGATAGGTGGCACTTGCCCTCTCGTAGATGTCCCTAGAGGAGGAAACACAAAGAAGCATTGACCAAATGACTGAACAAGCACTGAGAAATCAACACTGGAGCAAACATCACACAAAACCAAGGGGGGATAAAAATGGCTAGAGCTGGGGAACACTTAGAAATGTTAAGAGAAATTTTTGATTGTTACCACTGAAGAGAGGGGGTGCTGATACTTAGTGATTAAAGGCCAGAGATACTGCTAAACATTCTATAATACACAAGATAGCCCCTACAACAAATAATAATCTGGCCTGAAATGTCACTGATGTCAAGACTGAGAAACCCTGGCCTAGAGGGGCACAATTGTAGCAACTCAGCCTTCCCCCAAACAGTCCCATTACATACCCGGATAAAACTGTCATCCAACCTCACTGATTGTTGTGCATCTCCAAGAGCTTCTCGGAACCGTCCAAGCATCATCAATGTAGCTGCTCGATTACCATAATAGCTAGCATTCTTAGGACATGTATCTATAGAAGAAGCAGAGAATGTAAAACAAACTTTAGCACAGGTCACTGCTTCAGAAACTTACAGGGCATCTCCCTCAGAATGATGTCAAGGAAACTGACTTCCGGGAATGTTGACACATTTTCTTTAATATGCCATAGTCAAATTTTTGATTACCTGTGCAAATAAGACAGTGGCAATGATAAAATCAAAAAAATTTTTTTTTTTGGAGACAGAGCCTCAAGCTGTTGCCCTGGGTAAAATGCTGTGGCATCACAGCTCACAGCAACCTTCAACTCCTGGGCTCAAGCGATTCTCCTGCCTTCGCCTCCCAAGTACCTGGGACTATAGGTGCCTGCCACAATGCCTGGCTATTTTTTCTTTTTTTTTTGGTTCCAGCCGTCATTGTTGTTTGGCGGGCCCAGGCTGGATTTGAACCTGCCAACTTAGCTGTATGTGGCTGGCGCCTTAGCCACTTGACCCACAGGCGCCAAGCCTGATAAAATCAATTTTAAAAGAAAACAACTTGCAGCTTTAAAATGCAACAATTATCTTTCAGCACAGAGTGAAAACCCATTAATGTCCTTAATGAACTGTGTTCTGTTAAAGGAGATACTAAAATGAATGTGTGTTTACTGAGTTAAGGTAAGCAAGTTAGGTGGGAAGAATGCTGAGGTGGGATTGACATGCTAGCAGGTAAGCACAAAGATAATAACTAAGACTTGATTTCATTTACAAAGGTCACTTTCTAAGATGGTACATGGCAATGATGGTAAATTAGCAACGACTGAGATATGTTTAGGTGGGTATCTTTTTGTCATAACATTATTTCTAGAACTGCCCTAATTCATCAAAAGAAAAACTACTCACTCCAGTTAGGAAGTTATCCCTCAGGAGCTCATTAAACCTGAAGAAGTCCATGCAGAACAATTATCAACACAATAAGCAAAAGGCTACTTCTGAGAGAGAGCTATTTACAATAGTATTTGGCAAGTAAGTAAGTATCAGGTCCTTCTCACCTATGGCTTTTGTGTAATAGTTATAAGCTTCGTTGTAATCTTTCTTGGCATAGTATGCATTTCCTTGTTCCTTGAAAGACTCTGCTTCTCTGAAAAAGAAAAGAGAAAATCATGTAGGGAAAACCCCTGTAATCTTACAGGAGCAATCTTTGGTACAGAGCTCTGGACACACTGAGCTGAAAGTTAGTGTGATACCTGAAGTAATTTATAGATTTGTTCAATAGGTTGATGGACCAAAAGGAAGGACTAATAAAAAATGTGACTTCTTCAGATGCTATCATTTATCACTTAGATACATTCAAACTAAATCAAGAAAACTCTTCTCTTGGCTCGGCGCCTGTGTCTCAAGCAGCTAAGGCCCCGGCCACATACATCAGAGCTGGTGGGTTTGAATCCAGCCCAGGCCCGCCAAACAACAATGACGGCTGCAACCAAAAAATAGCCGGGTGTTGTGGCAGGCGCCTGTAGTCCCAGCTACTTGGGAGGCAGAGGCAGGAGAACCGCTTGAGCCCATGACACTGGGCTCAAGGTTGGAGGTTGCTGTGAGCTGTGATGCCACGACAGTCTACCCAGGGCGACAGCTTGAGGCTCTGTCACAAAAAAAAAAAAAAAAACAAAGAAAACTCTTCTCATGCCACCTTCCTTGCTTTACCATTCATGCCTGTAGTTGTCCTTCTGCAGGAATTTCAAATGTAGACATTCTCTCACAGCAACTGTATTTTTGTATCTACTTCCTTTCCACTGTGTTACGACTGCTGCCTCTTGCAAATTTACAGAAAATGAGTTACAGGTAATTCCAATCAGGGGCAACTGATTTCTCAATTGTGTCATCCTTAAGTGTTTTAATGATTTTGTCTCTTGACAAGTGGCTTGTGTATCTGAAAACTTGAAGGACAAGCAGAGTAAAAGCAGGTGGCCAAGGAGTTAAGAGCATATATTGGTATCTATCTAAGACAGGGACAGAGTTGAGGAACAGCAGAGGCTAAGAACTTGGATGACAGGGACACACATACATACAAAGTACAGGCTACCAGTGCCATGCTAAAAGGAGTACCCATCTACTGGTGTTCCCACTGCCCATCACGTCTATGTGTGCACTTAATACCCCCTTTACTCTATCCCTTCCACAGTACCTTATATATTCAGCAAGCGAATTATACAAAAATTTCCTCCCATCCCTAAAATCTTTGTTTCTGAGATAGGATCTTACTCTATCACTCAGACTGGCATGGTCACAGCTCACTGTAGCCTCAAACAATACTCCTCAAGCAACTGTCCTGTCTCTCTCAAGTAGCTGGACTTCAGGTGCATGCAACCAGCCCCAGCTTTAATTTTTACAAAGACAGGGTCTCACTATGTTGACCAGGCTCAAAGATCTAATTTTTGGAATTGTGCCATTAGACAGTTACACAATAGGGAATGATATTCTTGGTTAAGTAAGTAGAATCAATCAGACATGACCAACAGTGTTGTTGTTGTTGTTTTTTGTAGAGACAGAGTCTCACTTTATCACCCTTGGTGGAGTGCCGTGGCGTCTCAGCTCACAGCAACATCCAACTCCAGGGCTTAGGCAATTCTCTTGCCTCAGCCTGCCGAGTAGCTGGAACTACAGGTACCTGCCACAATGCCCAGCTGTTTTTTTACTGCGGTTTGGCTGGGGCCAGGTTTGAACCCGCTACCCTCGGTATATGGGGCCGGCACCCTACGCACTGAGCCACAGGCGCCACCCATGACCAACAGAGTTTTAAAAGAACAAGCTAGTAACCTTTATCAAAGGTACCCCAAATCATCCTACTGTCCAACCTGAGTGACAAAGATAATTCTTTACTGAAATGATTCCTGCAACATAACTAAGTATCTGAGCATTTTTGTTTTAAGGAAGCATCTTTGTAGCCAAGCGTTGTGGCGGGTGGCTGTAGTCCCAGCTACTTGGGAGGCTGGGGCAAGAGAATCGCTTATGCCCAAGAGTTTGAGGTTGCTGTCAGCTGGGATGCCACAGCACTTTACCCAGGGCGACATAGTGAGACTCTGTCTCAAAAAAAAAAAAAAAAAAGGAAGAATCTTTGTTTCTTTTCCCATCCTTTATACACAGAAAAGAAAACTTAGTTCAGGGTTGCCTGAAGTGGAGACAGAAGCTACAGTTCTTATTTATTTATTTTTTGAGACAGAGTCTCACTGTGTCACCCTCGGTAGAATGCCGTGGCGTCACAGCTCACAGCAACTTCAAACTCTTGGGCTTAAGCAATTCTCTTGCCTCAGCCTGCAAAGTAGCAGGGACTACAGGTGCCTGCCACAATGCCCAACTATTTTTGTTGTTGTAGTTGTCATTGTTTTGGTATTTTATTTTTATTTATTTATTTATTTTGAGACAGAGTCTCACTTATTAACCCTTGGTAGAGTGTCATGGTGTCCACAGCTCACATCAACCTCCAAATCCTTGGGCTTAGGCAGTTCTCTTGCCTCAGCCTCCCAAGTAGCTGGGACCACAAGCACCTGCCACAACGCCCAGCTATTTTTTTCTTGCAGTTTGGCCAGGGCTGGGTTTGAACCCACCACCCTCGGTGGTGCCCCACTCACTGAGCACAGGTGCCGCCCTGTTGTCATTGTTGTTTTATCATGCCTGGGCTAGGTTTGAACCCACCAGCCCCAGAGTATGTGGCTGACGCCCTAACCACTGAGCTAAGGGCAACAAGCCCACATTTCTTAATTCATAATCCAAGCAATGGTGCTAGGAATTACAGCTTGATTCTACAAACATCAGTTCTGGGGAGATTTGTGATTCATTTACTTATGTATTTTAAACTACAAAACTGGCAAAGTCATCCTACTTTTATTGAGGCAATCCTTGCTTGCTATCTTCTCCATCACTGTCCTGGCAAGCCCTACTAACATGAAAATGCTAGAAGAAAGGAGAAGGGAATGACCAACGAACACTGACAGATTTGAACTGTGATGGATATAAATCTGCTTGATTAATTTTATTATACCAATTGTCACAATGCTGTAAAGAGACCATCTGCTATTAAAAAAGTCTTCAGAAAGCCAGGTGTGGTGGCTCATGCTTGTAATCCTAGACTCTGGGAGGCTGAACAGGGTGGACACCTTGAGCTCACAAATTCGAGACCAGCCTGAGCAAAAAGGGAGACCCCCATCTCTACCCAAACAGAAAAACTGAGGCAAGAGGATCACTTGATCCCAAGAGTTGGGATGTTGCTGTGAGCTATGACACCACAACACTATCCAGGGTGACAGCTTGAGACTCTGTCTCAAAAAAAAAAAAAAAAAAAAAAAGTCTTCAGAAAGGATCCCCAACTATAAGACTTAAATGACTAACTGAATCTTACTACCTGGTACACTGTCCTATAACTCTAAATTAAGCAAAGTACTATAAAAACTCTGAAGAGCCTGTCTTTTAAAAGTACACAGCCAAAGGATTTGAAGAACAAGCTTCACCCAAACTGGATTTTAGAAGTTGAGTCAAAATGCTGTGAAGAAATGGAGTAGTAAGTTCCAAAGTAGACACTAGGCCCAAACAGTATCTGAGAAGACTCAGTCCCTTCTGTTAGCTAGTGGCTAAGAATACACAAATCCTTGAAGAAAACCAAAGACATCTAGGCACTTGGACAGACACTGTGTCAGCAGCGTAAAGCTTGTTGGTCAAAAGTGAAACCATCTTTAGGGCTACTAAAAGGTGCCCCTTCCTTTCTGAAACACTACTCTCAGGGAGGGGAGTGAGTTCAACTTTGGCTTCTGGTAAAAATATGAAAGATGAATTTTACAGAAGATTATTAATAATAACTGAAGCCAGGTATTTTCCACATATTCCCCTCTCTAAACCACTAGTCAAGTAAGTTTCATTACTCTCATTTTTCAAAGGAGAAAGTTTAGGCTTAGAGGTTAAGGTCAGGATGTAACCCACACGTGTCAGATTCCAAAGCTTGCACACTTTCTACTGTGCTAAACTTTCCTTACAATGTTCCCCTCCACCTACTGCTAAATACTTTGAAAATTAATCTGCACTAGTGGGAATAAAAAAAGGACAATAAATATAAATTTATTTCAACTAAGACACAGAATAGACCCAGCATATAAAATTCAATCTCAGAACTGAAATCTGGTTTAAACAGGTTAAATGGCATTCCTAACAATTAGTCACAGAGGAAGCAGGACTCCTTTCTCTTTAACATGCAAGATCTAGTGAACCGAAGTTTGCCTCCCCCAAGAAATGCATTTTATTTTAGTAAATGATGAGTAGATTCCATTCTAGAGCAAACAAAGCAAGTAATGTAGAGTCAGCCCACAGCAAAAAGAACAAGAAGAATTGTGTTGTGACAAGTTATCATGTTTTTAACCTCACACTGCACAGCATCAAGCCAGAATTAGCTATTCCCACACAACTGCCTCAAGTAAAGGACTTATTTTCATAGCAACGTGGCTGATTAACAGCTGCCTAAACAATGGGCAGTTATGCTTTTAGGCTGAAGGCTTATTTTTTGCCTCTAGGTCCAAAGCTGAAAGAGGAGTCCCTTTTTCATTTTGAACCTCCCCACAAAATAAACAACTGCGAGACCAGTTGAGGCTAAAGAGTGGATCTTTGGAACCCAGAATGGCAGCAGCAAGAACTGAATGAGGGGGTTTCAGCTCATTCAGTGCCCCACACCTATAATCCTAGTACTTTGGGAGGCCAAGGTGGATGGTAGATTGCTTGAGCTGAGGGGTTTAAGACCAGCCTAAGCTAGAGTGAGACTCCATCTTTATTAAAAAGAGAAAACTATAGGCAGCGCCTGTGGCTCAGGGTGCAGGGCGCCAGCCCCATATACCGAGGGTGGCGGGTTCAAACCCAGCCTCGGCCAAACTGCAACAAAAAAATAGTCAGGCATTGTGGCGGGCGCCTGTAGTATCAGCTACTAGGGAGGCTGAGGCAGGAGAATTGCCTAAGGCCAGGAGTTGGAGGTTGCTGTGAGCTGTGTGACGCCACGGCACTCTACCGAGGGCAATAAAGTGAAACTCTGTCACTACAAAAAAAAAAAAAAAAGAGAAAAACTAGTTGGGTGTTATAGCAGGGACCTGTAGTCCCAGCAACTTGGGAGGCTAAGGCAAGAGGATCACGTGAGCCCAAGAGTTTGTGGTTACTGTGAGCCATGACATGATGACACTCCGGGGTGACAGAGTGAGGCTCTGTCTCAAAAAACAAAAAAAAAAAAAAAGAAAGAAAGAAAACTGAATGAAGCTGCATCAGGAACAATTCTAGGTTTAGATACATTCAAGTACTGCCCTGGAGTCTGAAGCTTGTTCAAGCTGCTCTTACAGCAAAGGGACGGAAGGATGAGCTGTCAAAGGTGTGGGACTAGAAAAGAAGAAGAGTTAGTTAAACTGGAATTGAGGGCACTGTGGTAGCATCTCACTCTGTTCACTCACAGGGTCAATTCTTTTGATAATCAAGTGAGGTTAGGGCTTGGTGCCCATAGCACAGTAGTTACGGCGCAGCCAGCCACATTCACCAAGGCTGGTAGGTTTGAGCCTGGCCCGGGCCAGCTAAACAACAACGACAACTGCAACAAGAAACAGTCGGGCATTGTGGGGGGTGCCTGTAGTCCCAGCTACTTGGGAGGCTGAGGTAAGAGAATCACTTAAGTCCAAGAGTTTGAGGTTGCTGTGAGCTGTGATGCCACAGCACTCTACTGAGGACAATGTAGTGAGACTTTGTCTCAAAAAAAAAAAAAAGTTAGGTTAGGACACATCAGTCCAAGCAAGGAGAATTAGGATGAATTGGGTTCACCTGGACTAATTTAAAAAGAAAAAGAGGGAAAAAAAGAGAAAAGGCCTACCAAGAGACTAAACTAACCAAAAGATTATTTTCTGTGGCTTCAAAATTAAATTCAAACTAACCCTGAAATATAATATCACAGTAAAATATAGACTTGCCATAATTAACATCCATAATATCCTTCTAGTGCTTTTTCAGATTTTTAAAGCATTTCCAATGAATAGTTTCTTTCTTTCTTTTTTTTTTTTTGAGATAAGAGTTTTACTTTGTCACCCTTCATAGAGTAGCGTGGCATCATAGCTCATAGCACCCTCCAACTCTTGGGCTCAAACAATTCTCTTGCCTCAGCCTCCCAAGTAGCTGGGATGACAGTTACCTGCCACAACACACGGCCATTTTTGAGATAAGGTCCTGCTCTGCCTTAGGCTGGTCTTGAACCTGTGAGCCCAGGCAATCTACCTACCTCAGCCTCCCAAGTGCTGGGATTACAGGAGTGAGACACCGGGCCCGGCCTAGACAGTGAATATTTTCAAATGGCCTTATAGAGTGGTGATGGTGACAATTTTTCATATAGATTTTTTTGTTTTTTGAGAGAGTCTCATTATGTTGCCCTCGGTAGAGTGCTGTCGCATCATAGCTCACAGCAACCTTTAACTCTTGGGCTTGAGTGATTCTCTTGCCTCAGCCTCCCAAGTAGCTGGTACTATAGGTGTCTACCACAGCGCCTGGCTATTTAATGTCAAGGTTTTAAAATTAAAACGAACTTATCCAGTTTCTTATACAATCCTTGGGTCAAGTCTCAGCAGAATAAGCTTGACAGCTCTAATTCATAAAGAAATGCTGAGAATGACTACACCTCCACCAATCCAGTTCTGTGAAAACAACGATTGAAACGATTTTCAAAACTATCTGTCCTTTCTGGATGTGTGATAGATCTCCCAAAACAGGATCAGCACTGAGGGGCCTGGCCTTTAGAGAATGTATCTCACTCGTTTTGCTTTGCTATTGTAAAATGTGCCCACACCTTACCTTACCAGTAAGAAAACCGCAACTCTAAAAACCTGCTCTTCTACACTATTAATCTATGTGAGTTAAAATCTATATATCCTCTGAACATGCAGTTACATTCTCTTCCTTCCAATTGAGCATTCATTCATTGCTGATGCTAATTACTCCAACAAACACTGCCAAGGGTATCACTCAGGTCTTAGCAGGGCTCAGTATCATGTGATCAAATCAGACAACCTGGGTCTAAGATTGGCAGCCAACTTTGCACATTTACAGCTCAGCTAAATTAAAAACACATTAAAATACCAGACTTGGCATTGCAATGTGCTCCAAATTAGATGCCCTATAAAAATTTCTATTTTCTCTCTAAATACCTCTAAGTTGAACACTTAAGCAAGATCTCTCTGCCTGAGGCCAAATAGTCTAACTTTTAGAAATTAAATAGGCACTCAGAAATGTTTGTAGGCCTCTATTAATGCAGGATTAATTAGGTGACAGTTTTTTTTTTTGTAGAGACAGAGTCTCACTGTACCGCCCTCGGGTAGAGTGCCATGGCGTCACACGGCTCACAGCAACCTCTAACTCTTGGGCTTATGCGATTCTCTTGCCTCAGCCTCCCGAGCAGCTGGGACTACAGGTGCACACCACAACGCCCGGCTATTTTTCTGTTGCAGTTTGGCCAGGGCTGGGTCCGAACCTGCCACCCTCGGCACATGGGGCCGGTGCCCTACTCATTGAGCCACAGGCGCCGCCCCTGACAGTTTTTTAAACATTCTTTTTTTTTTAGAGACAGAGTTTCACTTTATGGCCCTCAGTAGAGTGCCATGGCATCACACAGCTCACAGCAACCTCCAACTCCTGGGCTTAAGCGATTCTCTTGCCTCAGCCTCCCAAGTAGCTGGGACTACAGGTGCCTGCCACAACACCCGGCTATTTTTTTGTTGCAGTTCGGCCGGGGCCGGGTTTGAACCCGCCACCCTCGGTATATGGGGCTGGCGCCTTACCGACTGAGCCACAGGTGCCGCCCATAAACATTCTTAACATGATAAGAGTTCTCTCTGGAACTGCCTGACATACCATGTATTTGTAGGTTTTAAAACTATGGGAGTTTTTATCACTTGTACCATATAATTTTAAGATTTATTCCATGAAAAATACGGGCCAGCATAATTTACTACTCTGCAACATCTGCAACCCAGGAAATGCTGACTGAATTTCTGTATGACAAAAAACATACCACATTGCTTTTATTTAAAGTATTTGGCTAATTTTTTTTTTTTTTTTTTTTTTGAGACAGAGTCTTAAGCTGTCACCCTGGGTACAGTGCCATTCTGTCACAGCGCCATGGTGTCACAGCTCACAGCAACCTCAAACTCTTGGGCTTAAGCGATTCTCCTGCCTCAGCCTCCCAAGCAGCTGGGACTACAGGTACCTGCCACAACACCTGGCTATTTTTTGGTTGTAGTTGTCATTGTTGTTTGGCAGACACAGGATGCATTCGAACTCGCCATCTCCGGTGTATGTGGCCCTAAGCTGCTGAGCTATAGACACCAAGCCCAGCTAAATAACAGTTCAAATAAAGTTAAACTCTTCCAATAATATGAATAATAATTTAAATCAAAACAGATGTGGTAGCTTGAAAGGGTTTTTTGTGGGTTCTTGGTTTTTATTTTGTTTTGTTTTTCTGGCATTTTCTTGATGTATATTCTGTTACTTCAGAAATGGAAAGAAAAAAAGCTAGTTTTGCTAAAATTATAACTGAGGACAACATGATTTTTCTTTCGTTAGAGTAGAAGTGTTTAGTAGATTTGGGGGAATATTTTATTGGCAGTAAAAGCTTTAGAAAAAGATAGCTTTGGGTGGCGCCTGTGGCCCAGTTGGTAGGGCGCCGGCCCCGTATACCGAGGGTGGCGGGTTCAAACCTGGCCCCGGCTGAACTGCAACCAAAAAATAGCTGGGCGTTGTGGCGGGCGCCTGTAGTCCCAGCTACTCGGGAGGCTGAGGCAAGAGAATCGCTTAAGCCCAGGAGTTGGAGGTTGCTGTGAGCTGTGTGATGCCATGGCACTCTACCGAGGGCCATAAAGTGAGACTCTGTCTCTACAAAAAAAAAAAAGAAAAAGAAAAAGATAGCTTTGTCTCCTCCCCTAGCCTATTAACAATAAATACTTTAAACTACCATTGAGTCAAATATTTATCCTTTATGCATTCCTATTATATTATATTATACAGTATTTACTACCAAAATGTCACCTTACTCTATGATTATTGTGCTCCATTTTTTTTCCAGTCAAATTTACTAGTTGCCTGTTCATCTAGAAATGCCCTCCACCCTTCAGAATTTACGAGATCTTGGCCAGTCTCAGAGTAGAAATTCCTTCCTCCTTCCCACAGTCTAAGACCTCTTGTCCCCAGGGGCATGTCACAGGCCCTGTTTCATATTGTACTCTCTCTGACCTTCATGACAGAATAAAGTAAAAGGAGCCCAGGAGCCTAACTTCTACTCCACCTTACCAAAAGCAAGTTATTTTATTTCTTTCTTTCTTTTTAAAAATCTCCTACAAGGAAAAAAAAAGAAAACAAAAATCTCCTACTAATCTGGGAGTAAAATGTCAATGTAAGTTACACATAGATTAAGTGGAAACCATATATATAAGTTGGAACAATTCCACAAATATCACAAGGTGTGGTATGCTGGGAGCTTCATAACTGTCCAGAGAAAATAGAAGGGGGCTCTATCCAATTGCTACCTGTTAGCAAAGCTACCTGCTACCCAGTTTTCTTTACTCAATTTCCTATGGAATAGACAGCTTCTGCTTTCACTTTAAGGCACAATTAAAAAAAAAAACAAAACAAAAACAAAAAAACCCCATACTCTCCTACACACACAAGAGGGAAGGTGGAAGACAAAGATGAAGAAAATTCCTTAACGCACCAGTTCAAATTGTTCTGTGTGTGGACATTCAAGGAAAAGCCTCAATGGGCACAGCCAGAAGGGACCCCATATGCACCAAGAGGAGTCACAGATCAAGTCTCTACAAAGCAGTAGCGCTCTCTACTGCTCAAGCAGGGAAGGACGCCGGGCGGCATGCTGGAGTTGGCATGTTTCAGTCAGTGGGGGGAAAAACAACTGGCCAATTCAATCCTGCCAGAAATCCCACTGTGGCAAGCAAAAGGATATTCACTCAGAAATCGGTGCCTCACTGTGAGATAGATTTATTTATTTTTATTTTTATTTATTTTTTTGTAGAGACAGAGTCTCACTTTACTGCCTTGGGTAGAGTGCCATGATGTCACAGGACTCACAGCAACCTCTAGCTCTTGGGCTTCCGCGATTCTCCTGCCTCAGCCTCCCGAGCAGCTGGGACTACAGGTGCCCATCACAACGCTCGGCTAGTTTTTGGTTGCAGTTCAGCCGGGGCTGGTTTTGAACCCGCCACCCTCGGTATATGGGGCCGGCACCCTACTCACTGAGCCACAGGCGCCACCCTATTTATTTATTTATTTTAGAGACAGGGTCTCACTTTATCACCCTCAGTAGAGGGCCGTAGCATCACAGCTCACAGCAACCTCCAACTCCTGGGTTTAGGTGATTCTCTTGCCTTAGCCTCCCAAGTAGCTGGGACTACAGGCATCCGTCACAACGCCCGGCTATTTTTCTGTTGCAGTTTTGGCCGGGGCTGGGTTTGAACCCACCACCCTCAGTATATGGGGCCGGTGCCCTACTCACTGAGCCACAGGCACTGCCCTTTATTTATTTATTTTTAAGAGACAGAGTCTCACTTCATGGCCCTGGGTAGAGTGCCGTGGTATCACACAGCTCACAGCAACCTCCCACTCCTGGGCTAAGGCGATCCTCCTGCCTCAGCCTCCTGAGTAGCTGAGACCACAGGCACCTGCCACAATGCCAGGCTATTTTTTGTTGCAGTTTGGCCGAGGTCAGGTTTGAACCCGCCACCCTTGGAGCCGGCGCCCTACTCACTGAACCACAGGCACCACCCCTCACTGTGAGTTTTAAACTTACTTTTTTTTTTGGTAGAGACAGAATCTTACTTCATGGCCCTGGGTAGAGTGCCGTGGCATCACACAGCTCACTGCAACCTCCAACTTCTGGGCTTAGGTGATTCTCTTGCCTCAGCCTCCCGAGTAGCTGGGACTACAGGCACCCGCCACAACACCCGGCTATTTTTTTGTTGCAGTTTGGCTGGGGCTGGGTTTGAATCCACCACCCTCGGTATATGGGGCCATGGGGCCAGCGCCCTACCCACTGAGCCAGAGGAGCCGCACTACGCTATTTTTTTTTCCTTTGAGACAGTCTCACTATGTTGTCCTCAGTAGAACGCTATAGTGTCACTGCTCACAGCAATTTCAAACTCTTGGGCTTAAGAGATTCTCTTGCCTCAGCCTTCCAAGTAGCTGGGACTATAGGCACCTGCCACAATGCCCAGCTATTTTTTGGTTGTAGTTGTCATTGTTTGGCAAGCCCAGGCTGGATTCGAACTAGCCAGCTCCCGTGTATATGGCTGGGGCCCTAGCCACTGAGCTACAGGTGCTGAGCCTAAACTTACACTAATTCTTTTTTTTTTGTTTGTTTTTGTTTTGAGACAGAGCCTCAAGCTGTCGCCCTGGGTAGAGTGCTGTGGCATCACACCTCACAGCAACCTCCAACTCCTGGGCTCAAGCGATTCTCCTGCCTCCACCTCCCAAATAGCTGGGATTACAGGCGCCTTGCCACAGCGCCTGGCCATTTTTTGGTTGCAGCTGTTACTGTTGTTTGGTGGGCCTGGGCTGGATTCGAACCCTCCAGCTCAGGTGTATGTGGCTGGTGCCGTAGCCGCTTGAGCCACAGGCGTCGAGCCACTAATTCTTTTTTTTTTTTTTTGGCCGGGGCTAGGTTTGAACCTGCCACCTCCGGCATATGGGACCGGCGCCCTACTCCTTCAGCCACAGGCGCCGCCCGAGCCACTAATTCTTAAATGTCACAATCTATAGTATCATTTATCTCTGGGGAGAGGGTATTCAACCATAAAGCTACTTCTGAGAAATAAGCCTCCGTGAAGTTGCCCTGAGGACACAAGCCACTGATTTTTCAGCATTAGCCAGAGGCTTGTCTTCATAACATATCCCCAAACCCATCATTTTCCATCCCTTAATTCCCCACTCTGTGACATTTCCCACTACACTCATGGGATCACCAATACCCATCAAAAATCTAGAACTGAGGAAGAAAACGGCTACTTTCTGAGGGTTTTGGGGGGAGGGTTGTAAGGGGGAATCAGGCAGGTAGGGAGTCTGTATTGTCAACTAGGATTCTGCTTGTCAAAGTTCTCTTGACTCCTTACTTCAGTAGGTAGTTAACTGTCCCACAGAAATCTGTCCATTAGCCTTAGGACAGAGAGGTCCTACTTGCCCCCTCACACCCTTGCCAAATATTAGATGGATGATTAACATGGCTTATCTGAAAATCTGGCCTCCCTGCAAAAAATGTAAGTCACATGTCAACGGAATATCAGGTCTCAGAGTCAGGCTTTAAAAGTCCCATTAGCATTCTTGAAAGCCTCAACCTTACCCATACTCTTGGACATAGGAACTGCCATTTTGATCTGTTCGGGGAAGTAAAAAACTCAGTCCAATAAAATGACTAGCCTACTATAACAACTGCACTCTGTATCCTGCTCTTACTGCTGAAATTCGCACAGTTTAAAAGAATACCTGGAACGACCTCTAAGTAACTTCCACATCACTCAGCACTGGAGAAAGGGGACCAAACATTAGAGGAGAAAGGGATAAGTGGGCTCTCAGAGGGACCTTCCATCAGGCCACAAGGCACCTAAGCAGCCGCTGACCATTGTTCTCAATCTTCCAAAGTCCTGGAGAAAGAAGGCAAATGCCCAGTACTCAGCTTTTAAAAACTTTTAAAAAACCAGTTTCAATGACTAAACTAATCTCTGATTGGTTGGAATGTACAATAAGACTGGGCTTTCAGCCAATCAGAGTTCTGGTCGTTGGGAATAGCCTAGACTCTAGAGCAACTGCCACTCACTCACTCAGCCCAACATTTTCTCGAAATTGGTCACTTTCCTTGATGTGGATCTAACTAAAGCAATAAGGAAGAGAGAACCATTCTCTGTGCTCTACATTTGCTCCAGTTATGATTATCTAAAAAATTTGCCACTTATTAGCATCAGGGTTCAATTAATTTACTGGTATTCAATATTCTATATTCCTAGGTTTATCCCTTCCTTAACCATGATTCATTTTCCCAACCCCCCATTTTTTCATCTCTAACTTAAAGCATACCAAAACGAAAATGAGTGTTTCTCTTGGGTGGTGCCTGTGGCTCAGAGAGTGGGGTGCCGGCTCCATGTGCCGAGGGTGGCAGGTTCAAGCCCAGCCCTGGCCAAACTGCAACAACAACAACAACAAAAATATAAAAATAAATAAACTTAATTAAAAAAAGAAAATGAGTGTTTCTCACTGATTTGGGTTCAAGGTCAAAGATAAATTCCCATTCAGCTTGCAGGCTTTCCGAAAAGTCTAGCTGCCTGCCCTGAACTTCCAGAGGAAGATTAAGATGATGAGTCCTGAGAATTTAAAACAGGGTAAGGAAGAAGGGGGGTGGAAGGAAAGGACATGTGCACAAGGTCCTCATTCAAGTAAGGCCAGGACAAAACGCCTGAGAAACTACTGTGAACAAATAGCAACAAAGCAGACCATGAGATGTGGATTCAGGGTTTACTTCTTCCTATTAGAAGTAAGGGATAGAGGGTAGTAAGTAAGGGTAGTAAGTAAGGGATAGACGCCTGTGGCTCAGTGGGTGGTGTGCTGGCCCCATATACCGAGGGTGGCCAAAAACTGCAAAAAAAAAGCCAGGCATCAGTAGCTCAGTGAGTAGGGCGCCGGCCCCATATGCCGAGGGTGGCGGGTTCAAACCCAGCCCCGGCCAAACGGCAATAAAAAAAAAATAGCCGGGCGTTGTGGCGGGCGCCTGTAGTCCCAGCTGCTCGGGAGGCTGAGGCAAGAGAATCGCGTAAGCCCAAGAGTTAGAGGTTGCTGTGAGCCGTGTGACGCCACGGCACTCTACCCGAGGGCGGTACAGTGAGACTCTGTCTCTACAAAAAAAAAAAAATAAAAATAAATAAATAAATAAATAAGGGCGAAGCCTGTGGCTCAAGGAGTAGGGTGCCGGTCCCACATGCCGGAGGTGGCGGGTTCAAACCCAGCCCCGGCCAAAAACCACAAAAAAAAAAAAAAAAAAAAAGCCAGGCATTATGGTGGGCACCTGTGGTCCCAGCTACTCAGGAGGCTAAGGCAAGAGAATCACCTAAGTCCAGGAGTTAGAGGTTGCTGTGAGCTGTGTGACGCCACTGAGGGTGATAAAGTGAGACTCTGTCTCTACAAAAAACAAAAAGTAGTAGTAGTAGTAAGGGATAGAAAAATAAAAGGCAAAATCCTAATCCACAGAGAGTTTACAATATCTAGATACTAAGAAAAGGCTTATGAATAATTGCTCTTGTTTGTATCCACCAGGAAAACAGATACAGAGAAGTTAAGATTATTAGTTCAAGGAAATCAGGTAAGGATGTCCCAGCTCCTAAATATATTGCTTCCTTGATTCTTTTAGACCTCAACTGTTTAGTCCCACACATGTACACACTGAGACACAGATATGTTTCTTCTTTGATGAACAACTTGAAATCCCTCAAGTTTCCTAAATAAAGGCTATCTGTACAGCCCAAGCTGCTTCCTAGCCCAGAGATCCTTAGGTATTCAGGTATAGTGATCAGCAACTTCCCAGGAAAGTTACTTGAAAAGTAACTTCTGGGCGGCGCCTGTGGCTCAGTCGGTAGGGCGCCGGCCCCACATGCCAAGGGTGGCGGGTTCAAACCCGGCCCCGGCCAAACTGCAACCAAAAAATAGCCGGGCGTTGTGGCGGGTGCCTGTAGTCCCAGCTGCTCGGGAGGCTGAGGCAAGAGAATAGCTTAAGCCCAGGAGTTGGAGGTTGCTGTGAGCTGTGTGAAGCCATGGCACTCTACCGAGGGCCATAAAGTGAGACTCTGTCTCTACAAAAAAAAAAAAAAAAAAAAAAAAAAAAAAAGAAAAGTAAAACTTCTGAAATTTAATCCTCTGACTCCTAAGCAGCTTTATCTGTTCTGGTGGGCAAAGAGAAACAAATATACGTCATGATTCTGGGGTGCCAGCTAATATATCTTTTATTTTAGCCTCTTAGCTGCCGTGGGAGAAATACAACTTTGTCAGAATGACAAGCAAAAAACTATTGAGATCCATTTCGTTCCTCTCTAGAAGCACTAAAGCTAAGGAAATAAAATATGCAGCAATTTAAAATGCTACAACCATGAGGTCCAATGTCTTAAAAGCTCATCTCACTCCGTCCCTTGCGAGACTGTGACAATCAGCAGCAACAGCAGGATGCACTTGAGCCGAGATGTAAGAAAGAAAAGGACTCCTTGCTGGACCTCACAAAAACAAACCAAGAGACTCATCAGCTCTTGTGTCCCTAAGTGAACTGGCAGTAGGACTGAAACAAGAAAGATAGTAACTTGGCCAAATGACTCTAACCAAAACAAACCAGACAGTAAAGGGCATTTGTAGGGAATGTCTTTCCCACTATCCTCCGCTATAGCTTCACAGGAGGGTTCCAGTTAACATAAGAAACATAAAACCACCTTCCTCCAAAGCTTCTAAATCTCCACTCCATTTTCAGCCCTGGAAAACAATAAACAAGGCTTTTTCATACTAACAGAGCCTAAAGTTTACCCAAGAATGCCTTATAGGACAAAAGGCATTCTAATTTGTTTTATTTCACCTATTTTCCTTTTGATTTGTGCACAGTAGTAGTCGCAATAAACATCTATGTTTTTTAAAGTTTAAAATACCTTTATATAAATATGAAATATGTCTATTTGTTAAAAATGCATTGTCTCATAGTTTATATTTTCTTAGTGATATAACAACTATGCAATTTACAATCAATAGTATCTTAAATTCCATGAAATAAGGTGGTTTACATAAATTAACATCCTCCCTAATTCTGGTGTATCGCTACCAAACAGCACATATTTTGTGCGATGGGGTAACGCCACAGTATTATCTGTTTTATGTTTCTTAATATATATATCTTCAGGTTCACTTACTACAATCTTATGATAGAATATCATCTAAGGCAGTGATTTTTTTTTTCTTGAGACAGAGTCTCATTTTGTCACCCTCGATAGAGTTCTGTGCTGTCACAGATCACAGCAACCTCAACCTCCTGGGCTCAAGCAATTCTCTTGCCACAGCCTCCCAAGCAGTTGGGACTGTAGGCACCTGACACAACAGCCAGCTATTTTTAGAGATAAGCCTGAGGCCTATACCTCGGCTGTGATTTTTTTTTTAAAGATTTGAGGTGGGCATGGTGGCTCACACCTGTAATACCAGCACTCTGGGAGGCTAACTCGGGTGAACTGCCTGAGCTCATGAGTTCAAGACCAGCCTGAGCCACAGCGAGACCCCATCTTGAGTAATAGCTGGGTGTTGTGGCAGGCACCTATAGCCCCTGCTGCTTGGGAGGCTGAGGTAAGAGAATTGCTTGAGCCCAAGAGTTTGAGGTTGCTGTGAACTGTGACACCACTGCACTCTACCAAGGGGTGACCACAGTGAGACTCTGTCTTAAAATAAATAAATAAACAATAAAAATAAAAATTACCTATAGTTGGCTCAGTGCCCATAGCACAGTGATTACGGCGTTGGCCACATACGCCAAGGCTGGCGGGTTCAAACCTGGCCCGGGGTACAAACAATAACTGCAGCTAAACAACAACTGCAACAACAACAACAACAAAAATAATAGCCAGGTGTTGCGGCAGGCGCCTATAGTCCCAGCTACTTGGGAAGCTGAGGCAAGAGAATCGCCCGAGAGTTTGAGGTTGCTTGAGCTGTGACGCCACAGCACTCTACCTAGGGCAGCATAGTAAGACTCTGTCTCAAAAAGAAAAAAAAAAATACCTATAGTCAAGTCCCTATTTATAGCACAAAGAACCACTGAATTCTTTCCAAATACAAATTTCTACTCTTCATTTAAGGTCAGTGTTTAGAGGAGTTTGGTTTCCCATTTTCCAACACTTCAATGATGTAAACAGGCTGATAATGCTTAACTTTAAATATCTGAGAAGAAGTAGGTACGACATGAAAACTCAAAACTAAGAAAAGAGAAAGAATGGACTCTGGTATCCTGGTTTCTCTGACATTCCAGGGATTTACTATGCTTTGTCAAGCCTGTCAGCCCCCAACAGGTCAGGAACTTGAGAAACTGGCTTGATAACTATTCATTTTGCATGAGTATCTCTTATATCAGCGGTTCTCAACCTGTGGGTTGCAACCCCTTTATAACAACGAAAATACATCCGGCATTAGGAACGTTGAGAACTACTGTCCTATATTTCTAACTTGAACAATAAAAACCTCAGAATTGTGATTTTAGATCTCATGAACTAATTCTTTTTTTTTTTTTTTACTAATTCTTCATTACCACTTCAAATTAGACTGAAAACATAAGGGACTTGGTATAAATAAATAAAATATGTGGGAAGGAGATTAAGAATAAGGATCAAATTAGCCTGTAGCTAATAAGGAAAGGGCTTAAAACTTCCATAACCTTTTAATCAATTCCGCTTTAGCGTTAGAATAAGTATGATGACCTAGTACTGTGTTCCAACCCACTTCCAAATAACCTGGCTTAGCTGCTGCCAGAATCCAGAGTGTTCTCGAAAATCACTCACTCAGCAGCTCCCTTGGCTAGTCCCAACTGGCAATCTCGAGCCACTGCGGCTACCTAGGAGCGCCAACAACGCCCAAGCAGTTGCCCTCCTCCTTGCTGCTTAACTTAAGAACAATCCTGGGAGGGATAAGGATCTCATCCAGGAAGGATAGGGTTAGAGAAATCTGACGTTTAGAACATGAGATAAACCATGCACTCTCCTTTCTCTATCATCTTAGACTTCTGGGGTAACCAGGAGGCGGCCAGGTCAATCAATAATTGAGACACAGAATCACCTCGGACTTTTAAGACTAGAGGTCGGTCGCTGAGGTGTAATTTCTGGGGGAAACAGGACGAAGGGAACAAGGGCTTTGGAGATGGAAAGTGCAGTCAACACTGCACACAAGTTAACAAGAGAAGGCGGGGGTCGGCGACGATGCAAGGAAGTCGTCATCAACGCCGCGCCGCCTCCCCCACTACACAACAGACCTGAGATGCCCCACACTGAGACCCGGGCTCCACAATAAGGTCGACCTTACCCTCAGCTGCAGAGCAAGACCGTGCCTATGCTCCCGTGCCAGGCGGAAGCGGGCGGAGAAGGCCGACCCCCCAAAAGTGCCCTTTCGGGGGTCCACCCCGACTTGCGCTGAGATGGGGGGGTGTTCGTGGAGAGTGGGGCATCGCTTCAAAAGCTGGGGGGCTGCTGCATGGCAGGGACGGACTTCCCTGAGCCCCGAAACTGAAGCTCGCCCTCTCCAGTACCCTGCCACCCTGTTACCTCTTCGTTTCTTCGTCGTCTAGCAGCTCTGGCTCAGTCGCCGCCATTACCACATCGCACTCCGCGGCAGCCGCCATCTTACCGCCGAGACCAGAGAGCCAGGTGGGAGGCAGGCGGTGAAGAGCACTTCCGGTCGGAGCATCGAGCAGCTCAGCGACGCCGCGCCCAGAGGGGCTCCCTCGGGCCCGTCTACCAGCGAGAGGTTCCGCTTGGGACCAGAGCGGCCCTCTGTCTCCGGAGGTCCACGGTGGTGTCCGCGCCTGGGCTGGGGCCCAGAGGCGGTTTCTGTGCGTTGGGGGCGCCACGTTACCCCTGAGTAGGAAGTGGGGATTATAACAGGGTGTCGTGTCTCTAGGGCTTGGCTTTTTTCAGTATTCCAAGAGACTTGCTGCCATAACAATTTCCAGTGGTAGAGAGAGTCCTGTAAGGCTCAGGGGAGTCTGGGTGAGTAGAGACCCGGAGACCCAAAACTCGAGGGAAAAAGTCCCCAGCGCTACCTTCCCGACCTTGGCGTGTGTCCACAGCTTCCTCCTGGGAATGACAAGAAGAGACACTTTGAGCCCAGTTCGCCCAGCTTTCATCGTTCCCTGGAAGCCCTGCCCAGCCAAGCTGGGGGAACGCAGGGCGTCTTCACCCCGCGCCTTTCATCCCCCTGAAATCTCCAAGCACAACTGGTTCATCACCCTAATGATGCTGACTCTTTTATGCGGGTACTTTCATGTCAGCCACCTGGGAGTGCCATCTCAGCATTAAGCCTAGGGAGGCTGGCATGACATGGCACCCCAGACCGTGCCCTAGAATTTATAAGGAACAGGGTGAGGTCCCTGTTCCTCAGTTACCCCCGTACCCCACCTGTCATATAAACTCCCTACTCAGCACGTTCATTGAGAACTCATAGGGAGCGACGACACAGTTTAATCGTCATTGTTGTACTTCCCTAACCCAAACCAGTATTTATGAAGTTGGTTAAATTGGGGAGTCTGCAGTTATAATTTATTTTATTTTGTTTTATTTATTTATTTATTTATTTTGAGACAGTCTCCCTATGTCGCCTTCGGTAGAATGCCGTGGCATCACAGCTCACAGCAACCTCAAATTCTTGGGCTTAAGCGATTCTCTTGCCTCAGCCTCCCGAGTAGCTGGGACTACAAGTGCCTGCCACAAGACCCGGCTATTTTTTTGTTTTGGTTGCAGTTGTCGTTGTTTAGTAGGCCTCGGCTGGGCTCGAACCCGCCAGCTTTGGTGTATGTGGCCCGTGCCCTAGCCGCTGAGCTACAGGTGCCGAGCCTGTTGATGACTTTCAACTTTTGACATCTCCAACCTAGACCCTTATTCCAAGTTCCAGACTTGTATATCCAACTATCTACTCAATATCTTCCTAAATCCCCAAAGTTTAACATACTTAAATTGAATTTTTCATTTTCTTCTCATCCATCAACCAAAGTAAAAAACAAATGCTGTGTGTACTTGATTCTCTTTCCTGAATTACTTATCGTAATTAAATGGATTCAATTATGTATCAAATGAAAAAAATGGAAGATATGAACTCCCTCTTTCTCACTCCTTTTCCAATTTATCAACAAGTTTTGTTGATTCACCAGCCAAATTATCTTCCAAATATCTGCCTCCTTTCCATCCAGTTCAGACTCTGATCGTTGGTTTTTAAATTTGGAATACACCAGGCACAGTAGTGCAAACCTGTAATTCCAGCTATTTGGGAGGCTGAGGTAGGAGGATCACTTGAACCCAGGAGTTCAAGTTCAGCCTGGGCCACATAGTAAGATCCTCATCTCTTAAAAAGAATAAATAAATAAAACAGGACCAGGTGTGGTGGCTCACACCTGTAATCCTAGCACTTTGGGAGGCTGAGGCAGAAGGATTACTTGAGACCAGGAGTTCAAGATCAGCCTAAGCAACAGCAAGACCCCCATCTCTACAAAAGATAGAAAAATTAGCATGGTGGCATGTGCCTATAATCCCAGCTACTTGGGAGGCTGAGGCAGGTGGGTCACTTGAGCCCAGGAGTTTGAGGTTACAGGGAGCTATGATGATGCCACTGCACTCTAGTCCTGGCAACAGTGAAAACTTATCTCAAAAAAAGAAATAAAATCAAAATAAAAGAAAACTTGAACTACAATAGTAGTCTTAATTGGCCCCTGTTGCTCATCTCTCTCCAATCTTTACTCTTCTGCCAGAGTAACCTTAAATGCAAACACTGATCTTGTCACTTCAGTAACAATGGCTTTCATTACCATCAGTTGGATCTTTTTGGCCTAACACTCAAGTTATTTGGCCCCTTTCTACAACCAGTGTTGAACCCAAGTACTTGTAGTTCCACAAAATGTTATGACTTGCATGTTTCGTCCATCCTAGAACACCATTTCCCCCAAGCCTTTCAAACCTTAACACAGATGTAACCCCCCCTCAGGAAAGTTCTCCTTAATGCTCGCTATCCCAAAGCGAAATGCCTCTTTGCTGTGCCCCTGTAGCACCGCCGTAATACTATTCACCATGCTGTACTGTAATTGTTGGTCTATCATCTAGCGCCTCTAGACGGTGAAGTTCTGATGGCCAAGAAAAACTTATCTGCTTTTTCTCAGCACGTGGCCTTGCGCCTGGCACAGAGTAGGTGCTCAGAAAACATTTGGCGAGTAAACGAGTAACGAAGGGTTGCTGTACTATGGTAGCCTTTAGAGAGTTAACATTTGGACATCAGTGACACCGGAATATCATCCCAAAACCAGGGAGCTTACACCTGAAGCTCCTTAGCCCCACAGGCCAGGGCCAGGCTGTCATTTCCCCTCCGGCCTCTGGGGGCGCTGTGCGACCAGCGTCCGCTTTCCGCCGCCGGAATTTGTCTTGCCGGACGGAAGCCGGAGGAGGGCGGGTAGGGGACGGGGGCTTGACCCGCGAGGAAGAGTGGAGTCTTTGCGGCCGCGCTGCCCCTAGCTGGTCCCTGCAAGCTGCGAGGGGCACCGCTGGAGCTGCGGGACCCCGGGAGGTGCGGAGCTGGGAGGCGAGGCTTGTCTATCGCCAGGATCGTCTTCCGCCATTGGGCCGCTTTAGGTGGCAGGTCTTTTCCTCTGATTCTGAGGTCCCTCTCGTGGGGAAATCTGTGACTCAGTTTCCTCTGGCAGCCTCTCTTGGGAGTAGCCCTTAATTGCAGGACTCCCTATATGGGGAGAGGGCCTATAGCTTCCTCTGGAGAGGTTTCTTTCTGGGACCCTTTGGAGAAGTGATCTCTGTCTCTGCTCTCCGTAGGAAATCTTTGCCCTGAGCCTTTGGGAAAGGGACCTCTTCAGAGATAGGGTTTCTCTTCTGGGTCTTTCAGTGCAAGGGCAACAAAAATTGACTCTGGCTCGGCGCCCATAGCGTGGTGGTTACGGAGTCAGCCACATACACTGAGGCTGGCGGGTTCAAACCCGGCCCGGGACAGTAAACAATGACAACTGTAACAAAAAATAGCAGGGTGTTGTGGCGGGCGCCTGTAGTCCCAGCTAATTGGGAGGCTGAGGCAAGAGAATCGCTTAAGCCCAAGAGTTTGAGGTTGCTGTGAGTTGTGATGCTATGGCACTCTACAGAGGGTGACAAAGTGAGACTCTGTCTAAAAAAAAAGAAAGATTGTCACTCTTTGGAAGCTTTTTCCCCTTAGATTCCTTCACTCCTTTCTTCTCTGATGTTCTTCCTCTTAGCCATGGACTTGACTGGGGGTTAGAGGGGATTGGTTGATTGTTCAGATATGTCATAAAGAAAAGTAAATTATCCTTTTTATTTGCTCACTTTCCCTAGGTGAGGTGACTTAAGACAGACACACAAAATACTGTTTCTCTCCATGTGGTTCATGGTTGAAGAGAGGAACGTGGGCTGAGCTCCCTTAACTAGTTGGTCTCCTCCACATCCTGTGTGTGGAATGGAACCTGTCTAGTGGTCCCTTTAAACCAGTGACTCCTCTTCCTTTATAACAACATTTACTGAGCACCTGCACTGTGGCAGGTACTGGGTATGTACTGAGAATAACAAAGATCAATAAAGTACAGCTCACTCTCCAGTAGTGGACATAGACAAATCAGTTCAATGCCTTTCACTAGATCAGGATGTACTGAATCCCTGAGGGTTTGTAGTCAGTTCAGAACCTGGGCTGTTAGTTATGGGGGTCTGCCTTCTATTTGATCCTTTCTTTCCTCACCTCACTCAGTGTGCTTCTGTTCCTCAAGGCTGAAGGCTTAAGCATGGGGAAGAGCTGCAAGGTAGTTGTGTGCGGCCAGGCATCTGTGGGCAAAACGTCAATCCTGGAGCAGCTTCTGTATGGGAACCATGTAGTAGGTGAGTGTTGTTGTGGGTGGAGGAATGATGGAAGAAGTTGAAGAATAAGGAGTAGGATTTGATCACACTATGCAAAGGCTAAGAGCTGCTGCTGGTGGTTTTTGCGCCCTGAAGAGTAAAACATTGTAAACCCCAACTCTACAACATTAAACAAATCTGGAGGGAGGAAACCCAATATCCAAGATATGGAAGACAAGCTCTCACATCACACTTATGCTTCGCATCGTATTAACATGAAATTAATGTGTGTTTCCTGGAATCATTTCAATCCTGCTAGACTGTCTATTCTCTGGCTTGTACTCCTCAATTCCCTCCTCCCAAGGCCCTGCAGACAGTCCCCTTTCCCTGTCTGGTCAGCCTGTTGCGATGCCCTCTAATTCACATTCCCATCTCCCTCCCCACTTCAAACAGTCTTCTTATTTTATTCCAGGTTCTGAGATGATCGAGACACAGGAAGACATCTATGTGGGCTCCATTGAGACAGACCGGGGGGTGCGGGAGCAGGTGCGTTTCTACGACACCCGGGGGCTCCGAGATGGGGCTGAGCTGCCCCGGCACTGCTTCTCCTGCACTGATGGCTATGTCCTGGTCTACAGCACTGACAGCCGAGAGTCTTTTCAGCGCGTGGAACTGCTCAAGAAGGAGATTGACAAATCCAAGGACAAGAAGGAGGTGCATGGCCTAGGCTCTTTGGGAGCATCAGTAGTGGGAGAGCATGGGCCCTGGGCTGGCTTTCAGAGGCCTGGCATGGCTCCATTCTTTACTTATTCGCCAGGAGGTGGGTTTGGAGCTCAAGGTAAGGTAGAGGCTATTGAGAGTGTCTTCACCCCAGAGGTGGGCATGTGTTGAGGCCACTCAACTAAAGAGGCTTCTCTTTAGATTATGGGGTCTCTGACCTAACACATGAAGTCCTCACTAATCTTTCTTCTTGACAGTTCTGTGTTCTTATCTATGAAGGCCTTTCTGGTCTCCAAAATCCCCCTCTAAGCTATAGGTATTCCTGGGTGTGCTTTCTCACCAGTTGTTTAGCCAGGAAATGACTGCTGTAATGAGCATGTATGGGTGATAATAGGGCTTGTGATGGAACTCCTAGAGAGAGGGCCAGATGGAGATCAGAATTTCAACAGAGGACGAAGAAAAAACAACCTTCCCATCAGTGGTTTCTAATATTGAGAGCTGAGACATCAGCCACTGAGACTCTTCTCTCATAGACTTCCTGGGTGGCTGCCAGTCTCTAAACCCATTCTGGGCCCCTGGTATATCCACAGGCCTCTGCTCTGTCCTTCTTCCCTAGGTCACCATTGTGGTCCTTGGCAACAAGAGCGACCTCCAGGAGCAGCGGCGTGTAGACCCAGACGTGGCTCAGCATTGGGCCAAGTCAGAGAAGGTGAAACTGTGGGAGGTGTCTGTGGCTGATCGTCGCTCCCTCCTGGAGCCCTTCATCTACCTGGCCAGCAAGATGACCCAGCCCCAGAGCAAGTCTGCCTTCCCTCTCAGCCGAAAGAACAAGGGCAGTGGCTCCTTGGATGGCTGAAGACCTGCCATTCCTTCTTCACCCTCCCAGCCCTATTCCAGCTTCTGGGGCTGCAAAAAATGGGTTAAAAGCAAAGGGGGACAGGGGAGGCAGGCAATCTGTCCTTCCCAGTCAGCCGGGTAGTGGCCCAAGCCTTTTGCTCCCTGTCAACTACAGAAATCTTGGTTACACCTCCTCCTCTTAAACAGCCCCACCCCTAGTTCTTCCCAACCCCTAGTTTTCATCATAATCTCCTTCATTGTCTCCTGGGGCAGTTGTGGGTCAGCATCCCTTCCATCTGCCCTAGACAGGAAGCAGAGCTACCATCCAGTAGTGCCCATTTTATTTAGAGTTTGGTTCCTATCATAGGGGTCCCACCTTCTGGGCTTCCTGCCAGTAACACACACACACATATGTAGTCTGAGATCCATGCTAGATAGTCAGCCTGGACTCTAGAGAAAATGTGTCCAGGTATCGTGGGTACGTATGCTGGCATTACTGGTGCCTCCGCATCTCTCACCCTGACCTTTTTCCTGTCTGTTTCCTAGCTAGACAAAGCAGGCCTCCTAAGTGTAATTTTCTGTTCTAAACAACCCCCATCCCCAACTGTTTAACTTCCTCTTCCTGCTCAGGGAGCAGATGGACCTCATTTGTTGAGGTGGAATGGAGCAATGGCTGGGCTGTGAGTCACCAGCTGACTTTGTGACCCAGCAAGACCTTTCCCCTCTCAGCACCAATTTTCTTTCTTTCTTTTTTTTTTTTGTAGTTTTTGGCCAGGGCTGGGTATGAACCTATCACCTCTGGCATATGGGGCCGGCACCCTACTCCTTTGAGCCACAGGCGCCACCCAGCACCAATTTTCTTGTCCGTAAGGTGACAGGGGTTGCTTAGCTGATCTGGATCCTCTCCAGCTCTGGTTTTATAAAGCTGTGGCTTCTCCCTCTTCAAGGTGCTATGCCTACTAGCCCTGGCTGCTGGGACATGCTCTCCTGCCAACCACCAGGGGGCAGGAGTTCACTTTCCACTCTGGTGCCCAGTCTGCAGACATCTAGCCCTGGTCTTCACCCCTTCCTGAGGTTATTTCTAGCTCATAGCTGGACTTCTATTTAAGTTACCTGCATTTATACACCTGTTGCCGTGGTGAAGGCTGGACAAGGTGCTCTTTTAAAGCCCTTCTTACCTCAGATGCCTGAACAGAGCAAAGGCAAACCAGTAGCACCTTCTCAGGAGCTGATGAGACTCAGAAGTGGTTACACGCTCAGACAGGCTGTACAGTGAGCTTATAACCCACAACTTCCTGTGTCCACCTTGTGCACACCTGGCTTGGGGGACACATTGCAGCCAGGTAACCTCCAATACAATGCACCTCTCCCCAAAACAGAAGTGAGAAGGCCCACGGCTGGGTGAGTAGAATTAGGACATATACAGGCTTGGGGGTTCAAGTTAATTTATTGATGCATTGGAAACAATAAAACCACAACTGCTGTTATCAAAAAGTTTTCCTCCCCTCCCCCCTTTTTCTTGTTCTTCAGGAATTAAAAAAAAAAAAAGAATGATACAGGTTGATACTGGCAAAGTCCCATATTGTGGGGTAAGGGGCAGTGCTGGGTGGGATGGAGTTTGTGACATTGACTTTGACAGCATGAAGATGGGTCCTACACATGGGTGTCAGACTGTATCCCAGCACTTTGCTTCACAGTAGGATGAAAAGAGAGAAAGCTGAATTTAGTGCTAGGGACCAGTTTGGGGGTAAGGAACTGGAGGGGAAACTCTTCTTTTGGGACCCCTGAGTGGGGTTGGTGTTAGCTGAGTCCATAGTGTGAGACTCCGTGACACCTCCCCCCAGGAACTGGGGTTCAGGAGGGCTCAGCAAAAGGCTGAGCTTTTGTGGGATGGGTCATACCCTGTATTGAAATTGGGCCCACCCGTAACGGTGTCAGCTGTTCCATCCTAGCTGCATCCTCTCAGAGCAGATGAAACCTCCAGAAGATTTCAGAGCCAGCTCCCGCCAGACCAGGTGTTGCCCTGCCTTAGCACTGCTTGATCCAAGGACTCTTGGGTTCCTCTTTTTTTCCACAGTCCCTTGCCATATCCCCATGGTCACCTTGTCCTGATAACCTTGAGCCTGCTCCCATACCTTGTTTCCAGAGAATCAAGTGAGGCCCTGAGCACAGGTGTGATCATGCGTTTGTCCCTGGCTAAGAGGGGCTGGCTTGTAGAAGCTGAGATTCCAAGAGTGGCCACGTAGGTGTACGTAGGGGATAGGTCTTGGGTCCATAAAAATGAGAGCACCACATGGCTAGGGCTGGATTTTGCATAGATCTTTGGGATTTACCAGACTGGGAAGTGCAGAAAACCCTAGAACTAGGCCCCAAAAGCCTGGGAAAGGAGGGTGGGGGTGCTCCTCGGACCAGGAAGGTACTGGTTGAATCCCCAGTCCAGACAGGGAAGGGAAGCTGCCCTCATAACTAGCCGAGCCCTTCCTAGTTCTGGGAAGGACTCCCTAAACTGGAAAACAGTCCCTGTGGGATATAGAAAATAGGCATCTTGGGGACAGGAGGAGATGGCTGTTGGGAACTCAGCCCTGGCCTCCCTATGAGGGCTAATAGGGGGCAAAGACGATGGGTCCCGTGGCAGGACGAACAGCTCCTGCTGGGGTGCGAAACAGAGCTGGGCCCAGGATTGGAGCTGGAAAAAGGGTAGTGGCTGCTGTAGGGGCAGGCCGGAGAGCCAGGGGCCCAGGCAGGGCACAGATGGCAGCGGCTGCAGTGGGGAGTGGGCTGGGTAGGAAACGGGCTGCCAGCGTCTTGGTGAGTTGCTTCTGCAAGGCCAGTTTAGACTACACAGAAAAAAAAAGTGGACACGGTGTAACTCAGAAAATCCCACCCCCTCGTTTGGCCCCATCCTTGGGCCTTTTGCTGTAGGAAAAACGTGATTTTAGAGTTCCAAACCTAAATCCTCCTCCCTTTCCACCTCCAAACATTCATTCCAAAGGGCTTTCTCTACCACCTGTCTTCCTGCCCAGAGGGAGGAAAATCTCAGGGTGGGAGAAAGGGGTGGGGAGGGGATGGGATAGCTTCTAGGAGATGCACACCCACCCCTTCACTCTTACCAGTAAGGTTCCTGCCCAAGTCCGGCTGCTACCCCAGCCCACCTCCCCGGAAATTCCTCTGGGCAGATCTCGGGACAGCCAAAAACCCAACCCCAACTCCTCCCCTGCCCAGCAGCCTCCTTCCTGCCCTACCTCCAGCTGGCCCTCTCTACCAGCCCACCCTCTCCCTCCCCACCCGGGTCCCAGCTCTGTTGCCTGGAGACAGATACCTTGAGGACACTCACGGCCAGCGCGGCATGCTTCTGTAGCTTGCTGTGCTGGCTGGAGGGCTTGGGGGGTTTCCCGGCCAGGCGGTCTTTGTGCCTCCTGCTGCTCATGTGCTAGTGAACAGACAGATGGACAGACTGGGGACAAGACGAGGAAGCCCAAGGACCACAGGACTACTCTGTCATCTTCAACTGTCTTACCTTCCTCTATCCACTACTCACATGGTCAGAGCACCTTGCCTGGATCCTCCCCCCAGGGCAGGCCCTGGGAAGGGGAGGTAAGACTTAACCTTCACCCTAAGGAGCCCATGGCCAGCTGGCCTCAATCCTGCCCCTCCAGCCTGCCCTATTCTGTTCTACTCACCCCCTCTCTCCAGGCTCCTCTTCTTCCCTGCCTTGTGTTCGGCAGTTAGCTAGATATGAGCAGGGCAGATGATGGACTGGTGAGGCTATTTTGGATTGTTTTGGGTCAGGCTGACCTGGGCTATTATGGGAAAGAGGCTGATTAAGACCTTGCAGTTGGGTTGTTTTGAGAACAGAGTTAATTAAGACCCAGCAGATTTCCAAGAAGCAGCTGAGCTGATACTCCTCAAAATTGCATATGAAACTCAAAACTGCACTTTCCATGGAGCCTTCAGTCACCAGGACAGGCCCGGCCTGCTATGTAGATTGTTAATAAACTTCCTTTTTCTTGCTAAAACCTTGTTTTCTTCAATATTTTGGGGACTACCTCAAGCCACCCTGCCACTCTAATGCTTGTATTGCCCTGGCCACCTCCCCTGGCTCCAACCTCAGTCCTGGTCCCGCTTTTCCCACCTGCTTGAGTTGAGTCTCTGAATTGACCTGGAGCTGACAGAGAGCACAGTGGAAAGGAGGACTGGGCCCCTGCCGGCCACTCCGGCCACCAGTCACTCTCCTGGCCTTGTGTCCAGCCCCTCCCCGGGGCACTGGGCGGCCCCGGCCCCTGCGGGGAGTCCCTCGCTGCCCTTCCACCATCCACCGGTGCTTGGCTCCTAGAGGAAGAGAAGTCTGTCGGCGCTGAAGAGCCACGGAGAAACCCCCTAAACCCCTGTACTAGGTCAGTTTGACTGTCCCTTTAAGCCTTATGGCTGCTCTGCACATAACACTGCCCTCCAGCTGCATCTGATCTCTCCTCTTAGCGTCTGTCTTATTGGCTTCACTTTTGCTCTAATCTCAAACCCTTCTGGTTCTGATCTAAGGAGAGATGGAGGAGGCCTCACCAGTTTTCTCTGGAGTGACCTTTTGCTCTAATCTCAACCTTTCTGGTTCTGGTCTAAGGAGATATGGAGGAGGTGTCTCCCGTCTTCTCTGGAGTGACCTTTCAGAGATTTAGTGACTTCTAGTTCTTGCTGCCTCCAATTCCTCTTCCCAGTTCTCCCTCCCCAGGGATTAACAGGAGGACCCAGCAATGCCTGCCCAGTGATAGCTGCATACAACACATCTGCCACCATCAATTCTCTGTCCTTGAGAGAAGCACCCCAAGAACTCAAGCCTCCCTGTCCTCCTCCTCCCCCAGGCTCTAGCTCCTGGGGACACTGACCTGTGTTGTGAGCCTGAAGTTGGGAGGCCGAGTTCACGGTCACCTTACATGTGGGGCAGTAGAGGCGCCCCTTCTCGCTCCTGCCTTCCCCACTCACGCTGCTTTCCACAGCCGCTGCTGCTGTCTCGGGCCCGGGTGCCTCTCTCCCAGGCTCTGGGGAGCAAGGTGGGCAAGAGGAAGAAGAGGAAGAGGAGGCAGCATCCAAGAGGTCTGCATGAGCTGGCTCCCTGGGTGCAGCGTCTGGAGTCAGTGGTGGCTGGAATGAAGAGCCAAGAGGAAGACCTACAGGAATCACTGTGGGGATGGAAGGCATTGGAGGAGAGTGTGAGGCTCAAGGTGATTCTAGGACCATGATTCCAAGCACTGATGATGGGGGTGGCATGGTAGGATGGAGGGGTCCTTGGTGGAGGGGTGACCAGCACTCAATCCCAGGCCCCACTTTCCCACCAATTCACTGGGGAGACTTGAGCCTCAGTCTCCTCAGCAGAAATTATAATGTTGGACAGAGTAGTCTCAGAGAGTCCTTGCAGCCTGATATTTTAGTTATTTGCTTGATGTTAAGTAAGCAGAAATCACTAAAAAGATGTACTAGAATGTTCATACAGCACTATATATAATAGCATAAAACTGGAAACTATTCCAATGTTCATCAACAAAAGAAGAGTTTTTTTTTTTTTTGTAGAGACAGAGTCTCACTTTATCACCCTCTGTAGAGTGCCATAGCGTCACAGCTCACAGCAACCTCCAACTCCTGGGCTTAGGCAATTCTCTTGCCTCAGCCTCCCGAGTAGCTGGGACTACAGGCACCCGCCACAATGTCCAGCTAGAGATTTTTTTTTTTTTTGAGACAGAGTCTCACTTTGTCACCCTGGGTAGAGTGCCATGGCATCATAGCTTCCAGCAACCTCAAACTCTTGGACTCAAGAGATCCTCTTGCCTCAGCCTCCTCAGTAGCTGGGACTACAGGTGCCCACCATAATGCCTGGCTATTTTTTCTATATTTAGTAGAAACAGAGTCTCACTCTTGCTCAGGCTGGTCTCAAACCTGAGTGCAAGCAATCCACCTGCCTCAGCCTCTCTGAAGGCTAGGATTATAGGTGTGAGTCATTATGCTCAGTCCCAAAAGAAGAGATTTTTTTGAAAATAGTGGTTATGGTCACACAGTGGGGTACTAATAGCAATAAAAAAGAACAAACTGGGCGGCGCCTGTGGCTCAAATGGGTGGGGTGCCAGCCCCATATGCCGGAGGTGGTGGGTTCAAACCCAGCCCTGGCCAAAAACTGTAAAAACAAAACAAAACAAAAAAGAACAAACTGCAGCTACATGCAGCAACATGGATGAATTTTTTTTTTTTTTGACACAGAGTCTCATTTTGTCACCTTCAGTAGAGTGCCCTAGTGTCATAGCTCACAGCAACCTCAAACTCTTGGGCTGAAGCAATTCTTTTGTTTCAGCCTCCCAAGTAGCTGGGACTACAGGCGCCTGTCACAATGCCGAGCTATTTTTAGAGACGGGGTCTCTCACTTGCTCAGGCTGGTCTCGACCCTGTCAGCTCAGACAATCCACCCACCTTAGCCTCCCAGATTGTTAGGATTACAGGCATGAGCCACCGTACCCGACCAACATGAATGAATCTTAACAGACACAATGAATGTCGATGACCACGAGAGATGAACAACACCTAGACACACAACCTGCATACTCTGATTCACCAAAACCAAGTGAAACTGACATATGCACAGAAAAATCAGGATCTATAGTTGGATGTATAGTTACTCCCCCAAAATTCATGTCTATCTGGAACCTCAGAATGTGACTTTATTTTGACACAGGGTCTTTGCAGATAAAATTAGTTAAGATGAGGTCATGCTGGGTTAGGGTGGGACTAATCCAGTGACTGGTGTCCTTAGGAGAAGAGCGTGTGGAGCACAGAGACACACAGGGGAGAACATGGTGTTAAGATGGAGGCAGAGATTGTAGATGCAGCTATAAGCCAAGCATGCTGAGGACTACCAGCCACCACCAGAAGTAGAAGAGAGGCAGAGGGCAGTTTCTCCCTCTGAGTCCACAAGAAGGAACCAACCCTTGATTTCAGACTTCTGACCTCCAGAACCATGGGGAAATACATTACTGCTGTTTTCAGCCACCCAGCTTGTAGTCACTTGTGACGGCAGCCCTGGGAAATGAATACAGCCAGGTAGTGACTGGGAAGGGCTCAAGGCTGGGAAAATTCCTCGAGCGATAGATTTGTGTGTTTTTGCATGTATGTATGGAATACTCTAACACATGCAAAATCAATAAGCAGAAATCTCTCAACCCCTTTTTGGAAACCAGATTTCAGAATGGAGCTGGGAGGAGCAGAGAAGAAGAGTTCAGGACTGACCTTTGCTCTCTGGCTCTCCGGGGGTCCCACTGGCCAGCGTTGGGATTGGGGACACCAGTGCCCCATCCTGGGCCAGGGTTTGTGGTCTCTGCTTACTCTTGGCAGCTTCAACAGCCTTGAGTTTTCTGGCATGTTTGTGGCCTTTGTAATGTGCTTCGGCCTGGTTCTGGGGAGGGAAGAGTGTGAGGTCACCATTCATTCATATGCCCCATCCAGGAGTAGGAGCTGACAGGTCAAAGGGACGCAGGGCTTAGGTCTCACAAGGGGCAAATCCTTTTCATTGCCCTCATCATCACATGTGTATGGTCTCCAGGTTTACAGAATGCATTCTCATACTTGAGCTCCAAAGCAAGTAGCCTCTGGCTTCAGATTGTAACCCAGTCACTTAGGAGCTATGCATCTTTGGGCAACTAACCTTACCTCTTTGAGCCTGAATTTTCTCCCTGTCCTCCTCCTCCCCTGGGCTCCAGCTCCTGGGACCACTGACTTGTGTTGTGATCCTGAAGTTGGGAGGCCGAGTTCATGGTCACCTTACACGTGAGGCAGTAGAGACACCCCTTCTGACCTCAGAGGATTGTAAGAATTAAACTGGAGGGCAGCGCCTGTGGCTCAAGGAGTAGGGCGCTGGTCCCATATGCTGGAGGTGGTGGGTTCAAACCCAGCCCCGGCCAAAAAAAAAAAAAAAAGAATTAAACTGGAATGGGGCAGCACCTGTAGCTCAGTGAGTAGGGCGCTGGCCCCATATACCGAGTGTGGCAGGTTCAAACCTGGCCCTAGCAAAACTGCAACAACAACAACAACAACAAATAGCCAGGTGTTGTGGCAGGCGCCTGTAGTCCCAGCTTCTCCGGAGGCTGAGGCAAGAGAATCGCCTAAGCCCAAGAGCTGGAGGTTGCTGGGAGCTGTGATGCCACGGCACTCTACTGTGGGTCACAAAGTGAGACTGTCTCTAAAAAAAGAATTAAACTGGAACATGAATTATAAGCGCCTAGTATACATAATAGATGCTTAATGAATGTTAGAATGTTAGTTATGAAGTTTATGAATGTACAAATGGAGAAAACAGCAGTCCTCACACTTAGGGGTACATGCACCCAAAACATTCATCCTTTTGTTCAATTTTAAACAAGCAGTCACTGAGCTCATTATTTGCCAGGTACTGTGCCAGGGACTAGCACAAAGAAGACATGGTCCCTCCCTCAGCACAAATCCTCTGACCTTCTCTTGCAGAACTCAAGAAAACCTGAAAGCTTGAAGGGAACCCCCAATCTAGCCTGTCAGTATCCTCCCTCTAAGGGTCCTCCCTTGTTGCTCCCCAGCCCACCACCTTCATAGGAAAGACAGGCCCCCAGGGCGCCTCTCTAGACCCTTTCACTCCAGCACTTCTGCTGACATCTAGCTTAAACCTCAGATTGCCTGGACAGGTGGTAAACCTTCATTGGGAGGCCAGAATGAGGCCCCTGTTCTAGCTAGGGGTAGGCAACAATGGAAAGTATGCAGGCCTTATGGTCAGCCAGTCCTGGGTTCAAATCTCAGCTTTGCTACTTACCAGCTGCGTGGCCTCAGCCAAGTACCTTAACTTCTCTGAGGCTCAGTTTCCCTACCTAAAAATCAGGGATGATAATAGTGCCTCTGTCCATCTCCCAGGTGTGTCATTAGAACTAATTCAGATGATGGGCATGAATACATTTTATAAACTCTTGGGTGCTTTAAGAACTCAGCTCCAGGCCAGGCAGGCATGGTGGCTCATGCCTGTTATCCTCGCACTCTGGGAAGTCAAGGCAGGAGCTTCTGCTTGAGTTCATGAGTTCGAGACCAGCCTGAGCAAGAGCAAGACCCTGTCTCTACTGAAAATAGAAAAATTAGCCAGGTATTGTGGCAGCATCTATAGTCTCAGCTACTCAAGAGGTTGAGACAAGAGGATTACTTAAACCAGGGAGTTTGAGGTAATTGTGAGCAAGGCTGATGCCACACCACTCTAGCCTGGGCAACAGAGTGAGACTCCGTTTCAAAAAAAAAAAAAAAAATGATGGCAGTGCCTGTAGCTCAGTGGGCAGGGCGTGGGCCACATACACTGAAGCTGGCAGGCTCGAACCCAGCCTGGGCCAGCTAAAACAACAATAACAATTGCAACCAAAAAAAACAGCCGGGCACTGTGGTGGGTGCCTGTAAGTCCCAGCTACTTAGGAGGCTGGACAAGAGGTTTAAGCCCAAGAGTCTGAGGTTGCTGTGAGCTGTGATGCCACAGCATTCTACCTGGGTGACAGCTTGAGACTCTGTCTCACAAGAAAGAAAAAAAAGAAAGAAAAAGAAAAAGAACTCAGCTCCAGACCAGGGAGCTGATGGGGTGGCCCCTGGGACCCAGAGTGGGGAAAGGGCAGTCTTCTCTCTTGCAAGATAACACAGTAAAGGGCGGCGCCTGTGGCTCAGTGAGTAGGGCGCCAGCCCCATATGCCGAGGGTGGCGGGTTCAAACCCAAACCCGGCCAAACTGCAACCAAAAAATAGCCGGGCGTTGTGGCGGGCGCCTGTAGTCCCAGCTGCTCGGGAGGCTGAGGCAAGAGAATCGCGTAAGCCCAAGAGTTAAGAGGTTGCTGTGAGCCGTGTGATGCCACGGCACTCTACCAAGGGCAGTACAGTGAGACTCTGTCTCTACAAAAAAAAAAAAAAAAAAAAAAGATAACACAGTAAAGAATTCTGGAGAGGGGATGGTGGTTCCTAGGGGCAGGGATAGAATCCCAGGGGGCTGGAGCTGAGCAGTGAAGGGTTGAAGGAAGGGGCAGAGCAATCTGGATAGAGGAGGAAAGGAGAGGATGGGAAGGGAAATATAAACCGCAGCCCCTTTGCCACCTATGTTCCTCCTGGGAAGACTCTAGAAGCCTAAGCTCCAGCCCTCCCTGCCCAGGCTCTTCCCAGGCCTGCTTCTCCTGCTCCCTCTCACCGCTGAGTTGAACCTCAGGTGACAGATATTGCAGGAAATGAAGAGCTTCTTCTTCAGAGGGGCAGCGACCCCAAACGTGTGGCTGATGACAGCTTTCTGCACTGGGTCCATCTGTGAAGGAGGTGGGAGGGGACAATAACTCTGGGGTTGGTTCAGGAAGGGGGGTGGTACAAAATGCCCCAAACTAAAGACTACTGGGGAGGGCCGAGGTCAGCCTCTAGGAAGAACTTTCCCATCCTGTGAATGTTAAACACAGAAAAAGAAAGATCTTCGTCCCTGGCTGACTTTATCTCTCAGCCTAGGCTTCCGTTTGGAGGCAGGGGATGGCCAAAGTGATCTAAGCTTCTGGGAAATAGAACTGAGTCCTGGTGGTCACCTTGGCATCTCTTGTGGCCCTTTTTGTCACTTTTTTTTCCCCTTTGTAAGAATTACAACTATTGAGACAGGGAGTTGGGCACAAGGAGAGGCAGGGAAGGGACAAAGAATTCTTCTGTTGGAATTTCCTCTCCCCATCTCGCCTGGACCTGTGGGCTAGGGGATGATGCCCTTATCTCACCAGATCTGCCACAGTCACAGGGCCTGAGGCTTCTGAACTCTTGAGAGAGTGAAAGCTAGGTTGAGGAGGTGAGGGGCAAAGCAGGGGGCAGGTAGCAGCAAGTGAAAGTCTGAGGGTTTCCTGAGTAGTAAGATCATTTCTTTGGACTATTAATCTGGGTTTTTTTTTTCTTTTCCTTAAGTCATTTTTTTTCTTCTATCAAACCAAGGCTTTCTATTACCTTTTCTCAGGGGCCTACGTGGGCCAATAGCAGAAGTTGCCTGGACTTGTCAAGAGAAACTTTCCAAACTGTCCCCAGGGAACCAAACAGAACTTTTAGAGAAGTGTATGGGTGCCGAAACTTCCCTGAGAATAGAAAGAGGTTCCAACCCTCATAGTGTTCAAGGCCGATGAGATGAAATAAAATTCATAACACACTTGTCATTCACACACATGAAAATATACGGAAAATATACGGACAAGACACACAGCACAGAAGCTTACAGGCGGTTGCAAATTTGCAAACAAGCAGAATGATATACCCTCATGTACATACAAATGGCACATGACCACAAACTCATAATCGCCTAAACCCACACAAAAATACATGTGCCAAAGCCTCATTCTAGATGAGAGTGGGCACTGTTTATAATAGTGTTCAAACATGGTTAATGTGGCTAAATTGAGACACAGGTTATGCTTCTGTCACAGGATACGTATTACTGTGGTGACAATGAGACCTGTGACATTTTGCTGATGAGTGGAAATTATGTGTCAGACAAATGTCAAGAATAATGTATAGTCATGCATTGCTTAATGACAGGGGTGCCCCTCTCCAGGCCTACACAGGTCAGGATCAGCTCTGTCACTGCCATCCCCCTCCATGTGTTGTCCCAGTGGAAGGACTTCAGGGGCAGGAACACACAGAGTTATCTTTCAGGATAACTTTTGTCCTAATCTTTTAGGGCAGCCTTGAAATCCCATGAAATATCTGCCTGAGACTGTTCTACAGTTTAATGTTTTTATAATTAAGCGAGGGGAGCACACTCATACATACTAAGTTGTATATACTGTGTTTTTATGGCAGTATAGAAGATTTGCTTACACTAGCATCGCAGTATCACTCAGGAACTGCGTATATCTAATAATACGATTGCAGTCAAATCTAGTTTAACACGATTAGATTTTACTATGTCAGTGTACATTCTCATTGGTTATCAAGGTTATGTTATGATGATGAGCAAAATGTTCAACTGCTCTGAATGGGCTGAATGAAAATAGCCTTTCTGAACATTGTCCAAAAAACAAAACAAAAACAAAAACACATGTGCCCAGAGGTTAGACACACACAAAACTTATACACAGAAGACAAAAAGATGAAGAAGGGCGGCACCTGTAGCTCAAAGGAGTAGGGTGCCAGCCCCATATGCCGGAGGTGGCGGGTTCAAACCCAGGCCTGGCCAAAAAACCTGCAAAAAAAAAAAAATGAAGAAAACAAAACAACCCTCAAATACATAGGCACACACATTAATTACATACTTACCCAGATACAAAGAGTCGTTTAGAAACACACACACTGGACATGAATACACAGATTCACATCCACATATAACATGTAAAGACTGATAGACACATGCTCTACAACAGACAGGCACACCTCAACTGCACCCAGACACACACAGATCACCCACAAAGGTTCCTATATAAAAACCCAAGTGGAACCCACAGACTACGGCCCTACAGGCCCAGCAGGTGTGATGACAGGGAGTGGAGACAGGGGTGACCTACCACAGGGTGACACCATCTTATTCTCCAGCCTAGGTGAGGGCAGGGCTTAGGGGTCCCTATTTGGGAACACTAGTCCTTCTGGGGGACATGGGAGGAGAATAAACTCTTGGTTAGACCCAGCTGCTGAGAGCTGGCCCCCCTGAGCCCACCTTCTGCCCACCCGCAAGCTTGGCTGCATGCCCCACCACCAGCCCGGCCCGTACCGTGCTGAAGTTGGGGAAGAGACTGAGCGGGGTGGCGCCATTGAAGTGGAAGGTGAGTAAGTGCTTGAAGTCCAGCGGGGGCTGCAGAGGCCGGGAGGGCAGGGGCAGGGAGGCCAGCAAGGGGCTGGGGGCGCTGGAGGCCGGGCCTGCTGCAGGAGGAAGAAGGGCAGAGTCTGAAACAGGGAGTCTCCGGGCTCTCTCCTACTTCTGCAGCCACAAGAGGCTGTGGGCTACTCAATTGTGGAGCCAGGGCAGACTCCTGTCCCTCTTCACAAAGTGCCACCAGCCAAACCCAGGGCAAATATAGGCCCCATTTCTGTGCCCCTCTTCCCCACAGTTGGGGAAACAGAGTCCACAGCTCAAGGTTCCCAGCCCAGAATGATGACCCTCCCACCCCTACACAGAGTATAATGGTCCCTTGAACCTCCAACTGGGGGGTCCAGCCAAGAGCCAAGAGAGGGGATAGAGGATTCAGGGTGGGCCCTTCACATACACACCACCATGGAGACTGCACGATGCACTGGGTTTCCACTTTATTGCAAATTAAACTCAAACCCAAGGGTCTAGGGAAAAGGCCAGCCCCCTCCCGTCTCACTCTGACTATTCTCCAGATCCCCACAACATTCACATCAAGGGCTGACATGAGTGAATGGGAAACCCATGGGATCTGAAAGGATGTGAGCTCCAGGTCTGGTGAGGTCAAAAACTAGGAAGCAAATAAATATGGATCCCTGGGCCAGGCCTGAGGCCAGTACTTAAAGGCAGCAGGTACGGCACTGTGGTCCTGCAGTCTTTGGTCTTAAAGGTCTGAGGCAAGGGCAGGAAGGGCTAGGAACTTGGAGAGCAACCAGACTTTGAGGAAGAAAAAATTAGAAAAAAATCCAATCCATTTGGGACTTTTTTGACCCTTGTCATTGCAAAACCAAAAGAGGTCCTTTAAATTTTTTGCGTGTTAATGCTATGAAAGATAAGAGAGATTTATTTTACATTTATAGATATATATGTCTATGTACACTGTCACATACAGAAAGCCCACTGACAGCCTATTGGTGAAGAGGGGAAGGAAGGCACCACTACTGCTCTTGAACCATTGTGCCCTTGAACCATTAGCTGTGTGCAGAGAGAGTGCTGTGCTGTGTGGCAAAAACAAGTATGGCACTCCCTAGTCACATCTGAAGAGAAGAAATACTGTCAGCAGTAGGTCTAAGAAACAGTCAAGGATCAATTTTCTTTCTTTTTTTTTTTTTTTTTGGTTTTGGCCGGGGCTAGGTTTGAATCTGCCACCTCTGGCGCCCTACTCCTTGAGCCACAGGTGCCGCCCAAGGATCAATTTTCTTTTTCCTTAGTTCCCAAGGCCGGGGCTTCCTAGCTCCAACAAAGAACCCCATCTTTTCTAGGGTCAATGCTTGAGCTGAGTCCAGAAGAGAAAAGGGTGAGCTACTCCTCATTAACTCTGCCAATGGCAGGAGGGACTTAGGGCTCCCCAGACCTGAGCACCTTTGCCCACCGGCCCAGGCCCCTGTGGGCCAATCTAATCCTCTACATCCCACAGGGCTGGGCTGGGAAAGGCAGAAGGCTGGTCTCAGGGCCCTGGGAGGCCACAGTTAGGTCAACTTGCGTGCAGCAAGGTCAGGCCCGGCTTGGCCCTCAGAGTGTCCAGGACCCCAGGCTGGCTGGGAGAACATAAGGAGGCCACCCTTAGGTGATCTGCGGCCCCAGAAGCCCCTTCTCCCACCCACTCTCTAAGAACTCCACGGCCAGCGCAAAGTCAAACTCGTGCAGCTGGGGCCCATCCACTGCGATCTTCACCACGTGGTTGCCCCGGCCTTCCCCGGCCCCGCTCTGTCCCCACCACCGCAGCTCCCGACAGCGGCCGACCTTGTCCAGGAGGCCAGCGCCCGCGGGTAGGGCCAAAGCCAAGGCGGCGAGGGCGGCGAAGTCGGGGAAGAGCTCGTGCAGCTCTGAGTGCGCGCACGCCAGCTGGGCGCACAGGGCCCGCGGGCCGAGCCTCCCGAGGCGGAACACCACGCGCTTGAAGAGCGCGAAGTCGCCCAGAGCCCGCTGGCGCACCACTGCGGGCGCAAAGTCGCGCAGCAGCACCAGCAGCGCCCCCTCTCCGTGAGCGCCCAGCTCCTCTGGCGCCTGCGGGTAGCGGCGGGAGTCGAAGATCGCAGCGAACGCGGCCACGGCATCCAGCGACGGCCCAGGATAGGAGTCCCGCAGTCCCCTCCGCATGGAGTCCAGGAAAGACCCCCGGAGCCGCTCCAAGCTCCGGACCGCAGCTTCAGAGTAACCGAGCAGCTCCACGCCGCGGTAGGTGTAGCGCCCGCCACCAGCGTGGGGGTCTGAAGATGCCAGTTCCTGTAGGAAGCCCTGCAGGCGGCCCCCACCTGAGCCGCGCTGAGTTTGGAGGGAGGCTGCAGCCGCCATCACTAGGGGCTGCAGCAAGGCCAAGTCCGGCTCTTCTGCCCGCAGGACAAGGGCGAGCTTCTGCACAGAGGGCAGAGCGTCCAGCAGCATGTGTGTGAAGGCCATGAAGGTGAACTGGCGCAGGGCCAAGGCCAGTGCCGCAGCCGTAGGCGAGACTGAGGCTGCTGCTTCCAGGGCAGGCACCAGGGAAGGCCAGGCCTCAGCCACGGTTTCCACGACAGGCAGCAGGGAGGCCCAGGGCACTAGTCGAGGCCCTGCCAAGTCAATAGCTGCAAGGTCCAATGCTGCCCGGAGCTCAGGTACCATATGGGAACTGGGACCACCATGGAGGCAGAACAAGGCATCCAGTATGCTTTCATATTCACTCAGGTAGGCAGGAGGCTCAGGGTCTGTCCGACCAGGGAGGCAGTGCAGCTCTGTGAGCAGTGGGCAAGTGGCCTGGAGCTGGGGGCCTACACTTCCCAGGCGGCCACTGGGGAGGCTTGAGCTGAGCCAGGCCAGCTTGGGTGCTGATACGCCAAAAGCCTGCAGGATGTCCAGGAGTTGGCCAGCAGTGGCCTCGCCCTCCTGCAGCTCCACACTGCCCAGGAAAGTGGTGGCAGGCTGGCCATCACAGGGCGACACTGAAGTGGCAAACAGGGCCAGACTGTGGGACTCTGGCCAGTCCCTGGTCTCATCCAACACCAGCCCCACAAATGGGGATGCCTTCAGGCGCTGGCAGGCCTCCATGTGCAGGACACTGGAAATGGCCACCTGGGACAGCCAGGGAAAGAAAGAGAGAGGAGAGAGTTAGCTGGTCCTGAGATGGGTGGGCAGGCAGGCAGTGCAGGGTAGTGTCAAGAACACAGGCCTTGGTGTCAGATGCATATAGGGACTAATCCTGGCTTAGCTACTTACTGGCTGTGCTACCTTGGGCTAGTTACTGAAGCCTGGCCAGTCTCTGAGCCACAGTTTTCTCTGCTCTATTTGTTTTTTCTTCTTTTGAGAGAGGGTCTTGTTCTGTCACCCAGGCTAGAGTTCAGTGGTGCCGTCATAGCTCATTGCAACCTCAAACTCTTGGGCTCAGGCCATCCTCCTGCCTCAGACTTCTGAGCAGCTGGCTGTATAAACACACATCACCACAGTAGGCTAATTTTAAAATTTTTATAGAGAAGCAGTCTTGCTGTTTGGCCCAGGCTGGTTGTGAACTCTTGGCCTCAAGCAGTCCTCCCATCTCAGCCTCCCAAAGTTCTGGAACAGGTGTGAGCCACCACACCCAGCCATGTTCTCAGCTAGGTATAGAGCATAGGCTTGCCACAGTCTTTCTTGTTCACTGCAACTTATCCCTGGTGCACCACGGCAGGCGCGAAGTCTCGCAGCAGCACCCACAGTGCCCTTTCCACGAGCGCCCACCTCCTCTGGTGCCTGTGGGTAGCGGCGAGAGTCGAAGATCGCTAGTCTCAAACTCCTGTCCTCCAGTGATCCTCCTGACTTAGCCTCCCAAAGTGCTAGGATTACAGATATGAGCCACATCTAACCTGTCCTGATCTTTTTTTTTTTTTTTTGAGACAGACTCTCACTTTGTCACCCTCGGTACAGTGCCATGGCATCACAGCTCACAGCAACCTCCAACTCTTGGGCTCAAGCTATTCTCTTGCTTCAGCCTCCCAAGTAGCTGGGACTATAGGCGCCCGTCACAACACCCACCCCAAATCATAAAGAGCTGTAGGGAGAATGGATTTCTCATTGTGTTTTTCTACAGCATTGCCCCAGCCCACCTTGTTCCCAGGGTCTCCAGCATCTTATTCAGGGACTGAGAGACACATGCATTCCCAACTCCTGACCAGTTACACAGGGGCTCAACTGTGTGCTCTTTCCGTCTCTGTCATTTATCTGTAGGACGAGATCCAATTTCCCTCTGTCCTCACCCCAGGACATACATAGCTAGTTCCCAGGACACAGCTTCCAGGGCCCATGAAGGTGATATTGAGCTTGAATCGGGCCAGGGATAAGCTGCAGTGAACAAGAAAGACTGCGGCCAGCCTATGCTCTGCTCTCCAGCTCCAGCTCCAGCACATTCTGTCCTGACAGCATGGGGCCCTCACTTTTCAATAGAAGCCACAAATACAGGCTTTTATATATAATCTGATTTTTGCTTTTTTAAAGATATGAGGTCTCATTGCCCAGGCTAGTCTCAAACTCCTGGCCTCCAGTGATCCTCCTGACTTAACCTCCCAAAGTGCTGGGATTACAGATATGAGACACGTGTAACCTGTCCTGATCTATCTTTTTTTTGTTTTTTTTTGAGACAGAGTCTCATTGTGTCACCCTCGGTACAGTGCCATGGCGTCATAGCTCACAGCAACCTCCAACCTTGGGCTCAAGCTATTCTCTTGCCTCAGTCTCCCGAGTAGCTGGGACTATAGGAGACCGCCACAATGCCCAGCTATTTTTAGATACAGGGTCTTTCTCTTGTTTAAGCTAGTCTCGAACCTGTGAGCTCAGGGCAATCCACCCTCCTTCAGCCTCACAGAGTGCTAGGATTATAGGCGTGAGCCACTGCACTCTGCCCCTGTCCTGATTTTGTAAATTTGGAAACTAATTTGAGTTTTCCAAAAACACTGTGGAAACCAATAAAACACATTTGTGGGCCAAACAAGCCCTCAGGCCACCCATTTGTAACCTCTAGCATAGATGGTAAGAAGAGCATCCCTGTGTCCTACAAGGACAGGGCCTGGTCTGGCCTCTTCACAGTTGTACTCCCTGCAACTGGCCCATATAGTAGACCTTCAGCAAAGGTTCTAGAGGGCGAAGGTATGAAGTGCCCTGGCTGCTGCCCAGGGGCCTGGCATGCTGGGGCTGTTCCCACATGGCTGTGTGTCCTCCCTCCCAAAGCCCTCCCCTGTACCTCTGGCTGCCACCCACCTGCATGTCCCTCACCCTCCTGGGGTTGTAGTAATCACCATGCTCTGTGCCCAGCAGCGCCTGGCACAGGTTGAACCTCTGCAGCTCGAGCAGGGCAGAGCAGCGGTCATCTGGCACATCCTCCTTGGCCATGCAGTACACAGTGGTCAGTATAGCCACTTTGGCCGGGTCCACCTCCACCTTGATATTTCTGGAGATGGGGGTGATAGCCAGACCTGGGCAGGCCTCTCCTCCTTCAGCCTGGCCCTCATAAGGGGGCTGGCCCTGGTTGACAGCCAGGGCCTGGCGGTGGGCTCCTGAGGTAACGTGGCGCAGCAGGGCGTGGCGCTGGAAGTTGTCAGTGCCCACTGTGAAGGCGTTCTCGGCCTTGCCATGCTTATTCCGCACCAGGGCCTGGCGGCACTCAAGGCAGAACATCAGCTTCCGCTCATAGTCAAAGTCCAGCCAGGTAAACTCCTCTTTCCAGTGCTCATTGAAGTACCGCTTGCACTTCTTGTTGGAGTTGGAGGCCTCTCCAGCTGGTTTCTTCCCAGGGGGTACCATTCCTGTTCTTGGGGAAGGGGACCCCTAACCCCTACCCAAATGCTCTTACCCTCCTATCACCCCCTCACATATAGACAGCTCCCTTGTTGGGGGAGTTGGTGGAGAGGCAGGAGTGGGGCAGCCTGTCAAGCTAACAGGGATCATCTACCTAATTTAGTCTGGAAAGTTTGTTTATTCCTGCTCCACCTGTGGGAGACTGGAGATGAAAGAGACAAGGGAGAAGTGTTAGGGGTCTGTCTTGAAGGGGGTAGGGTGGGGCAGTAGGGTTCATGCTACCCACAGAGCCCTCCAGCTGAGGAGCTATTGGAAATGGGTGGAGTCATGCAAAGGGTCCTACACTGTTATCCAAAGCAGGGGAGATGTAGGAACCCCAGCCTCCTGGGAAGGTCTCCTTCCACTCAGGACAAGGCATTGATTAACTTGACTGTTGAAGCTTCTTAGAACTCAGAGCTGGAAAGACTCATACCATCTATGCAACCACACTTTTTTTTCTTTTTGAGACAGAGTCTCACTTTGTCACCCTGGGTAGAATGCCGTGGCATCATAGCTCACAGCAACCTTAAACTCTTAGGCTCAAGGGATCCTCCTGCTTCAGCCTCTTGAGTAGCTGGGACTACAGGTGCCCGCCACAACACCAGGTTAGTTTTTCTATTTTTAGTAGAGACAGGGTCTCTCGCTTGCTCAGGCTGGTCTCAAACTCCTAAGCTGAAGTGATCCTCCTGCCTGGGTCTCCCAGAGTGCTAGGATTACAGGCATGAGCCACCATGCCTGGCTATGTGCAACCACATTTTATTATAACTAGGGAAATTAAGTCAGGAGACAGTGATTTTCAGGGCTGATGAGTGATTTATGGCTGAGTCAGGACTAAAATTTGACAGCCTGACTCATAGCCCAAGGGATGACTTATCCTTCTAGCCCACAGTGATCAACTGAGCTTCACCAGTCATGGGATTGAGGAATGGGATTTGCTTTCTCTAGAGCTCCCTTCCATACACACACAAGTGCTCTCTCTTTCACACACACACATACACGCTCAACACTGGTAGTGTAGTTCTAGGAAGGGCGGCCCTGACTAGAGATGCTTTAGGGGCTGAGCCCCAGACTGAAGGCCCCAACTGGCTGCCTCTACCTCCCTCACTCTACCACCTCACCAGGCCAGGATGAGCAGTTCAGGACCAGAAGCCCATTTCCAGACACTGGCCCAAACCTGCCGATTCTACATCCTAATTATCTCCCCACTCTGTCCCCTTCTCTCTATGCCTCATGGTAACAGCAGTACCATTTATTGAGTGTGAACAGAGTCAAGCTCTGTGCTGAGTACTTTACAATGCTCCCTGAGAAGACCAAGGTTACTCTTTTTTTTTTTTTTTGAGACAGAGTCTCACTATGTCGCCCTTGGTAGAATGCTACGGCATCAAAGCTCACAACAACCTCAAACTCTTGGGCATAAGCAATTCTCATGCCTCAGCCTCCCAAGTAGCTGGGACTACAGGCAACCACCAAAACAACTGGCCATTTTGTGTTGCAGTTGTCATTGTTGTATAGCTGGCCCGGTCTAGGTTCAAACCCGCCACCCTCAATGTATGTGGTTGGTGCCGTAACCACTGTGCTATGGGCGCCAAGCCAGGACGCCCAAGTATTTATCTTCTCTTGGGTGGTATTTATCCTCCCCAAGCCTCTGTGACTTCAACTGACTTGCCCAAGGTTTCAAAAGTGACCTGCCCAAGTAAGTGACTGAGGCAGAGTTAGAGCCCACATCCTCCTGATCCCAGAGGCCACGCTGAGATCCCAGGCCCCACCACCTTTCTCCTAAGCTGCGCAGTTTAGCCCTCACCAGCTTACCCGGATATTGCAGCGGCCTCTGTCTCTGCTCGGCCACTTCCCTCAACCTCACCTTCAGCCAGCAATCAGCAGCCAGCGAGAGCAGCTCACACACAGATCTGACTGTGTCACTCCCTTGCTTCTACCTCTTCAGCGGTACCCCACTGCCAAAGTCTACACACCTCACCACGCACCATCAGGACCCTTCCTCACCTCTGAACACTTCCAAAGCCCCCAGCCATCCCTGTCTGCCTGATCAACCCCAAAGGTTCACCATTCCCCACATGCACCAAGCTATTACTTGTGTTCCTGCCTTCATCCTTTGAGCCTAGAATTCCCTATCCCTCCTCTTCCCTGGCTAATTCCCACTTACTCATTGACAGTAGCTGAGGCATCCCCTCTGCTACCCTGATCCCCCCCAACCTCGGCTGTTACCTATCCTCTCGTCCCACAGTCCTCCGCGCATGCGTCTCTGCAATACATGGTGAATGCAGGGATCCCTATGTATCTCTGCACTTGGTTCTTGAAAGGCAAAGACTATGTTTGTTCATTCTCACATCTCTAAGTCCCTGTATGGGGCTGGGCATGAAGATGCTTCTCAGTAAAGGTTGGTTTTTTTAACAGAAAGAAAGGATTTATTTTGGCTATATAGAAGAATGCCTTGTTTCTGAGATAGTCAATTAGATGATACTAAGCTCTGAACCACAGTGACTCTGTTTTGTCCACTTGATATTTATACCCAGTGCTTTGTGTGGAACTGACACATAGGGGGTAGGAAAAAAAACACAAGGGTAGATGAGAATTCCAGGGCCAGCCCATTCAATATAAGGAAAGGCCATCCATCTTGATAGAGGTGAAACTCTTTGGCCCTCTTTCCCTGGACTCTGAGGGGCATGTGGTGCCACTCACCATGTCTTCCTTGACACCGTTTTCTAAGACCCATATCCCCTGGTTTTCCTTTCTACTTAGGCACTCCTCAGCCTCTGCAGCTCATCTCCTCCTCTTCCCAGCCATAAACTGTCTCAAGATTTCAGAACCATCTCTGTAGACCACACTAAAATATACAACCCCAGCCTGGGCACCACAGGGCTCCATATAGCTGCCTTTCTGTCCTGTCAAGATGGAACTCTAGACAGGATGGAATTCTCAAGGAAACAAATATGCTCTCTCCCAGTCATCCCCACCTGAAGAAAGACCCATCCTCCTTCCCAGATGCTCTGCCCAGAAACCTGCCCTTCTAATATCCACTGCCCTCCACATCCAACACCCGGTCTATCCACAATACATTTTTTTTTTTTAAGACAGCATCTCACTCTGTTGCCTAGGCTAGAGTGTTGTGGCATCAGGCTAGCTGACAGCACCCTCAAACTGCTGGATTCAGGTGATCCTCCTGCCTCAGCCTCCCAAGTAGCTGGGACTACAGGTGCCTGCCATAATGCCCAGCTAATATTTCTATTTTTAGCAGAGACAGGGTCTCGCTCTTGCTCAGGCTAGTCTCAAAGTCCTGAGCTCAAGGAATCCTCCTGCCTCAGACTCCCAGAGTGCTAGGATTAAAGGTGTGAGTCACTATGCCTGGACTACAATACACTTCTAACTCATCTCTGCACTGCTGCCAGGTGGCTTTGTCCAGGTCACCTTTATCTTTTGCCTGGACTTATGCAGTTGCTTCCTAAAGGCATTCTGGGCTTCCACTCTTACCCATCCTGAGCCCAGAGTAGGCTTTTTAATTCACACTGCTTAAAATCTCTCCATTACCACCTATCCCTCTAAGGTAGTGATTTTCTTTCTTTTTTTTTTTTTGTAGAGACAGAGTCTCACTGTACCGCCCTTGGTAGAGTGCCGTGGCGTCACACGGCTCACAGCAACCTCTAACTCCTGGGCTTACGCGATTCTCTTGCCTCAGCCTCCTGAGCAGCTGGGACTACAGGCACCCGCCACAACGCCCGGCTATTTTTTGGTTGCAGTTTGGCCGGGGCTGGGTTTGAACCCGCCACCCTCGGCATATGGGGCCGGTGCCCTACTCACTGAGCCACAGGCGCCGCCCTAAGGTAGTGATTTTCAACCAGTGTGCCATGAAATTTTTAAAGATCATTAAATTATTTTTGAAAGACATTCAAAGCACAGTAAGTATATATTTTTTTACTCTTTTTTTTATCAACATAATTTAAATGTGCCGTGGAAGTTTGACTAGAGGTTCAAGTGTGCCATGGATAAAAAGGTTCAAAAACACTGCTTTAAGGCCAGTGCCAGAATCCCTTTGAGATCTGCCAAATGCCAGGGTTGCTGACCTTTCTAGTAGCCACTCGTCTCCCTCCCCTTCCAGCAATGCCAGCCTTCTCACAGTTCCTCCAGAGTGCCAGGGTCTTTGCATATGCTGTCCCTTCTTCTACAATGTTCCCACCTGCCCTCCCAATACTTTACTTGGTCTATTCCAAGCTAAGGCCTCAGGCTTAACTATCCCTTCTTCACAGGAGGCTTCTCTGATTGCCCTTTGCCAGAAATTCCCTTCCTTTTCTGTCACTGCCCCTGTTCCCTCCATTGCATACCCCACAGCCTACAAATGCTTATGTCTGTTAGTTCTGTTGCTTTGTCCCCTCTCTGCACCCCCTCCATGCAGGTTCCCTGTGGTCAGGAAAGGTAATGAACTTCTTCCGGTCTGAACCCCAGAAAGTGAATAGTGCCAGACACCCAGCTGGTGCTCCACAAAATTTGGGCTGAATGATAAGAGAGAGAAAGCTTTCAGGAAGAGAGAGCAATGGAGTATCTGTTGGGTGGTTAAACAGCTGCCCTTGACATGCTTTCCTCCCAGGATCCTGTGATTCTATGACCTTGGCCAGCCCTCTGTCAGCCACTACTCAAAGATCAAAGAATCTTAAAATGGTGGAAGGGTGTACAAGACCAAGGTGATACCCTTCTGGAAGTTTCTCAGTTCCCTTCCATGTACCTAGAAGCTGGCTATCCTGCCTCGTTTTGCAGAACAAAAGAGAAGGTAGGCAGAGCACGGGAAGATGGAGATTCGAAACATGTGGCATCCAAGGCAGCCGCCACTAGCTGCATGTGGCTGTTTAAATTAATTAGGATTAAATAAGAATTTTAAAATTCAGCTCACATTAGCCACTTTTCAAGTGCTCAATAGCCACTTGTGGCTAGTGGCTATTGTAAAGTGGCTAGTGGCTATTGTACTGGACAGTGCAGATAGAGACTGTATCATCCCAGAAAGTTCTGTTTGAGGTCATAATCCATGACACTCCCCCCACCTTAAACTGAAGGAACCAAGCTGGGTGGGGTGAGGTATAGATGAAACATGACTAGGGCTGACCAGGAGGGCACGCCTGTCACAGACCCAAATCAGTCACATCTATCATACCCTGGCTAGGCAGCCAACACAACTTGTGGGCCCCAGGATGGTTGTGTGTGGGTCTGTTCCCTCTCATCCCTTCCACCTCGGTAGGTGAACCTCAAAGACTATTGATTTGGCCCCAGGATGGGGGTCCACAACCTCCTCCCTAGATTCCTTTGGACCCCTTCCTTGAAGACCCCGCTAAGAGAAGTCCATAATCTGGGCAGAGTAGGTGCTGGGTTCCCTGCACCCCCTCACCCATCCTCCCGGGGGTTGGAACGGGGAGGCATGGGGGGTACTTCCTCTGGGGTGCGCGTGGGGACCAGCCCTCTGCTGAGTCCGGCAGAGACAGGGGCCTCTGCCCGCCCCGCCCGCCCGCTCCTGTTGGGGACGCCCAGCCTGGCCCACGCACCCCGCCCCACCCGCACACACTCACGGAGACGCGGGAGCCACCATCTTGGGCGGTGGACGCTCTGGCCGCGGTCTCCTTGGGCTTCACTGAACGACAGCAGCCACTAGCGGTAACCGGGGCGAAGAGGCGCCGGTAGCCCTCGCAGTGGTGGGCAGGGCGGGCGGCCCCCAGGGATTCACCTTGGCCGCGCCTACCTGCGGCGACTCCCGCCCGCCAGGTGCGCTCGGCCGCCTCGCCTCGCCTCGCCTCGCCTGCGCTGTTGCAGGAGTGACTCAGGCTGGACCGCAGGGTTTCATTCAGTCCTCAGGTCCACCCGCGGGTTCCTAGAGGACCCCACAGTCGTTGAGAGACAGGGGTGGATGCTACAGGCGGCCAAGTGCTCTGAGAGTTAGGAAGCAAGTGAGTTGGGATCACCCAGCAGGGGGAGGTCAGCCAAGGGGCTGCAGAGCGAGAGTCACTTAGATTATGCTGCAAGACAAGTTAAATTTTACCAAGAGCATGGCTTTCTAGGCTGTAGGATGGCAAAGCAAAGACCCACCAGGAAGTTGAAAGTGCCCTGCAGGTTCAAAAAGGTCCAGGTGGAGCCAAGGGGCCCAGCAGTGCCTGATGGTGGAAGGCTCTGGGGGCAATGCTGAGAACTTGGATCTTCCTATCTTCCTGCCACGAAGGAGTTTGAGCCCAGTGTTATCTATTTATTTATTTATTTATTTATTTATTGCGACAGAGTCTCACAGTGTCGCCCTTGGTAGAGTGCTATGGTGTCACAGCTCACAGCAACCTCAAACTCTTGGGCTCAAGCGATTCTCTTGCCTCAGCCTCCCAAGCAGCTGGGACTACAGGTGCCCGCCACAATGCCCAGGTATTTTTAGAGATGAGGTCTTGCTGTGGCTCAGACTGGTCTTGAACCTGTGAGCTCAGTGAATCCACCCACCTTGGCCTCCCAGAGTGCTAGGATTAGAGGTGTCAGCCATGGAGCCCAGTGTTTTAGTCTAATGAGTTATTTGTAATGGAACTGACAGAAGGGGGGGGGAAGGCGGAAGGGTAAGGAGTGACCTATTCCTAGACTTCTCATCTCAGATGCACAGGCGACCCTTGCCCCTGTCTGGGTTCTCTGCAGAGGTAAAGGGAAGGGGTGGGTTTCCTACAGGAGGAATGTGGGGTGTAGCACCCTCCTGGACCCGCAGTCTTAGAGGCCTAGGATGGAGCTCCAGTTATATTTAACTGTGAGGCCTCAGACTGGACACTTAGCTATAAGCCTCCATTTTCTTATCTGTGAAGTGGGAATTACAACCAGGCAGGAGGACGGAGCAGGACAAGAATAGGTCTGAGGACCAAATGAGGTACTGGGTGTGGAGGCCATTTGAAGAGGGAATGGGCCTGCCCCCTATGGATCAAGGAGATGCCAAGGCACTTGGTGACCCAGTCTCCCCTTCCAGGCAGCATAAAGTCATCTGGAAATGCCTTTCAGCCCTCTCACAATTGAGTATACACTGCTGTCCTGCACAAGGCCTAAGGCACACATTGATTTGAGGTCCCAGCACCCCCAGTCCCTCCAGTGGCTGCTGGGTGCTCCTCCTCAGCACCCTTTGCATAGCACTGCTCTGTGTCACCACCATCTGCCTCTGACATTCACAATGAACCCTGGCCCCAGGGTTGCTGGATGGTGCATGAGTCAGGGCACATGTACAAACACATGTAGCCTGGCTCCTGGCTTCACTCAAATGAAGGGCAATGGGGATTGGTGCAGCCCCCACACCTGCCTCAGAATGGCACATGAATTCTACACCTCTGCAAAAGTCAGCTGGGGGTTAGGTCTTCTTTGATGGCATTTTGTAGCAGAATAGCCACTGGTAAGTGTCTCAGAGCAAGCGGTCTATCCCCAACCTGGCCAGGGATTCACAGCTCCTAGGACTGCTGCAGAAAAAAGGCTGACCCTGGAGGTCCAAGCAAGGCTGAGGCAAAGGCACAGAGCAGGCATCTTATGAGATAACACCACCCTGGCTGCCACCCAATGGAGGGGATACAGGAAACCACATCCTGTTGGTTTTTTTTTTTTTTGTAGAGACAGAGTCTCACTTTATGGCCCTCGGTAGCGTGCCATGGCATCACACAGCTCACAGCAACCTCCAACTCCTGGGCTTAAGGGATTCTCCTGCCTCAGCCTCCCGAGTAGCTGGGACTACAGGTGTCTGCCACAACGCCCGGCTATTTTTTGGTTTGCAGTTCAGCGGGGGCCGGGTTTGAACCCGCCACCCTCTGTATATGGGGCCGGCGCCTTACCGACTGAGCCACAGGCGCCGCCCACACATCCTGTTGTTTTGCCACAACTGGAAAAGAGAGAGAGACACAAGAACAGGAGGACACACACCCTGAGGTCCATAGGCACCCACAGATGTGAAAGGCACAGATCCAAGGCACACGGGTACATAATCTGTCCAGTTAGATGTTCTATCTACATATACGGATGTGTGCACATATGGAGGGGGTATCCTTGCCAAGACAGATGGATACACATGCTGGCTGAGAGGCAAAGGCAGGCACACTGGCCACGCATGAACACTCACGTATACATAGATGGGCACGATTGACAAAGACATACTTGTGTATATATATATATATATATATATATATATATATACCCAGAGGGACAGATGTCTATGGACATGCAGACCCCTGCAGATGCATATTCAGAGAATATGAAGCAATAGGCATGGGCAGGGGCACACACCTTCACAAAGACAGATACACAGACACAGAGAGCCATACGCAGATACTGGCATAGGTGTGTACACACACTCCCCTTTCAAAAATAAATGCATCGGACTTAAAAGAGCATATAGCCCACTCCCATTCCCCACCCCAACCTGGAGTCACAGGACAGACAGTAGGGTATGTACGCGCACACAGCACATCTCAATAATGTTGCCATTTCCATCACAGATAAACCCAGAAATCTGCAAAGAAAATGGCAATCCAAGAGAGAGCGCTCTAAAGGCAGAGAGTGGAAGGTTGACCTGAGACCCACTGTTTGCCTGTTCCCCAGTAGGATTCTGACCACGGCCAGGGGATTCCTCCCCACATTCTCCAGAGCCCCCCACCCACTTCTGGGACATCCAGCACTCAGGATGTGTTGATGTTCCAGATTCCCCCCCAAGCTAGAGAAAAACCCCAGAGGCTGATCACAAAAGAAACTGTCCCTAGCCCTACTACCTCCAGGCCCTTGCCCCCAGTGAAAGGTGATGGCCGTCTCACTCATAAAAGGCCAGGTAACCTCCTGTGTGGAGAGGTGAGCGGGGAGACCAAGGTTAAACAGGGGACACCGGTTCTGATCTCAGTGCAGTGGCTGGTTCTCTGGGAGAAGCCCACCCTGGTTTTTGTCTGCCCCCTTCTGCCTACCTCTTAGCTGCGGTAACAGCTTACTCTTTAGCCCCTCCAGACTTTTCCCCCGCCCTGGTCCCTTACTGGGGCTTGAAGGTGTGATCTGATACAAGGCACCTTTGAGACAGCCTCCCTGAACACTCATTTCCTCAGATGTGCAACACACCGGGTTCCTGCAGGGTGGGCCTCCACCTCCCCAGCCCTTCCTGCCCCTCCCTCCCCCTTTGTCCTCAGCCAGAGTGGGGGCTTCCCCACCCACTCTTGGACCTGGGAAAGGGTACAAGAATCACCTGGCAGACAACTTTGGGGGGCCAACAATCGCAGGAAAAGGACAGGGCTGGGGAAAGGGGAGGAGGACAGTGCTAGGCTAAGCCCTCTCCCACTCCCCAGCCCGGGCGTCCTCAGCACTCACCCAGGAGCATTCTCTGCCTTTGGAGGCACTGTGGAGTAGTGCAGAGCTAGGAGCAAATGAAACCCAGCCAGAGTGACAGAGGGAAGAGGGATGTGAGGGACAGGAGGGAGGGCACAAGGGAGGGACTCCTGGTCTTGCCTGGAAAGCAGGATTGTTACTGTGCCGGCTCCTCCTGGCAGGAAGGAGCTGCCCACTTATTCCCTTGTTGCCCCATCCCCGTCACAGGTGGAACAGCCAGGGCATGTCCTTCCCCAGGGGGAGGGGTGTGGGACAAATGTGGAGATGAGGATGGGGAGAGTATCAGGGAGCATTCCGCTTACTCCCTGCTCCTGGAGGGTCTCTGCCTAGTGCCTCTTACACAGAAGGAAGGGTTGACTTTTGCACAGAGGCCGCCAGGGAAGGAGGTGCTGCTGGCCCTTTTTCTACCTGCCTGAAGGTTCTTGCCCCTCCCCTGCCGCAGGGCTTGTGGTTGCGAGCCTTACTCATTCTTTCCCTGCCACCCCCTGTCTTTACCTGCTTTTGCTGAAGGGGAAACTGAGGCTCAGAGAGGGGTTATCACTTCATTCAGAGTGTTGGCCATGGGTTTTGGGGGAAGGGAGTCCAGGTGTCTTGCCACTACTAGTCCTCCAATGAATGCCAGGAAGGAGGGGGGCATTCATCTGATCACCTTCAACTTCTGATACCCCTCCCGGATCATCCCAGCCCCCCAGTCCCTTTCTCCTCCATTTGCTTCTTCCTCCCCCTCCTCTTCTTAAAAGCTGGCTCTCTACTCACCAGCACCTGGTGGCTGGGAGGGGGTGGGATGGGGAAAGAGACAGCCAACCCACAGCTGGACCCAGTCTCGCATTCCAAGCCCCCCACCCCCTCAGCATCCTGTCTCCACCAGACAATAACCTGTAATCTCCACAGCAGCCAATACCCAACCACAAAGGAGGTCTGGGAGGGCTGGCAGCAGTGGCTCCTGAAAACAGGTTTGTTAGGAAGGGGCTCTTGGGGGAAGGAGCCATTTGTGTGGAGAGAGGAAAGAAACTCAAGCCCAGAGCTAATTAACCCACCCAGAGACACAGACAGAACCTTTGTCTTCTGCAAGGCAGGGATCTGAACTAAGCCCCCTAATTCCCTACCCAGACGACCTTGCTCTTCCTGGTGGTCTTGTCCAAGGGTGGGGGTGCTGATGACCTGTGATGCCACGGTTGCTGTGAGCTGTGATGCCACAGCACTCTACCCAGGGTGAGGGTCAGGGCCTGGGGGAGAGGATGTGATGGGCATTCAGAGAGAGAGTGAGGCACTTCCCTCACCTGCCACCAAAGAGCAGCAGCAGAAGGCACTGGTTAGACTGTAAGAAGAAGGCCTCAGTGGCCCGAGAAGCATAATTTCTTTGAAATATGCACCCAAAAGCCTCAGCATGGGTATGGGAGGGGGTGACTGAGGAGGAGCCAGCAACCTAGGGAGATACTGAAGGATGGGGACAGGCAAGAGGGCTTCCGGGCATCCTGACGGGACTGAAATTAATCCAACTGTGTTGAGTGGGGGTGGGGGGGCACTCATCAAGCCAGTGACTCAAGCATGACCTGAGCTCAAGGTCTTTGATCTCCAGGGCCCAGAGTGCAGCCAGAGACTTCCACAGTCCCAGGAGAGATGGGACTGATTTTTTTGCTTGTTTTTTTGAGACAGATCCTCAAGCTGTCACCCTGGGTAGAGTGCTGTGGCATCACAGCTCACAGCAACCATGGCATCACAGGTCACAGCAACCTCCAACTCCTGGGCTCAAGTGAGTGTCCTGCCTCCGCCTCCCAAGTAAGCTGGGACTACAGGCACCCGCCACAACGCCCGGCTAGTTTTTGGTTGCAGCTGTCATTGTTGTTTGGCGGCCTGGGCTGGATTCAAACCAGCCGCTTAGGTGTATGTGGCTGGCACCTTAGCCGCTTGAGCCACAGGCACCAAGCCGAGATGGGACTGATTTGAACATGAGCTAGAAGAGGTCTGAGGGTGCCAAGTAGGGGGCTTCAGCCTCCCACTCTGGCCACTACCACCTCTCCCACTGAAAGACACGGGGACATCTGGTGCAGCTGCAGCTATCCCCAGAGTGTCTACCTTGCAGTCCCAACCAAGATCCCTCTGGCCATTTCAGCAAGCCAGGGCTTAAGTCATTTCCCAAATCCCCTTCTCTTCCCTTCTCTCCCCTCCAGAGGGATGAAGGGAGCAGGGGCAGGCCACAGCGCATTGATGGCTGGGTTGATCCTGCCAAGAGACAAGGGAGAGACTGGCTGACATTTGGATCTCCCCCCACCCCACCCCACTCCCAACCAGCCTAGGAGGGCAGGACATGGCTGGCATCTCCCCATTTTTCAGTTGAGGACACCAGGTCACACAGAGCAGAGGAGTGGCCGTGGGCCCAAGCATTTGTGGAATGCTCTTGCTGGGAGGTGGCCTGCCTTCCCTGGGCCATCCTCCTCCTCACTGCCAAAACATTACGGCTCCATCTCCTAATATGTGCTGCTGTCCTCAGCTGGGTGTGGGGGCGGGTGGTGTGAGACAGAATCTGAATCTAGCTACGTGGCCTAGGGTATGTTACTTCATCTCTCTGAGCCCCAGGGTCCCAATTTGTAAAGTGAGGACTGATGCCATCATCACTCCTAGGATGGCTGGGGGAGGGGTAGCACATGTGCAAGTGCTGCCTAGACAGCTCAGCCCCAAAGCAGATACTTCACATGGGGCTGGTGGTGGCTCACAGAGCTTCATCTAGCTATCCCCCCATTCCCTGTGCTGGTCTGACATCTTCTTCAGAGGTTGGAGCTAGGAGGGCTGACCCAGCAAACCTTTCTCTCTGTGCAGATGTTGGGGTCCACGCAGAGTTGTGTGTGGGGATGTGAGCTGACCAACAAGTCATTGAGTTTGGCCTTATCACAGGGAGGTTCCAGGCGCCCATATCCCCTTAGGAGGAGGGACTGGGGGCTCAGAGATGGCTCAAGGCACACTCCTGAAGAATGAAAGGGCCTCCTGTGTGGGAGAAAGATGTGGGGGTGGGCAGGGAAAGTAGGGGAGATAGGAATGTGTGGGGTGCCTTTTGTTTCCACATCCTGTGCCACCATGATACTCTGGGCTCACTTGGGGCCGGGGCCAGAAGTGACAATTTAATGAGCCAGTCCTGGCTAAGGAAGGAGGCCTCTGACTCAAGCATTAGTGAGAAGGCTCGGAGAGGAAGAGTGACCCCCACCCCCTCCTGTAGACCAGATGGCCTGAGGGACATGAGCAGGAGAGGGTCCCTGCCTCACTGCTTGTGACTGCCTGTCACTGTGGAAGCCTCCAGCTCCATGGGCCCCTAATCAAAGTGACAGCTCACAAGGAACAAGTGACCCTCCTGGCTGCCACCGGACTGAGATCTCATGTCTCAGTGTGTTGTGCAGCCTGGACAGCTAGTGTCTAGGAACAAAGCATGGTAAGGGCTCCCCACACTTTGCCTCAGCCCCCTTGAAGTAAGTGTGGCTCTCCCCACATTTCCCGCAGGAGTTTGCTCAATTGCACCCTATGGGCTGTCTGCTCTTTGTGGATAGGGGGACACTGGCCCAGTCCCCATCTCAGGCAAAGCTGGAAGGGGCATTCAGGATGGCTGACAGCCCTGACATGCCCCTCATCCCCCCACCTCCACCTCAGTTGCTAGTACCTTCTTGCTGGTTCCTTCCCCTCTAGATTGTGAGTGTCCAAGGTCCAAAGGCAAGCTGGGGGACTATTCAGTGGGGTATCCCAGCAACCTGCACAGGCCGACAGAGAGCTGGACGTAGAAGTGATGGACAGACAGACAACTGGATGGGCAGACTTAGCAGGTCTGATTTAAGAATTTAGACTGGCGCACCCAGCCTCAGGCCTCCTGGAGACCCAAGACAAACCCAATACTTAGGAAGGCAGGTGTGGGGGAGGTCCACATCACTCTGGACAGCCTATCCCTGGCCAGGGGTGTTCTGGAAACTGTAGTCTTTTCTCTTCACCCCCGACTTGCTTTCTCCACTTTGGCATGGAGGGTGGGCAACAGAAGGGCTGTTGCCGCAGGGCCCACTACTTAGGAAATAAGGCCTAAAGACATTGTGTTCTGAGGGGAGTAAGGGCCAGATGACACCCTTGGGCCACAGGCCTGGCCTTCCCCACCCAACACCCAGTTCTGCTTCCGTCTTGGTGGCTCCCTTTCTAATAACTAAGCTGCCGTCCACAGCATGGCCTCAGCCAGAGTCATCCAGGCCACTTCCCTTCCCTACGGCCCCCACATCCCGTCAGTTACCACATCTTGATTGTTCTGCTACAGAAAAGGCTCTAGAATCTGTTTCTCCCTCTTATCCCCCTTTCCTTCTCATGAACCCACAGTTCTCACCCTTCCCCTTTGCCCAAGACCTCTAGAAACACTAACTCCTGCTTAAACTCATTTGGTGATACCCATCCCCTTTAGAACAAAGGCCAAAGCCAGTCTGGTGGCAAGTCTCTCAGAGGTGGCTCTTGCTCTCTCCCCAACCTCCTCCATGCTCACAGGATACCCGGCGCACATCCAGGACATGCTAACTGCTCTGCAGGGGGCCACAGGCTTTCGGGTCTCGGCGTGTTTGCTCCAGCTGCTTCCCTGCCTGGGATTCCTGCTCCATCTCCAATATCTATGATTGCTATGCTGTCTTTGAAGCTCTCCCTGACTTCTTGTTCACCTCTCCCTCCTCTGATTTCTTGAGCACCCTGTACCCATCTCTGGGAAGCCTGTTATTATCTTAGAACAAACTTGTCTGCATGTGTGTTATTTTGACAGCTCTTTCCTGACAGGTAGATATGATGCCTTTTAAAAAATTTCCCCAACAGCAGCTTGTACTTAGTAGGTCATCGATAAACATTTGATGAATTAGTGAGTGACTCATGAGTCCAAACACCTGCTCCAGAAACATCCAGCAGTCAGACACACTCTTGCTCAGAGTCACAGCCTCAGTGTCCAGCTTACGCCATGACCCCTGCCTGAAATGCCCCTCCTCCCCTCACGCATCTTCTAGCTCAGCACCCGTCCTTCAGAAGGACTTTCCTGGTACCCCCAGGTAGAACTGCCCTTTTCCCTTTGTGTCCCTGGGGTATGTTCCATGTGACATCACAACATTCCTCTGTTCTTTTCATGGCTGTCTCTACACAAAAGACAGACTCAATTTGGGGGCAGATGCTGAGTAAAGACTGGATCTTATTTGTCTCCAGGCTCCAGGAGGTGAGGGGACAGGGGGTGCCCCATGAATAGCACCAAAAGAACAGGCAGCTTACAAGAGGGTGTCTGAGGTCAGAGCATAGCCTCTGGCAAAGCTACTGACCTTGGCTATAAGGAAGGTTTCCAGTGGCCACCCCCTAGAAACCAGGGTTAAGTTTCTGTCCTTCCCACCTCCTCACACGGGGCCTGGCTACGAATCTGTGTCCCCTGGCAGCCAGCAGCCTGGGCCATTCTTATTTCCCCATAGCCCCCCTGTGCCTGTCAGCCAGAATCACTCTCATGGATGCATTCACCCACTTTCCCCGGAAATCTGCCTTGCAGCCAGCTGCCCCTTCAGTGCTCATAGCCAAACCTCTGCAAAGTCACCCCAGCTGGGGAGAAGCAGAAATCCCGGTCAAGAGTCCAGCAGCCAAAGCGAGAGGTGCCTATCATTGTCCCTTAGTGGGAGTGTTGTACACTTGCTGACCTTGACTTTTGGAGACCAGAGACAGAGCAGCAGTTTGGCACACCTGTAGGCGAGGTCCTTGTATGAAAGACTATCCCTGCCAGGGGGCTCCAGACTGGACAAATGCTGCTTAGAATCCTGATTTCAAAAGACCCCACAAGGAGAGCCCCCAGAACCAGACTCTGAGGAGGCTTAGTGACCTGCAGTTCCTGAGAGATCCCATAGAGGGGTTATCCAGGCACAAAACTTGATATCAGGGGAGCCTCAGACCCTAAGACCCCATTGAGGCCACCTCAGACCCACAAGAGGGAGGCCACAGAGCCAGAGCCCCTAAGAGTGGACCAGAGAGATATTCCCCTGGGGAGGCCCAGACTAAGGTTGTGGGAGCAGTGCCCCTCCACACTGACCTGACCCCGAGGGGATCTTCCCCAAGCTGAGCTGCCGGAGCCGCCTCTGGTGGGCCCGTCCCCCACAGTGCACCTGGGCCTGGGCTGCCGAGTTCAGCTGGATGTTGCAGACGTCACAGAGCGTGTACGATGGCCGTTTTCTTTCCCGCTTGGACTTAGGTGGTTCTGGGGGTCTCGAGGGGCATTCAGCAGCTCCAGATATGGGGGGATCCTTCTCAACTGGGGGGGATGGGCTCAGTGGCCTCTTCATACCTGGGCAGACAGAGACAAATGAAAGGCTGAAAGGTGAATACACAGAAGGAGCAGAAGGGGCTGGAGACTGGGAGCTGCCTGAGCTCTATATCCCAGCTGAAACTCCCCAAACCAGCCTAAGGATGTGAAAAGGGAGCATAATGGGGTCTATTTCAAGCAAAGCAGCATTAAAATATGGGAATATCTGGGAGAGCATCAGAAATGTCTACACGCTGGGGGCTGAGACAGCTGGGTACGTGGAGGGCCACAGAGCAAAGCTCAGAGGGCGAACCTCGGGTCCTGGAGGCAAGGTGGACACTGCAGGAGAGGCAGCAGCAGGGCTGTGGATTCCCATTTGGGGAAGCTAGAGTCCTGTTCTCAAATCCACATCAAGCATCGACAATCCTGTGACAGGCAGGCATGTGGTGCTTACTGGAGATCAGCAGCCACTGGCCAGAAACCCAACCTTCCTGTGCCCTGTGCCCAGCAGGGTGACATTCACAAATAGTGACAGTGTGCGGAGCCATTCCAACCCTTGCCCTATGTGGTTCCAGATGCCCCTGCTGTCCTGGCCACTGAGGCTGAGGCCAACAGATGGTGGTTTTGACAGAGACCTGAGCCCTGCTGACTGGATTTGCTGAACACAGCCAACGCATGTGCACACACACCTAGACCTTACATCGCCCCTCTGTGTCCCCCGTCTTCCAGTTACTCTTTCCTTTCCAACTCATTTCTCTGGAACTTTCTCTGTCTGACTTCTCTGCCTCTAACCATCTCCCTTCTGAGGCTGCCCAACTCCCTTTCTCAGACTGAACTGCGTTAATTTTCACTTCCTTCCTGAATCTGTGCGTGTGGCTCCTGCCTCTGCTTCAGATGGGGGGCTTCCTAAGAGTGGGGTCTGTGTCTCTCCTTCCGACTGGGGCAACCCCAAGCTTAGGGCCTGGGTGAGTCATGGCAGCCCATCTCTCCTGTTACTAACTGAATTGTATCCTCCCCCAAATTCATATGTTGAAGTCCTAACTCCCAAGACCTCAGAATGTAACTATATTTGGATATAGGGTTTATATCAAGGTAACTACGTTAAAATGAGGTCATATGGATGGGCCCTAATTCATATGACCAGTTTCCTTACGAAAAGAGGAAATTTGGGCAGACAGTTACAAAGGGAAGGCCATCTGCAAGCCAGAAACAGAGGCCTCAGGAGAAAGCAACTCTGCTGACAGCTCAGTCTCAGACTTTTAGTCTCCAGAACTCCAAGAAAATAAATTTCTGTTATTTAAAACACTGAGACTAATACATCTCCCCAAATAGTATTTCCTACGTCCGTAGGCCCACACTCAGTTTGCAAATCAGACAAGCCAAGTGATGCCATAATGTCCTAACAAGACCACACATCCACTGTGGAGCCTACATGTGAACAAGGAAAATTAATTTCACAGGTCCACAGCCAAGAATCTGCCTGCAATCCCTGGATGCCTCCCCATTCTCAGTAAGCTGCTTGTCATTTTGTGGGCAGTGGTCCCACATAACATGTGTCTGTCATTATATGCATGGGCACTGTGTGTGGATGGAACACAGGGGCACAGCAATGAAGGGCCGCAGCTTTGTGCTGCTTCACACCTGGGTTCAAATCTCACCTCTGTGGCTTACTGCTGGGTGATCCAAGCCCAGTTCCCTCACTGCATGTCTGTAAAATGGGGGTGATTAGTCACACCCCTCAGTCATACATGCACCATGGGGATTAGATGAGCTGATCTCTCCAGAATGCTTCTCAGTGTCCTACAAAAGTCATCAATTATTAATCTATGTCTTCCCACTTGTGAGTAGAGTCACCTTGTCCACCACACCAAATGTCTGTCAGGATGTACCTGGGTTACTGTGTCTCTGTCCTGCCATCATTATTGAGATGAATCTGTGTCACTTGGTGGGTATGGACAGTGTAGCTGTGCCATGGAGTGGATATCATTGAGCCCATACCATGGAATGAGACTGTCACTGAATATTTGAGACTCTGTGTGCTGAGGTTGAATTATGTCTCCCGCCACCAAAAATCCAATTTGTTGAAGTCCTAACCCCCAGCACTTCAAAATGTCAACATACTTGGCAATAGCGTCACTGCAGATGTTATTAGTTAAGATGAGGCTATCCTGGTAGAGGGTGGGCCTCTAGTCCAATATACACAACTAGTATCCTTATAAAAAGGGGAAATTTGGCCATGGGGAGAATTCATATTAACACGAAGATAGAGATTGGGGTGATGCATCTACATGCCAAAGAACACCAAGGACTGCCAGTAATCCAGCAGAAGTAAGGGGAGAGGTAGGGTACAGATTTTTCCTCCCGGTCCTCAAAGGAACCAACCTTGCTGACACACCTTGATCTTGGAATTCTTGCATCCAGAACTGTGAAACAATAAACTTCAGTTGTTTAAGTACCACGTAGTTTGTGGTACTTTGCTATGGCAGCCCTAGCAAACTAATTCTGACCCTTACGTGGTCATTCATAGGTGCCTGGTGATTTTGAGGGCCCTATCTCTGCTACTGGGTAGTGCGGCTGAGATGCAAGCCCAGATATGGCCTCCAGGTGGAGCAGCGAGCCTCCCACAGGAAGATAAAAGGTGAAGACCCAGCATTCCCTGGGCAGGACGGACCCCAGTCCTCCGCACTCAAAGGGCAACTAGGCTGTCCCCCACTCTGGGGCCATACCAGGGATCCAGGCCTTCCGACAGAAGGCACATTGGAGGTCGCTCCCATCCTTCTGGAAGAAGATCCTCCATGATGCATAGAGCCCACCACCACTGTTCTGTCCCCTCTCACCTCTAGATGACAAGTCATTATAGCTTTTCTGTCTTTCCTAGTCTGCCCCCAACACCAGCAGAAAAAGGCAGGCAGGAGGTCCCAGGTGCAAGTGCTGGGCGAGGAGAGGGGTCCAATTCCCCAGGGCAGAGGCTTCAGAGCAATGAGATTTTCATGGCAGTGCCAAAGCTGCTTGCCCTGCCAGCATGGGGACAGGGATATTTTGAAATGTCAGGGCAGTTTATGACAGATAGGCCGAGGACATGGCACAAGAGAGCAGACAAATATCTGCCACACAGCTGATTAAACCTCTGTGATATACAGCCTCTGGGCTCCAAGGGCTTCAACATTCCAGGATAATTGTGTCCCCTTCAGCCAGGCCGCTGGGCCTGCTACAGCCTGCCCTATCTGACCTGCCTTCCCAGCTATCCCCTGGGGAGCAACACTGTGCCAGCTGAGGCCATCGGAAAATGTGGAGGTGGGGGCAATTACTAGGGCACGCATAGGTACAGACCCCTGCCATAAGCATTAGATCAGTAGCTCCTACCCTGGCTGCTGTTCAGAGCCAGTGTGCTGCTTCATCCTAGCTGCATCTACCCTTGGACAGGACCTCGCCTACATGTTGCCTTTAACAGATGAGGAAACTGAGCCCCAGAGCAGGTCTTTGGAGTTGCGTGAAAGTAAAATGGCAAGACAGCTGATTCTAGAAGGTTCCCTGTCTTTCTCTGCCTTCTTTATATAATAATAACCCCATTTATTAAGGGCTTACTGTGTTCCAGCTGCTTTATACATAGGATCGCTTTTAAACTTCACAACAACTTCATGAGGTGGGCACTAGTTTTTTTTTTTTTTGAGGTGGGCACTATTATTAACCTGTTATCCCACATTGTAGATTAGAGAACAGGCTTTGAGAGGTTTTGTGGCTGGACCTGAACATACATTTGTCTGACTCAGCTTCAAATCCTTCCCTACTACCCTATTCCAGCTCTTCTTAAAGCGTGCCATGCCCTGATTTGAAAAGCTGGGTGGGGAGGGGGTTCACAGACTCTGAGAAGGGCTCCTGGGAGGCTCAGGGCTGTGCAGCCCCTTTCAGCCGCCAGAGCCAGGCAGGGAGGTACCACATGCTGGGCAAGAGAGAGTGGGGCCAAAGAGGCAGGGAGGAAGGACAAGGTGAAAGCAGAGGAAAAGAGCAAACATATATCCCTCTGTCTGTCTGGGATTTTTATAGGAAATGGGATGAATTTCCCTCTGTTCCCCATCTTCCCTGAGACAAGGGCTGAAGCTACATAGTGGGTGGGTGGGTGGGGCTTTGGACCACGGCAGGGACCCACTCACTTGAAGGCAGGCTCACACCAGAGCTTAGGAGCTGATGGAGGCCAGGGTTCTGTCTGCCTGTATTGTCTGTATGTCCGGCAAGGTGGACTTGGGGGTGGGGTGGTAAAAACACTCAGGCAGGGCCCTGGGGTCTCTTTCCCACCACTCTGGCTAGGTGACAAATGCACTTCAAGGCCATGGGTTTCAGTGAGGTCCTCAGCAACTGAAGGATGGTAAGATTCCCTACCTGTCTGTCCAAAGAGGGTAGGATGGCAAAGGACTTTGGAGGCCATAAAGAGTGGAACAGAGGGGTGGCGCCTGTGGCTCAAGGAGTAGGGCGCTGGTCCCATATGCCGGAGGTGGTGGGTTCAAACCCAGCCCCGGCCAAAAAAAAAAAAAAAAGAGTGGAACAGAGGGTTTTTGCAGCTGCAGTCTGGGGATGGGTGGGGGGGTCCCCGGGAAAAGGCTGATTGTCCCAAAAGAGTAACCAAAGAAGGCTCTAGGCCTGTCCCTCTGCTTTGGCCGAGCATGAAGGGCTCCTTCACCAAACCTTTAATGAGCCCAATTACACTCTAGAATTTCCCCCACATCAGCCAACAGCCACCTTCTCTAGCCAGGTCTCAGGCCCTGCTTATGAGAAAGGAGCCTGGCGGGCTGGCCAACCTTGGGCCAGTCCCCAGTCCTCTGGGCTTTGGTTTCCCTCCTTTAAAGAGAAGGGATTGGACTGAGCTAATCTCTTGGGTTCTTTGCAGGCGGAGCTGCAGTGCAATACAGAACAGCTGCCTCTAAGGTGGAAGGGGGTGGAGGCCAAGCTGTGTGACTCTGCTTCTTCAGCCTGGGAGAAAAGCAGGGTGGAGCATGCCTGTCATTACCCTCTGGGCACTGTGGAAACATCGCCTCAGTTGATCCTTCGGACAATCCTGGGAGGCTTTACAAATGAGGCAACTGAGGTTCTGAGTCAAAAGGAGAGGCAGTGAGTAGGGTCAGTTCTCTCCATTCTATGAGGCAAAGACAGGGGGCAAAGACCCAGGCAGCAAGATGCCAGTCACTCGTGGGGTCACAGGCAGGAGTGTGGGATCCTGTCCCTCCTACCAATCCAGCTGCAGAGAGAAGCGTCTGGAAGAAGAGATGCCTCATCTGTTCTGACCCTAGCAGAGTGTAAGCCCTCTGTGCCTGGATACCCTGTGAGTGCCCTTGAGGAGCTACCACTGAGCATCTTGGCTTCTCCACTCTGCAAACTTTCCCCTGCCCTCTCTCAAAACTGACACCTTCACAGAGAAAGGAAGGGAACAGTGTGACCATGCAGAATGGCACCTGCCTTAGATATTCCATGGGCCCAGGGAGCTGGGGTCACCTAAGGTTACATCCTGATACAACCCACCAGAGGGACCAGAGGAGTGAGGTGGCCTGAGTGGGTCCTTTGTGCCACCCCCAGCTCATACACCCTGCTTTGCCAGAGCAGGAAATCCTGGGGTTGGGAAACAGCTGTTCACCAAGGGACAGAGGCCAGGTGAGGGGTTCCACCTGGCAAACCCAAGGCAGCTATGGCTGTCTTCCCATCCCAAGTGTTGACAGAGGAAGCCTGTCACCTTGCCCTGGAGATTTCTGGGTGCTAGAGATTTTAGGAGTGAGCTGTTTAAGAGCCACTGAAAGTCAACACTCAAGCTTCAAGGAAGGGAGTGGGCACAGGAGGTGAGGAAGGTGATGGTCCAGAGGTGAGGTCACTGGCCCCCACCACTTCTCCTCGCTCCTCTGATCTGTCCTCATCCCCTGCTGTCAGGGTGCTCCAGAGGGCCTCATTCCCTCCTGACATTCCAAAGATAGGGGCTGCCTCTCCTGGCCAGTGAGACTCCCCAAAGATCTTCAACCCACCCTTAGGAAGGAAGTCCCTCTTACTATCTAACCTGCATCTCTCTCTGCAGGGTCCACAGTGGCAACATAGAACAACTCAGAATGTGAAAGTAGAGGGGAGTGTTCATCTCAGCACCCCCTTTTCTTGCCTCTGCTGCCAGGTAAAACCTAGGAAACCTGACCTGTTGCCCTGATAACCTTAGTATGCATAGAAGACCTTCTGCCCCGTGTCCCCCACCAGGTACACCAGGGTCTGGGATCATGGCGCAGCCTGCCACATCCCCAGCCAGCTCTCCCAGCCCAATATCAGGGATGGAGAAGGGGGGTTCCCTCAAAGCCCACTTCCTGCCTCTCAGGGTCCCCCAGTCAGCACTTCCAAGTCAGGGCTGGGGGATGGAGTCCTAGGAGCCAGAGGGAGGAGGGCTGAGGGTTGGGAGGTCCTGGGACTGGTTTAGAGTTGTGGGTGTTCCCCCTGGGGCCAGGAGGGGCCTGGTCTCTTGCTGAAGGGGAGGCATTCTGCCTGGGGGTGGGTGAGGGAACAAAAAGGCCTCCAATGACTGAATGACTGAAGTAGAGTGACAGGAATGCTCTTTGCACCACCCCCAAAAGACAACACTTAGTTGCTCTCCCCTCCCCCACGGCTTCTATTCTATTCCATCCCAAGGTTGTTAGGGGTGGACTGACGTTTGGATTTTCTAAATTTCTTAGGAAAAGAAGGTTGGTTTTTTGGCAGAGCCTGGTCTCCTGAGAATGATGCCCTCCTTGGGGCGGGTGGGCAGGGTCTCTAATCCAAGCTGGAAGTCCTTCTTGCCGTCGCCCTTGCTGCCCCCATTCCGACCTCAGTTTCCGGTTCAGTTGCAGTCCTGGTCTCCCACCTTCCCCACACGCCAGGTGGGGCATGGTCCTCGCTCTGGCCCTGACCGTACAGGGCCACCTTCACCCGGACCCGGCGGCCCCCTCCTCCGCTGGCTCAGCGCCGGGGCGCGGTCCGGGATGGGGGAGCGGGGAGTGCGGCGCCGAGTCTGTCCGCGCCTACCTGAAGAGCGCTCCGGACCGAGCGGGGCTGCGTGGGGCCGCCCGCGGCCGCCCGGAAAGTCCCGGGACGCAGCTCCGGGAGGTGCGCAGCCAGCTAGTCCCCGGGGCCGCCGCCGCCGCGTCTCCAAGCCCGCCCCCGGCGGCCCAGCGCCCAGCAGGTGCCAGGAGCCGCGTCGCCCAGAATGCGCCCTGACGACCCGGCGCCGGGAAAGAGGCTCCGCGGAGAGGCTTTCTGGGTGAAGGAGGAGGAGAGGGGAGACAGGGATGGGGGGGCTCGTGGCTGAAGAGCTGGCCCCATTGGTGAGTATCCTTCCTACCCCTGGCCCTCCAGGCCCTGAGCACCCTCGGACTTCCAAGGTTCAGGGAAGGGGACCCCATACTGGCTGCCTCCCCCAGGCTTACTGCTACCTCCCCCAAACTGGCCCCTCTTTTGGGAGGAAGCTCCTGCGAAGTAGAGGAAACTGATTTTCATGGAGCACCTACTAGGTGCCAGGAGGGATCACATTCCAGCCTTATAACCGCTTTGCCCAGGCAGGTTTGATCCCCATTATACCGACCAGGAAACCTTTTGGGGGGAATCTTAAGTTACTGGTCCAAAGTCATACAGGAAGTGAGCACCAAAAACGGAGACTCCAGACTGATCCTGGGCATGGTCTCTGGAGGTCAGGGGAGAGAGCCAGAGTCTTCTGGGGAGACTTCACCCGTGTGAGGCTGGAGGTCATTTCTGATCCTCCCACGAAACCAGTGCACAGAGTCCAGTACACACAGGGGCATGAAGCCAGCCAGGGAGACAGGAGGCAGGGGCTGTAGCACAAATTCAAAGAGCCCAACCATCTTCCTGTTACTGGCAAAGCAACATCAGGATAAGAGAGGGGACAGAAATGGCTCTTGCAGCCAAAGAAGCATCAGTGCTGTTCACTCCACCTCCTGCTGAAGCAGGCCTCTTGGGGGCCAGGCCATGCAGAGAGCAGGTCCCATGGTGGGGATCCTTCCCCATGCCTTGCCCACTACTGCCACCCAGGCTCCCAGCACTTCCTGGTCCTGGCACCCACCAACCCACTCCTGCCTGGGGACCTTGGCCTTCCTGGACTTTCACAGAGCTCTCTCCTTGTCACTCAGGTATACCAACTAAAAATTCCCTCCCCAGGGCCCTTTCCTCGGCTCCCTTTTATTTTATCTCAGCCCCTGGTTTATGTCCCTCTTAGTGCATCTCCAAGTTGTAATTCTCCTCCCCACCCAACAAGTTGTAATTCTTTTGCTCAGACACTTAGCTATCTTCCCCATGGAAGTAGGACCTTTAAAACACCAGCCCAAAGCTTCAGGCAATTGGTGCCCCATCAGCAGTTGTTAAATGACTGAATGAATTCATTTCCACTTCTTTTTTTTTTTTTTTTGAGACAGAGTTTCACTCTGTTGCCTTGGGTAGAGTGTCATGGCATAATCATAGCTCATAGCAACCTCAAACTCTGGTACTCAAATGATCGCTCTGCCTCAGCCTCCCAAAAGTGTTAGGACTACAGGCACCCACCATGGTGCCCAGCTAATTTTCTACTTTTAGTAGAGATGGGGGTTTCACTCTTGCTCAGCCTGATCTCAAACTCCTGAGCTCAAGCATCATTTCCACTTTAAAAGTACATCTGCTGAGCAGTGCCTGTGGCTCAGTGACTAGGGTGCCAGTCCCATATACTGAGGGTGGTAGGTTCAAACCTGGCCCCGGCCAAAATGCAACAACAAATAAATAAAAGTACATCTGCATTATATTGTACACATTAAATGAGTGAATTATACAGTATGTAAATTACATTTCAATAAAGTAGTTACCACAACTTTTTTTTCAAAGAAAGTCCAGGGTAGCCGGGCGTGGTGGCTCATGCCTGTAATCTCAGCACTTAGGAACCTGAGACAGGTGGATTGCCTGAGCTCACAAGTTTGAGACCAACCTGAGCAAGAGTGAGACCCCATCTCTAAAAATAGCTGGGTATTGTGGCGGGTGCCTGTAGTCCCAGGTACTTGAGAGGCTGAGGCAAGAGAATTGCTTAAGCCCAAGAGTTTGAGGTTGCTGTGAGCTGTGATGCCATAGCACTCTATTGAGGGCAACAAAGTGAAACTCTGTCTCAAAAACAAAATGAAACAAAGTCCAGGGTAGGAATGACAGTCATGGTACACCACATGCCCCTTGCCATCACACAGCACACTCATCCTCTAACTTGATCCCATCACACTGCTCTCTGTCACAGTCCACATCCTGCGGCTGTCCATGGAGAATCCCAGTTGCTTGTGACTTGGAAGGCATCTGAGAGGTTATCCTGTCTGTTTTGTAGCAGCCTTGATAAGTTACCCCCTGGTCTCTGCTTGAATGTGCCAGTGATGGGGAGCTCACTACCTTACAAGATGGCCCTCTCTCCCTCCCTGCCCATGATGTTGGTTAGCTCATTAACATGGAGAGCTGGCATCTGTTTTCCTATAATGCCTGTGTACTGGTCCTGGATCTGTTCCTTGGTAACACAGAAAAAGTGCACACCACCTTCCACAGCCAGCTAAACGTGGCTGGCAGCTTATTCCTAAGGGGGTCTCTTCTCCCAGCTAAAGGGACTCATTTCCCTCAGCTACTCTTCCCCTGACACCTCCTCCAGGAAGCCTTTGAAGACATGGCTCCCCCTTCTGTGCGTACCCAGGGAACCTTGTGTGGGTCCCTAACACTGCATCTATTACACTGTATTAAACTGTCTCTCCTAAACCCTGTCCCAGTTACCCCACTATGCTAAGCACCCCCAGGGGAGTCCTGGCCCTTTATTAATTTCCTTCTGTCCGGTACCTTGCAAGGTGGCCAACTGACCCGAACAAAACAATTTAATAAAAAATTGTTGAATAAATGATTTCTAGGTGTTTTATTATCCCCAATTAGATCCTCTAAACTTATTTAGGCTTTCAGCATTCTTCTTAGAACAGAACAGAACAACATAACCTTCCCTTCTTCTGCCCTCCTCAGCCCTGTCCTCTATTAATACTGCTTACCCTTCAACTGTGAGGCAGTCTTGAATTAGCTCTGCATACAGCTGCGGATCTGTGAACCCCGCCACCCCCCAGGTCTGTTTTCATGTGATGCACTGGTGAGTTTAGCATTCCTATCCTGGTTCCTGAGTGAGTGATTTCTCAACCTGTGAGCACTAGATCTTATGTTTAGGCTTGTTGGCTCTCCTATTCTGCCCAGCCGGTTGAAATCATTCAGCAAAACCACAGGTGCCAGCTTAGTGCCACCCACAAAGACGTGGCTTCACCTAGATACTCCAACCCTCCACACAGACAAAACACTGCCATCTGTGGTGGGTCTTCTGTATGCCAAATCCTTCTCTTTATTCATTCATTTTGTCCTCCCCCATAACCTTGCAACATCTGTATAACTCTTCTCACTTTGAAGATGAGGAGAGGGAGGCTCTGAGAGGTTAAGTTATCTGCCCAAGGTCACACAGCTAGACAGGGGCGGAGTTGAGATTTGAACCCCATTGGTTGACACCAAAGTCTAGGCTCTCTCTCCTCTTTGCTATGGTGCATCTAAAGGCCTTAGCTCAACATGCCCAGTGGCCTTTTCTTCTATAAAGATGGGGTGAAGAGGAAGAAAAAACAGAAAATCTCTTCCCAGTAGATTCCTCTCCTCCTAGGTTTCTCTTGAGACATAGAGGAACCAAGTGGTGCTGGCCTGCCCTTACCCACCTACCACTTGCCCAGTGAATGATTCAGGCCACTAGTTATTGCCCTCCCCAGCCAGAAAATGACCCTTAGTCTAAATAAAGCTGCTGAATCTCCGGTTTGGCCATTCTCGTTCTCACTGCTGCCCAGTCTCATCCCATTATCTCCTCTTCCTCTGTTTTGTCTGTGGATGAATCCTTGGCCCTAGAACAGTGCCTGGATACAGAAGGTGACCAATAATAGCTGGATTTGAGGAATGAACTAATGGGTGTGAGAGAAATAAAGTAGGCATTTTGCTCTGGCTGTGTGAGCTTAGGCAAGTAACTTCCCCTCTCTGAGCTTCAGCTTATCTGTAAAACAAGGCACTTAAAACATAACAGTGTAGAGCAGTGGTTCTCAACCTTCCTAATGCCGAGGCCCTTTAATATAGTTCCTGTGGGTTGTGACCCACAGGTTGAGAACCGCTGGTGTAGAGAATGATGTGAGATCATCCATGCAGAGTGCCTGCCTTAACATGCGCCCAGCTAACAATATGGACATCACTAATTAGGTGTTACTGGGTCCTAATTTACAAGGAGGGACACTGAGGCTCTGAGAAGTGAAGGGACTTAGGCAACCAACATTACCCAGCTTGGAAGAGACCTATACAGAACAGAAGCTAGTGTGCCTGGCTTAAAGGCTGTGCCCTTTTTCCTGTCTCAGGGGCCTTCCCTGAGTGCTCAATAAATATCATTTCTACTACAAAGATATAAGATGGTTAAAATAATTGTTCATAATAATAACACTAAGAGCCCCAGATAAAGCAAAGCCTGTGGCAAAGGAGCTCCAGCAAAGAGCCACAGACCCCTGCCCAGCAAGGGGTCAAGACATGTGGCATAATTCTGGGACCCTGGGTTCCAGGAGGATGGGAGAAGACCCAACCTTTAATGGTCTGCCCCACCCCATCCATCACAGGTCCTTTCTGCTCCCACTGAAAGGGCAGGCTCACTATGCCCTGAACAAGTCCACTGTGACCCCTCCCCCAAATCCTTTTGCCTCCTAAAATAGCCCAGAGCCACCATGTGCCCAGGGCGGCTCCCCACTGGTTGCAAATCCCCCTGAAATCAAATCCCCATCCTGCCCTAAGCAGTACGGCACCACCTCCTACCACAGCTGGGCTCCAGTGCTGGCCAGCCCGCCCCCCCCAAGTGGAAACCCAGACAGTTGTCCTTCACAGTGACCGGAACATAAATCCCCAAATAATGAGACAGGCGCTGGGAACACAGAACCAGACACGGTGCTAATTGGTTTGCTTCTGGGCAGAGTTGATACGAAGACATCAGCAACAGGCCTTGGTTTCCCAGCCAGTAAATCAGGGTGGAGGGATGTGATAAATTCCTGGGTCCCTGGATGGGCTGACTTTCTGTGCCTTCTGACCGACCTCACAGCCAGACTAACCAGCAACACTTTTTGGAATATTAAATTCCCAGATATAAAAAGGAAGAGTTGGGGTCCCCTGTTCAGATCTTAAAGCATGGAACACAGGATCATCCCTAACATGATCCCGAAGCACCTTCCTCTACTAAAACAAAATAAACAACAAACAAGCAAGGCTCAGGTCCTTTTCAGTGAGCATGGAGATGGGGGTGGGGAGGCCAGGAGACCAGTGCAGTCTCTCTGCTTCTCCTGTGAGGTCAGAATAGATTCTTGGATAAGGCCAAGGTCCTCAGTTTTCAGTAATCAGGATGAGATTATCACATTAAACTTTCAAAGTCTTTGCTCAAAAAGAAGTGGCAGCAGCTGACACCCTTGACTGCCCCAACTTTCCCTCCATCACCCTCTCCTGGACCACAACCAGATGAGCTCCAGATATGGGCCACAGGGAGGCTCCCCTGCGCTGGGGTAGAGGCAGGGGCACAGACAGGCTGACATCTCTGGTCCTGGGCTGCCTCTGAGGTGTGATAGATAATATGGAGGAGGGAGGAGAGGGCGGAGGAGAGGACTGAGCTTGTGTTTCTGCATAGGTGCAATATGGAGGGTCCCAGGGACACGAGAGTAACTGGGAATCAGGCAAATGTGTTTATGTTACAACTATGCTACTCACTACCCATGTTACTGGGAATACATCCCTTCTTTCACACATCAGTTTTCTCCTCTGTAAAATGGGAACTTTTCTTTTCTTTCTCTTTTTTTTTTTTCTTGAGACAGAGTTTCACTCTGTTGTCCAGGCTAGAGTTGCAGTGGCACTCTAGGCATCAGCCTTGTTCACAGCAACCTCAAACACCTACCTCAAGCAATTCTCCTGCCTCAGCCTCCCAAGTAACTGGGACTGCAGGTACCCACCACAACGCTTGGCTAATTTTTCTATTTTTAGTAAAGACAGGGTCTCACTCTTACTCAGGCTGGTCTTGAAATTTTTTTTTTTTTGAGACAGAGTCTTACCCTGTCACCCTTAGTAGAGCGCCATGGTGTCACAGTTCATAGCAGCCTCAAGCTCTTGGCTTAAGTGATTCTCTTGCCTCAGCCTCCCAAGTACTAGGATTACAGGTGCCTGCCACAACGCCTGGCTATTTTTTTGTTGCAGTTGTCATTGTTATTTAGCTGGCCTGGACTGGTTTTGAACCTGCCAGCCTTGGTGTATGTGGCTAGCGCCGTAACCACTATGCTACGGGCACTGAGCCTGGTCTTGAACTCTTGAGATTAAGGGATCCTCCCTCCTGGGCCTCCCAGAGTGCTGTGATTACAGGCGTGAGCCATAGAGCCAGGTAGTAAAATGGGAATGGTGACAGTACCTAATAATAACTCCCCTGACCCTAGGCTGACATCTGAGAAGACTGAACAAGATAACATATAGAAAATACCCTGGAGGCTGAGATGGTGAATTGCCTAAGCTCAGAAGTTTGAGGCCAGCCTGAGCAAGAATAGCTGGGCATTGTGGCAAGCGCCTGAAGTCCCAGCTACTTGGGAGGCTAAGGCAAGAGGATCACTTGAGCCCAAGAGTTTGAGGTTTCTATGAGCTATAATGCCATACCACTCTATTGAGGGTGAAAAAGTAAGACTCTGTCTCAAAAACAAAACAAAACATACCCTTCCTCTGGAACATTGTCAAGAAGGAGAAAGATGAGGCGGCACCTGTGGCTCAGTGGGTAGGGTGCCGGCCCCATATACCGAGGGTGGTGGGTTCGAAACCGACCCTGGCCAAACTGCAACAAAAAATAGCCGGGCATTGTGGCAGGTGCCTGTAGTCCCGGCTACTCAGAAGGCTGAGGCAAGAAGATCATTTAAGCCCAAGAGTTAGAGATTGCCGTGGGCTGTGATGCCACAGCACTCTACCAAGGGTGAGAAAGTGAGACTCTGTCTCAACAACAACAAAAAAGAAGGTGAAAGAAATTAATTTTTTTTTTTGTAGAGACAGAGTCTCACTTTATGGCCCTCGGTAGAGTGCCATGGCCTCACACAGCTCACAGCAACCTCCAACTCCTGGGCTTAAGCGATTCTCTTGCCTCAGCCTCCCGAGTAGCTGGGACTACAAGCGCCCGCCACAACGCCCGGCTATTTTTTGGTTGCAGTTTGGCCGGGGCTGGGTTTGAACCTGTCACCCTGGGTATATGGGGCCGGCGCCTTACCGACTGAGCCACAGGCGCCGCCCAAGAAATTAATTTTTTTAAAAAGAGTAATAAGGGGCGGCACCTGTGGCTCAGTGAGTAGGGCGCCGGCCCCATATGCCGAGGGTGGTGGGTTCAAACCCAGCCCCGGCCAAACTGCAACAAAAAAATAGCCAAGCGTTGTGGCGGGCACCTGTAGTCCCAGCTGCTCTGGAGGCTGAGGCAAGAAATCGTGTAAGCCCAAGAGTTAGAGGTTGCTGTGAGCCGTGTGACACCACGGCACTCTACCCGAGGGTGGTACAGTGAGACTCTATGTCTCTACAAAAAAAAAAAAAGAGTAATAAGAAAATTTCCTGCAAATTGTAAAGGCCCATTGCAACATGAGAGGTGACATCATCAATTACAGCAAGAGAGACAGTGATAAGACTGCAGAAAGAACTTCCTCGGAGATGTGCATTGGAAACAAATGAGGCAAAATAAGAGGGAAGAAAATGGGCTTGGGTAAAATGCCAAAACCTCATCAACAGTCTCCTCTCTCCACTGAGAGGAGCCCCTCTCCTCTGCCTCTCCTCTTGCCTCCTAAGGCTGCCAGGTTATGCCTAATCTTTCCCAGTCCAGAGCTGTGTCCAGCTGGTGTTTGTTGCCAACACAACAGAAATTATTTCAGCCTCCTCACCCAGCTTGGCAGAGCTGCCCTGTGCAAAGGAGAGACTGGGGCTGGAGGGAAGGTGGCTGGGAATTGGAATGGCCCCCATCCCCAGAAAATCAATTCCAATAGGGGCAGTCCAGAAGGCAGTTAGCTTGCTGGGAAGAATTCTTCATACTGCCCCACAGAAGGGAAGGTAAAGGCTGGGATTCGGGGGTCCTCACTGGGACCTTGGCTACCTGCCCTCTCACTTAAAGAGCTGCATTCAGAAGATGCTGGGAGAGGCCCTGACTACCAGCCAGGATCAACCCTAAGGAAATTAAGACCTTCGAATCTCCTTGACCCACCCTTCATTTCCTGAAGCTTTTATTTAGTTAGTTTGTCCAGCAGGATCCTCCACGCCAGCCCACCAAACCAGGCCTTGGGGTCCTCTCCCCTTCCTCAGTACGAGAAATGGAACCTGAACCCTCCTAACCCCAGAAGCAGGGAGGTAGTGGGAAGCTGAGATTGACTCTGAGAATCCAGGGTCACCTGGGGCCAGAGCGATGGGAGTGCCTCCAAGCCCATTGGCTGAGGTAGACGGTGGGGTGGCTATGGCCCACCTTTTTGGCCAGGGAGCAGCTGCTGACCACATCAAGGTCCTCCTCTCAAATCAGTCCTGGGAGTGGAAGCACACAGCTCGTTGCAGGCCGTGAAAAAGGAGGCTTTTCAAAACCAGCTGAGAGGTTCCAAGAAATACCCTGAGGATCGGCTCTATCAACACATCCTGTGCTTCCTAGGCCCTCTGCAGTTCCAGGAGGCTTCTCACTGCAGGGCTGCTCAAAGGTCTTGGCTGGGGGGCAGTGCAGGGTGGAGGACAGAGCCTGGACTCTGGAGCCATCAGACCTGAGGCAAATCGCTTCAGCTTCACTTTTCTGAATGGTAAAATTAGTCCAATAGTATACACCTTGTGGTGTTGCTGGGAGAAATAAGAGGCGATATAGGGTTAGTGTCCCTCTTTCTGCCTGGCACAGGGGAGGTGCTCCATGAATTCACTCAATATACACTTACTGGATCCAATAGTGAACAAAAGTGCTGAGGGGCCCTCATGGGACTTGCCATCTGGATGGAGGGAGAAAAATGGGCACAGACAATAAGCAGACAAACAGATGAGGTCAAGGAGGATGAGGGGTGAAAAAGACAGGTGCTCAGGAAAGGCTTCTCTTGGAGGCTGACATGACAGACAGGCTTGCCTAAGGTTCTCGACCATGGCCACTCACTGGAATCACCTGGGCAGCCATGAAAAATTCTGATGCCCAATCTCCCCCTTAGGGGATTCTCATGGGTTTGGTCTGGGGTGTAACTTGGGCATTGAGACTTTAAAATCCTACCCAGGAGATTCTGATGCACAGCCAAGGGTGACAACCCCATGCCCAGCAGGCTTCACAAGTGCCTGGCTACATGGGCATCACCTGGGAAGCTTGCCAGGCATCCTGGGCTAGGCCCCACCCCCAGGGGCTGGGATTCAGGAGCCTGGGGTGAGGTCCAGTGTGCCTTTTTTTTTTTTTTTTTGTAGAGACAGAGTCTCACTGTACCGCCCTTGGGTAGAGTGCCGTGGCATCACACGGCTCACAGCAACCTCTAACTCTTGGGCTTACGTGATTCTCTTGCCTCAGCCTCCCGAGCAGCTGGGACTACAGGCGCCCGCCACAACGCCCGGCTATTTTTTTGTTGCAGTTTGGCCGGGGCTGGGTTTAAACCCACTACCCTCGGCATATGGGGCCGGCGCCCTACTCACTGAGCCACAGGCGCCGCCCAGCGTCTGCCTTTTTGACAAGCTCCTAGGCGATTCTAAAGGGCAAACAGATGATGAGATGTATCTAGTGGACCAAGTGCTAGTTCCAAAGCTTGGGTCTCAGAGTCCTTCACACGCTGACCCTGGCCACACTGCATCACAAGACCACCAGCTAGTCCCCTTAGCACTATCCCTGAACATTGCTCGCAGCCTAGATAGTGTCCCTCATGTTAGGCAAGTCCTGCACATACTCCTAGGCTCACCATGAAGCCTGAAGCTTCCCACTGTCCTCAGCCCCTTGGCCACAGTTCCCATGCCATTCTGTTCTGTGTTATACTTAATCTCCTAGTGGACCTTAGACTCCCCAGGGTAGGGCTGGCTGGTCCACAGCATGTGGCATTAAGCCCAGCATCCTGTCTTGTTGAAGGAATAACAAATTTACCACAGCCTCTACTTCTCCCACAACAAGGCCAAAGTCACAGGGCTATGACCTGCTCCTAGATCACTGCTCCATGCTCTGCCCTGGGTCTCTGGTCCCAGGATTCCTCTCATGGAGTCTCATGTCTCTGCCTCCCATTGCACTCTGGGCCAAGTCTGGGATGGGAAACAATGCACGGATATGTTCCCTGAATTCCCTGAGGCAAAGATGCTCCAAGATGCTCCCTCCATCCTCCCGTCAGGCACCTGGCCTTCCCCTTCCTTTGCAGAAGCAGGATAGTATAACACTGCCTGGGTTCAAATCCATCTTCTAGCACGTCCTTTTTTTTTTTTTTTTTTGCAGTTTTTGGCCGGGGCTGGGTTTGAACCCACCACCTCTGGTATATGGGCCAGTGCCCTACTCCTTTGAGCCACAGGCACTTCCTAGCTGTGACCTTGGCCACTTCAGTGCCTCAGTCTTCATCCATAAAATGAAGGTTAACATAGGACCTCTTGTGAGACAAAGTAGCAATCATAAGAAGCCATGTTTGCCCATTTTTGCTTGCCAACACAAAGTGAAACTGACTCCTGACAATGAGCAGCTCTCCAGAAAGAGAAAACAGAAACAGAAACCAGTCACTATAAGAAGTTTTTCTTTGCCTTTTGGTAATTGACCTAAAAATCAAAGATTTTATGTCTTACCAAGATAATTTCTGTGTTATCTTTTTTTCCTTTTTTTTTGAGACAGGGTCTCACTTTGTTGCACTGGTTAGGCTGTGGTGGCATAATCATATCATCATAGTTCATTGCATCCTCAAACTCCTGGGTTTAAGCAGTCCTCCTGCCTCACCTCAGCCTCTCGAAGCAGCTAGGACTACAGATGCTCACCACCATGCCCAGCTAATTTTTTTTTTTTTTAAAGATGAGGTCTCGGGGCAGCGCCTGTGGCTCAGTCGGTAAGGCACCGGCCCCATATACCGAGGGTGGCGGGTTCAAGCTCGGCCCCGGCCAAACTGCAACCAAAAAATAGCTGGGCATCGTGGCGGGCGCCTGTAGTCCCAGCTGCTCGGGAGGCTGAGGCAAGAGAATCACTTAAGCCCGGGAGTTGGATGTTGCTGTGAGCTGTGTGATGCTACGGCACTCTACCGAGGGCCATAAAGTGAGACTTTGTCTCTACAAAAAAAAAAATAAAAAAATACAAATGGGGCAGCGCCTGTGGCTCAGTGGGTAGGGCGCTGGTCCCATATACCGAGGGTTCGAACCCAGCCCCGGCCCCTGGTTCGAACCCAGCCCCGGCCAAACTGCAACAAAAAATAGCCGGGCGTTGTGGTGGGCGCCTGTAGTCCCAGCTGCTCGGGAAGCTGAGGCAAAGAGAATCGCCTAAACCCAAGAGCTAGAGATTGCTATAAGCTGTGACACCACAGCACTCTACCGAGGGTGACAAAGTGAGACTCTGTCTCTAAAAAAATAAAAATAAAAATGTAGGCCAGGCGAGGTGGCTCACATCTGTAATCCTATTACTTTGGGAGGCTGAGGCGTGAGGATCAGCCTGAGCAAGAGTAGACCCCGACTCTACTATAAATAGAAAAACTAGTGGCTGGGAGTGGTGGCTCACGCCTATAATCCTAGCACTCTGGGAGTCCAAGGCATGTGGATTGCTTGAGCTTAGGAGTTTGAGACCAGCCTGAGCAAAAGTCAGACCCCTCTCTACTGAAAATAGAAAAACTGAGGCAAGAGGATCGCTTGAGCCCAAGAGTTGGAGGTTGCTGTGAGCTATGATGATGCCATGGCACTCTACCAGGGCAACAGCTTGAGAGTCTGTCTTAAAAAAAAAAGAACCTTCCTAGCTACTGAGATAAAGCAGTTTTAGTCTTATAAATATAACTGGATTATTGATTTACCATCAAAAGCAAAAATTCGTGAGACAAAGTAGCAGTTTGCTCATTGCTGCTTGCCAGCATAATCTCACAAAACCTCTGACTCTGTAAGGACAATGCAGCTCTCTCTCTCTCTCTTTTTTTTTTTGAGACAGAGTCTCACTTTGTCACCCTTGGTAGAGTGCCATGGTGTCATAGCTCACAGCAACCTCAAACTCTTGGGCTCAAGCGATCCTCTTGCCTCAGCCTCCTAACTAACTAGGACATGACACCCAGCTAGTTTTTTCTATCTTTTTAGTAGAGAAGGGTCTCACTATTGCTCAGGCTGGTCTTGAACTTCTGAGCTCAAGTAATCCACCCTTCTCAGCCTCTCAGAATACAAGGGTTATAGGGGTGAGCCACTACCCCAGCCTCATGCAGCTCTCCTAAAGAAACTTTAAAAACAAAATGCACGGGTGGCCACCTGTGGCTCAGTGAGTAGGGTGCTGGCCACATATACCGAGGGTGGCAGGTTCAAACCTGGCCCCGGTCAAATTGCAACAAAAAAACAGCTGGGCATTGTGGCGGGTGCCTGTAGTCCCAGCTACTCGGGAAGCTGAGGCAAGAGAATCGCCTAAGCCCAAGAGCTGGAGGTTGCTGTGAGCTGTGACATCAAGGCACTCTACCGAGGGCAACAAAACAAGACTTTGTCTCTAAAAAAAAAAAAAAATGCACTTTGGGAAGCCAAGTTGGGAGGATTGCTCAAGTAGTTCAAGACCAGCCTGAATGAGAGGGAAATTCCGCCTCCCCCACAAAAAATAGAAAAATTAGCCAGGTGTGGTAGTGCGCACCTGTAGTCTTGGCTACTTGAGAGGCCAATGCAGAAGGATCACTTGAGCCCCAACGTTTGAGGCTGCAGTGAGCTATGATGATGTCACTGCATTCTAGCCAGTGTGACAGAGCAAGACTCTCTCTCATAAATAAATAAATAAATAAATAAATTTTTTTTTTTTTTTTTTTTTGTAGAGACAGAGTCTCACTGTACCGCCCTCGGGTAGAGTGCCGTGGCGTCACACGGCTCACAGCAACCTCTAACTCCTGGGCTTCCGTGATTCTCTTGCCTCAGCCTCCCTAGTAGCTGGGACTACAGGCGCCCGCCACAACGCCCGGCTATTTTTTTTTTGTTGTTGCAGTTTGACCGGGGCTGGGTTTGAACCCGCCACCCTCGGCATGTGGGGCCAGCGCCCTACTCGCTGAGCCACAGGCGCCGCCCATAAATAAAAATTTTAAAATAGAAACAAAACAATAAAGTGGGCTTGGCGCCTGCAGCTCAAGTGGCTAAGGCGCCAGCCACATACACATGAGCTGGTGGGTTCGAATCCAGCCCGGCCCACCAAACAATGATGGCTGCAACCAAAAAATAGCCAGGCGTTGTGGTGGGCGCCTATAGTCCCAGCTACTTGGGAGGCAGAGGCAGGAGAATCGCTTAAGCCCAAGAGTTTGAGGTTGCTGTGAGCTGTGATGCCACAGCACTCTACCCAGGCAACAGCTTGAGGCTCTGTCTCAAAAATAAATAAAAAAACAGAAAAAAAAAAAAACCCCAGAAAACAAAAAGGGCACACTGCTCCCATGTCTCATGCCTGAGTCACTATATTCCTTAAAGATAAATATCCCCAGTCTTTGCCTTTCCTGCCCATAAGGTAACATCTGACAGAATGTGATTATGCTCCTGTACTTTTTTTTGGAGACACAGTCTCATTCTATTGCCCCTGGCTAGAGTGCCAAGGTGTCATAAGTCACAGCAACCTTAAACTCCTGAGTTCAAGCCATCCTCTTGCCTCAGCCTCCCAAGTAACTGGGACTACAGGTCTGCACCACCATTCCCAGCTAATTTTTCTATTTTTAGTAGAGACGGGGTCTCGCTCTTGCTCAGGCAATCCACCCAGCTTGGCCTCCAGAGTGCTAGGATTATAGGCATGATGAGTCATCACACCTGGCCTCTCTGTAATTATTTTTATTTTTTAAATTCTTTTTAAATTTCAGATTAATACAAGAATACAAACCATCAGGTTATATAATTTACCCATGACAGATAAAAATCAGAGTTGTAGTTGTGTCCTACACCCAGGGAGTGTACCATATATCCATGTATTGTATCTACTGGTGGGAAGCTACTGAACCCTCCCCTTGCCTTCTTGAGTTTGAGATTTTCACTGGTGCAGGTCTGTGATTGTTTTTTCTTTGTTTTTGTTTGTGTTTTTTTGAGACAGAGTCTCATTACATCGCCCTGGGTAGAGTGCCGTGGTGTCACAGCTCACAGCAACCTCAGACTCTTTGGCTCAAGTGATTCTCTTGCCTAAGCCTCCCGAGTAGCTGGGACTACAGGCACCCCCCACAATGCCTGGCTGTTTTGTTTGTTTTCAGCAGGCTTGGCCAGGTTTGAACCCACCAGCTCTCGTGCATGTGGCTGGTGCCCTAACCGCTGAGCTATTGGTGCCAAACCTAGGTCTGTGATTCTTAATCATCTAGTTTCAAATTGGTATTGAATACAGGTGATGCTTGTTTTTTCTAATCTGGCGATATTTAGAATATTCTCTAAATCTATCTACGTTGTTACAAAGGACGCAAAATCTCCATCTTATTCAGGGATGAATAGTATTCCATGGTATACATATAGCACAGTTTATGATGTGCTATATGTATACCATTCATATGTTGATGGTCACTTGGGTTGTTTTCACATCTTTGTGATTGTGAATTGAGTGGCTATGAACATTCTAGTGCAAATGTACTGTGGTAAAACGTCTTACCCAAAAAGACCTCTTGGTATATGCCTAGTAGTGGAATTGCAGGGTTAAATGGTAATGCCTCTGTAATTTAAAACCAAGCCTATTCTTACCCACACTTGGATGCGATTTTGCACATGCTGAACCCCACTACCCATACATAAACTATAAGCTAAAACAATCGTTTAAAACAATCTGACAAAATTGCTCCCAAGCTATAGACCTCAGTCCATAGTCCTCAAGGAGACTTCTAACTAAAACTTACTTTTAGGGCGGCGCCTGTGGCTCAAAGGAGTAGGGTGCTGGCCCCAAATGCCAGAGGTGGTGTGTTCAAACCCAGCCCCTGCCAAAAATTGCAAAAATAAATAAATAAATAAAACTTACTTTTTTTTTTGGTCTGGGGCTGGGTTTGAACCTATCACCTTCAGCGTATGGGGACGGCACCCTACTCCTTTGAGCCACAGGCACCACCAATAATACTTTTAATTCTTTGAAAGCGTAAGTTTTTGCTTAATGGCACTCTCTTAGGTTATTTGTAAAGTGTTTTGCAAGCATATCGTAGTCACTACATGTGTTTGTTAAATAAGGGCTCACTCAGTCAATCAACAAAGTAGGTCTGGGAGGCTAGGACTGAGATCTTTTTACAGGTGAGGAGAGGAGATCAGGAGAGGAAGTGACTTGTCCCAGCTGAAGCTCAAAGGTGGGATCTATGTCACTTCAAGTCTTCTGTCTTCCAGCATCCCCAGGTCACCTCCCTCACTCCTCAGGCGCCTGGCCTAGCCCAGGTGGGCACAGTGCCCCACTCCGACAGAAGCCCCTTTGTTCCCTGCCCAGGGTCACACCCTGAGTGTGGAGCAGGGCCGGACAAACGCCCAGTGTCTGGGTCTGTCTCTGCCAGACCCCAGGCCACAGGGGGCTGCTCCAGTCACGTGGATGGGTGGAGCTGAGGGCCACTCATGGTCCTTCCATCCTCCACCCCAACTTCAGCTGGGCTTCCCTGACCCTCCCTTGGCACATTCACCCTGGAGACAAAGATGGAGGGGAGCCCTAAGGAAAACACCCCAGCTTCTGGTGTCCACCATGGGTTAGCTCTGAGTGTCCAAACTCTGGAGGGTTAGGGGTGTGTGCTGTTGCCTTGAATACAAGGAGAGGGGAGCTCAGGGTGCAAGAATGGCAGCGAGGTCACTCTGGGTGACCCTTCCCCAAGCCCTTCCCCCCACCCTGTCGTCTTATTCTGCCTGATCCCGCTCCCAGATTAACTGAGATATAAATACAACTCTCCACCTAAAAATATTTCTGATGGAAGTAACACCAAAGACGCTACAACTGGCTATAACAAAACTCCCTTGTTGACTAAAATGCACAAAAGAATCAAATCTTGACCACAAATCTTTACTTGTTTTAAATCTTCCAAAAGTGGATGAAATTACCTTGTCAGTTACACATTGGCAGAAACTAGTGTCAAGAGCCCACAGCCCCCAAATTGATGAATGCATCAAATCCCGGCAGCGAAATTTGGACCGAATTGATGGTGATTTAAATAGTTTCAGTAAAATGAAAATGGAATGAAAAAATAGCCGGGCGTTGTGGCGCGCGCCTGTAGTCCCAGCTGCTCGGGAGGCTGAGGCAAGAGAATCGCTTAAGCCCAGGAGTTGGAGGTTGCTGTGAGCTGTGTAAGGCCACAGCACTCTACCGAGGGCCATAAAGTGAGACTCTGTCTCTACAAAAAAAAAAAAAAAAAGAAAGAAAATGGAATGAAAAACATAAAAATTTGTTTAACTGCACCAGTGGGGGGAAATTGAAATTTTTGAGTCAGGAATTAAGTTGCGATGCATAGATTTCAAGCTGGAAAACACCTTCTAAAAAAGTCTTTACTGTGGGTATGCTTTGGTTTAAAATGTTTGTGTTCAAAACATCCTTGGTTCAAAATGTCCAGGTCACAATATCCTCTGCCTCCCCTGTTTTCTTCTGACTCCCCTCCTTGCTTACAGACTCCAGCCACACTGGGCTTTTTCTGTTCCTAGAGCACAGTGGGTTCTCCCTCACCTGGGAACCTTTTCAAAGCCTGTTCTCTCTTCCTGGAACACTCTTTTCCTCCTGGCTTCCTCCTCCTTATGGCTGCTGCTTAAGGCCTTCCTCCAATGCCCTCCCTAAGGCAGACTTCCTTCTTTTTTTTTTTTTTTTTTTGCAGTTTTTGGCCGGGGCTGGGTTTGAACCCGCCACCTCCGGCATATGGGGCCGGCGACCTACCCCTTTGAGCCAGGTAGACTTCCTTCTCACCTCACCTTCTCTCTTGTCCCTCCTTGAATTCCCAGGCCAGGCCTAGCAAGTATAACACACAGTAGGTGCTCAATAAAATCAGTGCCACTGGGCTGAGGGCCAGAGGAGTGGGCTGGGGCTAACAGGAACCCCTAGGAGAGAAGTGGGACAGGGCAGTGACATACCCCCTTACTTATGATATGACATTCCAGTGAAGCCCATTTCAGTGGGAAGAACAGAGACAAAACCTGTCCTTCTTCATTTTTGCCCCTTGCTCAGCTTCCCAAGGCATAGGCCCATGTGACAATTGGCCACTGCCCTCCCCTCTGATCTGGGCCTCCCCCCAGGACCTGGCTCCCACATTTGGCGGCCAGCCAGGCTATTTGGGGAAACTTCCTGATCTCCCCCTCTGGTCTCTCCACCCCCATATCTCATCCTGGAGACCTGGAATAGCTGTCCCTAGTCTCCACCTAGAGATGGATCACTGCATTCCCAATTAGCACCCAGATGGCTGAAACCATCTCTAAAAGCTTCTTGTGCCCCTCTCCCCTCAGGAAGCTACTAACTAGGACAGCCAATCTCAGAATGAGGTCACAAGAATGCTACCTGCCCCAACATTTCCTTCCCAGCCAGAGACACAGGGACCAGGAGTCTCCGTTTGTGAAGGGAGAGGAGACCTGGCTGAGGTGACTGCAGCCTGTGTTTGTTTTTGCCCAAGGAGCAGCACCAGCATGGTCCAGGGAGATGCCCTGGCTGTGGAGAGTGAGAGGCCCCAGGTTCGAGTCCACGGTGTGTTGGAAGATTAACTCTGGGCAAGTCACTTTGCCCTCTGAGCTTTTGTCATCCACAAAAAGAACTTTTATCCCTGTGAGTGCTCGTGGATGGGATGAAGCAGTTCTGTATATAGTCAGGTTCTATACAAAGTCAAGGGATAGAAAGACCCTAGAGTCCCAAGGAGGAGGTTGTTCTAGAGGTGGAGTCACACCCACCGGAGAAGTCTTCCTCTGCCAGTGTCTCACTGGATCTCTGTCTCAAGCCTCTGCCAATAGGGGAGAGTAGGCAGGTGGGCAGACTTCTCCCATATTCCAAAAACCACACCCCATGTGCCCCTCTTTGGGAACCCCTAGAAAACCCAAGGGTTCCAGTTCTTAACACCTCTTAGCATTTCCTCTCCTGAATGGGGGACAAGGGAGCGTCACATACCATCCCAGCCTGCCCCTCCAGGCCAGAGCTCTCAATTTGGGGTGGGGGAGGGCATTAGCTGTAGGACCCAACAGAGCCGAGATCAGGAGGTAGAGAAGGCTGGGGATGTAGGAGAGGCACCTGGGGGTCAGAGAAGGCAGGGAGGGCAGTGGGGGCCTGGCCTTGTGCCTGGGCATCTGGGGTGGGGAGGAGAATCTGTGGAGTTGGGCCTGGCCCTACCCAAGGAAACCTGAGTCAAATAAGCAAACAGCCAACACAGTGGCTCCTGTGCGAGAGGCCATGGGAGCACCAGGGAGGGCAAGGAGGCTGTTTAAACGGGCCCACGGCCTGGAGCAGTTGGCAGAAATGTTAGGAACAGGGTGGGGAGCACAGTGGTGGTTTGGAGCCGGAAGCTGGGGCTTTGGGTGGGTGAATTGAACTCGGTTTCTTCGAGGAAAAAGAAAAGTGTCAATTCAGCTCCACTCCGGTCAACACCTCTTCTGAGGGAGACTCTAAGTCCCAACACCCTTTCCTTGGCTCCGGGTCAACTGGGTCAACTAGAAAAACAAGGGGCTCTCTCCCTGGCCACTCTGAACCCCAGTCCTACACTGGGGGCCTTCAACACTGAAGAATAACATTTCAGAGTCTGGAGCCAAAGCCTGAAAGTTCTCAACTGCGGAGCTAGGGGAGATGAGGTGACATCTTTTTCCTTAGGACCTGATATTCTCCTCCCACTTTGTTGACTGGCTGTGGAGGGACAAAGAAGTCATTGAACCCCTCCTAAGTGCCACCTTCTTCTAGGGCTCAGAGACATTTGGCTGTCCTGTTCCCCTGGGAGGCCTCAAGAGAACAAGAAAGAGAAAGAGAGAGTCAGAGAGACACACACTCGGACCCAGGGGCAGGGATAAAGAGAGGTAAAGACAGAAACAAGCACAGGAAGACTCACCCTCTGCGGCGCCTGTGGCTCAGTGAGCAGGGCACCGGCCCCATATGCCAAGGGTGGCGGGTTCAAACCCAGCCCCGGCCAAACTGCAACAAAAAAATAGCCGGGCGTTGTGGCGGGCGCCTGTAGTCCCAGCTGCTCGGGAGGCTGAGGCAAGAGAATCGCCTAAGCCCAGGAGTTGGAGGTTGCTGTGAGCTGTGTGAGGCCACGGCACTCTACCGAGGGCCATAAAGTGAGACTCTGTCTCTACAAAAAAAAAAAAAAAGGAAGACTCACCCTCAGAGACAGCCACACAGTCAGAGAGCTAGAGACAGAGACCAAGAGCGTGAAAGTAAGCCTGTGTGTGAGAGAGAGAAAAAGGAAAAGACAGAGAAAGACAGGTAGAAGGGAGGAGAGACAGAAAGGAAAGGCGCAGGGGAGGTAGAGACAGGGATTGTGCAGGGGTGCAGGGCCAGACACTCCCAGGCTAAGAGGCTCACGGGAACCACACAAGGACAGCAGACTCAGGACCCAGTGGCACTCTCCTAGAGACATGGGGAAGCTGAGGGCGAGCCCCTTGGGGGACAGTCCCAGGAGGGTTTTATCCCCAATGCTGAACCAACCGTGGCTAGCATCTGGGCCCTAGGTGCCCTCAAGTAAACCAGCCCTTGGCCACTGGAGCTGGTATGTCACCCAAGATAAATGAAGAGTCACAAATGAGGATGAGTGGGAATGTGTGAGGGCACAGGGCTCAGGGAGGGTCTGAAAGGCAGCTGCACCCAAGATTATGCTCAAGGCACAGGTGGCTGTATCCAGAGATATTTGCCACTTAGTGCCAGTAACCATACATACATACCTGGGTGATTTGGTGAGTGTGTAGGTGTGTGCACGTGTGAGTGCGTGTGCCTTTGTGTGTCCATCAAGCATCCCACAGTACTATGAGACCAGAGTAGCAGGCTGGCCCTCAAACAGCCCAATCAGAATCAATGAGTGACCAGAGATGGCCACAAAAAAGGCTGTATGCCTCTCTCTTCTGACAGACGGTATGTCCAGATGCCACAGGGCACTTGACTACAGTCGAGACCAGTATGCCATTCATTTTCACCAGAGATGACCCCCACTGCCTAGCCAACTGGCCGTTATGCTCTTCCCTATCCAAACCCCAAACCAAACTCCCAGAAAAACTCACAGTACAGACACAGGGCCCCCCCTCCTGACTGCAGGGGCAGCTTCTCTGAGAAGGGCAGCTGGAGGGCTGTTGGGGTTCAGCTCTGATCTTCCCTGAGTCTAGTAGCTTCCATCCTGCCTGCTGCTGCAGTCCCATTTAGCACCCCCCCTTGCTAATGGGATCCAGTGAGTGCCCACGCCCTCACCACATGCAGGAGATAAGCAACTCCTCCTCCCCATCCCTTCCCTCTTAAGCATCACAGGACGTTTTAGAAAATTGTCCCAGTTTTGGGGTAGAGAATGAGGTCAGGAGGCCCATGGGGGGACCGCTTGTTGATGACAACCAACTCTCTTCATTTCACCTTGAAACTCCTTCTTGGTTCAGGTGAGCATGTCCTAAGCCCAGATTTATAGGGGTGCTGCTATAATAGGGGACAAGGAGAGAAAAGAGGGAATTAACCAAACAGCAGTAGAAATCACAGGCCCAGCCAGGTCCACCTGGAACATTTGCAGAGCCTGGGGCAAGAGGACAAACAATGGCCCACAGACATCTGTGTAGATAGTTAAAAGTTGCAACTCGAGCCAACAAACTGTTAAATATGTCTTGACCTCCTACCTTGACAAATACCTTTATAACATGGAAGACCAGGTTTACATTTAGATTTCTCTGCCTCTTGGGAATTATGCTCCAGAATGACATTGTACAGAAGTGACAACTCCACTCTCACTCTTGCCCCAGCCACTCCCTTCCTGTTGCTAGGTCCTTTTTGCACTGCAAGGGACTCCGTGCCTGCATGAGGACACCAAGCCTTACCTTCTAGATCCATCCACACTTCCTGTACACAGTTGCCCTTTCACTATTCCTCAGGCTTGGGGGTGCACATACCGGTGGCATGATCTGTCCTGAGGAGAACAGACCCAGGGATGGCATGGGCTGGGAGCCAGCTAGTGACCATGTGGTCAGTGACCGCCAGAGTCACAGGTATAGAGAATGGGGTCTTCAAAGGGACTCAGAGTCTCATCCCCTTGGCCCTGCTGACTCCTCATCTCACAGGGAAAGGGCTTGCAGGAGGAGGGCCAGAGTGGAGCCTTTGAAAACACCCAGCTTAGGATACAGGCACTCCCTCCCATGCCCAAGTTTAAGGGTGCTACTGAACCCAGCATCTACAGGCCAGGGACTGAAGCTGTCATTCCATTGGAGGGCAACTTGGACAATCACCAAACAGGACTTTCAGTCATTTGTGCTACTTGTCTTCCTGGAAAAAATTAGTGTGGCTTGAACCCAACTTGTAGGTTTCTGGAGGTGATGACAACAGGGCAATTTTTGGGGGGTTGGGTCCCCAAGCCAGAGCTTATTCCACTGAGGCACAGCCCTGGGTAGATTCTTGCTGCTACTGGTCCCTGTCCTAGTGGAGCTTCCCTCCCCACCATGGAGACAATTAGGAAAAGAGGAGGTGAGGGGCCCTGGGCAGCCCAGACAGGTCCAGAGAGCCAGGGACAAGCAGGGGGCATGGGCTGGTGGTATGAGCAGTGAAGGGCTTCGCTATCTCTGGACAAGCTTTAAAAAAAAAAAAAACCTTCCACTACCCTTCCCCCTATCCCCTCATTTCGGCCACCCCACCCCCCGCCCCCCGCAGATCGGCTTTGCTGTCCTACGCATTAGGGGACAGAACTCTTATATTCCTTGAGCCCTCGCCAGGCACCAGGCACTGTGCTAAGCGCTCTCCATGAGTATTCTCATTTAATCCTTGCAGATACCCTATGAGGTAGGTGCTATTATTATCCCATTTTACAGGTGAGGGAGTAAACTCAAAGAGGTTAAGTAACTTGTCCAAGGTCACACGGTAGGTAGAAGTGATAGAACTTAGGTCTAACTGACCCCAAAGCCTCCAGTCTTTCCATGGTAGCACATTGCCTCCCAGAAACAAGAAGCTGACACAGAAGGGATGAAGGGCACATATGAGAAGAAAAAACTTCCTGATAAAGATGGTTTGTGTGATGGAAGGAGGCAATGAAATGGGGATCTAGATATACAAGGAAGCCCTCCTCCCCCAATTGTCACCTGTGTCTGTCCAAAGGCTTGTGATGATCTTGGGAAGGTTCCTGGGTCTCAGCTGGATTCAGCCAGCAGCATCCTGACCTCCCTCTGTTCTACAATCCAGGCATCCAACTCAGCACAAAGCTCGAAGGCTACCTCTGCCTAAGACCTGTCAGCCTAGGTCCTCCTCTTCCAGGAAGCCTTCCTTGAGGTCCTGGGAGGCAGAACCCCTTTCCTACAGTTCCAATCTCAAACACCAAGTGCGGAAACATACCCCATGTCCACAATAAGGCTCACAACTGTGATCATCTCCTCCCCTTCTCCCAGGACTCTGGGACATGGACACAGAAGAGATATACTCAGTTCCCAGGCTCTCCGGGTTCCTCAGATCCTGGGTGATCCCTTGTTCACCTTCCTCATCCAAGCACAGCTGTACCCAGTTGTAAATAAATGATGTAGGTGCCCAGGGGTTCACCAGAAAACCGAGGCCCCAGCTCAGGCTCTTACCTCATTTGACCACGCACGGAACAGAAGCGGGTGGGTCACCCCATGGGTCCACGCCAGGGGGGAATGACGCTGGACTTGGACGGGGCACCAGAGCACTCTGAGGTTCCTTACTCCGGAGTCACAATCCCCAACCTGCTCTCCTCCAAAAGCTGCATGCTTAATGCCTGACTCTGTCCTTTCCTACCCCTCCGGGCCCGCCTGGCCTCAGGGATAATCAGCCGGGACCTTCTAACTTCCCCTGGGTTTAGTCGCACTCAATAGATGCCCAATGTTGGCGCGCAAAGCAGGGATAGGGATGTCCTTTGGGGTCTCCAAATTTTAAGACGAGGGCATTGGAAAGGAGGAAGGGGCTGCCTAGTTCTCCCGCACTGCCCTCGAAGTCCACAGAGTGGACCAGCCCGCCTAACTGTCTTACCTGCGGGGCGCAGAGACAGAGCCTGCCGCAGCCACCTGCTCTCGCCTGGTTCGGAGCGCGGCGGCAGCAGGATTGCGGCGGAGGGGGCGGGGCCCGGGCGGGGCGGGGCCGAAGGCGGGAGCCGCGGTCCCGCCCCTCCCCGAGTCTCTGCTGGGTGGGGTGGGCTGGCTCGCCCAGTTGGGGAGCATACGGGCAGTCACAGAGGGCCAGGAAGTTAGACACTTGGGGTCCAAGGATATCAGTAAATCACCTCCTTCAGGCAGTCTTGCCCAGATGCCCTGGAGACAGCGACTTCATATAAAGACCCCTCACACGCAGAACAAGCCCCCAACTTCTCCTTGTCTGAGTTCCTCTTTCCATCTGTGCTCAAGTAAGCTCTCTAAGCCTGGCAGGCTGAGTGGGAGATGGGACACCTTCTCTAGGGGCAGGGTTCCCCCTCCATTGGTCAACTGTGTAGGGGGTTAGGCCACTGAAGGGGGAGGGCATTAGGTGCCCAGGAGGACATCTTTATCCTCAGCCCATCTCTCTCCGCGCAACACAGTTCCCTCTCCGCCCCAACGCCCGCTCAGGTCGCTCAGCTGTCACTGTTTAGTCCTGGAATGACAGGCGTCTGGGACTCCGTGAGTCTAGTCACATTCAAGGCCACTGAGCTTAGCACCTCTGAGCTCCTGCCCCACTCCCTCTGCCCCAGTCGCTAATTTTATTGACACGTAAAAGGCATGTTGCTGGCAGGGGGTGGGGGGTAATAACTGAAGGCAAAGTGGGGAGCAGATGGGCAGAAGGGGCCCCAAGAGGGAGGTGGAAATGGAATGGGAGGGAGAAGATGGGGACTCCTGGAGCCACAGCCAAGGACACCTAGAGAGCTACACTCTCTGGGGGGATGGAGGCCAGAGAGATTGGAACTGGAATTTCAGGCCTCAATCAGACAAGAGGCCAACTGAAGACAAAATGCTAAGAGAAGGGGAGATTATTTCCCATCTACCCTGAGGCAGGACCAAGGATGTAGCAGGATGGAAGGAGGTTAGATGGCAGAAAGGACTGGCATCCTTCTCTCCTATCTCTGCCCTAGCCCCCGTCCTTCCTCTTGAAGGTGACTCCTGCCTGCTGGGCCTTTTACTACAGAAATAGCCCTTTCCCTGAAGAATCAACCTAGATCTTGCCTTTCTCTTTCTTTTTTCTTGTTAAAATGAGAACAGAAAATGTAGGCCTTTGTAATTCTCCCCACCCCCATGCCTACCTGAGCCCACCCCTCAAATCCTGGATCTCAGCCTCTCTCCAGTCCTAAGGAGATAACCTGGGGGTTAAGAAAGAATGGAGAGGAGGGCATTGGGGTTGGAGCCTTTTATAGGGTGGCAGGGCAGGAAGCCCTCAAACTTAGACAGTTGATACTCTTTCTAAGGCTATAGGATAGCCATTAAAGAGGAGTATTTAAAACTTTTTTTTTTTTTTTGTAGAGACATAGAGTCTCACTTTATGGCCCTCGGTAGAGTGCCGTGGCATCACACAGCTCACAGCAACCTCCAGCTCCTGGGCTTAAGCGATTCTCTTGCCTCAGCCTCCTGAGCAGCTGGGACTACAGGCGCCCGCCACAGCACCCAGCTATTTTTTTGTTGCAGTTTGGCTGGGGCTGGGTTTGAACCCGCCACCCTCGGCATATGGGGCCGGCGCCCTACTCACTGAGTCACAGGCACCGCCAAGGAGTATTTAAAACTTTTAACAGCCAGTACTCTATGAGGCCGAGGTGGGTGGATCCCCTGAGCTCAGGAGTTCAAGACTAACCTGAGCAAGACTGAGACCCCATCTCTAAAAATAGCTGGGTGTTGTAGTGGACACCTGTAGTCCCAGCCCCTCAGGAAGCTGAGGCAAGAGAATCACTTGAGCCCAAGAGTTTGAGGTTGCTGTGAGCTGTGATGCTACAGCACTCTACTAAGGGTGACAAAGTGAGACTGTCTCAACAAAAGTAATTAAAAACAAAAAACCTGACCAGTAAACTCAGTGCCATGGCTCACACCTGTAATCCTACATTCAAGGCTGCTGAGCTTAGCACCTTTAAGTGCTAAGTGGATTGCTCAGTTCAGAAGTTTGAGACCATCCTGAGCAAAAGTGAGACCCCATCTCCACTAAAAATAGAAAAACTAGCCAGGTATTGTGGCGGGCGCCTATAGTCCCAGTTACTCTGGAGGGAGGCTGAGGCAAGAGAATCGCTTGAGCCCAAGACTTTGAGGTTGCTGTACTCCCTCAGGCCTCCCCCCACTCCATGGTAGGGGGGCGGCGGGAGACAAAAACTCTGTCTCAGAAAAAAAACAAGACTTTTAACATAGAATTACCACAAAGCACATCAGTGCATGGGGAGGGGTGAAAGGTGGAGAAACGTGGATTACAACAGGGAATGAGGAAACTTTGGAGGGTAATGGCCACGTTCATTCTCTCGATTGTGGAGGAGCATATACTTGTTAAAACTTATTGAATTGCACACTATAAATATGTGCAGTTGATTTGAAACCCCAACAAAATTTGAAAAGTACCACACATTTTCTACCCCATTCTTCCCTTTATTAATCTATGAGAAGCCTTGACAAATGTGTGCCCTTGGTAGAGAAGGGATGTTGTGATTCCTGGTACAAAGTGGCAATTCTCTTGCTTTGGCCTCCTCCCACTCCATTCAGTGTAAATGAAAGTGTCTGAGTAGCTCTGGGGGCTGAGTCATGGCCCTCCTCACTTTGGGAGCCTAAGTCAGCCTGGACACCTGGTGGTTCCAATATATCTGCTCAGCTCAGTGCCCAGAGCTGGTATCTCAGGAAGAAGGGGGCCAGGCACAGGCTTTGTCTAGGGAAGGTGTTGACTGTGGCAGACTCCCCTGCCCCCTGCAGCCTGAGCGGGGCACTGCAGCTCCTAGGTGGTTAGTGCAGAGAGAGGTCTGACAGGTTCTGGGCACAGTACTGCAGGAAGTTGAAGTCAGGAACTGGGAAGGGCACACGGGACCACTTTTTGGCCTGTATCCGCCCATTAGGGGTGTGCAGCAGCATGCTCCGGACTCTGAGCACTGGTAGCTTCTCTGTCTTGTAGATCATCTGTAGACCCCAGTCCTGGGGGTGGGGACAGAGAGGGCAGGGTGTAGGTCTCTACCCTCAGATTGGGCTTCTCTCTTCAAACTGGAATTCTGTGAATACAGGGCCTGCATCTCTCACCCGAGACAGAGGGTTAGTGTCTCCATCACACCATGGGCCCCCTTAGGAACAGTACTGTCTCAGAGGGCTCCTGGGGAAGCGTTGTCTCCCCATCCCAGTGAAGGCTCCCTGAGGGCCTCTGAAGACTGGGGCTGAAAGCTCTGGGGCCTCACCTGTGGCCCAAGTACTTGCCTCCCCACAGTTCCTGCAGTGAATGGCACCCCCAGGCTTCCAGTCCTTGAAGACTCTGTCGATGACCACAGGCTCCTGGGAGACGGTATAGTAGATCCTGGAGAGGAATGGGGATGGCCCCAGCCCTCATCAACCACCTCCCCAGCCCCAGATCCCATGCCCTCTCGCTGGCTGAGGACTCGGGCCTTCCCAGGGCAAGGAAGTCCAGTCTTCAGTAAGTTCTGCTTCTGCTGCCTCCATCGCACCCTCTCTTCTGTCCAAGTTCAGGCCTGAGCAGCACCTACAGGATGATCTTCAAGCTCCTCCTGATGGATTGCCCTGTCTCCAGCCTTACTCTCCAAATAGTTCTTCCACTAACTGCTAAGAGTGATCTAAAAATCTGCCCTGACATTCCTATGCTCAAAATCCATCCAAAATTCCTAATGAGGTGCCTTTAAGATAAAGGCTAAACTTTGAGGTCTGACCTTCAAGATCTAGCCTGTCTCCTTATGGATCTCGTTATTCAGTCCCTTCCACTCTGGTCACTTAGAGTTACCCTGTCTCCTGCTTCCCTTTTTCCTGCCTGCAGTCATCTTCTACTCACCTTCTCCCATTCAAACCTGGCCCTTCATTGAGACCTATCTGAGATGCTGTCTCCTCAAATGAGAGTACCAATGTGGAGGTCCTTGGGACAGTGTCCTGGCACAGCACACAAGTGGATGCCTAATACATACTGACTTAATGAATTGAGGATGGGGACGGTTACTGTCTAGGAGACAGAGGATGGGGTATGGCTCAGGGACAGCCAGCTTCTCTTGATATCCTCAGAGCAGGTAGGGCCAGGGGGCCAGCGCATGGCCTCTCAGAATTTGAAAACTGAATTCCAGTTCTCATTCAACCACATAAGGCTGTGTGAACTTGGGCAAACCTCTTTGAGCCTCTGTTTCCTCACCTATAAAGTGCGAATCACTATAAAACCTGTCTAACCAGAAATATTGTGAAAATGCAAAATCATTATTTGTGAAAATGCTTCTTTGCCTCCCAATGTCTCAAAGCACTGTGTGTAACAGATTCTTGGTCTCCATCCCACGCCTCTTCCCCCAATCCTGACAGCCCCTTCCACAAGTCTCACGAGAAGTTGGGGTTCACATTGACGTGGTGGGCGCCCTCCACCTTCCGCAGGTCACTCCCGTAGCCCACAGCCACCATGCAGTTGATGCAGAGTAGCTGCACGTGCTCTGCTGGGAATTGCTGCCTCCGAGCCTCCCGCTGGGCCGCCTGGGCTGCCCGCTTGGTAAGGGCTGCCCGCTGCAGCTCCTGGATCTGGGGTGGGAGAGGACACCTGGATATGGCTGGGACCTAAGAGAATGCTCCCAAGAGGCAAAGGGCTCCCAAAGCCTCAGATTATTTGTCTCCAGAAGGGACTTCCCTTAGCCCTCCATGGAGCTTTCAGAAGCAGCTCTGTGGAAAAGAATATTATGGAGACAGAGACAACAGTAGAAGGGGGCAAATCCTTGCTGAATCCTTGTCCCATTTTGGAGGATTTCAGGCAAAGCTCCTTCTTTGAACCCGTCACAGGACATCATTAATAATTATGCTAGGACAACAGGGAAACCACCTAGCCAAGGCTGGCTAATCGTGATCCTTCCTCAGGGCCACTACAGTAGATGTCCTGGTTCTGAACTTATGTGGTATGTGTCTTTGTTTCTGCTCTGCCTGGTTCCAGAAAGGCTATAAGGCAGTTCTCAAGATACACAAAGTATCTAATAGCAAGGATAAATTCAAAGCCATAGGCAAGTCCTGTTCCCAAGGCTTTTTGGAGACTAGCCATTGCCTTCCCTGGCAGTCCCACCCCTGGCCTCTGGCCTCCTTCTATTTACACCTTCCTCAGATGGCCCAAGTTAGCCCTGAGAGGTAGAGGGCCTAGGAGAATGCCTGTGTTAGAGACCTGCTAGCAGAGCTCCCTCAGGCCCCTTCCTTCCCTGCAGTGTGCGCCAGCACCAGACCTTGGCCTGGTATTCGGCCTGGTCCATCTTCTGCACAGCAGCCACTGCCTGCTCCATCAGGGTCTCCAGTTCCTCGTTGGTCAGCTCCCGCCGTAGCTCCCGGCTGCCTTCAGCTGCTACAAATGAGTACACACTCTGACCGGCCCGGGCACGGCCCCTTGCCTAGGGAGGGTGAAAAGGAGGGGTCTGAGTGGGGCTGGGGTCCCACACAGGATTCTACAAGGGCCATTTTAGGGAGGGGGGTGTTTGGGCACCTGGACCATGGAAATCTCATTGGTCAGGAGCCCATAGCGCACCACAACATTGCACTGGGGGATGTCCAGCCCTTCCTCTGCCACACTCGTGGCCACTAGAAGGTTCAGGATGCCAGCCCGGAACTTCTGGATTACTTCTTGCTGGTTTCTCTAAGGGAGAGGCAGGGAGTAGAAAGAGGCTGGTGTATGAGGTGGCTTCAGGCCTACTCACCTGCCAGAACAGCCTCTCTTGGTTCCGTTCTTACTCACAACCTTGGCCTATATCTCCCTAGGGACCTTGAATCCCATCTCTATCCCCAAGTACCCCCCAGGTCTTGACCTTCTTCCCAGGTAACCATCCCCTATCTCGCCTAAGGTCTCTTAAGGGAAGCTGCCTCTCTACTATCAGGACAATTCCAAGGTCCCATTCTTTTCCCACAAGGCCCTCCAGATTCCTAATCCCCTGCCCAGAGGAACTATATCACCAGTCTTTCCCTAAAGACTCCCAAGCATTTGCCCTTCTGACTTCCAGGGCCCTCCAGACTGGGGGAACCTTCAGTACTGGAGATCTCAGCGTCCAACCCTCCCTCCCAGCTCTCTACCCCTCTGCCTGAGGATATTCAACCTTCTCTCTCCCCCAGGGTCTCCCAGCCTACATCTCTCTATACAAAAAAACCCTGTCCTCCTCCTTTCCTAGGGAGACATAGTGCCAGTATCTTTCCCCAAAGCCCACACCTGGGTCATATGGGTTCTCTGGCTGCTGTTCCCAGCCCCAATCAGCAGCTGGGCCCTGATGTCCACCATCTGCAGACCTGGCTGCTGCTGGAGCCAGAGCAGGAGGGAGTGAGCACTCTGGCGGGTGCGGGTGAAGATGATACCCTGGGGACTGTCAGGTTTCCCAAACTGCTCCTTCAGGATCCTTTCCAGCACCTTCAGTTTCGGATTCTCTGGGCCATGAGTTGCTAAGTGGGCCAGTTCGTTCTTGTTATCTGCCCCCAAACCCCAAAACAGAGGCACAGGATTCAGGTCTGGGCAGGAGATGTTCACAGGAATGGGACTGCAGGAGTACAGAGGGGCTACTGGAAGGATACCTGCTCCTGCTTGGTTCCCCAGAGCAGGTACCAAGAGCATATTTAAGGACACCCTACTGCCACACCCACTCTGGAGGCGGGCTTTACACCAGGGGCACATGGTACAGAATTTTGCTCACAGACCTCAGACCAGCATCCCGCTTTAACTCAGCCACAAAGGTGACCGCAAAGTTCATGCTGACCTCTGCTACCCAGAGGCTACACCTCAGGTCTGTTGAGCCTCAGCCAATGCTGAGGCCTTCAGCCTTAAATTCACTCTCTGACCTTCAGCCTCACTTTTCCAGTCTAAAGGAACCACACACTTGAGGCTTTCAGGGGCCATTCCAATACATGTTCTTCTTCTTTTTTTTTTTTTTTTAAATAGAGACAGGGTCTTACTTTATCGCCATGGCATCACAGCTCACAGCAACCTCCAACTCCTGGGCTTAGGCGATTCTCAGCCTCCTGAGTAGCTGGGACTACAGGCACCCTCCACAGAGCAGGGCTATTTTTTTTTTTTTTTTTGCAGATTGGCGGGGGCTGGGTTTGAAACCCCCACCCTTGGTGTATAGGGCCGCCCTACCCACTGAACCACAGGTGCTGCCCCCAATACATGTTCTTTTAAAAAATCTTTGTCAATGACGTCAACTAGTTTTTACAATTATGCAAACTTTCACAAATGAAGAAATTGTCACAGGCTCCCAGTACCCTCACTGGCACCTTGCCATGCTGCGTGGGCACCTGAACCTTGGCTGGACTCTGACTGCTGGTCCAGTTCCCATCACCCTGCCCGGGTACCCGCCCTCACCATTGAACAGTGCCAGCAGCCAGCGTTCGGCATACAAGACTTGGGTTTTAGTGGTACGTTCCCTGTCGTAGAAATCCTGTAGCGTGGCCAGGGAGTCCACGGCGCGGACCGTGTCATGTATGAGCAGCGCGTCATTGTAGCGCCGCAGGTGAAGCGCGTACACTCGCCGCTCCTGGAGCCCGTCCTCTGCGGCTACGTGCAAGGAAGCCGGGTTGGGGAGGCCCACTGCCTCTGCACTGTCCCACACTGCTCTGAAAGCCCTGCCTCACCCAGCCCAGCCCCAGCAACTTTACCTCGGAGGACCCCTCTTACCATCCCGGCTCAAGTCCACCACCTGTTGCTCGTAGGTCTGCATCCCAAAGTCCCGGCTCAGGTGAGGCATCCCCAAGCGGTCATGGACTTGGTCCATGAGCTTTTTTAGCAAGTCCCCAAATGGATCCTGGATGAGAGGAGTGAAGGTTTAAGGGAGTTCTCACTCACTAGAGGAGGGGCATCCAGTGGAGTGCTGACCCCTACTTGCCCCGCACGGCAACTGCTGTTGCCCATCTGTCCAGAAGCTGGCTGGCTGTAGGCAGGAGACAGGTTCCAGCACCCACCTCCTGTCCTCTCACCTACTCTATGCCCCAGTCCTCTGGTCTGGACACAGTGATGCCTAGTTCTTGTCCAGCCCTGTCATAGCAGATTCCAGGCAGTGTCTCCATTAAGGAGAGGGTTTGGTACAGACTCAGTTCAAAGTGTCAGGCTTTATAGTTTGCAGAGCACTTCACAGCATGTCAAAGGCTTTGACAGATACTCTGAGTAAATCCATACAGCAGGATGTGGCCCTGGGCTGTATATACCCCATTTCACAGAAAGGACAAATGGAGGCTCAGAGACATAACCAAGTGCCCTGAAGTCACAAAGCCAGGGAGGGTGGAGTCAGGGCCCATGCCTAGGTTCACACCAGACCCCACTCCTGTCCCCCGGCCCTCCCCTCACACACCTGGCTGCGCCTGTGGCAGAGGTCATACTGTTTGCAAGGCTGTTGGTTGTACTCATGTAGCAGGGAGCAGGGGCTCTGAGGTGACATGATGCGCCACGTGTCCAAGTTGGCACACAGCTGGGGGCAACAGAGAGGCTTCACTGAAAAGGGAGGTCTGAGGGACAACAGGCAGACCTTTGGGTTAGGATAGATCCCAGCTAAGAACAGAAGAGCCTGAGGCAGGGCCATCAGGGGTGCAGATTCATTTACTCAGCAAATGTTTATTGCTGCCGGCTCTGTGCCAGTACTGTTTCAGGCACGGGAATTCAGAGAAATCTGGGTTGGCCGGGCGTGGTGGCTCACCCCTCTAATTCTAACACTCTGGGAGGCCAAGGCAGATGGATTGCCTGAGCTCATGAGTTTGAGACCAGCCTGAGCCACAGCAAGACCTCGTTTTTTTGTTTGTTTTTGTTTTTAGAGACAGAGCCTCATTTTGTTGCCCTCGATAGAGTGCTGTGGCATCACAGCTCACAGCAACCTCCAGCTCTTGGACTTAGGCAATTCTCTTGCCTCAGCCTCCTGAGTAGCTGGGACTACAGGCGCCCGCCACAACGCCTGGCTATTTTTTTGTTGCAGTTTGGCCAGGGCCGGGTTTGAACCCGCCACCCTCAGTATATGGGGACAGCACCCTACTCACTAAGCCAAAGGCACCACCCACAAGACCTCATTTCTAAAAATAGCCGGGCATTGTGGCAGATGCCTGTAGTAGTCCCAGCTACTTGGGAGGTTGAGGCAAGAGAATCGCTTGAGCCCAAGAGTTTGAGGTTCCTGTGAGCTGTGATGCCACAGCACTCTACCCAGGGCGACAAAGTGAGACTGTTTAAAAAAAAAAAAAAAGAAAAAAAAGAAATGTGGGTTGGAGAGACAGATAATAAACCAGGAAAGAGTAACAGAATGAGACAGTTTCAGGTGGTGTTAACAAGCTCTGCAGGAATAACCAGATGATACAGAAGAGAGCAGAGTGGATGATCAGGGCTGCTCTGCAGAGGTGGCATTTAAGCTGTTCACCTTAACAGCTTGAATGACAAGAGGGAGGCAGGTAAAGTTCAAGAGGAAGGGCAAAGGGAATGGTAAGTGCAAAGGTCCTGAGATGCAAACCAGCCTTACATTTTGAAGAGACAGTAAGGCCAGTGAAATCAAGAGGGGAAGGTTGGGGGGAAATGAGGTCAGAGAAGCAAGAGGGGTTAAGTCACTTGGAATTTTGTAAACCAGGGTAGAGAGCTGGGTGCTTATTCCATATGCCAGAAGAAGCCACTGGAGGTTGGACCCCACCAGGGAAAGGCTGGGTAGGGCTGGTGGGAAGGGGTAGAGTCAAGGCAGGCAGGGAGGTGGTCCCGGATGGCCTGGTGGTGGGAGGGCCACAGGGGCCAAACTGACCTGCAGGATGTGGTTCTTGGCCCCATCGAGCTTTGAGGCACCACCTGTGCCTGGGGAGGCTGTGAGACCCAGCACTTGAGGTAGGGATGGTGCCCTCTGGAGTTTGTGCTCTAGGTACCGGTTCAGGATGACATTATAGACAGTGTCCTTATGAGTGTGGTGACACTCATCTACCACGAGCAGGGAGAAAGCTGGGGGCACAGGAGTTAGGCTGTGACTGATGTTTGCAAAGCCCCCTTCCTGTAACTTTGCTTGTCATAGTCCCTGCAACTCTTCCAAGAATCCCTTCTTCCCTCCACAAGTTGCAGCTGGGCCAGAATGGTTTACCTCCATTTTACAGATTAGTAGACTGAGACTCAGCTAGGGGAAGGGACTTGCCCAAAAAACTGCACTATAGCCTGGTGTTTCTACTAGCATGTGTGCTGGGTGTGGTATGGTGAGTAGAACCTCTCACTCCCACAAAACACCTTTGCTAAAAGAAGTGCCCCAGGTGCCCATCCTTTTTCCCCTGCCCAAGGCCCTCACCCGTGAGCTCCACGTGCTCCTCCTCCTCAGGGCTGGTCATTGCCATCTGCAGCAGCTCAGCTGTGCAGATGAGCAGGTCATGGCTCCGGGCCAGGTGGCCAAAGCCAGCACGTGACCCCATATCTCCACTGAGGGTTACCATCGTCCAGCGTCCGTCCAACATGCGGCTGAACTCTTCGCCATGCTGGGTCACCAGGTGCACCTGGGGGTGGAGAATGAGATGGGGAGAGAATACTGGCTCCAGGGCTGGGGGAGGGGTGGAGTGGGGAACGGGAGCGGTAAGGTAACCCTCAAGACATAGCTGGGTCTTGAGGTGGGGTGAAAGGACAGGTGAGCTGAGGGATGAGCACAACAGCTCTGGAGTTCTGGAGAGGCACCTGAGACTTGCTGAGTAGAGGGCTGACAACTCACCCTGTTTACCAACACAACCACCTTAGCTCTGTCCACAGTCTCTAGATGCCTCTTGGCCACGTAAGCAGCTGCCCGGGTCTTTCCAGCACCCGTGGGCAGCCATATGATGATATTCTTGCCCTCCAGGGCAGGCATGATTACCTCCCACTGGTAGGGTCGCAGCTCCATCCTGGAAATAGCAGGGGACTTGCACCCACTCCCTGCCCCAACCTCCTGGCCAGACCGGTCTGGTGTAAAGAAGTCTACTTACGACTCCACCCCTCTTAAGGGCGGGCCGGGAACCCTTCAGACCCAACAGGTACCTGCTCTGGCCAAGACAAAGGAGAAACACCGGCTACTGCCTGACACCTGACCCCTACCCCAGCTGGGTCTCACCTTTACCACTGGTGGGACTTGAGCCCCGCTTGGCATAGCCCTCTAGGGGGAAGCTGCTGAGTGCAGCTCAGACAGTAGGAAAAAGAAACTGAAACCAAGGGGAGGAGCCAGCCAAGCTGAATGAGCAATCTTTCTGTTCCTAGAAAAGGAACCATGTGTGCTAATGGGGAAGCACTCTTTCACTGCTCCATGTATAGGGTATAGAACCCTCTGTGCCTTTTACAGTCAATTGTAACCATATCTGTCTAGGTTAAGGTTAAAGCAAGAGGTTCTGACCCCTGCTGCCCCTGGAATCTGGACCAACAAGAGGTGGGGGGCTGTAACCAGGCAGGAGCCCAGGACTAGGCATGAGGCTTGCTGGGGAGAGGAGTCCCAGTGCAGCCTGAGACTTAATAGGCCAGGCTGCTCAGGCTGAGACTATACTGAAGAAACAAGCACACACAGAGAAAAAAAAGAGCTTTATTGTTCCCTCCAAGCCATTAATGCCAGGAAAGGAATGGTCCCCAGGCCCCCCACCCCTGGGGGACAGACTGATAAAACAGTTCAGGGCAGTTGTGGCCCCTGCAGTCCAGGCTGAACTTCCAACCCCCAAGGCCCAGTCACTCAAGATTAGCAGTTCTGGCTCTCAAAACTGGAAACAGCCACCTGGGTCGGGCGTAGGACTCCAAGCCTCTTTAGCTCTGTAGGGAACAGGTCTGGGAGCCACCAGGGCTGGGCAGGATTCATTCTCTGGCCACCAGCCACTCTAGAGGGGCTAGGCCCCAGACTTGGGAGACCTCTCAGACATAGTAGAGGCTGGGACAGGACTGCAGGCTTAGGATGCCTGAGGGTCCAGAAAGGGCGGCGGGATCAGGGCCTAGAGGGCCCCTGGCTGGAGTGTCTCAAGCTGAGAGTTGGGACCTGGGGCCCAGGGCACCCTATGAATCAGATCAGATCCTAGGTGGAGACATTCCAAGTCAGGGCTGTGGTCCAAAGCTGGGGACTACTTGTCAATGAGCCCTCCCTCCTTGAGCTTAAAGTAGAAGAACTTCTCCAGGGCACTGGCGCAGCGGCAGTACTCGCTGTCTGGTGGGTTGTACTCCCGGCAGTTGGCAATAACCCGTTGCAGGTCAGCCACAAAGAGCTTCCGGGTCACGTAGTAGCGGCTGCGCAGCCGCTCCGTCATCGTCTTCAGGTCTGCAGCAGCAGGAGAGGAGCACAGCTCTCAGAGGTAGAGAGCAGCTAGCCTGACCCTGGGGAGGGCCCCAGGAGCTGCATGGCCCAGGGAAGGCAGGAATAGGAGTTGATTTGAAGGCAAAAGAGGAGGGCAGGGAATGGAGAGTGCTCACCAATGGGGAAGCGGATGACCTCGTAGTAGTCAGGCGCCTCTGACTTCTTCACAGGTTCCATGAAAGGCCAGGCACTGGGGTGCGACTGGAGAAAAGGGCCAAGCTGGGACAGCCCTGCTGTGCCAATGCATGGCTCCCACCCACCCTAGACTGGGTAGTAAAGCAACAGGTGCTGGAACCCCAGAACAGGACTTGTTCTCCCCACCTTAATCTGGGCCAGCAAGTTTTTGAGTGTTGTGTAGAGCTGGTCAGGGTCCTTCAGCTCCTTCCTGGCATGAGAGACACCAAGTCTGAGGCTCTGGGTCCCTCTGCCCACCCTCTCCATCTCTGCTCCCTTGACAAAACACTCACCCCTTCTCCTTCCCCAGTGGCTTCCAGCCTGTCTCTCCTGCAAAGTAAGGAAAACATCCCTAAGAACACCTGTCCCCTAAGCAGCATGCCCTCCGGCCCCCACAGCCAAGTCCCCTGCTCACGAATGCCAGGGACACTCTCCACAGGGATCTGCCTCACACCCTCCTTGAAGCAGCTGAGCCCTGGGTAGACCTTGCGAATCTGAGCCTGTTTGCGCTCAATCAACTTCTTGATGATCTGAGGGGAGGAAAGGTCTGAGGGGCCAACTCCAGCCGGAGTTAACAACCCGTCCCAGGGCCACAGTCAGAGTTCACAGTGGCAAAAACCACACTGCACTGCCACCAAATCCAATGCTCCCCTCCTTCTCCTACAAGGCAGAGCAGGAACCAAGACCCTGGCCCATCCCCTCCCCCCCACGCGCACACACAGTACAGGTCTACACGTGTGTGCACACCCTCCACCAAACGCCCTATGGACGCATACACATGCTCACAACCTCCTTCTGCTTCTTGATGATGTGGGACAGCTCCGTGTAGGGGATCCGGGGGTTCAGCTCACACTCCATCAGTGTTGCTCCCTCATAGTCCTTGATGTAGCCCAGGTAGCGGCTCTTGGGGACCTTGATGTCCTTGGAGAAGCCCTGGGGAGTTGATAGTTGACCTAACCCATCAGCAAGTATTTTCCAACTTTCCTAGCACCACCCCCCAACCAGGAGAATCTGTAGGGCAGTGGACATTATGTCCCTTCTTCCCTTCTGAACCTCCTGTGGCACTGCAAGGGCTCAATCTGTCCCTAGAAAGCTTCTAGGTCAGTTGTCCCATCTCAATTCACCCCCAATAGGCTCCCAGTTCTCTTGGCTTGCCCAATTGGCCCCCAGGCCTTATTATTCACTAGAGTAGCAGGAGGGAAGATGATGCGCATGAAGGTCTTCCTCACAGGTGTCAGGTGGAACAGGGGACACAAAAGAACTCCTGCTCCATCCATAGCAAGGGGCTGGACAGTTGACCCCTGGCTCCAGGCAAAGGATAACCTGCTTTTTGAAGTAGCCGATGGCATACTCGTCAGCATAGGTGAGGAAGTAGAGAATGTTGTGTTTGATGTGATACTCCTTCAGGTGGTTCATCAGGTGGGTCCCATAACCCTGCAGGGAAGGGAGCAGGGCTTATGGGGTAAAGAGATAGGCCAGGCACCAGAGCGGTCTCAGTAAGACCCAGAGCTGAGAGGAGGGGATTGGAGAGGAGGTGGGGAAGAGTGAGGGGATCCATGGGGCAACCAGAGGAGGAAGGGGATTCATGAGGAGCAAAGTAAGTTCTAAGCACTTGCTCTGGGCCAGGTATGTCACTTGCTACTTTACAGGCTGATTTTCAAGTTAACCCAGGAGGTAAGTATCATTACCTCTATCTTACAGAAGAGAAAACCAAAACACAGCTATGTTAGGAAATGTGTCCAAATTCAGGCAGGGTCAGGTCCAAATCCAACACAGAACATTGATTACCAGTCCTGGGCTCAGAGCTGGGAGAGTGGGGAGGGGAGTTGCAGAGACCTGCTCATGGCAGCATCTGAGCCCTGAAGAGGCACTGTCTCTCACACATCAGGACCAAGCGGGCACCAACAGATCCAGGATATGTGACACAGGGGAGTGAGAGACCCTGCATATGGGTCTATTGTGACAATTAGAGGACATAAGCCAGGACTATCAGCACAGGGATAAGGTAATGATTACTCATTCCTCAGTGTATGTAAATGTCCTCGTGATGAAGAAACCACAAGTCCACAGGTCCGATGTTGCTGATTCTTGGCTGATTAGTCAACAGGCTAATGGGTTAGGCTGTTTTCCTAACCGAGTTATCCCAGTACAACTGCCACCTTGTAAGGATGTGAGGAACTGGCCACTAAGGAAAAAAGGGCTGGAGGCTGCTGCCTCACACACCCCACTGCCCTGACCTGGTCCACACTCAAAAGTGGGCAGGAGCAGGGCCAGGCGCTAAGCTCACCTTGACCTGCTCATTTGAGGTGACAGCACAGAAGACAATCTCCGTGAAGCCCTGGGTGGGGAACATGCGGAAGCAGATCCCACCAATGACCCGCCCATCCTTGATCAATGCCAGAGTCTTGTGCTTCCTAAGAGAGAAGAGGCTTGTCACAGGCCCTACCTGCCCCCACTGCTTCCCAGGTCCCCACATCTGAAGGTGTGAGCTGTACTCAGGGCTGGGAACTGATGTTGGGGCTCAGAAATAGTGAGAAGGGGCCCCCAATTTTGAGGGCTGGGGAGGCCAAGGAGGAAAGGCCCTGGGTGTGGTGCCATGAGGTAGGGGTTCGCCTGGTAACGCACGGGTCAAAGACGAGGCGGGCAATATACTCCTTGGGCATGCGTGGCAGCTGGTGGGAGAAGACATTCTGCAGCCCCACGAGCCACAGCAACACCCGCCGGTTGGCCTTGGGTGTCAGTGAGTTGCCGATGACATGGAACTCAATGATGCCTCGGCGTTCCTCCAGGCGGGCTGTCTCATCCCGGGCTGCATTGGCTGACAGCAAGCTTGTCTAGGCCCAGAAGAGAAGCAGTGAGCTAGGGCCTCAGGTAGGTGGGTAGGGCCCCTCCCCTACTAGTCAGCAGGCTAGGTGGGTAGGGCCCCTCCCCTACTAGTCAGCAGGCTAGCCACTCACCTCAGGCCCCAGCATGGCAGCAGGGTCAGTGATGGTCAGCATGACCTCATTGACCAGCTCCATGGGGATGTCACCCATGACACGGAGCCGCTTAGCATCCTCCAGGGTCAGGTTCTCTGGGAGCTTCCTCTTCTCACCTATTGGGGAGGTTGGCAAGGTTGCCCATGAAAAGCAAGAGAGGTTGGGAGAGGGGTGAACAGAGTCAAAGGTCAGGGGTCAAGTACCCACCTGGCATGGGCTCGGCCCCTGAAGAATCCAGACTCAGGGAGCTGGTGCTGCTGCCACCCATGGTGGGGCTGAAGATGGGGGCACTGGAAACAACCGTAGCACTGACCGTGGCTAAGAAGATGTGAGGGATGAGGGGATCAAAGCTGTTGGCAGGTCCCTTAACAAGATCTCGGTCCTCTGACCGAGCAAAGCCCTCCTGCATTTTCTCACTGCTACCATTCCTGGTCCCCCTCCCACCCAGGGTAGAGCCTGAGGTCACACATACCCGGCCGGGGCACCAGCTGTGTCCCCTCTGAGGGTGGCATGGTGAAGCCTGACTCCCAGATTGGAGAGTTTGCCCCATAGATCTCCTCCTCCAGCATAGACAGAAATCTGTAGAGAAGGCACAGTCTGTCCCATAACTCTGTCCTACAACCAAGGGTGAAGCCTGGGCCGGGCACCAGAGGGACTGCAGGCCAGAGACAGACCCTGCTCTTAGGGAACTGGGAGCCTAAAAGAGGAGACAGCTTCTGGGAAGCCCTAATCTGCAGGGGGAGGCACAGGCTCTTGCCTTCTGTGGACCTCAAACTGAAAGTAGATCTCCAGGGAAGAGGTCACAAAGGCCAGTTTTGCTATGCTTCATGGCACAGCTGATGCCCAGGCAGGGCAACATGTTACCTTAAGTCCCCTCACTCCCCACAGCATCGAACAGGCTCAGAATCCACCCCCATAAAGGCTTTTTGAACAGCAGTTTAAAATGGGAGAAAAGTATGGCAGAACAGAGGAAAACTATAAAGAACAGACTAGAAGAGGAGTGGAAACTGATTTCACCTCAAGTGTAAGCTCTGGTTCTTGGGCTACTATGGTGGGAAGGATTCTGAAGTCGTGTCCAGGCCCCCACGGGAAGCAATTAGTAACGTCTGCCAGGGGCATGGGAGGGGGTAGCGTTAGCTTGGGCCATGTACCTGCCATCCCCAGACTAGTATGTGCAAAGGCAAATACTAGCAAGTTGCTTCTGGGCCATGGGCAAGTCTGCCAGGTAGACACCCAGATCCCAGAAGGCCCATGGAGGGAGAGGAGGGACCAATCCAGGAAGCCTTCCTGGAAAAAAGGGGACAACAGCGAGGATGTGAACTTGGGGCAAAATCCCAATAGGCCAGAATGAGCCTTACTTGGGGAAATGAGTGAGAATGAGGGTCCTCTTCTCAGGTACCAGCTTGTCCTTCTCCACTCGGAACTTTTCCAGCAGCTGCCGACGGGTAACAGTGAAGATGGATCGGAGAAGGCTTCGTCCAAATACATGAGTGGTTTCGTAGCGGGGAAGGCTGTCACAGCTCTGGGGCACATGGCAATAACACAGCCATCTGGGGTGGGGGAGTTGGGGCGGTGGTAGGTGAGGATGGAAAATTACTGAACCCAGTCTAGGCCTATAATCCTCCCCCAATTTGCACCTGGCTGGGCCTACCTGGTGTAATTGACCTTGTAGGTAGCCACATCCTCAGCCTGAGACCTCTGCCGAAATTGGGCAGGTGTTTCAAGCTTCCAGTAGTTAAGACAGAGCAGGAACATCTTTGACAGCTCAAACATCGTTTGTCGCTCCCGGGGAGCCAGATGACTAAACTTGTACTGCACAAAGTTCAGCACACCCTGAGAAGCAGTGTGAGGGGGACAGAACCAGCAAGGAGGCATGAGCAGCCAGAAGTGGCTTCTTATCCAAGGGATGCTCCCTGAGGGCAGGGACAAGGCTCTCTTCTCACTCTGGGGCCCTCTGAGAGGGGAGAGATGCCTTCCCGCTATTCCCATGCTTATCCTGAGGTTAGCATAAAATACCCTCCCTTCTCTGAGAGTCTCCCCAGTTCTCAGCTTGAGAGAGATGGACAACACAGGCTTCCCCTCCTCAAAGCTACTCCCAATTCCCTTATGACTTTCCCCAGCCCACCTGCTCAATATTAGGCTTCTCAAATGGAGGGCTGCCCAGGGACCCCTCCACCACGGGCCGGGTCATCTGCAGGATGCATTTCCGCAGGAGCTAGAGGGGAAAGCAAGGTGCAGGGGGTAAGAGGGCAGGGCTCAGAGCTGCAGACCCCCACCACCACCTCACCCCCTTCAGTCACACTCTCCTTCAGCGCAACCTCACCTTGAAGAGGTAGAAATAGACCTGTTTGGTGTCTGTGTCCTCCTCCTTGTGAACAGACATGAACAAATTCTCCACATCCACCACCATCCCCAGCAGCCGGTTAATCTCATCCTCTGATACATTCTCCAAGTGGGACACATGGTCAGCTGCAAGACAGGTGGTAGAGTTGGAAGAATGGAAAGAAGAGATCAACAAAGCTCCTGCCCCTCTTCATAGCCAGCCAAGATATACCCTCTGTCCGTCCCACCATTGTGACCAACGGTGAGACTGATTGCTCCTATAACAGCCTTTTGGTTGCCTTCACCTTTTCTGGGCTGCCAGATTTCTCCTGCCTTGGGGAATATACACCCTCAACCCAATACCTCTAGGAGGCATCTTTAGTTTTTCAGAGATGAGGCTTTGTGGCACTTAAGTCACCATTAAGTAGGACCCAGCACCTGCCTCTCCCACCTCCAGCTTCAAGGGCGCTGCCTGCCTTACCCAAGGGGTGCTCACAACTGCGGCACAACTCGCTCAGGTTGGCAGCTGGCTGCTGCAGATCCATGCGGGGTGCTGTGGGGGGCTTGGGGTTTTTCCAGCCATTACACTTACAGGTTTCATTGGTCTGGAAGCAGAAGGATCAGTCAATGACCTGCACCTCTGGGGCAGGAGCCCTTCCTCGGCCAGAGCTTTGCCCCCCTTCCCACCCGAGCTCTTGGATGCCCCAAGCCCCGCCCCTTTCACCCCAGGCCCCGCCCCCACCTTGCAAGCCGAGAAGACCCCTAGCTTCTCAAGCTTCTTGGCGCGCGGCAGCCCCCGGACTTGCGCCTTCCTTTGGCTGGCGCGTTGCTGCTGGCTCAGGCCAGGTCGAGCCGGATCCCCCCCGCTCCCGGTCCCCCCACTTCCTACCCCGGACACCCCAGTCCCTGTGCTCCCAGCTGGAGCTGCAGCTGGGGCGGGTAGTGGGGCCGGAGTGGGAGCTGGAGCCGGGACTGAAGCCGGACTGGGCGCAGGAGTCGGAGTTGGGGCAGGGGCTGGGGACTGAAGGGGCCGGGGCTGTGTGGCCGGGGTCGGGGCCTGGGAAGGTTCCGCCATGGCCTCCCCCGCAGCAGAGCGCAGCGCCGCGCTCCCAGCCCTAGGGCCGCATGGGCAACTGGCGTTCAGTGCGCAGGCGTCGCTGCGCCGAAGCATGACGGGAATTGTAGTCTCCCGCCGCCGCGTCGCTCTGCCGTCGGCTTCCAGACTTTTCTTCCCTGATCTCCCTCCATCCCAGACAGCCAAAAAGGTCTGAGAAAGCGACCTCAGATTGGCCCTACCCGCTTCTAATCTCCGAGGCGTCCAGGATACCCACGATTGCTCTCCCCCCGGGACAAGGAGGCGCGTGTTGTGGGTAGTCCGGAGAGGGAAGCACAGGCCTAGGGTCAGCTTCCAGGCAGTCCTCCCTGCCTCCTACCCACACCCCACACCCTGGCATAGGGCCTGCCCTGCGGGCTCCAGATGTGAAATTGAAACAACAGGAGAGAGATGTAGCCACACTTCTTGTGTGGTGGATACTCATGTGTGTTCGCTTTGTGACATTCAACTGCACCTTTTGTGCCCTTTTCTGTATACATTATAATACTTCAACAAAAAGAGTTCACTGGGCGCGGTGGCTCACGCTAGTAATCCTAGCACTCTGGGAGGCCGAGGCGGGTGGATTGCTTGAGCTCAGGAGTTCCAGCCTGAGCAAGAGGGAGACCCTGGGCTCGGCGCCTGTAGCTCAGTGGTTAGGGCACCGGCCACATGCACTGGGCCTGATGGGTTCGAACCCAGCCATGGGCTTGCTAAACAAAACAAAAAATAGCCGGGCATTGTGGTGGATGCCTATAGTCCCGGCTATTTGGGAGGCTGACACAAGAGAATCACTTGAGCCCAAGAGTTTGAGGTTGCTGTAAGCTATGATGCCATAGCACTCTACCCACGGTGACAGCTTGAGACGCTGTCTCAAAACAAAACAACAGGAAGAGTTTATCATCAAAACATTGAGCACCAGCGATATACTGTGGTCACAATGGCTGCTAAGAAGGCCACAGAGGTGGAGGGTGAGGCCAAAGAGGGCAAGCCTTCCCTGCGTGTTCGGAGTGGCTCTCCGCACAATCCCAAGTCCCCAGCTTGCCAGACAGAAGGCCTCAGGGCCGGAGGAAGTAAAGAAGTAAGAAAACCTACAAAGAAAGTCAGGGGTAGAGCACAGTCAAAGAAAGGCAGGGTGGTCTGAGAGTAGATGGCCCCGGAAGGCTGCCCTCCGTTGGCGCTGATGTGGGCTTTCGGGTCTAGCTTCATTCGGACTATCTGATTCACAGCCCTGGACACCCAGGCCCGCTGGCAGATGGAGAAGGGACGAGAAAGGGGCGGGGGTCCAGGATAAAAGCTGCCGCAGTGCTGACGACCTGACCCTTGCAGGTAGGACGAGAATGGCTTAGCCCGAACTCCCGCCTTGCCTCTGTTTGCAGTAGCAAAGGGAATCGATGGGAACGCGACTAGCGCCGCGTGGGGACCCTCCTCGAGCCCTCCTTAAGCTCAGGGCCTCGCGCCCCTGGACAGCAGTTGCTCATTCGGATGCAGCAGGTCGGTAGCAGTTTATCCAACGAGAACCGGGTGGCATCCCGGCGTCCCAGCGTGGCCCTCGCTGAACGGAGCCAGGTGGCCACGCTGCCAGTGCGACTGCTCAAGGATGATTCAGCAGCCCCGCAGGGCAACCACCATGCCCCAAACGGTTTCCAAGTTAAGATGGACGCCCATGGCTTCGCCCCCGAGGAGCTGATGGTGCGGGTGGACGGCCAACGCCTGATAATGACCGGCGAGCGGCAAATAGAGGCCAGCGACCCGAAAAGGGGTAGTTACCGCATGTCACAGAAGGTGCACCGACAAATGCGCCTCCCGCGGGACATGGATCCCACTGCCATGATCTGCAGCCTGACCCCCTCCGGCCAGCTATGGGTCAGAGGCCAGCATGAGGCACTGCCTCTCCCGGAAGCCTCAACAGAACAGCAGCTCTAAGGATAGTTCCAACCTAGCCTGACCCAGTAAACAACCTCCGGCGTGTGCAGCAATCTTAGTGTCCGTCTTCTTTTCTGGGAATGGGGTCAGAGGTATAGGGACTGGAGCCACAGGGAGAGGAAGGCTCAAGGTGGTGGTTCACTAGCAATCAGGCCTCTGTGGCCTGGCTGAGAGCAGCCACTCCAGCAGGGAGCAGCAGAGGGCTGGGAGTGCCCCTACCTGCCCTGACTTCATAACCAGCAGAGAGCCGAGATCAGAAGGGAGAGGGTGGTGCTGCAGAGGGCACACGTGGTGAGGAAAGCCAGGCACTGCATTAGACTAGGCCATTGGTATTCCTTCCTCTTCAGGGAAGAGAGGACCCAGTCTTTCATAGATGTGGTGCAGACAAAAACTCCAGAGGTTTCAGAGACCAATAACCTTCAGAGACTGCACTTTAACCTCAGTGCAACCCGCTTGGTGGAGAGGGGGTAGTGGAGGACCAAATGCAAGACCCTCAACTTCAAACCTGGTCAGCCCCAGTCAGTCTGGCCCCTCTACCACCCATTAGAGCTGCGAACAACAGGGGCCTTTTTCTCTTGGTTACCATGACCACCAGCATCCCCTCACATTAGGGAGGGAAGCTTTCGTTTCAAAAGGTTCAGTGGTCCATCTTAAATAAACTTCAAGTAAATTAGAGAGGACATGGTCTGATAAACTCTGCCAGAGAAAGACAAGGAAGACAAGTGTGAGGTCGATTGATCGGCTGACTATATTGACAAGATACTGATTGGTTACATGTTGAAGAATACAATACAAAATACAGAAAAAGTTGGTTCCATCCCCTCCCACTCCCCCTATCCCACCCATACTCATCATCGTGATTTGGTCAGAACAGGACTCAGAGCTAGAGGTCAGGGTGACTGAGGGTGGAGGGATTGTGAGCAAGTTTGTGGCTGTCACAATAATGCTGTGGAAATGCTGTGGCTTCTCTTCCAGCTGGGAGTCAGGGGCTGGGAGGGGGTGGCAGCCTGATGCTAGCAGCTGAGGGGAGAGCTGCCTGTCCCTTCCCTAGCTGCAAGGCCTGCCCCACTGCCCCAAACCAAGACCATTCCAAACTAGGTGAGGATGCCGATGCTCTTGCTGAGTCTGCTATTCGGCAAGAGGAAAAGGAAGGGTAATTGCTCCATCCCCTGCCCCCATATGTAAGGGTGGGGGGAACAGGAGCAGGTGGCTACTACCAGCAAAGGAAAAGTGGGGGAGCAGTAGAAGGGGGAGGAAGTGGGAAGAGCAGAAGATCATATATATTAAAAAAGTGACTTAAGACTTAAAATTGAATTAGTATTTGTACAGAAAGGTGCAGGTGGAATAACTCACTCCGGCCTATGATCAAAATTATATGGAGAAATCATGGTGGACCCCCTCCCCCTGCCCCCCTAGTGGTGGCCTGAGCGTTAAGTGCGATTGGTTAGAGTGGATTCCAGTCGGTCATTCGTTCAGGCAGCGGAGGAGGCGGAGGTGGGGGCAGCGGGCAGGCAGTGGGTTCAGTTGCTGCAGCACTGGCTCCTGCTGGCTGGGTTATTCTCTTGGAGGTCCACACCTCGGTTTCGGCCTGGAGCGCCAGCTGCATTCTGGGGCTCATTCTTGGGAAGCTTTTTAGCTGTTTGAGAGAGGAGGGAAAAAATACACTAAAATGCAGTACCAGTACTATCTCCCAATTCTACTGGAGCAGAATCTGGCCTTTACCATCCAATCATGATAACACATTGAGGGCTTCTATACACCGGGTACATTCTGAGTGTTCCAAGAAACTGAGGCAAAGAGTTTCTTTTCTTTTTATTTTTTGCAAACAGAGTTTAAATAAATTGCCCAGGGCCACAGAGCTTGTAAGTGGCAGAGCCAGAATTTGGACCTGGGCAGGATAATTCCACAGCCAAGTAAGCTAAAAAAAAAAAAAAAATAAATAAAACCCTGGGAAGTGGGTAGGCTCTGAAATGGGTGGCAAGCTAAAAGGGTGAGGGAGTGAAATGTTAACAGTTTGGCGTAGGCTTTAGGAATTCCTGGGGTGAACTACCCACATCTAGGAGTAAGATGGAGAAACAGCTTTTTGGAAAGACTGTTGGAAGTGGTTAAAGATCTGTTGGTGAAGATGCCTGACAGAACAGCAGATAAGTGCTATGCTCTTAGTGGTGGAAGGAGGGGAGGAGAGGCAACTTACCTATTGCCATGAAAATTTCATTCACATTCATTGCAGTCTTTGCTGATGTCTCCATGAACAACAAACTGTTGTCGTCTGCATAGGCTTGTGCTTCCTAATTCGGATAGAGGTGAGAGAGGGTGGGAGGGAAATGTTGGCAGGGAGGGAAATGTTGAACCCTTCCCTGTTTACAGTGCTTTCTACACAACAGAGGAAGGGGCTTTTACTTCTAAGCAACAGCCAATGTCTTACTCAGGCTTCCCTAGGTCCACTCTGCCTTCTTGCTCTTCAAAATCACTAGGCTAGGAAATACTCCTAGAAAATTTTTCTACAAATAAACTAGTACATTTGGACAAAAGTATGTACATGTTTACTGTAGCACTGTTTTTAGGCTTTTGCTGCAAACAACCTAGAAGCCTAGCAATTAGGGACTGGTAAAAAATTATAAGATGCAGTATGTATAGCATTTTCCCCGTTTATGTAAAGATGAGGATTCATATACATGTGCCTACTTCTGGAAAGGCAAAAAACTATGGGGAACTTCGGGGTAGAGAGACTTGAGTTTCTAGGGTTAGGAAAGTTAAATTTCATTCTACACACCTTCTTGTACTATTTAAATGTTACTATTTGCTAGTATGACATGAAAAAAGTATTTTTCAATAAGTTTAATAAAAGTCAGTTTATAAGAAAAAAAAAGGCATATTTTTATACACACACCTATTCCCACACTGCTAGAGAACAAGATGCAAGGGAGAGGCAGGTGACAGTTCCTTTTAGGCCCATGCTTGAGTCATGAGAGAGCAGGTGGAAGTCCCCTGCTGCCTCCGAGCATAGCCCTTCCCAAAGCCCCTGAGCAGCCCAGGGAGGCTTTGTGGAGCTGGCTTACTCCTTGCCCCAATTCTGTCCGTCTCCCCACCTGGAATTCCACGGCTCTCTTGCTGGCCAGATCCGCCTTGTTACCCGCAAGTGCAATGACGATGTTGGGACTGGCCTGCCTTTGTAACTCCTTCACCCAGTTCTTGGCCCGTGCAAATGTATCCTGAGGAGACAGGGCCATAATGTCAAGGGGACAGACAGGCATTCTGCTCAGGCATTCTCAATAGAGAAGCTCCAGCTGGCATACCAGAGTAAGACACTGCCACCTTAAGATTCTGGTGAGAAATCCCCAAACAACAGAGAAAATCTGCCCACAGCCCACCCGGAAATAGAGGGTAGAAAGGCCTGAAACCAGAGCTTAGAGAACCCATTGCCTGAGGCTTCAAGAAGATGAGGGCAGAAAGAGAAGGAAGGGAAGATCTTTACTGTGTTGGTGATGTCATACACCACGATGGCAGCTTGGGCCCCCCGATAGTACATGGGGGCCAGGCTGTGATACCGCTCCTGTCCAGCTGTGTCCCAGATCTCAAACTTGACTGTTGTGTCATCCAAGCAGACAGTCTGTGTGAGGAAGGCCGCTGGAAGAGAGAAGGCTGTGTCAGAAGGCAGGAACAAGTTAGAAGCCACCCGCATATATTTCCACTGTTGCTTCTAGCCTCTGGCACTTAGAAGTCTGCTGCCGAAATGGACACAGAAAAGTCTTCAACCTAGTAGTGTGAGAAGAAATAGTGTTTTTTTTTTCCTTTTTCTTTATTTTCTTTTTTTGCTAAGAGACAGGGTCTCACTATATAGCCCAGGTTGGTCTTGAACTCCCAGAAGTGATCCTCCTGCCTAAGCCTTGTTAGTAGCTAGGATTACAGGTATGTGGCAACACACCCAGCTACCTTAACAGAGGTAATCAAGTTAGAGTTTGTACTTTTATGTATGTCTCTGGGGGATGAGGACTGCACAGACCTTGCAGACCCACCCAAGGCAAGCCTGCTTGCACTTGGGCCATTTTAGGACCACTCTCAAAAAAAGGACCCACAGCAAGAGAAAAGCCCAGAGTAAACCTGACTCCAGGCACAGAAGGGTAAGCACCCCAACCTCCTCTTCTTCCTCCCACCCCTCAGAGAGAACAGCCCAGTTGGAGAACTCTCTAGTCTTTCAGTATGCTCCAGCCCAGGGCGTCACTGACCTTCAGCTTCCTTAGGACATTCTTACATACTATGCTAGGGAAGTACATTCTGTTCCACTGTCAGACTCAAACTGGGTGGCTGGCTTCCCAACTGTCCCTGCCACCTCCAGGCATGCTGGCTAGTAACCACCCTAGCTCTGACCCAGACTTATTCCTACATGGCCACTCTGTGGTCTAACCTGCAGGGAGCACAGTGACTCTATCTTAGTGGAACAAAGGACACTTGAGCATATGCTTCAAAGGAGGTATCCCAGAGCTGGAATGGACAGGTGGAATCCCCATTTGCCCCCACAGCTGTACAGTGAAAGCCGCTTTCCTTGTATTCCCTCCCCCACCTCACTTCCCCTCCCCAGCACAAGGAGACTGCTGACACAGCCAATTCTGTTTCCAGCTGCTTGGAAACCTCCTACCAACCAATAGAGTAGAGAAGGAATGACTCAAGACCAACGCTGGCCTTGGTCAAGGTTTGTACTGGCCACTGAGGCAGAAGGCTGAGTTCAGCCCCTTACTCACATCCTAAATGCTGACCACTGGAGAATCAACAACGTGCTATAAGCTCCAGAAAGATTAAAGGTCAGCTTCAGAAATGCCAGCCTATCACCCAGCTGTGATGGCCAGGACATCTATATGGTAAAGAGGGACCCTCCAGAGTCACCCTCTTTCTCCCCAAGGCCAGGTCAGTGGATGGGTTTCAGTCAAGGCCACACAAATAATAAAGAGACAGAACCAGGATGGTAAGCCAGTTTTTGACTCCCAACAATGCTTGTTGGGACTCGGGCATGGACAACAGGTGCAGGATTCAATTTCAAGTCCCACAGGAGGATGAGGTGCTGCTGCCAGATGTATTTAGTTTCTATGAGCAGGCAGCCTCCCCTCTCCTTAAGGTCAAGGCATTTCTCTGGCACCCCTGGGCCATCCCAACTCCCTCATGCCCACTCACCTCCAATTGTGCTCTCCTGGTACTCGTGGAATTGTCCCTTGACAAAGCGGAGGACGAGGCTGGACTTGCCCACCGCAGACTCCCCCAGCAGAACCAGCTTAAACTGACAGATCTTGTTCCCAGCAGCTGGCCCGTTGGGTCGTGCTGTGCCTCCCCGACCCGCCATTGCCTGTCCAGGTGTAGAGGTACCAGAGAGTGTGGGGGCGGGGCTGGTGCTATGCAAAGAGGCACTTAATGGGGAGGGAGGCCTCCAACTGCAGGGGAGAAATGAGAAGGATTGGGTTAGTTTAGAAACTGTCGCCCTATGAGGCCTTCTTAGACCATAAGTATTTCCCTCTGACCTCCCCAATGACCTGGCTGACTGCTTCCTTGCCCTCTACCCCCAAAGGTTAGGAGACTAGCCCTCACTAGGTTGTACTCTAGTATAGCTTCTGGAACCACCTAAGTGGTAAAGAGGGCCTCCAACTTCAGGATCATGGCACTGAACACACTGACTTTTTTTTTGAGACAGAGTCTCAAGCTGTTGCCCTCGGTAGACTGCGATGGTGTCACAGCTCACAGCAACCTCAACTCTTGGGCTTAAGCGATTCTCTTGCCTCAGCCTCCCAAGTAGCTGGGACTATAGGCGCCCACCACAATGCCTGGCTATTCTTTGTTGCAGTTGTCATTGTTGGTTAGCTGGGCCGGGTTGAAACCCGCCAACTTCGGTGTATGTGGCTGGCACCGTAACCACTGTGCCACAGGCGCCAAGCCCCACATTGACTTCTTGATCCCCAATGTGTACATTCACCTACAACTGAACACACACAGGAGAGGCATGGATGTACCGGATGTAAGTCTCCTGTTGACTTAACTGTCACCAGGCTTTTTGGGCTACAGTAAAAAAAAAAAAAAAAAAAAAAGCCCAGGGAGACATTAGGACTTAGGTCAACAAACTGAATTTGTGGTCTGGTAGCACTTGCCTCTGTGTGGAGCCACAGCGGGTGGTGAGGCAGACAAGGGTACAGGGAGTCCTGGTGGAAAGCTCCTTAGATAAGGGTCTGGCCAGTGCAAGCTGTTATCAAAATTGCCATTTTTCAGTAGGATGGCTGGAGCCCAGGAGTTCGAGGTTGCAGTGAGCTATGATGACGCCACTGCACTCTAACCTGGGCAACAGAGTGAGACCCTATCTCCCTATCTCAAAAACAAACAAACAAAAAAGCCATCTTTCTCCTACCACCTCCAAAGGACTGACTTTCTCCGTCTCAGGTGGGTTGTCCACCGCTGTGCACTGGAATCAAAGCACAGTTCCCTTTCTCATCCTAAGCCTCTTTCCCAGTTCTCTTATTCCTGACCAGAAGTCTCATACACATTAAAAAACAAAACACACACAAAAACAAACACACACCAAAGTCAGCTCTGCTAGCAGCCAGAACAGCTGCCAACTCTCCCTTTTAAATAGAGACCTCGGTTCCATTCTCTACTGGCAGAGGCGGGGTGACGCACAGACAGGGGAGGTACAGGGGGCAGAGGCAAACATGAACACCAAGCCCTGCACCCACAACAGCAGGTGTTTCAGCCCCAACATCTTAGTCACTCAGCTGGGTAAGAGCTCTGAAGCCTCTAGTTTTTTTTATTGTTTTTTTAATTTTTTTTTATTTCAGAACTGCAAATAAGGATGAGGAGCCTGTTCTAGAGTTAGACCAAAAGATATCAGAACATATACAGAACGTCTAACAAACAAGTGCTGTGAGTAGGTATCAAGTACTGAACACTATGTTCAGCATTTGAACCTAGATCGGAAAGAAAAGGTTTTTATTAGACTGCCCCTCACATAATAGAGTCTAAGATCTCAGGGAGAGCCCGACCTACCCCTGAACAAGGGGACTGCATTCCCTTAGTCCAGGCACAGGGGTGTGAATGAATAAGGGATGTCTGTGAGAAGCAAATGGTCTAGGCTTATGCAAGAAGCTGACAGCAAAGGGTTTGCTTTGTTCAACCTCAAATCGTTTTCCACATCCAAGTTCTCCCAGCAACGCGTTTAAAAAGTGGGCTTCAGGAAGAATGATTCACTAACCAGGAACAACAGTTTCCTTTCTGGACAGCACCAAAGGAAAAGAGGTTAAAAATGGGGTCCACCTCTTCCCTAAAAGTATAAGGAAGGAAGTATGAGGGGGTCCCAATTAGTAACCAGAAATGCCATGTAACTATTTCATACTTATGCCATTTCACTACTTTCATAGTTTAAGATCCTTTCTCATTGGGTGGCGCCTGTGGCTCAGTCGGTAAGGCGCCGGCCCCATATACCGAGGGTGGCGGGTTTTAAACCCGGCCCCGGCCAAAACTGCAGCCAAAAAATAGCCAGGCGTTGTGGCAGGCGCCTGTAGTCCCAGCTACTCGGGAGGCTGAGGCAGGAGAATCGCTTAAGCCCAGGAGTTGGAGGTTGCTGTGAGCTGTGTGAGGCCACGGCACTCTACCAAGGGTCATAAAGTGAGACTCTGGCTCTACAAAAAAAAAAAAAAAAAGATCCTTTCTCATTTCACCCGAGTCCATGAGGCGAGGTATATGCTTGCTACTTCTTAGAGATCCCTCCTCACACTGCCTACACACTAGGAACCTGAAGAGTGCTTACCAAATGCAATAGTTTTTTTTTGAGACAGAATCTGACTTGGTCAACCTGGGTAGAGTGCGGTGGCATCATAGCTCACAGCAACCTCAAAGTCCTGGGTTTAAGAGATCCTCCTGCCTCAGCCTCCAGAGCAGCTGGGACTACAGGCACCTACCACAGCACCCAGCTAATAGAGATGGGGGTCTCACTCTTGCTCAGGCTGGTCTTGCCAAATGAACATTTACTTGGCATCGAGGGGCCTTTATCTCTTTTAAACTTTACAACAATCTCCTGTTTTTCAGATAAATAACTTGATGCTCAGGTACTAAATCCTCTGCTCAAGGGCACCCAGCATATAGGTGACACTGCCATCCTTCCTGCTGTGGGAAAACAATGAAGGCAAAGCTGCCTGGCCTCTTATTTGCTTTGGGGTTGCTGGGTGAATGAGACTCTCATTTTGAGGCAGCAGCTTTGCTGGCTTCTGCAATAGCAACAGTGAGCCTGTAGTCCCTGAGTATTCCCAATAGTGGGAGGAGCTGCCAGAGCCAGGCAGAGTGACAGTGACAGAGGGGAAACCACAGTGGAATTACAAGTTGGTGATTATCATGAATCTACATGGAACACACAGAAATTTTGGCTGGACAACAAAGAATGGCTAGGGCCCTAGAGGAGGAGGTAAGAACAAGTGGGGAGAAGGAGTGTCAGACAACCTAGTCCTGGATTCCAAAACACAAGAGCAGCTGCGGGTGAGGGCTACTGGGCTGGGGAATATCTAGCACCTTCCAAGACAAGACAAACAGAGGCAATGAAGCTCTTGCCCCTCCCAAACCAGTGGGTTTCCAAACCTGCTCAAACAGAATGTGATTTTCTTAACAAGCCAGAAGGGGAGACAAACAGCTGTTATGTAGTAGTTCTCAAACTGTACATCAGAGTCATCTGTGCAGCCAGGCCCTGGAGATTCCCATTAAGGTTTGGAGCAGGGCCCAGTTATCTACAGATGCCAAGGCTGGAGCATCTGGCACAGGCACCAGCTCTGGGCACCACAGGTGTGACTGTGTCTTGCCACTTCTGGGTCAACTAACAGAAGCCACATGAGCCTAGTATTAGCATTCTCATCACTAACATTGGGCATACCAGGGTTAATGACAGTGATGGCCAAGTGTCTCTCACACATAACGTTGAATAAACAGTAGCTAACAGTATTGACATGACATTATTATTTCTAATACTTACTCTAAACTATTGGCAAACAGATCTTGGCCAGCCCAATGAACCCAGACACACTTGTACTCGGCATAAACTGGCTGGTGCCATGTTCTGCCTCGTTACTGGTCTTGCCTTCCAGAGATACATGAGCAGCTACACATAGCACTTTTTATGGTCTGCTGCCTCATGGTTTTCCTGGCCCTGCTTAGTGATCTTATGAGCAGAGATGTCCAACCTTTCCAGGCAATAAAGCACCAAGAAAGCCAATTTTGCCATGAGAAGTACACAGAGATATGGGGGTGTCTGAGACAAGTGAAGGCTAGACCCAGGGCTCCAGGAGGCTTTATCCCCTCCCCTCCTGAGAGAGGAATGGAAAACATACCCCTGCCAGGCAGTAGGGTGAACTCATTCACCGAGCTGTCCTGTCTCCCAGCCTCACTGGGGATCTCTTCTCCTGAACCAGTGGCAAAAATGATCCACAGGTGCAGCTGGGTAATGGGATTATAACCCAAAATGGCATAGTAAAAGTCTTTGAGACAAAAATCAAATTTTCCTTAAGAGCTAAAGTTTCTTCTAAGATACAGAATGGGCCAAAGATTCTTTTTTTTTTTTTTTGGTTTTTGGCCAGGGCTGGGTTTGAACCCGCCACCTCTGGCATATGGGACCGGCACTCTACTCCTTGAGCCACAGGCGCCACCCTGGGCCAAAGATTCTTTTCCACAAGTGTGATGGCCATCACAGAGCTTTAGGTCCTGGGGTAAAAGACTCTCCTCGCCATGACACACTCCCAATCAGACCCTAGTTTGTTCAGAGACCACCGAAACTCCGCACTGGTCTCAACCTCAAGTCTTCCACAGTAAGGGGGGAAGAATGCAAGGATTGGGGGCACCCTATCTGGTGTGCCTATTCCCACAGTGCACATGACAGGTGGCACAGACCCAAGCCCTTAAACACCCCAACATGTTCAGTCAGCCCTGGGGCCAAGAGTGGGAGAGAAAGAGAAAGTAGGACACTGCTCTTCCTTGTTCTGGGGTTTCCTCTGCTCTGGACACTACAGGTCAGTGGATCTCAAACTCTTTCTCATCGGAATCACCCAGGGCGTTTAGAAAATAACCCTGACCAGCTGAATTAGCATCTGGGCGGCGCCTATGGCTCAGTCGGTAAGGCACCAGCCCCATATACCGAGCGTGGCAGGTTCAAACCTGGCCCCGGCCAAACTGCAACCAAAAAATAGCCGGGCGTTGTGGCGGGCGCCTGTAGTCCCAGCTACTCGGGAGGCTGAGGCAGGAGAATCGCCTAAGCCCAGGAGTTGGAGGTTGCTGTGAGCTGTGTGACACCATGGCACTCTACCGAGGGCCATAAAGTGAGACTCTGTCTCTACAAAAAAAAAAAAAAGAAAAAGAAAATAACCCTGACCAGCTGAATTAGCATCTCCAGTGGTGGAGTCCAGAAACCAATGTTTTAATAAAAATTTCCGTAAGTGATTATAAGCAGCTGATCAAAGCGTGAGAACTACAGTTTATTCAGGAAGCAGGGAGAAATCCAAGAGACAGAAAGGTGGCCCAGGCCAGTGCAGTCACAATACGAGTGAATCAGTTTGGGGGGACACTTCTCCTGGACACCAGGTGCTGCCCCAGTGTTGCCCTACCCCCCATTCCAGATTTTCATCAGTCTCTTCTTTAATCTGTGAAGTTACCACTTCGTATTTTTTGTCCTTCCTGGTAAAAGGGTAAGCAACTCCAGCTGATGAGTGTCTTTTGTGCTTCCTGTTTGCTTTAAAGACTTCCTCCAGCTGAGATTCCCAGCACAGCCGGGATAGTGAGCTGATTAGGGAAACCAATCAGACCAGTGGCCAGAGGGTAGGTGGAGTGCAGACTCTCACTCAAGGTTAGCAGGGTGGCTTGGAAACCAAGTGACCTCGCCAAGGGCCCCGGAGGTGGTTCTCCCAGTGACTCTTTAGCTGCACTTCACTCTGGAAAAAGGCCTCCCTGAATATTTAACACCATAAGAATCAGGCAAGAAAAGTTAGAGAGGGAAATGAGGGACACAGGAGGAGAGGTAATTAGGTTCAAAGGCTAAAAGTGAAAGAAATTTTTTTTTAAAGCCAAAGGAAGCCAAGGTTTTGCAAATGCTTTCACAGATTCAGATTAGTTGGGGGAAATGATTTACAACAGATTCAAAACACAGCTCTTCCTCAAAGGGGAAAACCACCACTACTGGCACACAGGAACAGAGGACAGATTTACAGCAGGACTGCCCAAGCTTCTAGCTGGTAGCAGATCCTGAAGCCCTGAGCCACATGAGGTACTCACACACCTTCCCCAGCATGACTAGCAGGTTAGGACCTGGGAGGCTAAACTGGGTTTGGATCAAGCCTGGCTCCAGTGTTTATTAGCTGTGTGACGTTGGCCAGGTCATACAAGTGATCATTATCATCTTCAGTTCCTATCTCTAAAATGCTGGTATTTAATACTAATTGCACAAACTTGCTGTAAAGGTTAAATGAAACAATGCACAAAGTGTACTACACAACACACAAATTAGGCTGAATCTGAGGTTCCAACAAGTGGCAGGTTTATTGTACCAGAGGCTAGCTAACTGGCTTTGACTAGTAAGTCAGAGATCAGCAGGGCCTTAAAGACCTGATCCTATTCTTAACATTTACAAAGAAGGGAATGAAAGTAAGGCACAGTGACCTGCCCAGAGTCACACAGCCAGTTGGTAGCAAAGCCCAAGTCTGCCCAAGACCCAACTCAAGCAAGGCTCCCCTATCAGAAACAGAAAAACCCTGAGGATATCAACACGTCACTACATCTACTAAGAATAATGGGGGCTGTGACCTTCTATATGTGCTTCTATAGCTTGGCTTTTAGCTAGGGAAAAATGAGTTTCTGTCAAACTAAAAAAAGCACGCTGCTGTATGGAAAAGTTTTATATCTTGATGTGGGAGGTAAAATACATAGGTGTAAAGAAATATAAAAATCCATCAAAGACTGGCTGGGCATGGTGGCTCTTGCTTATAATCCCAGCACTCTGAGAGGCAAAGGTGGGAATGATCCCTTGAGGGCAAGAGCTTAATACTAGGCTGAGCAATATAGTTAGATCCTTGTCTGTACAAAAATAATTTTCAAAAAAATTTAGCCAGGCATGGTGGGGCACACCTATAGTCCCAGCTACTCAGGAGGCTGAGGCATGAGGATTGCTTGAGCCCAGGAATTTGAGATTACAGTGAGGTATGACTGGGCCACTCCTCCTCAGCCTGGGCGACAGAGCAAGATCCTGTCTCAAACAAACAAACAAAAAAAACCCCCAAATCCATGGAGCTGTACACTTAAGATTTGTGAACTTTACTAAACCAGGAGAATGTGACAGGGTACACTTGGCCATGGAAACCAGAGTTTAACCACTCAGGTTGAGTGGCTGAGATTTGGAAAAGACTCCCGATGGGATGTGTTGGGCCAAGGGGCTCCTTGTCCCACCAATAAGTAGGAGGTTTAGGAGAGGTGGCGGCAGGGAAGGACAGAGGTGCTGCCTTCCCCCAGCCACAGAAGATGACTCCCTCTCCAGGAGAAGGTGAAATAAGCCATGCTAGAGGAACTCAGAGTGAGCTGGGTCCCTTACCACTAGGACAAGCCCTTGAATCTGCCTGAGCACCCAACTCCTTTACCCTTACCTGGGATTGGCTTCATTTCACACCCTCTCCCCCCTCCCCACTTTTTTTTAAAATACAGTCTCACTCTGTCACCCTCAGTAGAGTGCTGTGGCTTCAGCCTACCTCACAGCAACCTCATGCTCTTCGGCTCAAGGGCCCTCTTGCCAAGGCTCAAGAGATCCTCTTGCCTAGGCCTCCTGAGGGGCTGGGACTACAGGTGCCCACCACATGCCCATTAGTTATTGTTGTTGTTTTTTTTTTTTTTCTATCTTTAGTAGAGATGGGGTCTCGCTCTTGCTCAGGCTGGTCTTGAAATCCTGAGTTCAAGCCATCCATCCACCTTGGCCTCCCAGAATGTTAGGATTATAGGTGTGAGCTACCACACCCACTCATTCCCCTTTCAATGACACCTGAAGCCAAGTGCCTAGACTTCCACACCACAGTGAGGCCCTAGGAGAGTCTACCAGAGTCCCAGCTGTGGGAACCACGTCCACCAATTCTTGCAAAGGGAGCCAGTGTGCAGGGGGCCAAGAGGCTCAAGCCTGGACACAGGACTATGGAGTAATGCTTCACCACACACTGTCCCAGCTAAGCCTGGAACTTTGTCATGAGTGAGGCAGGACAGAGCACAGCTGGCTCCTGCTGCCTGTTCCCCACTGTAGGAAAGCCTGTGGTGTCACTCGAGACAGACCCCCAGTTTCCCAGGACCCTCTCCCAGCAAGAATGCCACGAAATCCTTCCCAGTTCTCAACGACAGATGGTTCCCTAGAAAGGCTCAGAGAGGAGCCTCTAGTGTCCACAGGGAAGAAAGACGACTGCTAGGAGTAGGACATCTCCATGTATCTGCTGACACAGCTTGGTCAGTGTGGTCTGTCCATACTGTCCACTGAAGGGCCCCAGGATTCACAGGGAGATCAAGGATTCTCAGTTACCAGCCCTGCCGAACAACAGAGAGAAGACCCTGGGGCAATGGGAGGCCCACGGACAGGGCTGGCCTGCAGCTGCGCAGGACAGGGCTTGTCCTCCCTATGGACTCCAGGAGGCACTGGGGGCGGCGGGGGGTAGGGGGGCAGGCCCTAACTCTGACATTCCTGAGAGACTATTCTCCCTAAGAGGGCCTGGCCTCTGATTCAGCACACCTCATTTAGTAGGCTGTGGCACATTCTCTGTCCCTGTCTAGGACTGCTCTATAAAAAGCCTCAAGCGGCGGCGCCTGTGGCTCAGTGAGTAGGGCACCGGCCCCATATGCCAAGGGTGGCAGGTTCAAACCCAGCCCCGGCCAAACTGCAACAACAACAACAAAAAAAGCCTCAAGCAAGAGCTTCAGGTGCAATTCAGCACTTTCAGGGGCCCAAATGCACATACACTTCTAGGCACATGGCATGGTGAGGATGACAACAAGGACATGTGTTAGCTCATACCCCAACCCTCAGCTCCTCACTTGCCAAAGCCAGGAAAAGGGTCAGCCAAGATAAAGGTTCTTCCCTGGCCCCAGCCCACACTGCCACTGTCCTGGGATGGGGCATGAGTCATACAGAAGCCAGTCAGGACTTAGGCAGAATACCTGTTGACCATCAATCCTCCAAAATACCCTGTATTTTCTACATTTTCTAACTGGAATCTCATTAATGCAGGGCCTGTCTTCCCCTGTTTCAGGAGGGCCTCTGCAGAGGCCAGGAGTACCCGCCAGAACAGCTGCCGCTTCTGCTGCTGCCCCAGGCCCAGAGGGACTCCAAGAACCTCTGCTGAAAGTCAGGCTAGTAGGCATCTGCTCATCCTGCTACTCACACCAGCAATTGCCACCTCTTACAAGCCCTTCCTATCTTTACAAATAACAAAAACAAAAGAAAGCCCCCCCACCCACACACACAGTGCTTAGAGGCTGCCCAACTAACCAGAAAAAAGTCAAAGTCCTCACTTTGATCCGAGGGACAATGGCTATCCTTAGAAGTCTGGCTGCCAAAGAACAATATTTATAGAAAGACCTTTTATGGGTGGCGCCTGTGGCTCAAAGGGGTAGGGCGCCAGTCCCATATGCCAGAGGTGGCAGGTTCAAGCCCAGCCCCGGCCAAAAACCACAAAAAAAAAAAAAAAAAAAGAAAGACCTTTTATTTCTTTTCTTTTTTTTTTTTTCAGTTTTTGGCCGGGGCTGGGTTTGAACCCACCACCTCCAGCATATAGTGCCCTACCCCTTTGAACCACAGGCGCCGCCTGACCTTTTATTTCTTAAGTTTTGCTGAACAAATTGTAGAACGGGGCCAGGTAAAGAGATTAGGCAATGAATGGGTCCAGACAAGTTTTAGCCCCACTACATGGTGTACTTTCACGGCCCCCAATTTTTTTTTTTTTTTTGGTAGAGACAGAGTCTCACTTTATGGCCCTCAGTAGAGTGCCATGCCATCACACAGCTCACAGCAACCTCCAACTCCTGGGCTTAAGCGATTCTCTTGCCTCAGCCTCCCGAGTAGCTGGGACTACAGGCGCCCGCCACAACACCCGGCTATTTTTTTTTTGTTGTTGCAGTTCGGCCGGGGCCGGGTTTGAACCCGCCACCCTCGGTATATGGGGTCGGCGCCTTACCGACTGAGCCACAGGTGCCGCCCACGGCCCCCAATTTTTATAAGACTATTATAGGTGACAAGAGATTGGAGAAGTTGGGGGACTGAGGGCTGGGGGAGTGAAAAAGCAAGAGAAACTATGGGCACTGTTGCAGATGAAAAGGTTCACATTATTAAATTCTCAAATGTTGGGTGGCTCACGGCTGTAATCCCAGCACTCTGTGAGGCTGAGGCAGGCAGATCGTCAGAGCTCACGAGTTTGAGACCAGCCTGAGCTAGAGCAAGACCTCGTCTCTAAAAATAGCTGGGCGTTGTGACAGGCACCTGTAATCCCAGCTACTTGAGGAGCTGAGACAAGAGAATTGCTTGAGCTCTAGAATCTGAGGTTGCTGTGAGCTATGATGCCATGGCACTCTACCAGAGGTGACAAAGAGAGACTGTCTCAAAAAAAAAAAAAAAAAATCCCTCAAATGTTGGACTATGGGCTTCCTTTGTGTTAACTGCATATAACATCAAGCCTGACACACAGGAGATACTCATAAATAAATATGATCGATTGACACACAATATAGATATGGCCTGGCCTGCTTAGGCTTGGCAAATGAGTGGGGCAATTGAGGGCTTGAACACACATCCACCAGCCAGATGACTCAGACAGAGCCCTCCTCAGCCAAGGAGCTGCTTCACCTCCCCAGGTGAGGCTGTGCAGGTCCCTATTGCACAAGGATTAGAACACAAATGCTGGAGGCAGACAAACTTCAGCTCAAGTCTTAGAGCCACCACTTAGTAGGGTGGCCTGGTGCTTTGTTGCTGCACCTCTTTCCTTACATGCAAAATGGAGAGACTAGTACCACGGGTCTCCCAGGGACATTGAGAAGACGATGCACGTAAGACTCTTAGCAAATGGCCTGGGTCATAGAAACAAACAGTAAATGTTTATGGGACAAAGAAGCTTCTGTCCTGAAAGTCGCAGTGAAGGGAGTACACTCCTCAATCCATACGCTCAGGCACCATTCACACACTCCTTGTACCTCCAGGTTCCTATTTTTCAACACCTCTCATTTGGAGAGAATGCTGATAGGATGTCTTTCATCAGTTTCCTAGAAGATGCCTGATGTCCTGGGCAACTCCAACACCCCTGTAATCTCTGGCGACCAGCTTCCAAGCCACCAACCAATAAATCAGCCTCAAGGTGATGCCCCAACCAGGCAAACCATAAGCCCTTTTTAAAAAGCCCCACAACATGGGGGCGGCGCCTGTGGCTCAGTTGGTAGGGCGCCGGCCCCATATACCGAGGGTGGCGGGTTCAAACCCAGCCCCGGCTGAACTGCAACCAAAAAATAGCCGGGCGTTGTGGCGGGCACCTGTAGTCCCAGCTACTTGGAAGGCTGAGGCAAGAGAATCGCTTAAGCCCAGGAGTTGGAGGTTGCTGTGAGCTGTGTGAGGCCACGGCACTCTACCGAGGGCCATAAAGTAAGACTCTGTCTCTACAAAAAAAAAAAAAAAAAAAAAAGCCCCACAACACAAAGTATCTTAAAGCCCAAGTGCCCTTCCTTTCATCTCAAAGCCTCTTTCAGGAAAGGGAAGAAACAGTTCAGTTGTGGAGAGGGGGAGGGGACAGGAATAGGACAGCTGACAAGAAACTAGAGTTCCTTTTAAAACCCAAGCTGAAAATGCTAGAGGTTTGGAAATTGGCTTCATTAATCACCACGGCTGTCTGAGCAGCTCAGAGAGCAATTTGATGACTAGGAGAGCAGCCAGGGTTAGGGAGGCCACCCATACCCTCCTTCATGCCTGGAAGGCTTCTGCCACAGCCACCTGAAGGGGACACACATGGGGCTATGAATAGAAGGCAAGAGGCTTGTAAACCAGCTCCTATTAAGGTCCCCAGTTAGTGTTTCCAGCAGGATTCAAGTTACACATTTTCAGAAAGATGACAGTATAATGGGAGGATTTAAGCTATTCAATGATTCAGGATCACAACTCAAAGTGACAGCCTGCCCTGAGCCTGCTCGGAGCCATAAACCCTCCCATGGGGATAGTACTGTTTCTGAATGGCAGCAAAAGATGCTGGCATGGACCATATGGAATCTTCTATGAGACTCAGAGTCCAGGAAGGTTTGGCTGGAGAATTTAACACCTTATCCCTTATCTTCCCAACTGGATGGTAAACATTAAAGTAAATACCAAATCTGTAAGGGTATGGGTGAGTAGGGAGCAACAGCCTGGTACTGGGATCAACTCCCAGGACCAGAATTGATTCTCACAGCATAAATTTCCCAGGTCCATCTCTACCTTACCCAACTCGGGAGTCTTCAGTAACCATGACTAATCATCAAGAGCAGAAACAATTTGACTTATCCACATAACTCCATGTCAACATCCATGAGAGAACATGTTTGCTAAAAAGGCAAGGGTCTTGGAGAGCCAGCTGCACCTAGGACTGGGAATCTTGTAGTGCCAAAAAGTAAGGAAGTGCTCAAAAAAACCTCACAATGACTGGGGTAGGTCAAAGGGAGCTTGAAAGAGCAGCCAATGACCATAGCTGAAACAATATGAGCAACAAAATAAAGCAGTATTGGATTACAGACCAAAGTGTAAAATAAATATCCATGAGTTCACAGGGATATAAATAACTGCACGAATAAATGAGGGAGAACAGACAAATCTCTTGTGTAGAAGACTTTAATAATTTACATAGATACTCTGCCCTCAAGGGGGGAGAAAAACTCCCTATTCCTTAAGTGTGGGCTACACCTAGTGACTTCCTTCCGAAGGGCACAGTATGAAAAGAGGAGGGGGAAGACAACTTTACAGTGAAGAAAGCTGACAAATATCATCTCAGCCCTGTGATCAAAGTTGACATTAACCACGGTAAGTCATGTTGATTATATGCACCCTTGATACGATGTGATGAAAGTGGCATTTTATCTTTCTGGTCTTCCTCCCAACAACTCCTAACCCCTAGTCATGAGAAAAACACTGGATACATCCCAATGGAGGGACGTGCTATAAAATATCTTACCAGGCAGTATGACTCACGCCTATAATCCTAGTACTTTGGGAAGCTGAGAGGAGGATTGCTTGAGCCCAGGAGTTTGAGGTTGCTGTGAGCTATGATGATGGAACTGCTCCCTAGTCGGGGCAACAGAGTGAGACCTTGTCTCAAAAAATAAAAAGGCCAAGCACGATGGCTCATGCTTGTAATCCTAGTAGTCTCGGAAGCCAAGGCGGGTGGATTGCCTGAGCTCAGGAGTTTAAGACCAGCCTGAGCAAGAGTGAGACCCTGTCTCTAAAAATAGCTGGGTATTGTAGTGGGCACCTATAGTCCTGGCTCCTCAGGTGGCTGAGGCAAGAGAATCACTTGAGACCAAGAGTTTGAGGTTGCTGTGAGCTGTGACACCACATCACTCTACCAAGGGTGACAATGTGAGACTCTGTCTCAAAAAAAGTAAGTAAGGGCTCATTGCCCGTAACTCAGTGGTTAGGGAGCCAGCCATATACAGGGGCTGGTGGGTTTGAACCTGGCCCAGGCCTGCTAAAACAATAATGACAACTATAACAAAAAAACAGCCAGGCATTGTGATGGGTGCCTATAGTCCCAGCTACTTGGGAGGCTGAGGAAAGAATTGCTTAAGCCCAAGAGTTTGAGATTGCTGTGAGCTGTGATGCCACAACATTCTACCAAGGGCGAGATAGTGAGACTCTGTCTCAAAAAAAAAAAAAAAAAATGTAAATAAATAAATAATATTAAAAAAAAATACCTGACCAGTAAGCTGAGTGTGGTGGCTCACACCTGTAATCCTACCACTCTGGGAGACTGGGGTGGGTGGAATGCTTGAGTTCAGGAATTTGAGACCATCCTCAGCAAAAGTGAGACCCCCATCTCTACTAAAAGAAAAACTAGCGAGGTGGTGTGGCAGGTGCCTGTAGTCTCAGCTATTCCGGAGGCTGAGGCAAGGAGCTCTCTTAAGCCTAAGAGTTTAAGGTCGCTGTGAGCCAGTACACTCTACCCTAGGGCAAGAGAGTGAAACTCTGTCTCAAGAAGAAAAAACAAAACAAAACAAACAACAAAAAAACCTAACCAGTATTCTTCAAAACTGTCAAGATCATCAAAAACAAGAAAAGTTAGGCTGAGTGCAATGGCTGATAACTGTAATCCCAGCATTCTGGAAGGCCGAGGCAGGCACCTGAGCTCACCACTTCAAGACCAGCCTGAGTTAGAGTGAGACCTTGTCTGTAAAAAATAGCTGGGCATTGTGGTGGGCACCTATAGTCCCAGCTACTCAGGAGGGAGGCTGAAGCAAGAGAATCGCTTGAGCCCAAGAATTTGAGGTTGCTGTGAGCTACAATGCCAAGGCACTCTACAAAGTGAGACTGTCTCAAAAAAAGAAAACAAAACAGGAAAAGTCTGAGAAACTGTCACAGCCAAGAAGAGACTAAGAAAACATGACAACTAACTGTAATGTGGGACCCTGGAACAGAAAAAGGATATCAGGTAAAAACCTAAAGAAATCTGAACAAAGCATGAACTTTACTGTAAAATATAAGATGTTAACAATAGGGGGAAACTGAGTATAGGGATTTGTGAGAAAATCTTTACTACCTGAAGAATTTTTTCAAACTACTTTGAAATACTAAGTTTATTTTAAAAAACAAACAAAAAAAAACAAACACAGCGGCTCATCTTGTGACAAAATGAGGTCCGAGGACTCGAGGTACCATAAACTCACATTCTTGAAGATAAGTTAACTTCACATGGAGCTGGGTTGAGGGGTGGTGAGAAGGAGGGTTGGTGCAGCCAGATAAACAGTCTCTGGGTGAGCAGAGGATAATATCTAAATACGACGGCCACATGGGCAGGGGAGTTTAAAGGCCACACTTGTGGAATTCATGTGGGAGTTAGGGGACCCTATCACCACTAACTGTCCTACACAGCTGTTGCTATTACTTTCTCAAGGCCACCCTCAAGAGCGAGCCTTGGGCAGACATGCAGAACAGCAGCCATGGACAGAGTCAAATCACTTCCACTGATCCTTGTGCTAAGCACTGGTCTGGCGTTGGTGCCACCTCATCACACGTAGCCACAGAAGTTCAGCACGTTCTGCCCTATCAGATACTCACACTGGAGAAGCTGGTCTACAGGACTGTGGGTAGTCAGAGCCATGCCCGCCTCTTCCTATTAAACCCTTCCCTGGACATGGAGATTTGGAAAGCTTTCCCCAATGGAAATTCAGTTTGTGGCCTGCCCTCTCCATCATCTTCACCATATATAACATTCCTTCTATTTACCTATTCGTTCTCCTGTTTGTCTGCAAGCAACTTTTTGGAGGATGGACCAAAGATATGGCTCAAGCTTTAGAATCAGACGGATGGAAGTCTGAATCCCAATTTGCCAATCTAAGGTGTATGAGTTTAAGAATATGTTAAAGGAAGAGGGCAGGCATTTGCTTCAAGGGCAGGTTTGATACACATATCTGCTCTTTCCTTTAACAATTTCAGTGGGGAGCGTACTAAACGAGGTATTAAATACTTTGAAATAAAACAGGACACATCTGTGCCCCTAAAGGGCTCCTACACTAGTAAAGGGTATAGACAAGGAACAATGAGATAGCAGTAAGATAAAGCCCAGGAGAAAAGTCCTCAGCCTACCTTGGGCAAGGGAAAGCTTCACAGAGGAAATGACATTCAAATGACACTCTCTGAGCTTTGAGAGAAAGGTAGGAGACAAAGCTTCCAGGCAGGTGAGGTGGAGAAGAGCCTCTTGACAAAACGAACAACATACATTCAGCCCACAGAGGGTACAAAAGAGGCTGTATTGCAGAGAGGTATGAGCACAGATCCCTGACTTGCCACTTACAACATTGTTCCTCACTATAACCTGGGGATTAAACACAGTACCTAGCTCCTGTGGTGGGTGTGAAGATTAAATAAGTCAATACATGCTAAGGGCTCTGAAAAGTGACTGGCACATGGTAGGCAAAGCTCAAAAAGTTTAGCTTTTCTCTACATTATTGTTTCTGTATGTGGAAGATGGGGCTATTAAAAGGGTGAGGTGGCTCATACCTGTAATCCTAGCACTCTGGGAGACGGGTGTATTGCTTGAGCTCACAAGTTTGAGACCAGCCTGAGCAAAAAGTGAGACCCCGTCTCTACTAAAAGTAGAAAAAACTGAGGCAAGAGGATCGCTTGAACCCAAGAGTTGGAGGTTGTGGTGAGCTATGATGCCACGGCACTCTACCCAGGGTGGCAGCTTGACAATCTGTCTCAAAAAAAAAAAGGGGGGGGGAGAGCTCTTTACTCTGAAAACTAATCTCTTTTAATACCTGGCTATTAATGCAGAGGACCCCTTCAAAAACTTTCCAGTGCTCTTCTGCCATGGTTCGTGAAAGCACTATTTGGATTTTGGGACATCCTAAGTTTATAGATCCTACCTGAAAAAGCACTTCTCAAATGCCCCCAAGAAAAGTACTTCGGACTTAAGTCAGGGGAGAGGAAATGCAAAACCCCAGGAATCTGGGAATTGAACCCAAAGCAGCCTGCTACAACCCAAATATTGTCTTCAAGTTTCCTGTTTTAGTTTACATTCATGCAAACTCTGCATTCTAATCCACAATAGATCCAGGGCAGTTTTATTATTTATTTTTATTTACTTATTTTTTGAGATAAGAGGCTTACTTTGTGGCCCTCAGGAAAGTGCCGTAGCATCATAGCTCACAGCAACCTCAAACTCTTGGGCTTAAGCAATCCTCTTGCCTCAGCCTCCTGAGGAGCTAGGACTATACACATCTGTCACAACGCCCGGCTATTTTTACAGACAGGGTCTTGCTCTTGCTTAGGCTGGTCTCAAACTCCTGAGCTCAGGCTATCCACCCGCCTCAGCCCCCCAGAGTGCTAGGATTACAGGTGTGAGCCACCATGCCCAGCCTGTAGGACTGTTTTAATATGAAGATACTCACAACTGAGTAAAGACCTCATTTAGTCTGCAGCTGTGAATAGTCACAACACATAACCCCAGTGGGGACTGGGAATCCCAGTGGGAGAAACACAGTTATATCCTTAGCATTCTTCTCTGTAAAATGGGAATATAACCCCTGTCAGTTCCGGTCGGTATCTACAAAATGAGACAATATGTGAAACCATCAAGCGTTACCAGGCATCACAGTGGATGGCTGAATTACAATGCTCCTTCAAAAGTCCATTTACCCACCAGAGACAACTGCTATTTTGCAGGGATTGATTCTGTGCAAGGTACTAGACTAGTTCCTTTCTCCTTTATTTCTACTTCTGCAAGACATTTAGTATTCCCATTTTACTGGAATAGAGGCTCATCGAGGTCAAGTAACAAGCCCAAGGTCACACAACTGGTAAGTGGGAGAGTCTGGATGAGAACTCAGGTCAAAGCTCTCATGCCTCCCTTGCCATCCCACTGCCTCTCTGTTTACTGGACAAGAGTTAGAAGGAAAAGGTTCTAAGATGTATTTGCTTGGTAGGGCTGAATTTAAATTTATATGCTTGCTCTGTTTGCATGTAAATTCTAACGAGAGGAGCTCCCGGTGAAAAGCCACATTATTCCCACTTGCAAGCAGCACCAAAGTGGAATTAGAGGACTAATCCAAGGCCAGCTCTGCTGGTTCCCTATCCCCTTAAGCCTGCCCAGCAGGACCCCTGAGTTTACTCACTTTTACTTTTGTTTTCTAGTCACTATGACTTTCAGGATCCCAAGAAATTAATGGCAATGTCAGCAAACTCCTGGGCCCTTAAGAGAACTGACTTGGGGCTCCTAGCTGTCATGGTCCCCAAAGGCAGAGGAAAAGGGGGTTAAGATGGAGAATAGAAGGTTGGGTAGAGGTGGAGGAAGAAAACAGAAACACATGAGGAATGCCAGAGATGAAGAAGGCTGAAGGGCTGAGTCTGCACTTGTGCCACTGTTTGCTCAAGCTCTGTCTTGTTCATTTAAGAAACAGACCATGGCTGGGCATGGTGGCTCATGCCTATAATCCTAGCACTCTGGGAGGCTGAGGCAGGTGGATTGCTTGAGCTCACGGGTTCCAGAGCAGCCTGAGCAAAAGCAAGACCCCGTCTGTACTAAAAATAGAAAAAGCTGAGGCAAGAGGATCGCTTGAGCCCAAGAGTTGGAGGTTGCTGTGAGCTATGATGCCATGCCACTCTACCCAGGGCAACGGCTTGACACTCTGCCACACAAAAAACCCAAAAAAACAAAAAACAGACCAGAGCATGAAGGGCCCACTAGTAGGAAAGATGAGGTCATATCTGACCCTGAATCCCACTTTCTAACTATATGATTTTAGGCAAGCTACTTAAGTTCATTCAGCATCAACTTTCTGTGGGGATACAAATCTCGCTATCTCCCAAGATACTTGTTTACTGGACAAGAGTTAGAAGGAAAAAGTTCTAAGATGTGTATGAAAAGAACTCTGCACCTTTAAAATAATTTATAAAAATGAATTGTTGGCTGGGCACAGTGGTTCATGCCTGTAATCCTATCATTCTGAGAAGTCAAGGGGGGAGGGTTGCTTGAAGCCAGGAGCTCAAGACCAGCCTGAGCAGGAGTGAGACCCCATCTCTACCAAAAATAGAAAATTTAGCTTGGTGGCACATGCTACTTGGGAGGCTGAGGCAGGAGGATTGTTTAAGCCCAGGAGTTTGAGGTTGCAGTGATCTATGATGACATCACTGTACCACTCTAGCACAGGCAATAGAGCAAGACTCTGTCTCACAAAAAAGAAAAAAGAATCGTTACCATCCCTCTACAGTATAATGACCAAATGGCTGTGAAAGGCAAGAAGACAGAGGAACAATATATGAGACTTCTGACCCCCACAGAGCCCTCCCTCTTTCTGACAAGCAGTGTCAGACATCTTCTTAGACTCTATAATTTCTGGATGCCAGAAGTGGCTGCATAAGCACCCAGAGCACTGATGCCTTCCTTGTTTCTTTGAAAGGTAGAGCTTCTCCTTCAAAAGTCTATTTCCAAGTCAGAGCTAGGAAAGCACACTCAGACAAAGCAAAGAACTTCCTCTTAGATGGATGGTCAGTCTTATCCCAGGACTCCTGAAGAGTGGCAAACCACAGTCCACCCTAAAAGGTTAAATCTGGTCAGACACCAATGGTTGGTAAGCACTCAGTCTTCTCTGCCCTGCCTATCAGAGGCACAGGCTGGCCAGATCAGAGCCTCCAATGAGCTCAAACAAATATAGAACTTGTGATCCAGCTGTTGACCCTAATAAGGAAGGTTCTTTTCCTTGTCCAATAAAAAGTGAAATAAGGTCTAGTTCAAAAGACTGTAGGAATCAGACACTAGGAACTGCCCAGAAGTAAAAGACCTCAAGGCAAAAAATATCAGCACTTGTAAGTAGCATCTGAGAGTGGTGAAGGTGGCCCTGAACATTGAAGAGCTATAGAAATTCCCAAGGATTGCATGGCTTTTCCTCCCTTCCTCCACTGTAGATAGCAAGGGTCAGTCGTGGACTCAAAGTCAGGCTGTTCCTCATTAAAGTAGTCTCTGGCCTGTACTTTGTCCACATAACAAAGAACCTTCCAGCTTAGTCTGAAATAGCACCTTATTTCATACACCTAAGTCCCAAGCAACAGACAAAAATTGTATGTCAAAATGTTTGATGAAATGAACTTGTATTTTCTGGCATGTGTGGGCATTCTTTAGGCTATAAAAATTAGCACATTAATAATCCAGAGCTGCAGCTATGAACTTGACTTATTCCTCTGAATAAGTCTAAGCACAGAAAGGACTGGAGACAGACCTGGCATGGTGTGGACCTGTTGCTCAGGGTGGTGTATGTGTATGTGTTTGTGGGTGGGAAAGAGATGGGCTTTGAATTCCAGACTCCTCATTTTTGGTCTTATTGTCCTCTCTATAGACCAGTAGACAGCAGTCCCAGGAGGAGCAGTCCCTCTAAGGCAGCTTGGAACCACTCACGTGCTTTAGGAGGACAGAGCTGAGCCTGGAGCAAGGAGGGAGGAGGAGGGGAGAGAGAAGATAATGAATGGGCAGATCCAACCTGATCTATGATCTGCAGCTAGGATTGAGCAAATCTCAGCTAAATTCTTCAGATGCAGGAAGAGATACACACTCAGAGAAAAACATAACTAGAGGACTGACTAGGAAGTGAAGGGAGCAAGACAAGAAAACAGTTCATTCCTAGTAAACTCTGCTGAGGTCCTGGTTGGCTCTCTGGCTCGAAGACAGAGAGGAAGTAAGGCGTTGTGGAAGCGCAAACACACTTCAGTGAGTGTGGAACGGTCTTACCCAGACCACCCCGCCCCCAAAGGAAATCAAGATATTCCTCTAAGGCTGGAGGGGACACTGGTTCTGAGGGACGGGAGAAGGAAAACGGCGACAGACAGCACTCACTGCCACCTCTAAGGAGAAGGAGAGAAGGTTCCTTCACACCCTGGCAGAGATCCTACAATTCTGAGAGCAGGGGGAGCGGACCTTAGTGTCCCTCTCTCCCACAATTGGATTGGACAGGCCAGAGGAGAGCCCTGGAGTTTCTCCAAGGCTCATGAAAGGCAGGTAAACGAAGGAAAGAAGCCCCCCTTTTTAGTCCGACGCCTGGGGAACCCCTTAAGAGGGGGCTACGGGTCGGGGGAGGGGCCAGTACCCCCTAAGCTGGGGTTGGGCGGAAGGAAGGGCTGCCTTGGAGAGGTTTCAAGGCAGGCGAGACATCGGGTCCCGGGACAGGCATACTCACGGCGGCTCCGGGGCGGCGGCTTTACTTGTGGCCGGGTCTTGGACTGGCTCCGCTTTTCTTCCCCCCGGCGGTGTCCCAGGCTCCGGCCTCCACTTCCGCCTTTCAGCTGCTCCGGATCCGGATTTCCACCTTCTCCCCGCCCCTCTAAACTACGAGGTGACTGACAGAGCGGAGAGACCAATGGGAGGCACTCTTGGTCGACCTCCCGCAAGTGGCGCCGGAGGGGCGCGGGAGAGAAGGGAGGGCTCGCGCGAGGCACGGTGGGACTTGTAGTTGGCAGCGCGGGGAGGAGCCGACGGCTGCCTGGGACTCGGGCTTAGGGTGGAGCCAATTGCCGGCAAGGCGGGGCCGCGTCGGGAACTTTTTAAGGCCAAGACTGCCAACCGTGTTACCACTGGTGCCGGGCGCCCCGAGGGGAGGAGAGTGATAGAGAGTTAGAAAAAGGCAGAGAACTCTGTTTGGAGAATTAGGAAAGGAAAAACATGGTGTAAATGAATATGTCCAGGAGGCCGCGTGGACCAGTCCTGTGTATTCACTAGCCAGCCAGGAGAAGCCCCGGTCCGCACTGTGGGCCAAGTCATCTCTCGGACCCGAAATGCTGGGGGCATCTGTGATCGGGAAGATGATGGAAAGCTCTGTAGGGAGGGTCTTTGGAGGACGCTGGGTGAGATCAAAGGGAGAGCTTCTGCCGCCGCCTCCTGCTTTGCCTCGGGAACCCTAAACACTCCAGGACCCCTTATGCCTCTGCCGGCCACTCCTCCCACCCAGAATCAGCTCTTCTTTCTGGTGCCAAACACAGAACTGGACAACCTCTGCCTCGGCCTTTCTCATCCATAAATATAGACTAGACCCACCTCCACCCTATCCGGATCAGGACTATTTCTGTTTTCTTCTGCTCTCCTCAATATGGATTAGAGCCTCTTCTGCCCACCCCTGTCTACTAACACAGGCCAGTAGCTCCTCTCTTTCGCATCTCCTCCCCTCCCCCAGGAATACTACTCAGAACCTGTATATAATCAAAGCTAACCCCAGAGACAGATGGGGCCATTTTGCTTACGACTCTGGTCAACACAAATTAAGCTTTGGAGCCTGAGCTAAGAAATGACCTGTCTGGACAACCGCCACAAAACTGTACTCACATCTAATTCCATCTGGTCACTAGGTTACCTTCTTTCTTAAAACATCCATAACCTCCTGTTCCCCTAGCATTGATCATCAGAGAAATGAAAGGCAAGAGGGAAGAGAGGACCTGGGAAGGCAGAGGAGCATTCCTAGGAGGTTCTTCGCTAGGGCAAGCTCCTCCCTGGTACAAGTAGTACTTAGCACTGCAACAGTAGCTTATACAGAAAGAACGGGGAATCTCCTGGACCCACTTTTCCAAGGAGCTAGGCCTGAAACAGGACTCTGTGTGGATGTGGCCTTGACTGGGGTGTCAGGGGGAAGAGGGTATAACAGGCCCATAGTGACTCATTAAGCTTTCTCCCTCATCCCTGGAGCCCACGGTGGTGTGAATGTGGTGCCAAGTGGATTGTCTGGTGCCTTTGCCCTTCCTAGAGACAGCAACAGGGCCCTGGGGTATGGTGGGGGAGTGACTGCTGTGTTGGCTCCTCCAAAGCCCTGGGGCTCTCAGACCAACCCCCAGAAACAGCCAGAGCCAACAACTACAAAAATAAAGAGTTTATTTCCGATCCAAAAGTGAGCCCGGGGTCTTGAGTGCTTTAACGAGAGCTGGAGACCAGGGCAAGTTTTGGAGAAGTCCAGGCCTTGAGTGAGACCATGTTGGAAAGGGGGAGAATAGGTTTGGTTGAAGCCCGGGGACAGAGGTTGGATAGGGAGTGCTGCTGGGACTGTTTTGAGTTGCTGGCAGCAGAAGAGACCATCCTGAGTGACAGCCTGAAGAGAGACAGAAACAGAGATGTTGATAGACTCAAAGCCCAGGAGTTGAAACAGACATTACTAGACCCACAAAGCACCTACTAGGCACAGGAACCTGGGAGCAGACTCTAAGGTAGGAGTTGCAAACTCAATCTCAGGCCCCATCCTAGACATTCTAAAGTGGGTGGGGCCCAGGAATCTGCATTTTAAGAGATTCTCAGGTAGATCTGTAGACACTCAAATTTTGGGAACTCCAATATACACACCAAAGATTTCAAAAGAGAAAAGGCAACTAGTTGGTAGGTGATGGTCTAGAAATATGATGACTGCAAAGTAGAGCATCTAAAAAGGACAGTGGCCACCCTGCCCCAGAAGATTGCTGATTATTGCCAGATGGGATGTTGGCCCACGGTTGTTAGAGGACCTAAACTTTTCTTTTTTCTTTTTTTTCTTGAGACAGAGTCTCACTCTGTAGCCATGGGTAGAGTGCCATGGCGTCGTCATAGCTCATAGCAACCTCCAACTCCTGGGTTCAAGTGATCCTCTTACCTCAGCCTCCCCAGTTGCTGGGACTACAGACATGCATCACCATGCCCAGCTAGTTTTTTCTATTCTTAGTAAAGACGGGGGTCTCACTCTTGCTCGGGCTAGTCTCCAACTCCTGAGCTCAAGCAATTCACCTGCCTCAGCCTCCCAGAGTACTAGGATTATAGGCATGAGCCACTGTGCCCAGTCTTTTTTTCTTTTTTTTGAGAAGTTAAAGTCCAATCTAAATTTTTTAGAGAGGATAGAATACCTGGGTTTTTATGTGACTTGTACTGATTTTTAATGTTGACAATTAATTCATCTTTTGAAAATGCTGTGGGAGGGCTCGGAGCTTGTAGCTCAGTGGTTAGGGCACCAGCCACATACACTGCAGCTGGCAGGTTTGAATCCAGCCCATGCCTGCCAAACGACAACTACAACTAAAAAAAATAGCCAAAAAAAAAAAACAGCTACTTGGGAGGCCAAAGCAAGAGAATCACTTAAGCCCAAGAGTTTGAGGTTGCTGTGAGCTGTGACACCACAGCACTCTACCCAGGGCAATATAGTGAGACTCTGTCTCAAGAAAAAAAAAAAAGAAAGAAAGAAAATGCTGTGTGAGTCAAAGAATACATATCTGGTTACTTCAGTTTGTCTCCTGAGTGGGCTGTAGGATAAGGTGAGCCTCTCCAGCCTGGGCCGGTTGTGGGCAGCCTAAGAAGTCTTGGGTTGCTAAAATGCCAACCAGCATCTCTAACCTCTCTCTCTAGGTGACATGACTCTCAAAGTCTTTAGCAGAGACCTGGGGACCGGGGCAAAAGTATCACTAAGCTATCGCCAAAACAGAATCCTACAATCCATCCCTCTTGTAGACACTAAGTTCCTGCCCAGTCTTGGCCTCAGCCTTTATCTTCTAGGTTAGATTTGGAGCCCTTGCCCAACCCCTCTATTCCCTCATCTCTACTTGCCTTCAGGTCGTGGGGAGAAAGCAGGACATCTCATCTGCCCAGCCTAATGGGCACCGTGGTCCATCTCATGCCTGCTGGGTTCCATAGTCTCAGGTGACTCCCCCTCACAGAGGGGGAGGATGGGGAAGGTTTGGAAAAGGGAATAGGGTCAGAGGTGACCACACTTTGTTAAAAAGTCCAGAAATGCACAGCCAACCAGACCAGCTGGTGGATGTTGACCTCGAGACAGGAGGCCAAGGGACCCAGCTCTCTCTGGATGGCAGGCAGCAATGCCCACCCCAGACAGGCCTGGGCCCAGGGCCAGGGTCAGTGGAACGTGTCTGACCTGGACCGGAAACTGTGCCTCTTGAAGGTTGGGGTTGGGGTTGAGGCCTCTGGCATGGGGGTGGGTAAAAGAGGGTCAGGCTCTGAGGAGTAGGGAGGCACCATGGAAGGTCTCAGGTCCAGGGGTGTGGCCCCCATCTCTGCTGTACCCACACTGGCCGGGCAGTGGACTTCAGCAAATGTAGTATCCTGGAGGCTAGGTGGTGGTCTGGACATGCAGGGAGAGATGCCTGGTGGCCTCAGGTGGGGACAAGGAGGGCCTGGTGGCCAAGCTGAGACTGTTGGGTGGCCTGAGGGAGATAGTCTGGCCTGTAGCAGACCCATCATGTGCCGCAGCTCCTGGCTAAGCTGAGATACTTCCTGATTGAGACGGGAGATCTGTTGGAAACACATCAAGCTGTTTCACAGGTGCCACAGTAACAACCAGCGACACCCCCTCCACAGTTTACAAAGCTCCTTCACAACCACTCTCTCTGCTCGGTGCCACCCTGGGAAGAAGGCAGGGAAGGGGTCAGTTATTTTTGCCTAGATGTAAATATCCCAGTCTCTTTCAAAAAAGATTTGGGGCAGCAGATATTGCTATTTCCCACCCCCTCCTTTTACAAGATATAGAAAAGTGTGTTCACAGAGGCCACACAATTGTGATGATACAGCCTTATTCTCAGAAGATCTCTTCATGCAAGCTCAAGTGTCTGTATTAGTGGTTTTCAAACTTTAGTGAGTACAGAATAAACTGAGAAGCTTTTCAGAATGCAGATATCTGGGTCCTACCCTAGATATTCCAAATTGGGTGAGGCCCAGAAATCTGCATTTTAATAGGTTCTCTGGTAGTTCTGACAGGCACTCAAGTGGCTTAGAAGAACAAAGGGATGCCTGAGCCAGTGAGCAGAGAGGCAAGCCTTGCTCTGAACCTTGCTGCACAAGGGCCTGCCCCTGGCACCCTCTGGGATAGCTGATGTTTATCAGAACAGAAGAAAGGCGGACTCCCAGGGGCTGGACCTGCTGCCTGTGCTATGGTTGTTTTAAGATCTCTTGGGCAGAAGGTGGAGACAGCTTCTCCACACAGGATCTGGGCTCTTCCTGGCCAGGATTCAGACATCTGTGTCCAGGTCCCCTATCCTCTACCCCCCACATCTCTTTAACACTCAGATGTGAGGTGTAAGGGAAAAGGACTTGTGCACCATGACTAGGTATGGGCAGGTCCCTAGCAGCATAGGCTACCACAGTGGTGGAGGGGAAAGAGGTCCTCTTTTCAGGCTGGAAAACCTGAGCCCGTTGTATGTGTGTGGGTGGGAGAACCAACGTTACTGAGCACCTATGATGGGCCAGGGATAAGACCACTTTCATTTATGCACTCTCATTTCATCCTCAAGATTCTGGGAAGAATATAATATTATTCCTCCCAATTTTATAATAGATGAGGACACTGAAGTTCAGAGTGGTTATGGAACTTGCCCAGAGTCATCTAGCTATGGTGAATATTTGAATTCAGGACTGTGGCTCCAGAACCTGAAATGCTCCTATAACAGGCACTTCTCTGATCCTGAGATGATATTCTCCAAGGTTGGAGGGGAGGAGCCAGACCAACCCACCTCCAGGTTCAGCCTGCAGACCTTTTCCTTCACTTCCTCAGCCTCAGTGGCCATTTCCCAGCTGGTCCTGGTTCCTGCAGGCAGAATGGGGTGAGGGGATGCAGGTGAGTTCAGGTGCATGAACACCTGAGCCTGTAGCGTGGGCTGGACCCCTCCTGTGTCTAGGTAGGCAGAGAGCAAGGGGAGAGAAAGCTCTAGGGTCTGGGAAATGGGAAATCCAAACTCCTTAGGCTGCTTTTGAGGCCCTATAACTCCCCAGACTCATCTTTCCCACCCCCCAGATCTAGGTACGAAGTCTCTCTTTGAAATATGAATGTAATATCCCTTTGATTTTCATACCTTTAAACAACTGTCTTTCTCCACCCTTCAAAATCCTACCTACCCTTTAAGAAGCAACTGAAGTATCCTCTTCTCTAGAAGGCAGAGTTAGGGGCATCTTCCTCTCCTATCATAAAGTCCTGTTCTTGTCTCAGTCGAGGTATTTAGCAACTAGTTCTGGAATTGTTTATCTGCGTACATGCGTCTTTCTTGCTAGCCTGACATGGGCTGGGTCTGGTTTACCTCTGTATTCCCAACATGGTCCCTGGCACATGGCAGGCTCCTACTACATGTGAGATAGCTGGATGGATGGAAGGCTGGATGGATGAACAAATGACTGAGCTGAAGTCTACTTTACCTGTAGGGGGGGCCTGTGAGCGGGGCTTTGGGTGTTCAGGCCTCCTGCTGAAGCGGAATGTAGGGGCCTCAGCTGTGCTACCAGAGTCCTCAATGCCATCCACTATCCTGGGGACAGGGCGGGGCTCATCAGCACCATGGGGAGGGCAGAGGGCCAGAGCGGGGCAGGCAGAGGCTGGGTAGGAGCAGCAGGGCAGGGTTGGGGTGAGAAGCAGAGGCCAAAGTGGATAGGGCTGCAAGCTGTGGCTGGAAAGGTAGAGTGGGCAAACGGGGCAGAGACAGGAAGGAACACTATTTGGAACCCTAGGGAGAGGGCCCAGAGAAGGTTCTGGAAGCCAGTAAGGGTATGAGGGAGGCAGAAGAGGCTGGCATCTCACCGGGGACTGAGGTCCGGAGGTCCAAAGGTTCCCAGTGAGGGAATGAGAAGCTGTGGGGGCTTCCAGGAAGCAGAGCACCTGGGGGGGCCATGAGGGGAGGGGCTTTGGCCCTGGCCAGCCAGGGCAGGGGATGGAGATGGGGATAAGGAAGGAGAGGAGACCAGGGCTGAGAATGGGGGCAGCTCCTCGCCCAAAAGGCTGACCAGAGAGCCTCGAGGCCGTGCTGGGCTGAGGTTGGGCAGCAGGAGGGGCCGGCGAGGCCTGGGTCCACCCCCAGGCTCTGAGCCACCCTCAGTCTCTGTGATGGATGGTAGCGTCTTGTCTGAGGAGGAGCCAAGGCTTTCTGAGCGGGGCTGTGGGCAGAGAGGGCAGCTGATGTAGCTGGGCAGAGAACAACAGGCCCCTTCATTAAGCAGCCGCCTTTGCCCCATCTCCTCTTCCCCTTGCAGCACTGGAGCCAAGGAGAGGCCCCCCACCCTCTGTGCAACCTCAGCCCATCCAAGAAGGGGTGTTACCTGGGAGAGGCGAGGGGATCGGGAAAAGCGGCCAAGGCCCTGTGGGGACATAGTGTGGTTCAAGCCAACTCCCACCTCCCCACTGCCCTAGGCAGACCCTCATCCAACTCAACACCGTTAGGGGGCTTGGAATGGGACCTTTCTGTGGAACTGAATCAGATAACACCTCTGACTCACAGTCACACTGGGTAGCAAAGTGAGATTGAAAGGCAGCAAAAGACAAAAGCTCAGAGTCTAAAGTATGGCAGGCTCAGGAAACATTTAGTGAGAAGACCCAGGGGACAATGCCCAGTCAGGACAGGGACTTCATCGAGGATGCCAGGAGTGGTGCTGTTTCCAAAGGGAGGGTCCTCTGAAGAAGTCTGGATGAGGCTGGGTGGGGGATGGTCAACAGGAGGTGGGGCAGTAGAGCTAAAAGAGGGTGATGAGAGGTGGGCCATGGGGCTGAATGATGGCCAGTGCCTTAGGGTCAGGAGGTTAAGCACATAGGAGCCTTGGAAGAGGGTGCCTGGGTTGATGGATAATATTTTCAGAGTAGAGGGAGATGCATGAGACTCTCCATCCAGGAGAGGTTTGCGCTGAAGGAAGGGACCCCTGGAAGGGATAAAGGCTGTAGGAGGTCTACATACGCTGGTGTCAGAGCCCTGGCGCAGGTTGAAGGTGAGGTCCCGGGGTAGGCCAGCCTGGAAGGCAGCCCCATACTCAGGATAGAGCTTCAGGACCTCAGCCAGTCCTCGGCTGCTCAGCTGCTGCAGGCCACAGTAGGTCAGTGCTTTTACATCAGCACTGGTCTTCAGCACGCAGCTTGGGCCTGTCCCCGACCCAGGCTCTTGCCCTGGCTCAGGGATATCTGCTCCAATCAGGTCCCCCTTTCCTGTGGAGAAGTGATGGGGATAGTCAGCTGGGGCAGCAAGACCAATAGGATATTGGGGAGCAGTAGAATGGATTTGGAGGATGGTCACTATGTTTGGAGGATGGTTAAGGTGGTACAATCAATGAGATTGGTGGAAATAATCAGCAGAATTGGGAAAGTGTCAGTAGAGAGTAAGGGGTGTGAGTAGGACTAGAGGAATGTTCAATGTTTTTGGATGATCAATAAACAATAGCCAGAGGAGTCAGTTAATGGGTAAAGGTCAGTGGAGTTTTGGGTTGTTGGGAAAGGATCAAATGAGTTGGGGGATAGTCACTGGGAAGGTTGATGAGTTGGAGGATGGCCAAAGAAATTAGGGTAGAGTCAGAGGGTTAGAGGGAATGGTCAAAAGGGGATGGTGGGGCTCAGTGTGGTGGCTCATGCCAGGAGTGCTAGCACTCTGGGAGGCCAACATGGGTGGATTGCCTGAGCTCGTGAGTTCGAGACCAGTCTGAGCCAGAGTGAGACCTCATCTCTAAAAACAGCCAGGCATTGTGGTGGGTGCCTGTAGTCCCAGCTACTTGGGAGGCTGAGACAAGAGAATTGCTTAAGCCCAAGAGTTTGAGGTTGCTGTGAACTGTAATGCCACAGCACTCTAGCAAGGGTGACAAAGTGAGACTCTATCTCAAAACAAAAACAAAAACAAAGGGGATGGTGGTAAGTGAAGAGACCAAGAAAGGGTATTCCAGCCTGCTCCTAGCACGCTGGGAGGCTGAGGTGAGAGAATCCCTTGAGCTCAGGAGTTTGAGACCACCTGAGCAAGAGCAAGACTCCGGATCCCGTCTCAACTAAAAATAGAAAAGTAGGCATTGTGGTGGGTGTCCTTAGTCCTAGCTACTCAGGAGGCTGAGGCAGGAGGATCGCTTGAACCCAGGAGTTTGAGGTGTCTTTGAGCTAGGCTTACCCCATGGTACTCTAGCCTGGGCAACAGAGACTCTGTCTCAAAGAAAAAAAAAGAAAGGGTACTCCTCACCAGGAATTCCAGGTATTGACAAGGGGCGTGCCATTCCCTAGAGTCCTGGCTATTCCCAAGACCTCTTTGGAGGGTTCTGGGGTAGATGGTGGGTGGTGATGGGGTCCTCACCCAGGATGGCCAGCACCATGTTGTCTCGGAGCACCTCAAGTGAGCCGGAGCAGACGTAGTAGTGCGCCTGCAAGGCGTCCCCACGGCGCAACAGGTACTCGCCCGGAGCACAAAATGAGGTCTTGATGTGCAGTGAGAGGGCCCGCAGGCAGCCCCTGCTTGCTGTTCCGAACAGTGGCAGCTGCAGGATCTCCCGATTCAGATGCATAGCAATGTCAGCTCTCAGCTCGTCTGGGAAGTCACGCAGTAACTGCATAAGGGGCATAGGTCACTCTGGCCATCCCCCTACAGCTACTACTTGAGTCTAAAAATGTGCCCAGCTGTCTTTAAGGTGAGAGCTCCAACTTGCCCTCTGCTTTGAAGTCACCCATTCCAGACCTTCAGGATGACCTCTGTGGGTCTAACCTTAATTTTGTTTGGTATGTGAACCTCCCAAGCCAATTTCTGAGGCACAGATCAGGTTTATTGTTCACTCTATGGCTACACACACTGGTCACTCATGCATGCCCTGGTTGCTCAACCCCATACATTCAAGAACCATCCCCGGAGGGTCAGCCTTCAACAAGGAGCCAGGAGACTAGAAATCAGCTCTGCTCTTAAATCCCTTGGGTAATCCATTTCTACTCTCTGAGCCTCAGTACTCCCATCTGTAAAACGTAGAGTTTTACTAGATCTTGAGCATTGACAATTACCTCTTAGGGCCAAACTTAACATGCACATTTTCATCCTCATATTATGAAGCCCCTTGGTCACTTTGGCATATTGACCTCTCTCTCTTTTTCCACCTGGGCTCCTCTGAGGGACTTCCTCCCTGTCTTCCTCCCACCTGTCCAACTGTTCATTCCTCACTTCCTCTCCAGACCCTTCTTCCTCAGCTCACCCTCTCTCCTAACTTTTCACATCTCCCTGCATGGCAACCAGTCCCATGATTCCCCCACCACCTGTGTACCCCAACCCCTAACTCTGGGTCCCGACCTGCTTTCTAAATCCCTACTGGGCAACCTTCCACACCCTCCTCGTGGACCAACTCTTAACTCTCACCTTCATCCCTAAGCCAAATCTTCCTCCTGGAATGCTCCCATCCTGCTCCCATGCCTAAGCCAGAAACCTGCACTCTGAGATCCTCCTGGCTCTCACCCTCAGAAATACTACAGCAATCTAGTTCCTGCCACTCTCCAGCGTAAACATTTTGTAGGATAAAATCTAAACCCAAGAGCTGGGGCTCCCTCCTTCCTCAACAGCATTCAGGCCCCATTCCTGAGGCTGACTGAACTACTTTCAGTTCCTTTAACTCCCTCTGCTCTTTTGGGGCACCACTTCCTGACTCATGTTCCTATTGTTCTTTTCTGCCTGGAATGGCTTCCCAGTAGCAGGGAAGTAGCAGGCCAGTCCTTCACCACATTCCCTCTGCTGTGCCACCCTGCCTGACTCCTCTGGCCAGACACAACGAGAGCTCTACTGCACCAAGATCCCTCTTCCTTCACAGCCCTGCTGCTCTCCGAACTCTTTGTTCATCCCCCCATCTCCCTCACCATTCTGGGGTCTCCCTGAGAGTCAGCGCTGAGTGTAATCATCTCTAAGCTACCAAGGCCGGCCCAAAGCAGCTTCTCAGGAAATGTTGACTAAAGGGGGAATGTGCAGCCTGAGCTCCCTTTCAGCTCCCATATTCCAGTGCTAAGAAAAAGCGATGGGGATTTGGGTGGACTCGTGTGTCCAACACCCACTGCCCTGGACCCATTTGCCCCCATTGCAAATCCAAGGGGCCGCGACTCCATCCCCGCTGCACTGCCACACGGCAGGCCATGGTGAGCCGGGCCCCTGCACTCTACCTCATTGGCGTCGATGCCGCTGTTGACAGCCCACGTGGTCTGGAAGTACTCGAGCATGCGCTGCTTGAGTGGCCGTGGCAGGCGGTGCACGCGGATGAAGTCCTTGAGGTCCTTCATGCGGCTGTGGTAGAGTGAGCGGCGCGAGTACATGCGCTGGATGATGGCCGTCACATTCCCGAACACCACTGCGTGCATCAGCGCTGCAGCGGCGGTAGCGGGCAGCCAGTAAGAGGTGGCCACCCTTCCAGCCGCAGCCTCCCCTGCTGTCAAACCCACCCTGTCCTGGACCCGTCTCTGGGTTCCTGGCGCGGGGCAGGAGAGAGAGCGGGCTCTTGCATGCCTACCTGGTGCCAGGTCCTGGGTTAGGGGTGGGGAATAGGAGGTGGTGCAGAAAAGGGGCAGATCCCATGCACCTCTGATGGCCCCCCGCCCCAGGTCATGAACTTGGGTTCCTCATTCCTTTCATAAGAGGCCAGGCCTTTTTGTGGTCCACCCGTCCCAGGAGAGGAAACATCAGCGAATGAATGCATGACTTCTGGACTTGGGTAGACAACTCAGGCAGACACTGCCCTTTCTGGGCCTCAGTTTCCCCATGTGCACGCTGTGCTTCACAGAGCCCTCTCCCCCCCGCCCGCGGGTGTGGTCTCACCGCCTATAAGCATAGTGCAGATGGAAAAGATCTTCTCAGCGTCGGTGTTGGCACACACGTTGCCGAAGCCCACACTGGTGAGGCTGCTCAGCGTGAAATAGAGTGCGGCGATGTAGGCGCTGCGCCGCGAGGGGCCGCCCGCAGAGCCGTTGACATAGGGCACCTCCAGCCGCTTGCCCAACTCATGCAACCAGCCTGTGGGTGGAAGCATGGAGGGAGCCCTGGCTGGAGGGTGAGCAGTGGACAGGGACTGCATGGAGGAACTGCATGGAAAGAACTGGGCTTTCCCGAGCTGCCTGGCTTGACCTTGGGCCAGTATTTACACAGTAGGAGGGACGGTGTGCCCAGGTTGGCACAGGAAGTGTTTGGAGCAGCCTGTGCCAGTGCCTCCCGTGTTGAGTTGGTAATAGTTGCAGTCCAAGGCCACCAACTCCCTACACTGCTGACTGGTCAGGGGTCCCTTAAACTCTCTAATATTTTATTGTGCACCTTCTATGTACAAGGTGCCGGAGATTTGATCTGCCCTGGGTAGAAGTTATAGTCAGGAGGGGAAAGAGACATGAACTAAATCATTACAGGTAGGAGGTGAGTTACCATATAGAGTGTGTTAGGAATCCTAACAGGTGAGGAAGAGCCAACCCAGTTGGCAGTTGTGGGGTAGGAGGGATGGTTTCTGGTGGAGGGGGGATCTTTTAGGACAGGGCATTTTAGTTGAGATTGCAAGGAACAGGAAAGTCACCTAGGTGAAGAGATAGGAGACAAAAGAGGAAATATGGCAGAGAAAAAAAACATGTTCAAGGCCTGACATGAGAAAGCAGTACACCGTGGGTTTGGGAGGGAGGCCCAGCATAGATGCAGCATAGGGGAGGAAGGGAAGGCAGCTGGGGACAGAGAAGGTGCAGTGCTGCTGCCCACGGTGAGCATGAGTGCGGACTTCATTTTGAGGGCTGTGGGGAGCCACTGAAGGAGTCCAGGCAGGTCAGTGTTGATTCTTGAAAGAACTATTTGGTGAGGAAGGGTTTGGGGTGGGGGATAAGAAGGGGGCAGGGAGGTCAATGGAGGCTATTGCATAAGGTTGAGTGAGACAGGAAGGTAGATGGATTGGGAAGGGACAAAGGATGGAGGGAAGAGGCCAGAGCCAGAGGTATCCAAGAGGTGGTACTGATGTGGTGGGCTAGGAGTGGTGCAAAGGAGAGAGAGGTTGTCAGGGATGGTGCCCAGGATCTGACATGCCTTTCAGGAAACATTGAGAGCCTCCGGCTGTCTCCTGGCCAGTCCTTTCATAAGCCTGGAGAAGGAGGGACTGATGGGGGCAGAGAAAGTACAGGCCAAACTCTTTCTGGGGCTGTGCATACACTGCTCCCTCTGCCCAAAACATTGCCCTTTGCTATCCAAGTGTTTCCTACACTGTATTTTGATCACCTATCACTGGTCTTATTCCCAGCTAGGTTGTGAGTTCTCCTCAAAGACAGAGCCCTTATCTGCAAATCAGTATTCCCACGTCTCATCCAGAAAGCACTCAATGTAAGTTTGTTGGATGAATGGAGAAATTGGGATGGTGGTAGAGGCATTAGCTTAGGGATAGGACAGGTAGACATATGGTCAGTGACAGTTTGGGGTCAGTGGCTCACCAATGTCCCAGAGCAGTGGGTCATTGGCCTCCATCTCCCGGCGCCCGATGACATACCAGATGCAGGCCATCCAGTGGGCAAGGAGGGCAAAGACCGACATGAGCAGTGTGAGCACCACAGCACTGCACTGTGAGTACCGCTCCAGCTTCTGCAGCAGCCGCAGCAGCCGCAGCAGCCGCACGGTCTTCAGCAGGTGCACCAGCGAGGTCTGTGGAATGTGGTGGGGGCGGGTGTCAGCAGGCACAGCTCATCAGAGCCTTACACCTCATCCCCTCCCAGGGCCTTCCCCCCTCCACATATACTCTAGAGCCAGGAGAGAGGCTGCAACAGGAAAAACATCCCTGCTTTCCTGAGAAACTGGCCAGGAAATGTACCAGGGAGAGAACAATAGTAAAATGAATAGGATCTAAGACTTAGTGCTTTCTAGAAGTGCCAGACACTGTGCTAAGCATTTGTAATCTTCATTAAAAAAAAAAAAAGAAAACACAAGCGGAGCCCATACTCAGTGGGTAGGATGCTGGCTACATGCACCCAGGCTGGCAGGTTTGAACCTGGCCCAGGCCATCTAAACAACAATGACAACTGCAACAACAACAAAAAATAGCTGGGTGTTGTAATGGGCGCCTGTAGTTCCAGCTACTTGGAAGGCTGAGGCTAAAGAATCACTTAAGCCCAAGAGTTTGAGGTTGCTGTAAGCTGTGACACCATGGCACTGTACTGAGGGCAGCATAGTGAAACTGTCTCAAAAAACAAAAAACACTTAGGCGTGTAGTCCAATTATCACTATAGTTCCCAATTTGCAGATAAATAAACAAAGGCTCAGAAAGGCTAGTGACTTGCTCAAGGTCACAGATCTAGGTAATGGTGAAGACTCAAGATGGGTGTGTCTGGGCTGCCTGACACCAAAGTCCATTTTGTGCTGTGGGGTGATCAGAGTTAGGATGATCTCTGCAGAGCCCTTGCTCAAAGCCTCGGTGTTGTAGGCACAATCAGATATGGACAAAAGCTGGTTGTCAGTGATGGCAGTTAGCAGTTGTAATGGGGACTGTCTCTAGAGATGTGGAGAAGCATGGTAGGGGTCAGGACAGGCAAGAAGTTTGAGGAGTAGGAAAGGTTTAGGACCCCTTCCCCTTGTGGAGCAGCTGTAGATGAGAGAGTCACAGAGGAGAGCTGAGGACAAGAGAGTAGGGACTGAGGGAGCCTGGGCTGCAATAGGGGATGATGGAGCTAATGGGGCCTAGTAAGGGTACTGCAAACTTTCACTAATATTACCACCACTACTGTCTTCATTGTGTTGTTAATACTTCATCTAGCTCTTTCAATCTTGGAGATGTGGGAGCTGAAGGGGGCTTGTCTTCTGGGTGGGGGCAACTTGGCCATGAGGACTGGGGCTCTGGGGCAGTGCCCAGGGAATTTGGTGTGAAGGCCCCTCACTATCCCTTCTGGGGCCTCCAGGAGCATCCCCCACAGTTCTGGCCCTATGCTGCTCCTGAACCACCTTGTATAATTACCTTTAGTTTTAGGTGAAGAGCTGGGAAGGAGGTGGCTCTGATTTCCACACAAGCCTTCTCCAGGGTGTAATGCCTGACCTCAGCTCCCAGAGCTCTTAGCTGCAAACTCGAGTCTTTCCCCAGTCATCTGCCGCTGGCCCCACTCCCTTGGGACCCTCCTCTCATTCTCCTTGGACTAGAATGTCACAGGCCTGCTTCTGTGTAATCGGCAGCGCTGCCAGTGCCTATTGGTCTTGTCTCTGTTTGTCTCTGGCCCCAGCATTGCTTCAATCCCACTGTAAGCCTGACCATCCATACAGGTACCCTGGCTATCAGGGAAGCAGGGTGGTATGTTGGAAAGAATAAGAGTCTAAAGTCCTAGTTCTAATTGCCTGCCTGCCACTGCCAGCTGTGACTTTGAACAAGACACTTAACTTCTCTGAGCCTCTGCACCTACCTCTGAAAAAGGATAAAAGAATCTGCCCCAAATGGGTGGTAGGAGGTGCCCCTGTAATGATGTGTATGAAAGACGAGTGAACTGTAAAGTGCTCTCAAAGGTACCAGAGGAGTGGGAACTCCCTGAACAGAGGGGCAGAGGGCTCTCTGCGGCTCTCCCTCTCCCCTGCTGATACTGCCTGGTGAGGACAGAGGGGTGAGTGCATTCCTGGGGAGGGGTGGGGAGCTCTGCTCAGAATGGCTGGAGCCTCAGGGCAGACGCACACACATGCACGTGTGTGGAAACTTGCACACACGTGTGCACAGCTAGAAGAAGAGGCCCACAGCCCGTTGGCGGCTAGTTAAATCCGGCTGCGTGTAGGTGGTTTCCTGCTATAGCTGAGTGCAGCAGGGAGAGCACGCAAGGAAATTGCTCCCCACTTCCCTAGCCAACAGGCAAGGGGGTCTGGGGACACGGAGTAGGACTGCCTTACCCTGGACTTGAGAAGACCTACCATCTTCCAGCTGTGTCCACAACTGGCACTCAGAGCACCTCCAGGTAGTCCCCAGGGAGCTGTGAGGACATGGGTCCTCGCATTCTCCGCCTCCAAATCTACCCCACGGCCCCTACCTCCTTGTCTTGGCTTACTATGCTCCCCCTAAATGCTCTCTCTCCTCACCTCCTGCCAGCCAAATCCTACTCACCCTTGAAGGTCTAGCTCTACTCCCACCTTCCTAGGCACCCTTCCCAAACCACTCCAGCCTCTGCCCAACTAGGTGCTTTTGCCTCCCAGGTACTGGCCAGGTTTCAGGTCATTTGTACACATGCTCATGTTCTAGCCTGGAATTCCAGGGTCAGTCCAGTTTCCATGCAGCAATATGTAGGTCCTACTGCCACCGTTCACCTCTTCTGTCCCTAACGTCCCCTCCAGTATTCCTGCCTCTTACCAGTTTAGCTGTTTAGAGGCTGAATCCATGTTCTTTTTCCCTACAGTGACCAGGCCCCAAACATTGCTCTGCAGACAGCTAAATGCTCATCAGTTGTTTGTTAAATAAAAATGTGAAAAGTACCACTCATTGGCATCAGACCAATGCCGCCTTGGTAGCCATAGTTAGCTTTTCATTTGTCTTAGCTTCCCTCAAAGATTGTGAGCTCAGCTCCCCAAGAGGGCTGACCTTTTCAGATTCTCCCAGTACCTACCCGGCATGGGCCTATGACTATGACAGGTACTTGATAAATATTTGCAAATGGATTGATGGCAAGGACTGGATTTAGGGCCAATGCTCTAATGGGAGAGGCTGGGCTGAAGTTGGGAGGCTAGGTGGTATGGTGGATGGGCATCACTCACCACGGTGATGTTGAAGACATAAAGCAGGTCAAAGGGTAGAGCAGCAATAAGGTCAATGAAGAACCAGGTGGCCAGGTAGTGGAGGCCAATAGAACGAGGAGCAGAGATCACCTGGCCGGACTGGGACACATAGGTGGTGCGGAAGTTCAGGATGATATCTGGGGGTGCAAGAGGCTATTACTAGGGGGCCTTGGCCTGGGGCCAAGGAACTAGGAAAGCTGGGAACAAGCCCTGGAGAGCCTTGTGGAGGCAGAGGCAGGAATGGAGAAGACAGTTTGGGCTTCTGGTCCTTAGGAAGGACAGGTCACAGGCTGAAGGCTACAGGGGACAAGGGCCAGGGCACATGGGCCACTGGAACTTAAAAGACTCAGAAAGGGATGGGCTGTGAACATGCCTGGGTCCTACAGGCCCAGGATGGACTGAAGCTTGGCCAAACGGGCCCCCCCACAGCCCACCCACCAAGATGGATGAGAGAAAGGGTCTGACCCAGGATGAAGAGCATCTCCACGGCGATGTCACTGACAAGAGTGTGTCGGGAAGTGATGGGAGTGTCGTCATCACCCAAGAAGCAGACATTGTAGGGGACGGTGACCGCGACGTAGAAGGTGGCAAGGAGGATGAGGCTGTCCCAGATGGCCTTGGGGACGCTGTAGTGAAGGAGGAGGCAGCGAGACCCCCCCACGGAGGCCACCTTGTACTCGGGCACTGATGGCTTTGGCTCAAACACGTTCTAAAGGGAGAGGGATGGTGGTTGGGGACACTTGGGGGAAAGAGCCAAGGCTGGTGAGAGGGAGAGGCAGGGACAGGGGAAGGTGGGCACTGCAGGGGCAACCAAGGGAAGGGACAGAAGGTGCAGAAGTGAGGTTCAGAGGCTGGCACTGACGTTCTTTCCTTCTGTCCAGAACCCCCCTTTTGAACCAATTGAGATTGGGGGGGAGTATTTATAAGGCTTGACTCTCATCCTATTTGAGAAGATTATAACAAATCAGGCATATGCCTTAGCCTAAGGGGTCACTAACTTCTCTCTCAAATTCCTCCTGGTCAATGGGGTCTTTCTCTCCAGGACCACAGCAGCTTGTAATCTCATCCCTCACAATATATCTATATCACCCTGGGGTAGGTGATGTAACTGCTACTAGAGCACCATCCTCATGACTTCATTAGAGCAGAGTAATGTCAATCTCTTGAGGAAGCAAGGAAGATGGGGATGGAGGGAGGTGGGCAGGGGGATATAGAGCAGAGAGTAGTACATGGGAAATGGGTGGACAAAGGAACAAGCCTATGGATGGAAACCAATCAGGGAAACAGAGAGACTAGCAGGGATGCCTCAGAATCAAGGCAGGAGGACTTGGGAGATGTTGGGATGGGACTGGGACTCACATTATTGGCCTTTATGCCTCCCTGGCTCCGGCGCCCAAAATGGCTGGTCAATCGGTATAGGACTGTACGGCTGTGCCTTCTGGCAGACTGAAGTTTTGAGCTGGCTCCTCTCCTACGGAGGGAGTTTTCTGTTGGGAAGAAAAGTATGGAGATAAGTTACAGCGTGTCCCATGAGATTGGGTAGGGAGAGATTTTGTGTGACCTTGGGCAAGGACTTTTGACCATTCATGCCTCCTGCCCAGACTTGCAGTTACCATGATTACTGTCCCCATGGCCTCCTTGGGGGCCAAGTCCTGGGCTTCCACTCTGAGTGATGTCCTTGAAGGAAAAGAGGAACAGCACGACCTGCCCCGTCTCATTCTTGATGGGCAGCATGTCCAGGAGGCACCAAAAAGCTGAGCCTAGAAGAATGGAGAGAGGGAGGGAAGAGTGTGAGCAGCCCCATGGCCTGCCTTTCTCCCTAATGTTCCTTGGTTGTAGATGTAGGCAAAGAGTTTGGCCAATGTTCAGTGCTAAAAGGAACCTGAGGTATTCTGTTAGCTGGTGTCTTCATCTTTCAGATGGGGACACTGAGGCCCAGAGAGGGTTAGGGATCCACATGGGTAGCTTGTGGCAGTGTGAGCATGAGCACCCAGTTGTCTACTGTGCCCAGTGAACAATGGGTGCAGTCTGGGCTCTGGGGAGAGCTACAGGGCAGGTTCAGCCCCTCACCATCCTTGCGGTAGAAGCAGATTTCAGCCCGGTGCTCCTGCTGGCCTTCCAGGGCTTTGTGCAGCCGCTGCAAGGCTGGCTCACTGGTCTCTGGACCGTAGAGGAAACGGCAGCTGCAGGTTTTCTGCATGACCTCAGTGCGACCGTAGCCTGTGAGCTCACAGAAGCCGTCAGAGCAGTAGACAATGGGAAAACCCCGTGGGCCTTGTGCGTTGGCCAGCAGGAAGTTGCTGTCTGTGGGAAGAACAGGTCAAGGTCAGCACAAGGCCAGGAGTGGGGAGCTAGCTCCCAGGTAGGCAGTACCTTCTTAAAGCTGTAGTTAGAGGTCACAGAGCCAAAAACTTCCTAGACATCCATAAAGTTCCTAATCCCCTCTGGGGATATTCTGAAATGAGAGTAAGAAGAAATGGAGCAAAGGGACAAGGATTCAGTGGTGGCCTAGAAGTGAAGCAGGGACTACTGGGTTGTTGTGTAAGGAACCCCAAGAGATTATGCAGTCTATCTTCCTGCCTTCCAACTGGTGAACTGTCACTGTAGAAAGTAGCATAGTGTGGTGAGTAGGAGCCTGGGCTCCTGCACCCTTCCCCTGCCACTTACTGACTTGTGTCCTTGGGCAAGTCAGTTCTATCTCTTCCGTGTCTCAGCTTCCTTATTTGCAAAGTGGGGTATAATAGACTTTCCTCACATGGTGGTTGTGTGAGCTACATGAGTTAACTTGGAGAGGACAAGTCCTGGCACATAGTAAAAGAAGGTGAAATGATTTTCCAAATTCGTTTTGCTTTTAAAGACACTATGTTGTCATCCCAATACAGAGTGAACAGGGCAAAGATTCTGGTGATATCATACCCATTTATTTTACTGATAGGAACCCAAAGGGCATTGATTATCTAAACTCACAAATCTTGGTGAAGAGGGGAAGCCAGGGATGAGTGGCGGCCTTCTTCCCTGCCTTTCAGGAAAGGTTCACTTTTTAGCATCCCTTTAGCTATTTGAAAGGGGTCTATCCCCAGTGCTTGAAGTCTGACAAGAGAGGCACTGAAAGTATAGCTCCAGCAACCCCCAGTAGCAGAACCCAAGCTGGTTCCCTCCAGCTACAATGGGTGGGAGGCCACAGGGAGGCTCCTGTGGGCCCACCAGAGACAAAGTCTCAGCTAAGGGATGGATCCTGAGACACAATTAGTTCTGGGGAACTAAGAGGTGTGAGTGTCTGCGGAATGATGGGGACCCTGAAGGTGCCTGGGAGGCACTGAGCTCTGGGCTCAGCCTCCTTCTTCCATCCCAGGGCCTGTTGCCCCGGTAATGGGCGCTATGGAAACAAGGGAGGGGGGGCGGTGGAGGCGGGTGGCTCTGTTTCCGCCCTCGGGTACTGCTCCCCCAACCTCCAGGCCACCGCCAGGGTTCCCGAGGGAGGCAGGTTCCAGAGCAGGAAGAGGGAATGTCGGGAGAAGAGGCGGGTAAGGAGTGGTGTGGCTGTCCAAGGTGCTGAATCTGGAACCCAAGCTAGGGTGGGCGAGCAGGAAGTTCCTCTGTCTCACGGACCGCCTTCCTCCTCCAGCCTCACCCACTTCAGATATAGACGCCCCACGATTTGGGGGCGTGTGACCTTAATCCAAGCTGGGTCTTGCCGAAGTTCTCCTTTTTTATGGGGAGAGTGGGAGCTGGAGTAGTCCGAGAGTAGACCCCAGAATGCCCAGCTACTTCATTCCACTTCCGTATCTCAGATACCCCCATCACACCCCCAGCACGGCACTGACCAGGAGTAGGCGGCTCCTAAGGCTCCTCCTCCGTTTTTGTCTCACAAGGAGCCTCTCCTGCCTCGAGTCACACCCCCTAACCTCGGCTCCCCCACAGGCCGCCCCCCTCCACCCGCCCGTGCTCTAGGTCCTTTCCCCTGCTCCCCTCGAAGGGCACTCGCGGCCCTGTTCCTTTACGAGAAGCAGCTCCAGAGTTCCTAGACTCTCAACCCCATTCTCTCTCCTCGCCGGGGACGGGAGGGTGGGAGAGTCTCACCACCTTCAGTAGACCCCAGCCGGCCCCCAAGGAGACTTGGCTCTCAGCTTGAGACCCCAGCCGCAACCTCCGCCCCACTCACGCGTGCCGTCAAAGCGGGTGACGATGGTGTCCAGGAAGGTGTTTTGCGGGGCCAACAACCCCTTCATGACCGGCATGGCCCCAGGGCACGGGTTCGAGTGCGGCGCCAGGAACCCTTCACCGCGGCCTGGCCGGAGGGGAAGAGCTGCCGGCGGGGCCGGGGCGCCCCATGCGCCCGCCTGCCTCCTCCCCTCCCTCTCGCCGCCGCTGCTGCCGCCTCCTCTTTGCTCCAAACCCGTAGTTCTCGGCTCGGCTCTGCACCGCCTAGGTCCCCCCCCACCTCCCCACGGGCCAGGTTCTTCCCCTCGGGCTCGGCCCGCACCCGCCACGTGGTCCCGCAAGGGGCGGGGCCACTAGAGACGACCGCACACCCCTGGGCAGCCCTCCTCCCTGAGGGGAGAGGCCCACGCGAGTCTCTTGGGGAGGGAATTAGGGGCACGCCCACCGGGAGGCGAGGCCCGAATTGGTGGGGCGGGGCTTGACCAGCAGGCACGCCCTCTTTCCGCGTGACCACGCCCCCCACACGTGGGTCCTTGGATGCTCCGTGTGGCTCCACCTGGTGGGTTTTCCTTGGTGCCGCCCACGCTGAGGCTGGTGTCTGATTCACAGTGCCGCCTGCTGGAGTTGGGATATTTCGCAGCACTTCGAGCCTTGTTGCTCCAGTGTGAGACAGCAAGGGTTAAAAGTCTAGTTTTTTTTGTGGAGAATCCAGGACAGGAGGCTCGGAACTCCAACTTCTAGTAAGCACCACTAACTCTCACCTTCTGAGAGGTTCAGTTTGACTAGAGCACCCTGGTGAACTCTGAGCACAGAGGGGCAGAAGGAACAGAGATTTGGAGTCCACCAGTTAGAGACCCAGCTCTGGACACTCATTGTATGACAGCCTTTCCAAGGTTCACTTTCCTCACCTAATAATTCTCACTTCATGCAGTTATTGTGAGGATTTAATAGCATAATGCATGCTGCTGGCACAAAATAAGTGTCTTGGAGGGCAGTCGCTTCCCTGTTCTTTTTCCTACCGTGTTGACTTAATCCTCTCTGCTGCCCTTTGACTGGAAGAGAGGTTGGAGGCAATAGAGGCAAGTTTGGGACTGAGAAAGATGGTTTCTTTTTTTTTTTTTGAGACCGAGTCTCACTTTATGGCCCTCAGTAGAGTGCCGTGGCATCACACAGCTCACCGCAACCTCCAACTCCTGGGCTTAAGCGATTCTCTTGCCTCAGCCTCCCGAGTAGCTGGGACTACAGGCACCTGCCACAACGCCCGGCTATTTTTTTTTTTTTTTTTTTTTTGGTTGCAGTTCAGCCGGGGCCGGGTTTGAACCTGCCACCCTCCGTATATGGGGCCGGCGCCTAACCAACTGAGCCACAGGCGCCGCCCGAAAGATGGTTTCAAGGTGGGCAAAGATGGTTTGGCAAATCTCCGTGGGCACACCCTTTGTGAACTTTGATCTGTATCGCTCCAAGATGGAACCAGGTGAGACTAGACACAGGACTTTCTCACTACTTGTTACTGAAAATTACTGAGGCAGCTAAGTGGGTGGCAGAGGGTGGCTGCTTTCCCAAAGAGCTAAAGTCAGTGAGAGTGGGAACCTGTGTAGGCAATGAAGGCAGGTTAAATGCTCCCCATCCCCACTCCCACAGTCTAAATTGGGCATTGTCTGGGATTAGTTCAATAAGAAGTGCCACTCAGTCTGTGTCTCCACTTTTGGATGTTATATTAGTTTCCTAGGGCTGCCATTACAAAGTACCACAACCAGCCTGGTGACTCACCTGTGTAATCCCAGCATTTTGGGAGGCTGAGGTAGGAGGCTGTCTTGATGCCAGGAGTTTGACACCAACCTTGGCAATGTAGCAGGACCCTATCTCTACAAAAATTAGCCAGCAGGTAGCACCTGTGGCTCAGTGGGTAGGGTGCCGGCCCCATATACGGAGGGTGGTGGGTTCGGACCCGGCCCTGCCCAAACTGCAACAAAAAAATAGCCAAGTGTAGGCGCCTGTAGTCCCAGCTACTCGGGAGGCTGAGGCAAGAGAATCGCCTGGGCCCAGCAGCTGGAGGTTGCTGTGAGCTGAGACAACACGGCACTCGACCAAGGGCGATAAAGTGAGACTCTGTTTCATTAAAAAAAAAAATTGTAATTAACCAGCCATAGTGAAGTACCCTGTAGTCCTAGCTACTTGGAAGACCAAGGCAGGAAGATCCCTATAATCCCACACTGAGCTCTAGTAAAAAAAAAAACCTATAAAAATACACACTCTCACACACACACACACAAAGTGGGTGGCTCAAACAACAGAAATCTATTGTCTCACAATTATGAATGCTAAAAGTTCAACCAAGACCAGGCTGGATGTGGTGGCTCACGGCTGTAATAGTAGCATTCTGGGAGTCTGAGGTGGGTGGATGGATGGCTTTAGCTCGGGAGTTTGAGACCAGCCTGAGCAAAAGCAAGACCCCATCTCTACTAAAAATAGAAAAACTAGTTGAGCATGGCAGCACACACCTATAGTAGACCCAGCTGCTTGGGAGGCTGAGGTAAGAGGATCACTTGAGCTGGAGAGTTTGAAGTTACTGTTAGCCGTGATGCCATACACGTTACCCCCTGGCGATAGAGTGAGACTCTGGCTGAAAAAAAAAAAAAAGAAAGAAAGAACAGAAAAAGTTCAACCAAAATCAAAGAGAAGGTAGGGTTGGTTTCTTCTGAAGGCTGTGAGGGAGAAATCTGTTGCATGCCTCTCCCCCAGCTTTTGTTGGGTTGCTGGCAATCTTTGGCTTTCTTTGCCATGTAGAAGCATCACCCCAATCTCTCCCTCCGTGTTCACGTGGGTTCTCCCTGAGTGTATTTGTGTCTTAATTCTCTTTTTTATAAGGACACCAGTCATAGTGGATTAGAGGCTCATTCTACTCTATTATGATCTCATCTTAACTAATTACATCTGCAAGGACTCTATTTCCAAATAATGTCACATTCTGAAATGGCAGGAGTTAGGACTTCCACATATGAATCTTAGGGGAAAGCCATTCAGGTGTTTTCATCTAGAGTTACAGGAAAATCTTGCCCTACCCTTGCTGAAGAACTTCCCGTGACTCTGTGGCCTACAGAATAAAGTGCAAAGCCTGATGACATGTGAGGACCTTCACAATCCAGGCTGCGCGAACTTCACTGCCTCTCTTCCGGAGCTTCAACCCTCCCCACACTTTGTACCCCACGCCGCAGCCACTCTAGACGATTTGTTGTTGGAGCTCATATTCCCTGCCTTTTTGGCAGGCAGGCTTGACTCTCGACTTCCTAGCCAGATTCCGCTCCTCAGTGAAACCCTTCTCTCTCCCCTGCCCCTCCTGTGTGTTTCTGGGGAAAGGCGAAGTTACACCATCACTAGTAGAGCATCATCGGACGCGCTTGTCCCGCATTCTTCCCTTCAAGCATGCGTATGTGCGGTTCACTCGGCACCCCAAGAGTTTTCCCTGGGAACTCCTCAACCAAGAACGTTTCAGATTCAACAATGCATAAGCTGAGGCTGGTGCACCAGAGAAAGGCTCCCAGGCCCTCGGACTTTAGTTCAGAATACGCTCTCTCGCCCTCTGGAGGGATGGACGCGGTCACACAGGAACAGAGATCAGCCACAAGGAGACTCGCCTTTATTGCTGTTTTTCTGGGGGCCGATGCCGGGTGGGCATAGGGAAGAGAGCAGAACCAGGAGGGGGCCTGAAGAATGGCTCAGACCCCAGACAGTCCCCCAGGAGCGACGGAGGTGACAGCCGCGGCGGGACAGCCGCGCCCGGGACAGAGGCGCGGCGCTGGATCTGCGCCTGCGCGGCGGCCCATGGTCAGGATGCCAGCGGCGTGGTTGCCACTGGCCTGCAGGAGGCGCTGCAGCCGACCCTGGAGGCCCGGGGGTCCCGGCCGCCGCTTGCCCAGGGTGAGGATGCCAGCCGCGTGATTGCCAGCGCCGTGCAGCAGCTCGTAGAGGCGGCAAGAGCACGTCTTCTGACGACAGCAGTCGGGCAGGGGCTGCGCGGCCGCTCCGGGAGACAGCAGCGCGGGCGGCAGGAGCAGCAGCAGCAGTAGCGTCACGGCGGCCCAGGAGACCTAGGGAGGCGGAGACAGGGTGCTGGGGGTGTCTTCCCACTGCGCCTGCAATTAGCCCCACACGCCTAGCACCTGCGCAGCTGGCTTCGCGCCTCTCCGCTTGCTGTCCGAAGGGCTCTGTTAGAGAAGGCTCACATCTGGGTCCTCTATCTGCTCATCGTTCAAGACCCAGCAGAGCGTCTCCTCTGGGAAGATGCCGTTTGAGAACCCCTAGGCGGAATGAATCCCTCTCTCCTCGATACCCTCAGTCCATTGTACCCTTCCAGTAGAGCACTTACCACAACACCCGAAAACTTGTGTGTCTGACTCTGTCTGCACCAGAAGTTGTAAACCCAGGAAAACAGAAGTCCTACTGAGTACCTCCCATTCCCCTCCACAGCAGGCAAACACGTGGAAATTGGAGACTGGCAAGACTCCTAACTGTCTTCTCATCTGCCTGCTCCCTTGTAGGGGTAACTAACCTCCATGGCTTTGGACCAGTCTCCACCCCTCTCAGGGGCCGAGGTTTCTTGCCTGTAAACTGGGTATTAATTCCTACTATGAAGGAATGCTGGGAGGAGAAAGTGAGATGACAGGTGCAAACACACCACTTGACACATAGCAAGTGTTCAATAACCCATGCTCTTAGGAGAACAGGGCACAACTCAATGTTAGTCATAGTAGAGTCTTGGTCATGGGTGCACCCAGTCTCCTGCCTCAGTGCATGCATGGGCAAAGACTGGGAGCAGATACCTTTGGCCTTTCTTCTGGCACCCTAAGCAAGCATTCTCATTGCCTCTCTGGTATGAGTCACCCCTCAGTCCCTGGGTCTTTACCTTTGTGGAAGGAAGCTTCATGGTTTCTGGAGTGCAGGGTGGGGCAGCCAGGAAAGGAGGTGTCTGCAGTCGTCCAGATGGCCAGGAATCTCGAGGCAGTCTACTGTGCCCTGCTACCAGGAGGTTGGGGTTTATAGTGGTCTGAGGTGGTGGGGAAGAGACAGGCCCTTGCCTTCACTCCAGGGCCAGACAAAGGCAAGTCTAAGATTAGCCGTCTGCAGGGGGGCCGTCTCCAGGTTGGGCCCAAGGAATGGCCGCTGAGACATTCAGAAGCTGAGGTTGGATCACTATGCCCCTGGTCCCCCCCTTGTCTGTCTGCCTGCTCCCTGGAGATGGGTTGGTCTCTGGGCACTAATGAGGCCACCTTGCACCCAGGAATCTGACAGCACAAAAGAGGCCTCAGCTGGGGTGCTGGCCTGGGACAATATGAGTGGAGGGTAGCTGTTAATTAGGAACAGGAAAACAGACAGTCTTGAGACCACTAGCCACATTGTGTGTAGGGGAAGGACAACCACTAAGCAGGCCTTTCCTCCCATCCTGGTTACTGCCCCAGGGGTCTGAAAAGGTTACCTAGCTGCCTCTCTCCTCACCTCATCTCTCTTCTTCCCTTCTGCCCCTTCCACCATTCTCCAGGATAGAAAATCTTGAAAACCCAGCCTACACAGTAAGAGGAAAGGAAACCCAAACCAAAAAGCTTTTGCCTCCTGGTTTTCTCCCTGAGCCAGGTTGCTTGGAGGAGAGGGATGTAGTCCTAGCCCGCCATCAGGGAGTGAGCCACCATGGGGTGGGGACACGGCCATCTCCAGGTCCCAGTTTCTCTTGTTCAGGGCCTGTTTATTGAGCTTCTGCTCTGTGCCAGGCCTGGCACTGGGCATGGGAGCAACTGTGCATAGGACCTGGCCTGGTTTTCAGGTGTGCATAAGTCCAGGTGGGAGGCAGTTCAAGCATAACGATAATTCAGTAAGGGAAAGCACCATTGCAGACCTCAGCAAAGTTGAGCCAATCACTGCTGTCTGGGGTGAGGCAGGGGGGCCTCAAAGGCCCTGCATGAAAAGTAAATTTCTATCAGGTCAGGTTGGGGAAGAAGGCATTCCACAGAAAAGAGACCTTGAGCACAAGCCTGTTGGTGACAATGCATAGCTTAGTTGGGATGGGGGTGTGTGCAGTCCTCATCGTGCGGGCCTTTTCCTCAGCCAGGGGAGAGAGGTGCCTGGAGGAGTAAGTGGGGTCTAGGGTTGCAGGGTCATATAGGCCAAACTGATTGGTCTTACTTCTATGGAGAAGGGGAGTCACCATGGGAGGATTTTAACAGGAAGGAGTCATGGGGCTCCTGATATGGGAGGCTGGATGAGTGTGGGGCAGGAGAATGGAGAAGCATGGAATAGGGGCTTCCCTTAGTTAGGAGGATGTGCAGGATCTTGGGCAAGCCTCCCAATCTTGTGGAGGCTCAGTTTCCCCAGTGGTATGGATAGTTAACCCAGTTGGTCTCTGGGGCTACTTCCTGCTCTGATGCTTTATGATAGGAGGTAGTCTCCCCCTTCCCTACCATGGAAGTGACTTTTGGGTGCTGGGCCAAGAAAGGGACCAGTGTGAAAGCAGGGTAGGGGAAGTTAGGGATTAGCCCCTCTGCTATTAGGTTACACTTGGGATGGGGGAGGCAGGAGGAAGTGAGTTTGTTTCTGAGGGGTTGGCCTTCATGGCTGCTGTGTGCACACCTACCAGGGGCCCAACCCATCCTGGATCCAACTGTGGGGCGTGGAGAGAGCCTAGGCTGCAACAGCAGCAGAGCAGTTGGAACCACTGCATGGATTCCCCAAAGCAGACCTTGAGGCAAGAATCTGGGGTACAAGAAGTTTATTTGGGAGCTGATCCCAGGAAGCACTGTGAGGGAGTGGGGAAGGAAGGAAGGGCGGAGGCCCAATTAGAAGCACATTAAGGAGTGGGCTCCCATGCAGTTGAACTCCATCCTGTGGGGGACCCTCTGAGAGATTATGGGCCCCTCAGAATTGTCTCATTCAAGGACAATGACACGGAAGTCTTTATTCACCAACTCTTGCTCCTTATTGATAGAGCGTTGCTCTTGGGAAGTCCTCAAACTTCCAGCCAACCCAGTATGCTGGCCAGGCACACAACTATGGCCAGAGAACAATGTCAGGTTGGGAGACACAAGAAGGCATGGGTGTGCACGGGAATTCTAGCAGTGTCCTCCATGGTGGACCAAGAGGGATACTGGCAGGGTCCTGCTGGCATCTGCTAAACCCCTGAGGCCCATGCCTCAGAAATGGCCAACTGGGCCAAGGCCTCCCTAAGGCCTAGTAGCTCTCAGAGGCAAATGTCAGGTGGCATAGAGTCAGAGTCCCTGAACAAGGACTCCCCATTCAGACAGGCCCCAGAGGAGAGAAAGGCAGCCTCTGACGGGAGCTGGAATCATGGGGAGCCCTTGGCTCAGGACATCACCCTCCTCTGCAGGAACTGGGCCAAGTGTCTGTGCCGAAGGACCCGGGGCATCTCAGGAGGGAAAAGGGATGAGGGGCAGGCAGAGAGGGCTGCCCGGAGTGCTCTGAAGGCCCCTGGTCCCACCAGGTGGACTCTGGCAGGGCCCACACTGCCCCGGAACCGCAGGGACTTATAGCGCGGAGAGGTTTCCTGAAGACAGTGGTCCAGCTGCGGACAGAAGAGCCTGAGTGAAGCTGATGTGGGTACATGCGTTTAGGAGTTTTGTGTATGCAAGTGTGTGTCTGTGGGACTCACACCTTCCATCCCGGAGACCTAGAAGCTTCTCCCCAGCCCCACCCTTCCCTCTTGCCCCCCATATCCATAGCACCCTGGGGGTGTGTAGAGTGAAGGAGACATGTTGTCATACCCTGTCCCCGTCTCTTTTACCTTGTCTCGATTTTCCTCTGACAGATTCCTCAGACCCCTCAGGTCCACAAACACCTCATAGTGGGGAGCAGAGCCCTCAAAGGAATCTGTGGACAAACCCCAAATGCACACACACTGCCAGTGAAGAGGGCAGCTTCCAAAGCTTCTGTCCCTATCTGTTCTTTCCTGCTCTGAGGTCAACAACAAGAACAACAACAACAATAAAGGTTTTTGGTAGGGATTGGGGTAAATGGAGAAGAACCTGGAGGCTAATCCTAATTATGAGAGAGGTCGAGAAAGAAAATAGGTAGAAGCTGCAGCAGGAGGGATGGGAGTTAGACATGAGGAAGGACTTTTGTTAGGAAAGCAAAGGAAGCTGAGTCTTCTCTCCTTCCTAATTCCTAGAGGTCTCCCAGCAGGGTAGGTACAGGTGGAAGGTAGCCAACCCATGAATGGGAGACAGGAGTAGTGGGGAAGCTTACCCAGAATGCTGCTCTCCACACAGGCATAGTCCAACAGCTTGGCCCCTGGCCATTGCCCCACTGCCTGACTCAGGGCCCTGGAGAATATGTCCTCACCAATATCTTCTCCTCGAACACTCAGAGCCTGGCCCAGCCTAGGGAGTAGGAAGAAGGAGGCAGTGAAGCCCAGGGGACAAGGGTGGCCACTCACCTCCCCAGGGTCACCTACCTGCAAGTGAACCTAACGACTGGACACTGATTATAGGTACCAACCACACGTACCACATCACCCAGGCGGCACCTGATGGGGGCAGTAGGAGTGAGATCAGGTCCAAAGGTCCATGAGCCCATGCTTGGGGTCTCCAGCAGGGTCCCAGGGGCCCTAAGGGAGCAAGGACTGGGCAGGTGATCACCTGGTGAGGCTGACACGGTCAGTCAGTACCAGCTCATACTCCTTGCCTTCCTGGGCCTCGGCCAGTAGGAGGGTGGAGGTGGCCTCCTCTTGGGCTCCTTCCTTGACCGGGAGCAGCTCAGTAAAGGGGGGTCCAGGGGGCAGAAGATAGAGCCCACGGGGCTGCTCTGGCCATAGGTTTAGGCCCACCACCCCTGCAAGGAGCACACAGCCTCCACATCATCTGGTGGGGCCACTGCCTTTGTGAGGGCCCCGGGCGCCAACCCTCTGGGAACCTGACCCTGCTGCTGTCCTCCTGTCACCCATCTTGCCTGGCTGCCCCAGGCTCAGCCATCTGCCTTGCTAGGCAGGGACAGAGTGCAGTGGTTCTGGAGGTAGCAGACCTGGGAGGAAATCCCGGTGCATGAGAATTTGGGCAAGACCCTTAACCTCTGAGCCTCCATTTCTTCATCTGTAAAAGGAAGCTGCTAATACCCAGGGTATGAGGGAGGATTAAATGAGATGATCGTGCAGGGTTCCATTCATGGCACCTCTGACCCCTGCCCCCAGCTCACTGCTCTTGAGTCCTGCTGACCTCCAGAGGCAGCGTAAGTAGGAGAGAAGAAGGCTAGCCCTTGGCACCACAAGGCCCCAAGGGCAGCAACAGCTTCAGCCTGGCCGCCTGCATCCAGAGTTACCACCACCTGCAGCTTTGGCCAGAGCCGCAGGGCCAGTCCTCGGGATCCCTGCTGTAGGGCCTGTCGTAGCTCAGCTGCCCGTCCGGGGAGAGGTGCTCCTGGGTTCCCAGTTGCTATCGCCACAGCCAGCCCTTCACCATCAGCTTCCAGGCCCAAGAAGATGTCTAGGAGTTCCACTGCTGTTCCAGCCTCTAGTGCTCTCAGCCCTGGGCACCTCAGTGCCTCCATCAGCAAGACCATGGGGTCCTTGGCTCCAGAGGGGTTAACCCGGCCCAGGGCATGGCCAAGCCAGGGGAGAGGGCTGGGCCAAGGGGATGTAAGGGTCACACAGGCAGTGCTTCCTGGAGCCAGCACTTTTGGGTAGGCCTTGTTTAGGGTGACCAGACCCAGCAAGGTGGCCTGGAGGGAGAGAAAAGAGGGTGTTGATCTGGTCCCAGATCCAGTTTGGGTTTTTTGGCCCAGAGGGTTTAGCTGTAAGCAGGGTTCTCTGGTGGGGCTGGGCTCTGACCTTCCCACTAACCTGCAGAGAGGCCTCCCCCTGGTACTGGTTTGAGGTAGGGGCTGGGAGCTGCCCACCACTTTCTTCCTCTTGGGCCTGGCTGGCTTTGGTTAGAGGGAGATGATTCCGGAATGTGCTCATGTCTGTAGCCCCAAAAACACCAGAAACCCTTCAGGAAGCCCCAGCTTCCCAAGTGTTTCAAGCAAGGGTGAGACCCTTGAGGGAGGAACCTGGGGGAGAGATTCTGAGGGCCTAGGATGGGAAATTTCCTCTTGGTTGAGAGAGCCAATCCCGGGCTGGGTAGGGTCTCTGGCTCAGGCCACTCTATGTTGCCAGTGGAGGGGGCAGATGGCAAGAAGGAAGGGGGGATTCAAGTTCTGGAATCTGATGACCTGTGGGGTTTCTTTCTCTTTGGATCACCTTCTCAGACCCCAAAACACACCTGTGCTGTCCCCGAGGGGGCAGCGGGGACCCTGGGTTCCCTGAAGACACCACCTCAGGGCCTGCTGCTGGCTCTGGTCCATGTGCACCGTGCTCTGCTCTAGCCTTTGCCACTGCCAGGTGGTTGCCCAGCCCAGAACACCCCATATCACACGGTGCTGGAGCCTGGCAATCCAGGAGCACCTGGCATCCTGGGACCACCGCTGTCGGAGCAAGACCAGTGGCAGCAGCAGCAGCAGCAGCAGCAGCAACAACCACAGCAGCATCTCTACACAGCTCCTGGGAGGAAAAAGGAACCCAAGTATGGGGTAGGGGAATAACCCATTTCTTCCCAGCACTCTACTGCATCCTGGAAAATGGAGGAAAATTAAGTTTGGGAAGAAGGCAGGGCCCTGTCAGCAGGGGATGCAGAGGAGAGACTGTGGAGGCTTTTGCGTTCCACTGACCTGAGTTTAGATCCTGCCTCTGCCACTTATTAGCTGGAGGGCCCTGACTTATCAGCCAGCTGTGCTGTGCGCTTTTTCCTCGTCTGCAAAATGGGAATAAGGATACCTCCTTCAGAAGGCACAGGGCCTGGCACGTAGTGGCTGTTCAACAGTGACATCTCTTGCCCACTCCCGAGGGGCTTCCCTTTCTCTTGGGATCCACCCTGTCTCAGCTCTGCCTTCCTCCTGAGCCCTGGTCAGTGGGCCCATGGTCACATGCACCTGTCACAGTCCACTTCTGCCTACTCCCAGGAACAGGGCCCCTCGATGTCTCTGCCTCAAGTCTCAGCGCACATCCGGCCAGAAAACTGGAGCTGATGGCTTTAAAGGGCTGGGCCACAATCTGGAAATCCGGTCACCAGCCTGAGGGAGGAGCTGAGGTGGGGGGGGTGCTCTTAAAGGGGAAGTTGCCTAAGGGAATGATGTGCTGGATGCTGGGAGATGGCATAACAGAAGCTAGGGTCAGAGTAGCATGATCCCCGAACTCCTGCAGGTGGAGGGAGAGAAAGCTGAGTGTGGGAAAGAGGGCTGGTGAGCAGCCTGAACTGGGAGTGGGACACACTCCATCCTGGGGCAGTTTCAAGCTTGAGAACTATTAAAAACCTAAATGTTTTCCCACCCCAGAAATCCTCTCCACAAGATAGAGGAGAAAGAAAATTTAATTACTGAGTATGAATTAAACCAGAACAGTGATACTGCATATCTGCTAAGAAATTGCAAAGATATGTCTCACGCCTGTAATCTTAGCACTTTGGGAGGCTGAACCAGGTGGATTACTTGAGCTCAGAAGTTTGAGACCAGCCTGAGCGAGAGCAAGACCCCTACTCTACTAAAAATAGGCATTGTGGCCGGTGCCTATAGTCCCAGCTACTCAGGAAGCTGAGGTAAGAGGATGGTGTGAGCCCAACAGTTCAAGAGTTTGAAGTTGCTGTGAACTATGATGCCATAGTGCTCTACACAGGACAAAACAGTGAGATTCTGTCTCAAAAATAATAATAATAATAATAAAATAAAAAAGAAAGAAAGAAAAGAAAAAGAAAGACAGAGGGAAATCTCTCTCTTTATACAGCCAAACAGTACAACCTATTACAATCATGTTTTCAGGATAAACAACAACCCATCTTCAAGAGGACTTGACAGCACTACTGTCACTTTTAATTTTGATGAAGTCCAATTACATATTTTTTTCTTTGTTCAGGTAGAACATCCTAGCTTTACCTGGTAATTGGGGTGCCCATCTGTGTTAGCTTATTGGCTTTATCCCAAGGAAAATGACAAATGCAGTTTTGCAACTTGGAGCAAGGTGCCCACCAAAGTCAGGCTCCTACCCTCCCACAGTAAAGTTTGAGAGGTTGTGCTGTAGGACAAGGCTCTTTTGCTGTCTTGTTAAAACCTCTCTCCACCTGTGTGCTGAACCTGAGTCCTCAGAGCACTAAAACTCTTCCCTCCACCCCTCACTGCTGCCCTTCTCTTCATAGCTGAACTCCTTTAAATAGCTCTGCTCTCACTCTCCAGCTACCCCACCTCACTTTTACCACTTTCACTTTTTTTCTCACTGACATCTTGTATTTGATTAAAAAAATAATAATAACAGCTTTATTAGATAAAATTCACACCATACCAACCACCCATTTAATGTACAATTCAACGTCTTCTAGTATATCCCCAGGTACGTGCAACCAACACTATGGTCAATTTTATAACTTTTTCATCGCCTCAAAACCAAATCCAATTTCACTTTCAGTATCAACTCACAACCGCCTGCCCAGCCTCTGAGCAGCCTCCGAAGTACTTCCTGTCTCTGTAGATGTGCCTACCCTAGATGTGTCATAGAAAGGGAATCACATAATGTGGTCTTTTGTACCTGGCTTCTTTCACTTAGCATGGTGGATTCGAGGCTCTTCCACGTAGTACTGTGTATCAGTACTTCATTCCTTTTTATTGCTGAATATTCCATTGTACGGATATACTACATTTTGCTTGTCCATTCATGAGTTGACGGACATGTGGGTTGTTTCTGCTCTTTGGCTGTTATGTATAATATAAACATTTCTTTTTTTTTTTTTTGTAGAGACAGTCTCACTGTACCGCCTTCGGGTAGAGTGCCGTGGCGTCACACGGCTCACAGCAACCTCTAACTCTTGGGTTTATGCTATTCTCTTGCCTCAGCCTCCAGAGCAGCTGGGACTACAGGCGCCCGCCACAACGCCCGGCTATTTTTTGTTGCAGTTTGGCCGGGGCTGGGTTTGAACCCACCACCCTCGGCATATGGGGCTGGCACCCTACTCACTGAGCCACAGGTGCCGCCCATTATAAACATTTCTTTATAAGTGTTTCTGTAGATATATTTTTTGTGTGTAGATATTTAGGAGTGGAATGACTGGGTCATATAGTAACTCTTTGTTTAACTGTTTAAGGAATTGCTGACATGGTTTCCAAAATGACTATACCATTTTATGTCCCTACCGGCAGTATATGAGGATTCTGATTCCTCTACATTCTTGCCAACATTTGTTATTATCTGCCTTTTATTATCAGTAGGTATGAAGTGGTATCTCAAAATAGTTTTTTATTTTTTGAGAAAGAGTCTCACTCTGTTGTCCTAGGTTGAGTGTGGTGGTGTCTTTTTTTGGTCAGGGCTGGGTTTGAACCCACCACCTCCAGCATATGGGGCTGGCACCCTAACCCTTTGAGCCACAGGTGCCACCTTAGTGCGGTGGTGTCTTTATAGCTCACAGCAACCTCAAACTCCCGGGCTTAAGCAATCCTCCTGCCTCAGCCTACTCAGTAACTGGGACTACAGGCACAAGCCACCAGGTCCAGCTAATTTTTTATTTTTCTGTAGAGTTGGGGTCTTTCTGTCACTCAAGTTGGTCTTGAATTCCTGCCCTCAAGTGTTCCTTCCATCATGGCCTCCCAAAGTGCTATGTTTACAGGCATGAGCCACCACTCATGGCCCATACAAGTCTTCTATCATAAATGATTTAAAAATATTTTCTTCCCATTCTGTAAGTTATCTTTAATTTCCTTGATTGTCTTCTTTAAAGCATAAAAGTTTTTAATTTTGATGAAGTCCAATTGCCTATTTTTTCTTTTGTTGCTTGGGTTTTCAGAGGCATGTCTAAGAATCCATTGCCAAATCCAAGCTTGTGAAGACTTACCCCTGTTTTCTTTTTGAGATTTTTATTTTTTATTTTTTGCAGTTTTTGGTCAGGGCTGGGTTTGAACCCACCACCTCTGGCATACAGGGTTGGCGCCCTACTCTTTTGAGCCACAGGTGCTGCCCCTCTTTTGAGATTTTTATAATCTTAGCTCTTCGTTTAAGTCTTTGATCCATTTTTTATTGTGGTAAAATATACATTAAAATTTAGCATTTTAACCATCTTTAGGTATACAATTCAGTGGCATTGAGTACACACTATTTTATTTTCTCTCTTGTTTTTTTTTAGAGACAGTCTCACTTTATCACCCTTGGTAGAGTGCTATGACATCACAGCTCACAGCAACCTCCAACTCCTGGGTTTAGGCAATTCTCTTGTCTCAGCCTTCAGAGTAGCTGGGACTACAGGCGCCCACCACAACGCCCGGCTATTTTTTTTGTTGCAGTTTGGCTGGGGCTGGGTTTGAACCCGCCACCATAGGCATATGGGGCCGGCGTCCTGCTCACTGAGCCACAGGTGCCACCCTGAGTGCACACTATTTTCAACCATCACCACCATCCATCTCCAGAACTTTTCATCATTCCTAACTGAAGCTCTGTACCCATAAAACACTAACTCTCCATCTCCATTCTCTAACAATGGAGATTCTATTTTGTGTCTGTATGAATTTGACTACTCTGGGTGCCTTATATAAGGGGAATCATACAATATTTGTCCTTTTGTGTCTTATTTCACTTAGCATAATGTCTTCAAGATTTTTTTTTATTTTTTTATTTTTTGTAGAGACAGAGTCTCACTTTATGGCCCTCGGTAGAGTGCCGTGGCCTCACACAGCTCACAGCAACCTCCAACTCCTGGGCTTAAGCGATTCTCTTGCCTCAGCCTCCCGAGTAGCTGGGACTACAGGCGCCCGCCACAATGCCCGGCTATTTTTTGGTTGCAGTTTGGCCGGGGCAGGGTTTGAACCTGCCACCCTCGGCATATGGGGCCAGCGCCTTACCGACTGAGCCACAGGCGCCGCCCAATGTCTTCAAGATTTATGGGAAGGCATTCAAAGACATGTTTCAGAATTTCCTTCCTTTTTAAGGCTGAATAATATCACATTGCATATATACCACATTTTGTTTATCCATTTATCCATCAGTGGACACTTGGGTTGTTTCCACCTTTAGGCGATTATAGCAAAGCTGCTACATGTGTGTACAGATACGTGTTTGAGTCCTTGCTTTCATTTCTTTTGTGTATATGCCCAGAAGTGGAATTGCTGGATTATGTGGCAATTCCGTATTTCCTTTTTTTTTCTTCTTTTTTTTTGTAGAGACAGAGTCTTATTTTATCACCCTCAGTAGAGTGCTGTCACATCACAGCTCACAGCAACCTCAAACTCCTGGGCTTAAGTGATTCTTCTGCCTCAGCCTCACAAGTAGCTGGGACTACAGGCGCCCGCCACAACAGCTGGCTATTTTTTTTCTGCAGTTTTTTGCCGGGGCTGGGCTTGAACCTGCCACCCTCGGTATATGGGGTCGGGGCCTTACTGACTGAGCCACAGGCGCTGCCCCGCATGTTTACTTTTTTGAGAAATGATCATGTTGTTTTCAAAGCAGCTGTACACGTTTACATACCTACCAGCAAGGCACAAGGATTCCAGTTCCAGTTTTCAGATAGCTGAATACACTGGGGGTGTGCCCGGGGAAGGAACTGAAATTCCCTGTTCCTTCCCCTCTGCCTCTCTCTAGGCGTCCCTTCATCTGTATCCTTTGTGATAGCCTTTATAACAAACTGGCAAATAATTACTTGATTTTTTGCAAATCAATAATAGGATAGACAGGACTCTGAAGTTGATAGATGTCCCAGACTTCCGTGATTGCCCTCAGCTGCAATTTTCTCTTTTACTGATACTGATTTACTTCTTGAGGCCTCATGCTGCTCATTATGTCTTAAAAATGCCCGCTGTCTTTTTTTTTGGAGACAGGGTCTCATTCTGTCACCCAGGCTGGAGTGCAATGGGTCATCATAGTTCATTGCAGCCTTGACAGAGGTGCTATTTGTTATTTGAAAAACGAGAAAGTCCTAAAGCAGATGCTGAATTTCACTCACCAGAGAGGTAATGATCTGCAATGATTTACGTGGGCAACTGGATGATCTTTTTTTGATCTTCTATAAAAATCTCTTGTAGCCCAGTTATGGTGGCTCCTGCCAGCTTTGGTGTAAGTGGCTGGCACTTTAGCCACTTGAGCTACAGGCACCGAGAGTTTTATAGTTTTAGGTCTCTGATCCATTTTGAGTTAATTTTTGAGTGGTATGAGGTAAAGGTCCAACTCCATTCTTTCACATGTGGCTATCCCAGTGCCATTTGTTGAAAAGATGGTATTTTTCCCCATTAAATGGTCTTGGCACTTTTGTCAAAAATCAGTTGGATATAGACATGTGGGTATTCTGGACTCTGAATTCTATTCCAGCCTTAAGTAACTCACAGTCACCCCAGAAGACAATGGTTTTAGGGGCTCTCTTTAAAAGTCTTTTTCCCTGGTTAGGTCCAGCTGGAAAGCTCCACTAATTGCTAGCTGATTGCTCCATTCTTTTTTTTTTTTACTGTTGGGGATTCATTGAGGGTACAATAAGGCTGGTTATACTGATTGCATTTGTTAGGTAAAGTCCCTCTTACAATCGTGTCTTGCCCCCAAAAGGTGTGGCACACACCAAAGCCCCAACCCCTCCCTCCTTTCCTCTCTCTGCTCTTCCTTTCCCCACCCCTCCCTCCTCCTTTCTCTCTCTGCTCTCCCCTTCCCCTACCCGCACTGTGACCTTAATTGTCATTAATTGTCCTCATATCAAAATTGAGTACATAGGATTCATGCTTCTCCATTCTTGTGATGCTTTACTAAGAATAATGTCTTCCACTTCCATCCAGGTTAATACGAAAGACGTAAAGTCTCCATTTTTTTTTTTTTTTTTTTTGTAGAGACAGAGTCTCACCTTATTGCCCTCGGTAGAGTGCCGTGGCATCACACAGCTCACAGCAACCTCCAAATCCTTGGGCTTAGGCGATTCTCTTGACTCAGCTTCCCAAGTAGCTGGGACTACAGGCGCCTGCTACAACACCTGGCTATTTTTTTGTTGCAGTTTGGCCGGGGCTGGGCTTGAACCCGCCGCCCTCGGCATATGGGGCCGGCGCCCTACCCGCTGAGCCACAGGCGCCGCCCAGTCTCCATTTTTTTTAATGGCTGAATAGTATTCCATAATGTACATATACCACAGCTTGTTAATCCATTCCTGGGTTGGTGGGCATTTAGGCTGTTTCCACATTTTGGCGATTGTAAATTGAGCTGCAGTAAACAGTCTAGTACAAGTGTCCTTATGATAAAAGGATTTTTTTCCTTCTGGGTAGATGCCCAGTAATGGGATTGCAGGGTCAAATGGGAGGTCTAGCTTGAGTGCTTTGAGGTTTCTCCATACTTCCTTCCAGAAAGGTTGTACTAGTTTGCAGTCCCACCAGCAGTGTAAAAGTGTTCCCTTCTCTCCACATCCATGCCAGCATCTGCAGTTTTGAGATTTTGTGATGTGGGCCATTCTCACTGGGGTTAGATGGTATCTCAGGGTGGTTTTGATTTGCATTTCTCTGATAGGGATGATGCACATTTTATATCAATAGGCAAGAGACATGCTCCATTCTTTTCAACAATGCCCTAGCCTAGAGTACATAAATGGCCCCACAGACTAATCCAACCAAATTGAGGGTCCTTTGAAGGAAGGTTTCAAGCCTTTGAGTTTTGTTTGACACCAAGAGGGCTTTTCCTAGCTCTTTCCCCTCTTCTGGCAACTAGGCCTGGTTAAACTCTTATCTCCCAAGAATCTCTCATTCTCCTTGCAATTTCCTTTCACCACACCTCCACTGTTTTTTTTTTTAATTGCAGTTTTTGGCCAGGAGCTGGATTTGAACCTGCCACCTCCAGTATATGGGGCCAGTGCCCTACTCCTTGAGCCACAGGCATCACCCCCTCCACTGTTTTTGAGAGCACCCTCAATCTTGAACTTCTCTTGCAAATAAAGTTGGTTCCTTTGAAAAGAGATCTGCAGTTTGGCCCCATGTGGTCCCTCCCTGTCTGCCTTCCAGCCACAATGCCTATCGCTCTTCTCAAAGGCTGGTCCCTGGATCAGCATCATCTGGGAACTTACTAGACATGCAAATTCCTGGGCTTCAGTCCAGACTTACCGCCTCAGAAACTCCGGGGTGGGACCCAGTAACTTGTGCTTTGACAAGGAGATCACACCAGGAGTTTCAGGTGCACATTGATGTTTGGGAACCACAAAGCTCTCCAGCAGTGTCATGCTACCCTGTGTCTCCAGGTCTTTGCCTATATGGTCCCATAGCTGAATATCTTTCCTCTTCTTAGCTCTTGTTACTTCCTTAAGAGTCAGCTTGAGTGGGTCAGTGTCCTTTTGCTATGTTCTCTTGTATAATGACCTTGGATGTCTTTCTTGCAGCATGAACCAGCATCCTGTCATAATTGACTTGTCAGCTGCCTTTGTCCCACACACAATGCCTGGCTCAGGGTATAGACACTGAATGTGCTGAATTTTAAGGACAAGCTTTCAGAAGTCAAGAGGCTAGAAGATGAAGACTGTCATTCTAATTTTTAAAACATCACATCAGCGAGAAAGTATGAAATGCCCCTACCTGACACCACAGCTAATGACACACCTCTGAGGCAGCCAAACTCCAACCAGTTTCTTTTGTCAGGGTCATGCTGATGACTTGAAACTTTTCCCTATCAAAGCCACTCTCCCTCAGCACATGATGAAAAAAAAACCCAAAAAAGCCCAAAAAACAGACTCAATATTGTGTCTTCAGAGGAAGCCTTTATTGTAACATAAAATACACCATTTTGTGACTGCCCCAAATTGTACACAATACTTTTTTGGTGGCTATGTAACTAATCTGTCTTGACACTAAAATATGTATCTGAATTAATTTCACAAAGTTTTAAAAAGAAAAATTATAAAAAGTATACTTTCATTTTAAGTTATATTTGCTTTTAGTCTCCCCCCACCCCATACAAAACTGCACATACCACTGAGCTGAAACTTTTGAGGATGCACATGTGCGCGCGTGTGCATGTTTGTGTGTCTGGGAGTGGGTGAGAGGCTGAGGGGGTCTAGACTAGCCATTGCCTCTTCTTGTGGTTTGCAGGAACAGGGAGAAGAGAGAAAATAGAATGCAGAGAGTGAGCGCACCATTCAGTTGAAAATCTCCCCATCTCTTGCCAGTCTCAGTAGAACTGGGGACAGCTCAGTCACACTCAGGGATGCCACGCTCTTCAGCCCTCTTCTTTCTCAATGCAATGACAACTGCAAAATGAGCTCAGAGCAGCCAGGGTCAGGTAGACTGCTCAGCCCTCAGCAGGCCCTGGGTTGAGTCCACTCCTAGCCTGAGATTTCGGTCAACCCCTCCCCTGCCCAGGGTTGGTGGAACAAAAAGGGTGATCCCAGAGGCAGGTGCTGGTGAAGTATCTCTGAGTGACCAGCAGGGAGGGCTCTTTGAGCCTGGGTCCCCAAGTAGTCAGGTTTTCCATTACACCCTTCCCTGTGCCCATACTTGTAGTTGGAATTGTCATCAAATCTTGAGGGGTTGGGAGGGGGCTTAGCAGCCTCCTCCATCAATGCTGGTATCCATGGAAGGGTCAGCCTGCTTCTCAGAGGCAGACAGATTCTACTGCCTGGCATAGAAAAATAAATCAAGTGTATGAAACCAAGCCAAGGCAAACAGCAGCTTTTAAAAAGTCATCTTCCAATAAATAATTTACTACAGAGGAATATTTTCCTTTAACAGCAAAACACTGATAAATTCAGAGGTTACCTTTGTAAAAAAAATATGTTTATTTACTCACATGTATAAAAATAAGGTTTTTAGGACCATCTTCTTCTGGGTGTGGTCATGACCTTCTTTTGGAGAGGGGGACCAGGAGTGACCTTGTAGGCCTTCCCTACAAGCTACGCCTGCTCACCAGCCCCGCCCACCTGAGACAGCCCATTCCTTCCATCTGGCATAAAGCTACAGAAGAAACTGTAGAACAAAATTACGCTGAGGCTTTTTCATTTTGTTTTTATAGTTCACCAAATTTCCCGGCAAACCTGCTGACAGCATTTCCCCATGTTACCCAGGCCTAATGCCCAGCAGCCCCCAGCAGGGTGAGCTCCTGTTGGACAAGCTGGCCCCTGTTCAGACCACATTCCTGCCACCTGCTCCTCAGGACATTATATGTGGACAATTAAGGGAAATGAAGTGACTCTGATGTAAATGGCTCGGCATGGATGCAGAAAGAGAGAATTTTGATGCCAAATTAGGGTGGAAATGGGAAAACAAAAAAGATCTAATTTAGAAACAAAAACACCATTCAACATTTGCAAAAAGCCATTATCAATAAGCCTTAAGAAAGCCCCAGATCGTGCCTGTGGCTCAGAGGAAGGATGGGCAGCTCCCCTGGATAACAAGGCAACGTTCTTAGCATCTGTGAGTCAGGGCTAGGCACCTCTTTGGCCACAATACAAAGGACACCAATACTGTAAGTTCTCAGTTATGTGACCTTCTTTTCTTTCCTCTATTTCACCAAACACGTCTGCACATGTGCACACACAGAGGAACTGAGTGGTAATTCCACAGGGCAGGGGATAGGAGGGGAAAGAAGGACAAAGAGAGAATGTTAATACGGGTTAAGTGATATGTAAAAAGCCACCACCCATCTGAAAACCTGTCACTTCCCTCACCCCAGCAATCTTTGTAACCTGCCCTGTTCCCCTCCTTATCCAAGAGCACAGGGGTGGGACGCAGGGGCAGAGGGAGAACTGGCTTTCTCTGTCAAAAGGTAGTTAACTACATTTCAGGAGAAAAGCATAGAAAATCTGTCACTGTTATGCATCACTTGGTTGGCAGACAGGGTGACAAAGACTCACCAGGGAGGGGGGCATTCTTCTCCCTTTTTCCTTCTCTTAATGGAACAGTCACATGTCCAAGTTCAGTCACCTCTAAGACACATGGCCAAGTTCCAGGGTTCATGGAACCAACTGCCTTTTTGCACAAGGTAAAAATAAGCAGAGCCTCAGTTAGTGGCCCCTACTAAACTCTGGACAGCAAGAGCAAGAACACCACAATGTGCAAACACACACACACACACACACACGCACACACGCATACACTCACAGTCCCTTCACTGGTGCCACCATGCACAGAAACACTAAAGTCACAATGTATTAACACTTCACATTATGAGTATTTTTTCCAAAGAGAAGCGATTCATGGAATTAGAACATCCACAAGAGTGATTCCTCAGCGAGGACGAAGAAGCTGAAGATGGAGAGAGATCAAGGGGTCACGACTGTGCGTGAGGGATCCACTGACTGTCCATTGGTCGGCCTAGGAGTTCCTCCACACGCCGTGCCACGTCCATTGTGTCTTCCAGATCGAAGTCCCCCTCGGTCTCCAGGACTGAGTCAGGGCTTGGGAGGGAAAGAATAGAAATAAAAGAAAGGGGAAAGGTTGTCAGAGACCACCCCAAGCCCACGGCCGACTGGGGGTGGCCTACGACAGCCTGCTGTGCTCTCAGCCTAGGGCCTCCTGATCTGAACGCTGGGGAAGAGCCCTTTGCTAACTGGCAGTACAGACCCAGACTAAAACACTCACCCCAGCGGCCTCTAACACTGCCTGTCCAGATACATCAAAACCCCGTTCAGTTCTTATACAGAGCAAGAGAAATCTCCATTTTGACAAAGGGGAGCAGTTGGCATTTGTCCAACCCCATGCTAAACTACCCAAATCTTCTGGTCTGGTCAAATCTCTCCCTCCTACGGCCAGGCTGGGTGGCCTTGGACCTCAAGGAGGCTCTGGATTCCTTTGCCCACCAGCCCTCCAGGGCTCCAGCCTGGGGTGAGGTCCCTGGCACCTCCCCTATGGGCCCCCATGAGAACACCACCTACTTCTGTGGGTACATGTTATAGTGAGCCTGGGGGCACACGGCTGGGGAGGGCGCCTGGTCCATGTACGTGGCGTTGGCCCCAGCATCCGCAGATGCGTTCACAAACCTGCAGGAGGAAGCAGGACAGAGACTGAGCTGCCAGGGAGGCCAGGAGGTAGCTGACTTGGGGAGAGGCTCAGGGGCATATTTATGTCTTTATTGGGGCAGAGTAGAAGGACAGAGTGCCCCACTTGGCCCTGGGTCCAACCAAGTGTGACCCAGCCCAGGTCCCTCTGGGGTTTCCCGGGGGGATGGGGGATGGGAATTCAGGGGTCAAAGTTTGGGAGAAATGGCACTGTCCGGAGGAGGAGGACAGTCAGGGCTGGACCCTGGACACTTACTCAGGGACCACTTGCTTGATCTGTGGCTTCACGTATCCATCCACTGCTTTAGCTGCCAAGGGGAGAATGGGGGTGAGAACTAAAGTTCTCAAATGAAATAAAAATGTGATCCCCCTTAAGACTCGTATCTTAGTAGGACAGGACACAACCACATAATTTGATCTTAGCATATGACACAAATACAATATTTCAATTTGTTATGAAGACCTGGTAGAGGAGGAGCTCAACACTCAAACTGAAAATCAAGGTATCTTCCAAGTTGGCTAGTATCTTTTAATGAATTCTTCAAATCACAGAAGAAGGCCAGGAATGGTGGCTAATGCCTGTAATCCTAGCACTGTGAGAGGCCTAGGCAGGTGGATCGCTTGATCAAAGGAGTTTGAGACCAGCCTGAGCAAGAGCGAGACCCCGTCTCTACTAAAAATAGAAAAAATTAGCTGGGTGTAGTGGCATATGCCTGTAGTCCCAGCTACCTGGGAGGCTGAGGCAAGAGGATTGCTTAAGCCCAAGAGTTTGAGGTTGCTGTGAGATTCTACCAAGGGTGACAGAGTGAGACTCTGTCTCAAAAAAAAAAAAAAAAAAAAAACCCTCCAGGACGGTGCCTGTGGCTCAAAGGAGTAGGGCACTGGCCCCATATATCAGAGGTGGTGGGTTCAAACCTGGCCCCAGCCAAAAACTGCAACAAAACAAAACAAAACAAAAAACCCCTCTAAAACAAAAGACCCACAGAAGACAAATACTTTAATACAAATCAAAGGCAAGCCTTGGGCTGGGTGAGGTGGCTCATGCCTGTAATCCTAGTACTCTGGGAGGCCAAGGTGGGTGGATTGCCTGAGTTCAGGAGTTTGAGACCAGCTTGAGCAAGAGTGAGACTCTGTCTTGAAAACTAGCCAGGCACTGTGGTGGGCGCCTATAGTCCCAGCTACTTGGGAGGCTGAGGCAAGAGAATCGCTTAAGCCCAAGAGTTTGAGGTTGCTGTGAGCTGTGACGCCACAGCACTTTACTGAGTGTGACAAAGTAAGACTTTGTCTCAAAACAAACAACCCCCAAAACACATCTAAGGCAACCCTTAATTGCATAGTAATTCTAAAAAGAAATAATATTTTAAAACCTTAAAGTCAAAGACGCAGCAGAGGAACAGGATTTGCTCCATCTGACCACACAGACAAACTGAGGACCCGCACCAGGAGGGCAGAAGAGGACACAGAACATTATCATTAAGTAGAACTGCCCCCTGCAATGGGCTGCCTTGGGAAGAAATAAATGATTTCTCTATCACCGCAAGTTTTCAAGTGGAAGGTATATAGACATTTGTCAGGAGGCATACAGAAAAGTCCAAGCATTGGAGAGGAGTTGATTAGACACGACGATGTCCAGGTCACTCTAGCTCTGAGTCTCTGCTCTTTCAGGAAAGGGAATGCCACTTTTCCCAGGACCGTCATTTTCTTTCACGCCCTGGGATCTCTGCATTTGGGGGTAATGTGGTAGACACTTGCCCTAGTAAGTGCTGTTGGTGCCCAGAATGCTGAGGTTACGTCCCCTATCCTCCACAGAATCTCCACTGGGACACTGTGGACTAAGTGATTAACCCGAACGTGGTCTGGTCAGCCTCAGTTACCTTTATAGGAGACTACACATCCAGTTAACTAGGTAATAAGAATATAACAGTCTGATGTAAGTACACGAAGCCTTATCTCCCAGGTATGTGAGTAGGGAAGCAGAACGTTAACTATGCTAGACAGAGATGGTTATACATGAGCCGCAGGATGAAGGGCTTGTCAGCTAAATAGCCAAGGGAGTGAAATGCTACAAATCGCTTGTTATCCTAACTTGCTTCTTCTTGTGATTCAAGTATCAGGAGCTACTTTTTTTTTTCCCCTGAGACAGGGTCTCACTCTGTCACCCTGGGTTGAGTGCCATGGCGTTATGCTCATAGCAACCTCAAACTCTTGGGCTTGAGCGATCCTCTTGCCTCAGCCTCTCAGGTAGCTGGGACTACAAGTGCCCACCACAATGTGCAGCTAGTTTTTCTATATTTAGTAGAGACAGGTCTTGCTCTTACTCAGGCTAGTCTTGAACTCCTGAATTCCACCCACTTCAGCCTCCCAGAGTGATGGGATTAGTAGCATGAGCCACTGCTCCTGGCCACAAGCTACCTTTTTGTAACACTTCATATACATTTTATGTTTTACAGAGAATTTTATAGATTGGCTAAAAAGATCAAAACCAAAGAGTTGCTGCAAGTCATAGGATTTTATAATCTAGATTAGCTGTGCTAACAAAAAGAAGCAATAAAGAACCAAAAGACCATATACATTTAATGTATTTTGGCCTGAGACTCTGCCTCAAAAACAAACAAACAAACTAAAACAAAAGAAGGCAGGAATCTACAAAGGAAAAAGAGCAATAGATTGGACTTCTATAGAACTTACAAGTCGTCTCGGCACCCATAGCTCAGTGAGCAGGGAGCCAGCCACATACACTGAAACTGGCGGGTTCAAGCCCAACCCAGACCTGCTAAACAACGACAACTGCAACCAAAAAACAGCTGGGTGTTGTGGCCGGTGCCTGTAGTCCCAGCTACTTGGGAGGCTGAGGCAAGAGAATTACTTAAGCCCAGGAGTTTGAGGTTGCTGTGAGCTGTGTGATACCATGGCACTCTACCGAGGGCGACACAGTGAGACTCTGTCTCAAAAAAAAAAAAAAAAAAAAAAAAAGAAATTACAAGTCTTTTCACTTCAGCAAAATAAAGCTTAAATGTTAAAAGAGCAGTAACGCGGTGGCGCCTGTGGCTCAGTGAGTAGGGTGCCGGTCCCATATGCCGGAGGTGGCGGGTTCAAACCCAGCCCCGGCCAAAAACCACAAAAAAAAGAAAAAAAAAAAAAGAGCAGTAATGCACTGAAGAAAAATATTTGCTATAATAAAGTGTTAATATATTTACTATATAAACACACACACATTATTAAGAAAAATGCAACTGCAAAGAAAAGTGAGCAAGGAACATGAACGTGCCCTTCACAGAAAAAGGACAAATGGCCTCTGATGTGGTTAAAAAATATAGGCTCTGGGGCTAGACTGAGCTGATACTCTGATTTGTCCAATTTCTAACTGTGTGATCTTTGGCAAATTATTTTAACTTCGCTGCTGCCTCAGTTTACTCAGGTGTAAAATAGGAATAATAACAGAAGTGACTCTGCAGAACGAGTTTGAGGATTAAATGAGAGACTATATGAAAAATGCTCAGAAAAGTACCTGACACATAGTAGCCACTGAACAAATGTTAGCTGCTATTGTTATTTATTTATTTATTTTTTTGTGTTTTTTGGCCGGGGCTGGGTTTGAACCCGCCACCTCCGGCATATGGGACCAGCGCTCTACTCCTTGAGCCACAGGTGCCGCCCTGCTGCTATTGTTATTTTATATTTGATGTATTACTATTGCTATTATCATATGAAAAGATATTTGGCCTTACCTAGAATCAAAGAAATGAAAATACGACCAATAAGGTGCCATGTTTATGCCGACATGTTTCTGGCAGACATGAAATGGATGACTAGAATCTGTGGCTGGCGGGAGGATGGAGAAGCAGATGCCCTAACAGACATCAGTGGGTATGAAAAAGGATTCTGCTTTCCGGAGGGCAACTCTAGAAAGATGTGTCAAAAAGTTTACGAAGTACATACCTTTGACATGAATTCTGCTTTAGGAATTTTTTTTTTTTTAATTTCAGATTAATATGAGGGTACAAACCATTAGGTTACAATGTTTGCATTTGTTAGGTAAAGTCTCTGTTTTAGTTGTGGTTGTGCCCTTCACCCAGGAGTTGTGCCATACACCCTTACAATGTGGCCATAAGGTGGGAGCACACCAAACTCCCTCTTTGCCCCCCACAACTTGAATTGAGTTTTTCTCTTGAGTGGGTCTGTATTAGATCATCTACTGGCTTCATATTAGTATTGAGTATACTGGATACTTGCTTTTCCTTTCTTGTGATATTTTACTAAGAAGAATGTGAGGGATTTATCTTAAGAAAACAGTTGAGCAAGACAGGTAACAGGTTATCTCAACATTAAGCCTAACAAAAAACATGAATAACTTCAATTGTGTCTCTGAAATAACCAATATGGACCATGTCATGGAACGGCCATAGCATGGGATTCTATGCAACCATCAGCGATGTGGGAAGACTGCATTTACTGAGCCGTGATTCTGCCAAGCATAAATTTTCTTCTCTCTCTCTCTCTTTTTTGACAGAGTCTCATTCTGTCATCCTGGGTAGAGTACTATGGCACCATAGCTCACAGCAACCTCAACTCCCGGGCTCAAACGATCTTCTTTCCTCAGCCTCCCCAGTAGCTGGGACTACAGATGCCCACAATGCCTGGCTAGCTTTGCTCTATTTTTAGTAGGAATGAGGTCTCACTTTTGCTCAGGCTGGTCTCGAACTCCTGAGCTCAAGTGATCTACCTGTTTTGGCCTTCCAGAGTGCTAGGATTATAGGCGTGAGCCATGGTAAAATGCTAGGATAAATTTTTAAGTGGGAAAAAAGAATCAGGTCACAAAAGACTATGTGTGGTATGATCCAAGGCCTGACCTGTCACTGGGGACTCTGAGGCCCACCATGCTCCAGCCTAATGCCTGTGACTTTCTGCAGCTAGAGCAGCAGTTCTCAACCTGTGGGTTGTGACCCCTTTGTAACAATGAAAATACATCACGGCATTAGGAAGGTTGAGAACCACTGAGCTAGAGCTTCTCAGGCCCTCAGGAGACTTTTTGGACTCACAAAGCTCACTCTCATCCCAGATCCCTCAGCCTAGAATGGTTTTCCTAGATCACTGCACAACCACTTTATCTGGGTCTCTTCAAACATCTCTTCCTTTCTTGCCTACTCTCCTGAGAGGCTACCTCCACCGATATCCCTGACACTTCTCTATCCCTCTACCTTGCTTTTTCTTCAGAGCATCTATCACCAAACAGATATATTTGTTGACTATTTTATGGTCTTCTTTCTGCTATGAGACTGTAACCTCCACACAGAAAGTAGCAAGAGGCATCAGGTGACAGAATGAAGGAAGGACACATATCTGTAGAGAGTGGAAGAACAGTCACCACACTGTTTACAGAGGTTAATCTCTATGTGGCAAATATTGTGGGATGTCGAGTCTGCTTTCTTTTTCATGCTTTTGTGTATTTTCCAAAAATTTTATAATAAATATGTAATATTTCTAGGCTTGAAATGCAAATATAGCTATTTATGTTTTGAAAAACCAAATTTTACCTTCCTAATTTTGTTTGATTTAACCTTGTATTAAAAGCAATTTGTTCCCTTTGATCTGATATTTGGGATTAGAGGCAGGTGTATTTTTAGTATGACTGAACAATAAGTCTGTTCTGGTAAAGCTTAAACAGCAGGAACTGGAGGCTAACCAGGTAGGTTTTCATGTCAGAGATAACACACACACACACACACAAAACCAACCCCAAATCACAACAAAATCAAATCAGAATGCGAACATTGTTACCAGTAGAAGGCTCGCAGGGAACTGGTGTATAGTATTTGGAGTATACTTCATCTTTTGGCCGATCAGGAAACACGTAGATAAGGTAATTCAAGTCCCCCAAGCGGTCGGCTAGGGACCGGATAGAGAAGTCTCTGGTGGTGAAAGGCATCAGATTCCAAAACATTCTCTCCTCTGGATCAATAAACAGAACAATCACATTCTAAACATGATTCCCAAACAAGAAAATTTAAAACCCAAATATACTACAAATTCAAGCTCATCCATTAAAATTGCCCCAATAGGAAACTCCATTTTAAAATTACTACAGCTATAGATAAAATAGTTTTTAAAAACCATGGGCAGTAGGTAATACACACATCACTTCCCTAGAGATCCAGTGATCTCAGGTAATTTCAAATTCAAGCATTAGTCCACTCGTCACTAAAAGAAACAATTCTGGTAGACCCTAATCCCTGGTTTCTGATACAAAGGTATGAAAGAAAGCTGGAAAGCACACTCTAGCAAGATAAAGCATAAAAGCTATTAAAAATAAACTATTAAAGTCCACAAGTCACAAAAATCAAACCAGCAAGCTATTCTTATTGTTAAAGAACTCATTTTCTTAGATGAAAATGGTCAATGGAAATATCTTTATGTTAATTAAAATAAAGGAAAAACTGAAATAGCATTTTAAAAATTTTTCTTTGAGACAGAGTCTCGTTTTGTTGCAACAGATGGAGTACAATGGCATTGTTATAGCTCACAGCAACCTCAAACTCCTGGGTTCAGGCTATCCTGTCTCAGCCTTCCACGTAGCTAGGACTACAGGCATTCGCCACTATGCCCAGCTAATTTTTTTTTTTGTAGAGACAGAGTCTCACTTTATGGACCTCAGTAGAGTGCCGTGGCATCACACAGCTCACAGCAACCTCCAACTCCTGGGCTTAGGCGATTCTCCTGCCTCAGCCTCCCGAGTAGCTGGGACTACAGGCGCCAGCCACAACGCCCAGCTATTTTTTTGTTGCAGTTTGGCCGGGGCTGGGTTTGAACCCACCACCCTCGGCATATGGGGCCGGCGCCCTGCTCACTGAACCACAGGCGCCACCCCCAGCTAATTTTTTTAATTTTTAGTTGGAGATGGGATCGCACTCTTGCTCAGGCTGGTCTTGAATTCCTGAGCTCAAATATTCTTCCTGCTTTGGCCTCCCAGAGTGCAAGGATTCAGCTTGAAATAGCCTACTATTATTACTCAAAGGACTCTCAATCATCAAAGTACAGTAGAACCTCCCTAGGTTAACCATTTACTTAACATGACCTGATCTTCATAGACCGGACATGCATTGCATGGATGTAACAGTACAGTAGGCCTAGTATCCTTATGCTGACCACCTCCGTATGCTGACCAGTTTGTTATAGTTCCTTAGGTGGTCAGCTTACAGAGGTTCTACTACAGTTCTTCACTGAAATAAACTCCAGCTTGAGTAATAATAAGGCAAACATTTCAAGAGGAGAGCAATGGAGATTCTGCACAGACTGCTGTACTACAGGCATCCGTATCATGGTTACAACTTTTGTGTTTCCCCAAATTAGCAACTGTGTTTCCCATCATAATATTTTTTATAGGCTGCTGTATTATGGGCAGCTATGTCGCGGTTATACATTTGTGTCTCTGTAATTAGTATTGTCCCCAACAAATAAGTACTCAATGAATTGTTTGCTAAAATAATTCTGCAACAAAGGCAGCTAACTTTGGACACAAAGCCAAGGTATGTCTTAAAAAAGGGATGGACACCCACGAGAATCGAACTTCCATGCAATGGTGATGCCACCAATTTCTGAATCACTGAATCTCAGCAGAAAGGTCCCATCCGGCTTGTTAATGAGCAGGTCGTGGGCCTGTTGCTTGTTCACGAAACCCAGAATGGCCCTGGATCACAAAGGACAGAAGCAGAGTGTGAGGATGTATCAATGCCAGAAAGAAGACTTTCATCCTCTAATGAGAAATGACAATTCTCACCCATCATTCCAATGAGGCTTGAGATGTTTTTTTAACACTTCCATCACACCATCAAACCACTGCCAGAAAGTATAATTCCGTCCTGGTAAATTCTCCTGTTTGGAGATACAATAAGGAACACAAGGAAGTAAGGGTAACACTTGAAATATTACGTGTACCTGGGCATATTTCAACTGGAAAAATTACATGAAAAATAAACGTTGCACTGTCAGAAGCATACAAATACAAAAGCCTACCAGAGTTTAACCTAATGGCCCTACAATCAAAAAACAGAAATGGAGAGGAAAAGAAGAAAGGAGGAGAAAACGCCAAAGTACAATCACCAACAACCAGTAGACTCCTGCTATAAACACTTTCACCTGGTTCTGGGCTGACCAGTCCCTCACTATTTTCAGAGTGTGCCCCGTGACCAACAGTATTATCATCACCCAGGAGCTCCTGAGAAATGCCAACTTTTTAGGCTCCATCTCTGAGCTGCTGAATCACAGCCTGCCTGCCTTTTAACGAGAAGTCCGGTTAGTTTGTGAATATGAACTGGATTAGATCACACTGTAAGGCCCTGGAGATGCTTCATCATGCATATGTTCCCAGTGCTCATCAGTGAGATGCAGCTGCCTGGTTCTGTTGGGAGGTAGGGGCCTGACTGCAACCACCAAGATAGACAACTGCGACCTCCTGCTTCTCTCATCAAACCTATCAGCAGAACTTTGGCCAACTTCTTAACACAGAACTCTTGAAAAAACTAAGATCATGAAGTCTGAATTAAGGACATTTACAACACTTGGCTATCTGATGTGACCTTAGAAAAAGATTTGACTTGTGACATCTGAATTACCAGGTGCTGGGGGGAAGTATCTTTCATGGCTGAGGGTTCCATGCGAGGCTGACCTGGCATTAGACCTCAGGAGACTTCAGAGAGTGAATGGGAGAGAACCGTGGAACTCTGATCATCTAAAAAGCCTGATGTCTGCTTTGCTCCATTTCCTTTTTTTTTTGAGACAGAGTCTCATTATGTCACTCTCGGTAGAGTGCTGTGGCATCAGAGCTCACAGCAACCTCAAACTCTTGGGCTTACGCGATTCTCTTGCCTCAGCCTCCCAAGTAGCTGGGACTACAGGCGCCTGCGACAGGCCTGGCTATTTTTCTATTGCAGTTGTCATTGTTGCTTAGCTGGCCCAGTCTGGGCTTGAACCTGCCACTTTCAGTGTATGTGGCTGGCACTGTAATCACTGTGCTATGGGCACTGAGCCGCTCCATTTCCTTTACAAAGAAAGAAAATGTACTAACTGCACATAGAGTCCAAGTTACTTAAAACACACAAAGATGTAGCTTCATAAATGAGACCCGAATGACTATTAAGTTGTCTATCCATCTATCCAGAAGCTTCTATTACTTTTGGTTCATTTTATTAGAGACAGCAAGAACAATGACCCGTTGCAGGGAGACTCCTGGAAGGGTCAGAAGGACTGATCTAACGGCAGCTGATGGCCCAGAAGCCTCACCCTGTTGAACTGGGACCAGGACACAGACATGTTGTTGTAATCCTCGAGGTGGCTGTGGCTGCTGTTGAACAGTTTCTGTGCCAGGAACACGAGGTTCTCCTTGGTCAGGCCCCGGTTGCTCTGTACTTCGGCCTTGAATTTCATGTTGAGCGCCTCACACAGCTGCGGCCACAGCACTTTGTCAGGCACGGCAAATGGCACCCTGCCCTGAAGGGGAAGAGAAGCCAGAATCTTATGAGAAAACAGTTGCATGATTTATTCCCTCAAGCCACAAAAGAAAAACATCAATGGCTGGAAAGTAGTTACAAACATTTGTCCTGCAGAGACGGAGAATAAATTCCAACTTTCTTGGGGTGTGTAGTTCTGTGGAAGTCAGAAGGATCCATTTCACCTTCTTTACACACTAGAAGGTAACCTCACCCTGTCTATGCTGCTCTATAAATGAGTTGCTGAACCTACAGTCCAATCCTACCTTCGAACAGCCACAAAAACAAATCAAGGTCTGGCTCTTATGTGATGAATTCCTTGGGAATTTAGAAATCTAAGACTGGTTCTTTTGGTGCAGAGAGAGTCTATATGTATGTGTGTGCACAGTGAAATGCCTGCCCTTAATGCCTTCTGCCAAGAACTCTAGTTCAAAGAGAAACAACTTGGTATGGAACAGTGGATATTTCGAGTTGGACAACTTTACTAAGAGGTCAGAATATGAATTTTTAATAAACTGCTTTTTGTCCCATTCAGCCATAATACTATTAATTTTTATGAGAACATTTTTATTTTATTTTTTAGAGATAGGATCTTGCTCTGTTGCCCAGGATAGAATACAGTGGCATGATTATAGTTCCCTGTGGCCTCAAACTCCTGGGCTCAAATGATCTTCCTAACCTCTGCCTCTGGAGCAGATAGGACTACAAGTGCATGCCACTTCACCCAGTTCTAAAGTTTCTTTAAATAGAAAATTGCTTCAGATGATATAAAATCTAAAAAGCACATAAGGGTATTCTGTGAAGTCACTCCTTATAGGGACCCAATTCTTTTCCTAAAGGCATCTAATCTAGTTTCTTGTGCATATTGCCAAAGATATTCTATGCATGCCGACAATTACATATAATTTTTCCTTTTCTTTTTTTAGTATAAAACCCTGCATGTCCTGTGTCCCCCTTTTTTCACTCAACACTGGATCCAGGAGACCTCATATCAGCACATGAAGAAATTTCCCCTGACACGCACAGACGGGCATCTGTGTCATAGCCTCTGCCCTCCAGCTATCACAAACAATGGTGCAATGTACTTATGTTATTGGACACATATGCAAATTTATTAGAATAAATCTCTATAAGTAGTTATTTTACCACAAGATGTACACTAGTCATTATCATAACTGAACATGTAGTTATAACTGAACAGTAGTTATTTTACCACAAGATGTACACTAGTCATTATCATAACTGAACATGTTAAAAATGCTTATTTAGACAAAAATCCTTCAGTAATTACATGATGCAGAAAAAGCCAAAGTTAGAAGAGTTAGAGCCCTGCATGGGCAGGGAGGGAAATGAGAGAATATGAGCCCATATTTTCATAGAACAAGGTGCAGGCAGATACGTTCAAAGAGGAATCTCCAACTCAGGTTTTATAGCCCAAGTATGGTAGAGTCTCTGATGAAAATCTCCCCTTTGTAATAAAATATCGTTCTCCAAAGAGGACTGTTGGGAATGCTAAGACTCTTCAAGTTAGCCCTTACAAAAAGACACATTTTATGTCCCAAATAATGAGAAACCTGTTATGATGCTTTGAGAGGACTAACTTTACAGGAGATGTATAACATACAGACCTCTGTCTACGGAAATGTTTTGAAAGTGCTCCTCCTGCAGCCCATCAGTTGGTATTTGGGCAGTATTCAGAAGCACAAATCCACAAAACTGTATCTGTCCCCTGAGACAAAGCACCTTACTCTTCATGAGAGACCTGGAATGAATCACAGAATCTAACATTTGGAAAGGACATTTTAATGGCATCCTTGTTTATTGAAAGGAAGACAAGCAGGAGCTGCTTCTGAGTTAAACTAACCTCTTGAGAGATCTAAACTACAGAGGAAACCTGGGGTCCCAAATCCCCTCCTGATTTCACCTACTATGTGATAAGCCTTTTTTCCATGTTATCTAATTTAATCTTCCTAACAGTGCCATGAAGTATCACTCACTAGAAACTCAAGCTCGGGTAACGTGAACTGCCTATGGTCACAGGGTAAGGAAATGAGAGAGCCTCAATTCAAACCTTGGCCTGATGGCCTTTTTTTTTGGGCCGGGGCTGGGTTTGAACCCACCACCTCTGGCATATGGGGCCTGTGCCCTACCCCTTTGAGCCACAGGCGCCACCCTGATGGCCTATGTTCTTTATGCTTACCACATTCCTTCTACTCTGCCTTCCATGAAGGGAAGCAGTATTTCTTCCTTTTCTTTTCTTTTTTTCTGTTTTTTTGAGATAGTCTCATTTTGCTGTCCTCGATAGAGTGCCATGGAGTCAGCCTAGCTCACAGCAACCTCAAACTCCTGGGTTCAAGTAATCTTCCTGCCCTAGCCTCCTGAGTAGCTGGGACTACAGGCGCCCGCACAATGCCTAGATAATTTTTCTATTTTTATCAGAGACAGGGTTTTACTCTTGTCAGGCAGGTCTCAAACTCCTGAGCTCGAGTGATTCTCCCACCTCAGCCTCCCAGAGTGCTAGGACTACAGACATAAGCCACCACACCCAGATGGAAAACAACATTTCTTCCGATGGATTTTGGGGGCATGGAGGTGGACGATACATCAAAGGGATTCATGATACCAGCATTGAGATTTGAGACCCACACACCCAGGAAATCCACTCACAGGCTCTGCAAAAGCATTGTCCCAGAGAACGGTGGCTGTTGCATTGTTGTCCTGGCTGCCGTGAACGATCACCACCACTGGGAGGGAGAGGGTCTAAGACGACACAGGAGAAGAACTGAGTGCCGACAGGTCTCAAATTCTTTCTCTTCTCTTTCTTTTTTCCTTCTTATGACAACATTCTCCTTTTCCAAGTTTCAGATAATGTCACCCTCAGGCTAGAATCTGAATGACTCTAGGAATACTATGACTTCTCATACTGGTACAATCTTAGAAGTTTTAGGTATTTGAGAAGCAATGTGCTGAGGTATTTCGGAAGGATGAGGTTCTCAAAGATACATGGAAAGTGAGGAAAAAAAGAGAAAGAGTATGGAGACATTTCTTGGGAAAATTACAAGTCACCAAGTTTAAAACTTACTACAACATTTACTCAAATTCATCCTGACTAATGTTTCTCGTGATCCATTTTTTGCCTATCAGGGAAGTTACTTCAGTTCATTATTATTAGTTAATATGTTAACAGAATCTAAGAGAAGCAGCTATAAACACGAGGTCACCCCATTTTTTTTGTCTATCAAAAAGATGCTATATAATAAAACCAGTTCTTTTGTGACACACAGCACACACACACACACACACACACACACACACAAAAAAAAACAAATATACACAGCTAACGGAGGGGCTTTACCTTGACTTGAAAAACCAGTTCATTTCCACCAACACTGAACTGTGATTCAAACAGAATTGTAAATTTTTCTTCTGTTACTGACTCTGCCCCACGACGGTCAGACCTCTTAATTCGTTTCAGGGACTACAAAGGCCAGACATAAGATGAAGCCTAAGATGAGAGTTGTTCCCCTCAAAAAACCAGGAAAACTTCATCCCTCTTCTCCTCCCATCCTCACCATATTTCTGAAGTGGGCGCTGAGGGTGCCCATGGCTTGGTGATACTCCATGACACAGCAGTTGTTCAAGATCTCACCGCTGTAATCACTGTAAATCAGAGACAGAGCATCTCCAGACCCACATCAGGGCCTCTGTGTACGTGAAGGAAAGAATATATTTGGGGTAGAAGAAAATAACAAAGTTTGACAAAAATATATATCATTTAGAGGAAATGTTAGCTATATAAAATACACAAATGATTTTCCTAGATGTGTCCCTAGTAAATGAAACAAAATCATGATTATCACAGAAGAAAGATGTACTTCATAGGAGAAGCTCCTTATATTCTTTCTCTGAGATCCAGAATAGGTTAGAAGGGCAAACAGAAATGTGACCTAGGAGACAGAAGGACTTTCTCGCCACAGCAAAGACACAAGGAGAGAAGCAGGGCGCAAGAAGCAGCACAATTACTTGCGGGTGTTCTCGTTCTTGAGCAGGGACTTGGCCTGCTGCTCGCTGATGATGGTCGCCTTCACCTGGGGGGGGTTCATGTGCACATTCAGTTTCCCGCCCACCAGCAGGCGCACGGTGGCTGCAAACTTGGTCTGGGTCTTCAGGACCTGAGGGGGCTGCTTCTCGATGATGAATGTGCTGTGGGGACACAGTGACCACACGGACCATGAGACGTTGGCTCAGGGAAAGGGCTGCAGGGCCCTAGTGTGTCTTGGAGGGGTACTGTGTCCCCCGGGATCAGCCAGGGAAGGAACAGCAAGCGCCAGCACTGCTCCCAGGGAGACATGAGACGGTGGGGAGGGGAAGGGAAAGGAACTCAGCAGCCAGCAAGGGCTACAGGGCCCGAGGGCACCTCCAGTCATGTCCACAATAGAAACTGGGCAAGGGCGGTGCCCAGGGGCCACAGCAACTGGAGACAGAGCGGGCAGGGGTGCCAGGAAGAGAGACGAGGAAGGAAGCAGAGCTCCCGGTCTGGAACGCCCTTCTGCCCCCGCACATCACCCCATGGGAACTGGCCCTGCCCCACTGGGTGTGGCCAAGAGGCAGCAGTCACCTGGTCACCAGGGCTGAGATGATGTCTGTGATGGTGGCATTGACTTCGGCCAGCATCTCCTCCACTGGCCCGGGGATGGGCAGCTGCTGGCAGAGGTGCTCAGCCCTGCGGATCTGCTGCCGGTTCTGCCAGATGATCTCGGCCAACTTCTCACACCTGCACGGGAGCAACAGAACAATGGGAAGATGATGGCTCCTCCTCCAGATCCCCGGGAGTCTCCCGGTCTAGGGAGCACCTCCAAGACACAGCTCCCCGCTCACCCAGCAAGGCCTCCCACCCACTGGCACAGAGCAGAGCTCCCTGCCTTCCAGAAGTGCAGAGAAATACACAGGAGAGCGACCCTGACTTAGGCTCAGCCAGCCTCAGTGACACTCTGCACACCTGAGCCCTGTCCAGTTTCCCTGGGCCAGTGACCCTGCCTCCTAAGGGAGGTGGCACTGATTGAGGACAAGATCTGGATCACGAGCTAGGCCTACTGGTGAAACAAGAGCTGTCATAAGGCAGAGGGAGCCGGCTGCATCTCCCAGCGCAGGAGGCAGAAGCAGCTGGTGCCACCACCCGACCCGGCCTGCCCCTGCCACCTCCATGCCCATTACCAGGACTGCAGCACGTCCAGGCTGCCCTCGGGAGGCCCGCCATTCCCAGCCAGCTGCTGCCGCCGCTTCCACTGGATCAGCTCGTCGTCCAGAATGATGGTCTGCTGCTTCCGCAGCAGCTGCAGGGTCTTCTGGTGCTTCTCGGCCAGCTCCTGCAGAAAGGCGGGGACAGCAGGGCCTGCTGGGCTCCCACAGACGACTCTGCAAGGACCGCTCAGAAATGCCTGTGCCTGGGCCCCAGCCTTCTCCCCACCTCAACCTGTTACCCTCATACGCCCCCCGGGAAAGAAGGATCTTGGCCCCTGCTCTCCCGGTAACACTCTTATCCTGGCTCTATCTCTCTGTTGGACCCCAGAGACTCAGGACAGGCATTCCGTGCCTGGGAGTAGGGACCCAGCACCCACTCACCACGCGGTACTGCTGTAGCGTCTGGGCCTCACGCTGCAGCCAGGCCTCCAGGGACACCTGCTTCTGCTGCAGGGCCGTCTCCCGGCTCAGACGCTCCTGGGGGCTGAGCTGGGACAGCTGGGCAAACTGAGCTGAAGAAGGAATAGGACACCATGGCCGTCACCTCCCCGTGTCTCCAGGAGCCTAGAGGAGCCGACTCAGGCTGGAGCAAGATCCTTGGGGGCTCACACTGCCCATCAAGGGCACGTTGGGTTCTTGACACAGGCTGCCAAGGTGAATGGACCTGGGCCCTGCTCACCAGGCTCCTGACTCTAAGCTTCCCTGTAGGCACAGGTGGAGAGGAGTTTGGGGTAACTGCTGCCTGTCCCCCACAAAGTGCCCCACTCAGGTTCTCCCAAGCCCCTCTTGCCTGAGCAAGAACGAGACCTGCCTTTACTGAAAATAGAAAAACTAGCTGGGCTTCATGGCTGGCACCTATAGTCCCACCTACTACTCAGGAAGCTGAGGAGGGAGGATCACTTGACCCCAAAAGAGTGAGGTTGTTGGGCTCAAGGAGTAGGGCGCCAGCCCCATATATCGGGGGTGGCGGGTTCAAGCCTGGCCCCAGCCAAAAACTGCAAGAAAAAAAAAAAAGAGTGAGGATGTTGTGAGGTATGATGACACCATAGCACTCTACCCCAGGGTGACAGCATGAGACTCCATCTCAAAACAACAAGAAAAGAACCCATCCTAAGAAGTCCAACATTCCAGTTACTGCCGCCTGTCTACCCTCCCTTGCTGGCAGACCCATTCCTCCCTCACAAAGACAACCACTCTCCCAGATGCTGGGATTGCAGCTCCCTTCCAGTAACCTGTTTGAACAGCCCAGCATCCTTGCCCCAGTGCAGTTGAGAAGATGTGCACACTGGCAGTTCTGGGTCAAGTTCCTGGCTGGCCTCAGAGGGCCATGTCACAATGACCTCATCCTTGCCCCTTGGAATGCACAAGCTGGAACAGACAAAAGTAACTCACAGCCAGGAAAGCCCCAAAGTGGAATTCAGAAAGGTGGTTCCAATCTCACTGCAGGGTGCTGAGCAGGAAGAATGTATCTGAGTGGTCTGGATGGCCACCTGGGGGACCCTGCCCACCTACAGGGAGGGTGTTGTGATCCCAACATCTGGGCCCGCCTCCTGTGCAAGGGACCCTCCTCGTGTCTCCTGGAAATCTGCGGAAGCTTCTGGGAATGAGGCCAGGGAGACGCAGGACAGCTGTTCTGCTCCACTGGAGGGAGCTGAGCCTTCCCTGGCACAAACAGATCCCTAGTCTGTGTTCCTGATGGTGAGCTTGATACACAAGGCTGAACTGACACGGCGTGACGGGTACAAACCCCAGCCAGAATCCAAACCTAATCCCATGCACAGAAAGCCAAGAACAGGTTCAGGTATACGTCCACACTCAAAGGACTTGGTAGAAATAACAGCCTGAAATCTCCCATTCCCACCTCAGAAGTGGCTGTGTTTTTTCTGAGGTTCAGTCTAAGATGGATTCAGGGAAGAGAAAGATCTTCTAGAATCATCCTGCCAGCATTTACTCAATACCTATGCTGTTTCAGGCAATGTGCTGGCTTCAAGGTACAGAGTAAAAAGATCCCTTCTCAGTAATTTATAGTCTAGTGGGAAGACAGGGTACATAAATAACATCGCTATAGTTATAAGACGGAGCTTAAATTCATGATATCAGAGGAGCACATGGTACGTGCATGGCTCTGTGTTTTTACAGGCTGGCGGGTTAAGCCAGGCTCCTTCTGAGGTTGTCAGCTTAGGCACACAAGAAGAGAGAAGAAACTACTACATATTAAAGCTCAAACTGTCAAATTGCCACAAGGTCGAGAGGGGGCGCTGGTGGGACTCCACAGCTCTTTGCGCATGGAAGTACCAAGCAGGGTTTACCCAGGCTAGGAGAGCTTTTGTTTACAAAGGCTACCAGAGGAGCATGAGTGTATTCTGTCCTGGAAGGCCTCTGAACCACTGCATGGAACACGAAACATGCAGAGCTGTGGGGAAGGGAGAGACATGAGGCCTCAATCCCCAGGAAAAGCCTGTGTCTGCTCCTACACTGGGCTAAGCCCCCAAAAGCTAACATTTGAAGGGGAAACTTGACCCTTACACTGTCCCTTTTTGGAAAGGGTTTTTAAATATGTAATTCTATGATTTCTATTCATCACTTCAGTACAGCTACATCTATAAAATACCTGCTAGATACAAAAGTATCACATTGGCTTCTATCTACATATGTATCTATCTAGTGAGACATAGTCTGGGTAAGTTGCCAGGCTGGTCTTGACCTCCTGGGCTCAAGTGATCCTCCCATCTTGGCCTCCAAGTAGCTGGAACTACAAGTGGGCACCATGGTGAGGGGATCTGGTACTGTTTATTGTGAGCTCCTCCCTGACAGAGAACTCTTTCCCGGCAGCCCAGGACTCCCCGGGGGTGGGAAACCAGGTGAGATCCCACAGTCTCCAAGCTATTTCTAAGCCTCACCCTCCCAGTGCCATTTTCAATGCAAATGATTCCTGGCTACTCATTAAAAAAGTAGAATGGGGAATTTGTTCTCCTCCAATCTGACCTGAGCTGCTTTCAGTCCTTGCTCCCACCCAGGCCACACGCGGCAGCCGCCGCCCCGCCTCACCCTGGATCCTGAGGCTCTCCTGGTACTGGATGATGAAGTACTCCTGAGTCTGCTGCAGCTTCTTCAGCTCGTTCTCTGTGTCCTGCGTGACCAGTCGCAGCTCCTCAAATGTCTGGTTGATCTGAAGGTGCTTCTGGGACATGGCGTCAGCAAGACTTCCAGCCGGAGAGCTGCCCTGCAGACAGGCAGGGGGAGCGTGTGGGGCAGCAGGGATGGGAGGGACCTTAGGCCTCAATCCCCAGGAAAAGCCTACATCAGCTCCTACATGGGGCTAAGACCCCAAAAGCTGAAGTTTGAGTTGGAATAGCAAACAGCATCTGTGAGAATGGGGGTGGAGTGGGAAAAGGGAGAAACTGATGATCTGACAGATGACAGCAGAAACTTCTATTCAGATCTGGCCTCCACCAGAGCATCCCAAACAGGATCCATCTAATTCCCTTTGGAGAGACGAGAACTCATCATATTCCAGGTTAAGATAATGGGTTTCCTACTAAGGCTGCCGAACCTTTCATGCCACATCCATTCACTGACCCAGGGCCACCACTGTGCTAAACATTGGGGACACAGTAGGGAACACGGCTATGTGAACATACGTCATCTTTGTCCTCCCTCAAGGCATTTTGTGAGGGAGTAATTTGATTCCAGCATGAAAGAGGCCAAACCTCTCAACAGCATCCTGAGGACCCCAAATGAAGTTACGGGGGAGGCATAAACAAGGCCACTGTGGGTCCAGCCATTTAAGCGACACTGTTCCTTCAACATCTAGCTCAGGGGCTAAGTAAATGTCTCTCCTGGGTAACCTCACCTGATCATGACCATGCCTTCACTAAAAAATTGTTCATTCAAATTTTCTAAAAAAAAAAAATTGTTCAGCTGAGGTTACAGTACTTTGCACTTGTCCATGTTGTGTGCTTGCAATCTCATCAAGGTTATAAATCATTTAAGATCAGAGACCATGGGGAGGTGCCTGTGGCTCAGTGAGTAGGGTGCTGGCCCCATATACCAAGAGTGGCAGGTTCGAACCCAGCCCTGGCTAAACTGCAACAAAAAAATAGCTGGGCATTGTGGCAGGCACCTGAAGTCCCAGCTACTTGGGAGGCTGAGGCAAGAGATCGCCTAGGCCCAAGAGCTGGAGGTTGCTGTGAGCTGTGACGCCACAGCATTCTACCCAGAGCGACAAAGTAAGACTCTGTCTCTGAAAAAAAAAAAAAAAGATCAGAGACCATGTCTTCTATTTCTTTTGTGCCCTTCAGGACAATGTTCAATTGAAGGAGACACTGAGTGAGTCACCTTGACAGAGTTGGGTCCTGAGAGAGGTGGGTAAGAAAGGACCTCCCAAATCCCCTCCCTACCAATAGGACACTCACATTGTTGGCTTCTCGGACCAGCCTCTGTTCATTGTACAGAATGTGCCGGATGCAGCGGACCAGCTCCATGGGGCAGCGGTCATATGTACTCTAAAAGAAACCAAGAGTGGACATCACTTTGTCTCCCTCCCTGCTGTGGGGCCTAAGCCTGCCTCAGGACAGGGAGGCGTCTGATGGAGAAAACTCCTGGCAACATGATAGCATAGTCACAAGAGACACTACTCCTCCAATACGAACAAGAAAGCACAGTGTTAAAAACCCAATTACAGTGAAAAGGGAAGATGATTTTATTTCTTGCATCTTAATTTGCCTCAAGTACTTACTTGGGCAACATTCTTAGAAACAGGATAAGTAAGTTTTTTAAAAGCCACGCCAGAGGAGAAACTGGACACCACCTTAACTGGGTAATCAAAATTAATATCACCAGAGAAGGGCAGATGGACACTGTATGTCTCTGGATGTGATACTCAAGAAGGACAAATTATAGTTGTCCTTGGATACTGAAGTCCTTGATATAAAATGATGTCCTACACACCCTATGCATGTCCTCCTGTCCACTTTAAATCATCTCTAGATTTATTTTACCTAATGTAATACAATTATACTTAATAAATGCAAATGCTATGTAAACAGTTGTTACATTGTATTATTTTTATTTGTATATTATATTGTTGTGTTCTTGTTATTGTTTTGTATTTTGGGTGTTTTTTCCCCTGAATACTTTCAATCTAGTTGGTTGAATCCAAGGATGAGGAACCTGTGGGCATGAAAAATATGTATGTGCGTTTGTGTGTAGGGCCGACTGTATTTAGAACTGACTAGAGAGGCTTGGCACCTCTACCTCAACGGCTATGGCGCCAGCCACATACTGTTCATTGTACAGTATGGTTCAATGAGGCTGGTGGGTTCAAACCCAGCCCACGCCTGCCAAACAACAATGACAACTACAAAAAAAAAAAAAAATAGCTAGGTGTTGTGACGGGCGCCTGTAGTCCCAGCTACTAGGGAGGCTGAGGCAAGAGAATCGCTTAAGCCCAAGAGTTTGAGGTTGCTGTGAGTTGTGATGCCACGGCACTCTACCGAGGGTGACATAGAAAGACTCTGTCTCAGAAAAAAAAAAAAAAGAACTGACTGGAGATACACAATGTGAACCTCATCATGAGAAAACATCAGACAAACCCAAAACGAGGAACATTTTATCTTTACAAAGTATGAAGAATTATTTTAAAATGTTAACGTAAGGAAAGACAGATCAGAGCACAAACGATTCTGTATTAAAGATTAAAGAGTCGTGACAACTAGATGCGGCATGTGATCCCGGACTGGAGGAAGAAACTGCCCTACATAACATTTCTGAGTTGATGAAGTGAAGTGAGAAGAGTACCTGAAAGTATTGGATCAATGTTAAATTTACTGAAGTTGGTAAGTGTATTATAAGAGAAGGTTCATATTCTTTGAAAATGCACACTGAGTGGGCGGCGCCTGTGGCTCAAGGAGTAGGGCACCGGTCCCATATGCCAGAGGTGGCGGGTTCAAACCCAGCCCTGGCCAAAAAAAAAAATACCAAATAATAATAAAAAAAAGAAAATGCACACTGAGTTACTTAGGGGTGCAGGGACATGATATATGCAACTTACTCTCAAGTGACTGAAAAATATGCATGTGTGTTTGTGTGCAGGGAGAACAGGACAAAGCAAATGTCAACATTAGGTGAATCTGGGCAAATGTAAGGATTCTTTGCATCATTCTTGCAACTTTCTGTAAGTTTTACATTTATTTTTAAATAAAGTTGTTTTTCTTATGGGCGGTGCCTGTGGCTCAGAGGAGTGGGGCACTGGCCCCATATAACGGAGGTGGCGGGTTCAAACCCAACCCTGGCCAAAAACTGGAAAAAAAAAAAAAGTTGTTTTTCTTTTGACAAAAAGGCTCACTCTGTCACCCTTGGTAGAGTGCTGTGACATCATAGCTCACAGCAACCTCAAACTCTTGGGCTTAAGCGATACTCTTGCCTCAGCCTCCTGAGTAGCTGGGACCACAGGCATCTGCCACAATGTTCAGCTAGTTTTAGAGATGGGGTCTTGCTTTTGCTCAGACTGGTTTTGAACTCTTGAGCCTAAGCAATCCATCCACCTTGACCCTCCAGAATGCTAGGTTTACAGGCATGAGCCACCGTGCCTAGCCCCAATAAAAAGGTTTTTAAAAAAATGTCCACAGCCTGGATGGCGTCTGTGGCTCAAGGGAGTAGGGCACTGGCCCCATATGCCAGAGGTGGTGGGTTCAAGCCTAGCCCTGGCCAAAAACTGCAAAAAAAAAAAAAAAAAGGTCCACAACCACAAAACCAACCATAAGAACCTTGTGCATGTACCATGTAACTCAACAATGTTGGGTTGGAAGAGGAGGAAGAAAGTCTCTCTGGGAAGCACTACAAGAAGGAACACCACTCCCCCACCCCACCCCTTCCACCCCCACCACCGCAGGACGAGAATGAAGTGTGACCGAGTCCACACCCACCTGGAGCTGCGTGGCGTAGTGCCCCAGCTTGATCTTCAGTAAAAACCCGTCTTCCCCCACCTGGTGCTCTGCCTTCTTCTGCAGCTCCTGCACCAGGCCCTCCAGGAGCTGAGTGGCCTTAATGTTCTCCTGTGGATTATCAAGATCTATTGAGTCCCTAGGGGAAAAAAATTACACAATCTGTATATATATACACGCACATGAGCCTGTACAAATGCAGCCTCAACGCATCAGACTTTTACTTTGACTAAAGATTTCTTTTTAATACTTAATGCAAATTTTAAGAAACAGCCCGGCACAAAATAGACCAAATGCCTACATCAATCTAGCTGTAATCTACTAATTATCTTAATTGGATGGTACAGGGTATTTTCATCTTCATTCCTTCCTCCCTCTTTTTCCTTCCTTCCTCCTTTCCTCCCTTCCTGTTTTTGTTTCAAAACGTGATGCCCTTTCTCCTTCCTCCTATTGATTTCCTCTGGTGCTTATCCCAGCTGCTCTTAGAACTGAGAGGAAAAGGACAATACTTTGCATCTTCTGAAGGAAGTAAGGACTCAGATAATTTCCTATTTACTTAATTTCCTATTTACACGTCTCACGTGTGTAAAGGGGGCACAAGGTCAAGACCATTCTATGTGTCCTTTCTAGCCTCAATAAGTTCGAGGTCCATGTCGTTCATTTTACGTCAAGTAGTTGTTAAGCAGAGGCAGGTGAAACATGTTATTGTTATGCCCTGGAAGCGAGACGTTAAGACAGAAAGTACCTATACGAATTTATACAGGTCAGACATTGATATCACTAGTTGCAAATACGGGGCCAATAGGGCACTGCTAACTTTTGCAGTGAACAAGACAAACACTCGACGGACTCTGTATTAATTCACAGCCATTTGACTGGTGACAGGGATGGGATGGTCTTCATCCCTTCTTTCTTTCCTTCTTTTCTACAACATAGGTAACAACTGCCACCGTGCAGTGCTAAATTACTTAGCTCACTGAAGAAACTACACAGCTGTCAGACTGAACTAACATTTAATTACTGCTGACTAGGTCTGGAGACAAACAAGATAGTGGTCACTTAATGGCTCTGTCATCCCTAAATCCCTAAAGTTAGTTAGCAACTGATTTCAAACAGAGGCACAAACAGGTGTACCAACACATTGAAACTATGCTTCATTAAATAGCACACCCAGAGCTGAGCCTTGAGAAGGCAGTAAAGAAAGTCAAATTTTAATAGGGTGAACAGGTAATCCTCAAGGAGAAGGTGGCATTAGAGCAGAGACCTGAAGGAGGTGAGAGAAGAACGACCCAGGTAGATGGTACAGCCCCTGCAAAAGGCCCTGGGGTAGGACCAAGCCTAGTGTGGAGGCACAGCAATGAGGCCCTTGTGGAGAAAGTCAAATTTTAAACGCATATGCTCTATGTATTAAGTAAAATAAATATTAAATAAAAGTCCGGAAGACCGAATGGCAGCCCAGCACCTCTGTTCTGACTGCCACTAGTGTTCCTGCTCTGGGGCATCTCATCTGGAGAGAGTCCAATATCTGAGCAAAATTAAGAGAAGTACTAGTTCTTTACTTGAAACCTTAATTCTTTGTTAAGAAAAGAAAAAGACAGGGCTGAGGCAGGAGGATGGCTTGAGCCCAGGAGTTCAAGACCAACCTGAGCAACATAGTGAGACCTCATCTCTACAAAAAATAGAAAAATTAGCTGGGTGTGGGAGGTGTACATCTGTAGTCCCAGCTACTCAGGAGGCTGAGACAGGAGGATCTTGTGAGTCCGGGAGATCAAGGTTACAGTGAGGTATGCACAAAGAATAGGATATTTTTTATTAAAATCTTTACATTCTGAAGAAAACCAAAATTAAATCAAATCTATGTTTTCCTTAGTAACAACACAACTCTGTTAACATTCAGTAAGATGACTATGTGGGAAATCTGCTAACTGACATTTTAAACGAACAGAAATTGCCTACTAATGTTTTTCTAAATTCTCCAAATCGTTAGAACAGAAAAGAAAATGAAACGGGAGTGGGAAAGCACTAAACGAGGTGCAGCTGACATTCTCATATTGCGCTCAGTTTTTTCCTCACTTAATTACTTGAAGCTGAGATTTTTATAATTGCCTAGAAAACTGCCTTCCTTTGGTGCTCTCTGGATGCTGAACAGAAATCTGCCACTAACACGAAATTGCAATTATTCCAAGGGAACATCACAGTCAGGTATCTGGCCATCTTTTTTTTTTTTTTTTGTAGAGACAGAGTCTCACTGTACCGCCCTCGGGTAGAGTGCCGTGGCCTCACACAGCTCACAGCAACCTCCAACTCCTGGGCTTAAGCGATTCTCTTGCCTCAGCCTCCCGAGTAGCTGGGACTACAGGCGCCCGCCACAACGCCCGGCTATTTTGGCCATCTTCAAATAGTAGCATCAAGGCTGGCTTCTCCCAGGGACTGTTAAAGAGGACCCCTGCCCACAGTGGTAGAGGTTTGAAGTATCTATGTCAAATCAACTGGCAGACTGTCACCAACCAACAAGCTCTCAGCCCAGAACAGTGTGCAGCCTGCTGCCTGGTGTGTAATAACAGTGCAGTCTACCAAGATATAATTATTGTTAATATTTTAGTGTATTTTCTTTTAGTCTTTATGTGTATATGTAACACATATAAAAGAAACCAACATCTCTGCTGTTAAATCATTTATTATTTAGTTATAAATTCATTAATTTAATAAATGTGAAATAATGTACACTTAATAAATCCCAGTAAAATTATATGTATATTCATACCATATCTGCCCCACTAAACAATAAATTCTCTCCTTTTTTTTTTCTTTTAAGAGACAGGGTCCTGGAACTCCTTGGCTCAAGGGATCCTATCACTTTAGTCTCCTAAATAGCTGGAACTATAGGTATGTGCCACCATGCCAGGTGAAATAATTCTTTGCGGACAAGGGCTTTAATTTTTTTCATTACAAACTCTACTATGTGTGACACTGCTTGGTACCCTATAGGCATTCAAAGCATATTTAGTGATTGCTCTTTATTAATGGCAATCTTCTAATGCTTTTAGCCAGTATTTACTGCTTCTTTTTCTTTTAACTAGGAGATGAAGTTTCACTCTGTCAAGCTGGAGCGCAGTGACCTGATCATAGCTCACCGTGACTTCAAATTCCTGGACTCAAGCAATCCTCCCACCTCAGCCTCCTGAGTAGCTGGGACTAGAAGTATGGGCCACAATACCCAGTTAATTTTTTAATTTTTTATGGAGACAAGGGCTTGCTATGTTATCTAGTCTGGTCTTGAACCTGGCCTCAAGCAATCCTGCCTCTGCCTCCCAGAGTGCTGGAATTACAGGCACGTGCCATCATCCCCAATCAGTATTTTTTATATACATAATAAAAGGAAGAAGTTCTGGCCAGGCACAGTGGGTCACACCTGTGGTCCTAGCATTCTCACTTGAGCTCAGGAGTGGGAGACTAGCCTGAGTAAGAATAAGCCCCTGTCTCTTCAAAAAACAGAAAAAAAAAAATTATCCAGGCATGGTGGCATGCCCGTTTAGTCCCACCTATTTGGGAGGCTGAAGCAGAAGATTAAGTAGCTAGAGTCTGATGTCACAGTGAGTTATGATGACAGCACTGCACTCTAGCCTGGGTGACAGAATGAGACTCTCTCTTAAAACAAAAAGGGGAGGGCGGCGCCTGTAGCTCAGTGAGTGGGATGCTGGCCCCATATGCCGAGGGTAGTGGGTTCAAACCTGGCCTCGGCCAAACTGCAACCAAAAAATAGCCGGGCGTTTGTGGCGGGCACCTGTAGTCCCAGCTACTCTGGAGGCTGAGACAGGAGAATCACGTGAGCCCAAAAGCTGGAGGTTGCTGTGAGCTGTGTGACATCATGGCACCCTACCGAGGGCGGTAAAGTGAGACTCTGTCTCTACAGAAAAAAAAAAAAAAAACAAACAAACAAAAAAAAGGGGGGGGGGAGGGGAGGGGAAAAGAAGGAGAAGGGGAACAGATCCTTCTTTAAAAATCCCAAGAGTTATTTCATCTTCCTAAACTTAAGATGGAGTCAAGTGGATAACATAAAATTTATTTCAGGCTGTGCGCAGTGACGCACACCTGTCATCCTACTAGTACTCTGGGAGGCTGAGGCAGAAGGATAGCTTGAGTTCAGTAGTTTGAGACCAGCCTTAGCAACAGCAATACCCTGTCTCTACTAAAAATAGAAAAATTAGCCAGGTGTAGTGGTGGGCACCTGTAGTCCCAGCTACTGGGGATGATGAGGCAGGAAGATCATTTGAGTTCAGAGGTTTGAAGTTACTGTGAGCTGCGCTGATGCCATAGCACCTTGGCCTAGGCAACAGAGTGAGATTCTGTCTCAAAAGAAAAAAAGTTTTAAAACATAATCTTTTAAAATAATCACCATGATAGCTTTCACATCAAAGTACAATATTCTTCTGCTTCACGAAATGATGCAAAAATCTTTGTTCACCTACCAAGCTTGGCTTTCAATCCACTGGGATAAATAATGCCGCACCTCAATGGGGAAGTGCTGGCCATACAAAGCCTGCATCTGATGAAGGGCTTCTCCTTGGAGCTGCTGGGCTTGTATCCACACGGCCATGGTTTACAACCTGGTAAACAAATAAATAATCAGTGGTTTGGTTAGTCTTTTTTCTGTACTCCCCTTTCAAGCCTACTAAATATTCACATACTTATAAAATTAAATGTTTTTAGCCTTTTGCAAACTAAAGATAATGTTTTTTTTGAGACAGAGTCTCACTTTGTCACCCTGGGTAGAGTGCAGTATCATCATAGCTCACAGCAACCTCCTACTCTTGGGCACAAGTGATCCTCTTGCGTCAGCCTCCTGACTAGCTGGGACTACAGGTGACAGCCACACCCCTAGCTGTAAAGATAGTATTCTTGAACTGGATTTTAGCTTTAAAATGTTTTTAGCATGGGCATGGAAAAGTACACAATTGGGTCTATGAAGCTCTGACTATAAAATACACTGAACAAAACAAAAATACAAAAATAGCACTAGAGAAAGAAAGCGCTAGACATATATTGTTTACTTTTGTTCAAAATTCTTGGCAGTGGTAAGTAGCATTTTAACAATAGTAAATAATTAGCAGAGAGATTTTAAGAAATCACTTGATTTAAGATTTGACATTTTGACTTTAAGAAATGTACTGAAGGTTCGGCGCCGAAAGCACAGTGGTTACGGCGCCAGCCACATGCACTGAGCCCGGCGGGTTCAAACCCAGCCTGGGCCTGCTAAACAATGACAACTGCAACAAAAAAAAATAGCCGGGTGTTGTGGAGGGCGCCTGTAGTCCCAGCTACTTGGGAGGCTAAGGCAAGAGAATTGCTTAAGCCCAGTAAAAGAAAAAATATCTAAAGCATGGATTGAACTCTATGTATTACCATGAGTTACTGAAGCAGCAACGCTTTGTGCCCAAAGAGCACAGATTTATCTGGAGAAGTGTCCCAAGGTTCATCCTCTGAGTTAGCCATAAAGAATTTTTGAAGCAATGTTCTGTTACAGCATTCAAAAATCTTTCAGACACAAAAATGATACATTCCAACTAAGAGTCAGAAACAAGAACCACTATACTCCAATAGTAGGTTGAATTTTTAAAACATACTCTTGATATTGAGAAAAACAGTTTTATAAAACTATGATGATGTCGCCTCAGATTCACCTGACAATTTTTAACTCACGTGGCAGAGACTCTCTGGGATTACCAGATCAGGGCAGAAACATCACTTCATGCAACTGTGGGGACTAAAACTGAACCTTGCTCTAACACATTTTTCCACAAAGTGGAATTTGGTAATACATTTTGAATTCCATTCAAAATGATTTGTATAATTCCCCTAAGAACTATGTTGCAGTTAGGGTCCAGGGAATTGGACTTGGATTTTGTTTACTGCCAGGGACTGCACATGTGTATTAGGAAACCAAAATCCCTTCCCTGATAGTTGTAGTTGTCTGATCATGTAACACTGAGCTATTTATGGGACAAGTCGGTTAGCCAACAATGAGGTGTGTGTGTGTGGAGGGGGAGGTGCCAGTCACCTACTTTAGACTTGTGCAATGCTATGGAACACTTGAGCGGTGTACAACTTTATTTAGGGCTTTTAGGCATGAAGGCTAGGATCACTGTAAGATCACCCGAGACCTCAAATTTCAATATGACTGTGAGTTCAATAGAAGAAAGTCTTGGATAAAAGAGCTCTCTCCAGAAGCAATCCTACTTTATTATCAAACATCTGGAAGGCATTTAATTGCACAATATAATTTTAATCAAATGAATCATGTCCCAAGACTTTGGAAAATCAGAACAGATATTAAATCATGATTTTTGGATGAAGAGTAAAGAGCTAGGTGGATGAAGGTGCTTAGGCACTAACAAAGGGATGTAGAGTTGAGGCATTAATCTTTCCTAGTGGTAAAGGATAAGAAGCAGGGCCTCACCAGAGCTCTCTTAATGAGCATGTGAACAATACAACAGAAACATTTTCATGCATGTATATTCATTAGTTGAATTAACCCCAAAGAAGGAAAACATTCCTCTCCTTAGAGATGCCTTCTCAGTTCACTCAAATAAAATTGCATTCTGGTCACTCTCTAGCCTTTCAATCTGCTTTATTTCTTTTCTTATCATTTATCATTTCCTGACATTTATCTTTTTTTTTTTTTTTTTGAGACAGAGTCTCACTGTCACCCAGGCTAGAGTACAGCGGTGAAATCATAGCTCACTGAAGTCTTGAACTCCTAGTCTCAAAAGAAACTTTCCCGTTTCAGCTTCTTGAGTAGCTGGGACTACAGCTGCATGTCACTGGCTAATTCTTTTGCAGAGATAGGGTGTTATGTTACACAGGCTGGTCTTAAACTCCTGGCTTCAAACAGTCCTCATGACTTGGCCTCCCGAAGAGCTGGGATTATAGGCATGAGCCACCACACCTGTCCTAAAAATTTAAATACTAGGTTGGAAGGCCGAGTGCAGTGGCTCACGCCTATAATTCCAACACTTGAGAGGCCCAGGTGGGTGGACGCCTGAACTCAGGAGTTCAAGACCAGCCTAAGCAAGAGTGAGACCTGATTTCTAAAAAAAATAGCTGGGCATTGCGATGGGTGCCTATAGTCCTAGCTACTCGGGAGGCTAAAGTAAGAGGATCAGTTGAGCCCAAGAGTTTGAGGTTGCTGTAAGCTGTGATGCCATACCACTCTACCAAGGGCAACAAAGTAAGATTCTGTCTCAAAAAAAATAAAAAAAATAAAATAAAAATTTAAATGCTAGGTTGAGAAAAAACATACCTCCCTCCCAGGGCGGCGCCTGTGGCTCAGTCGGTAAGGCCCTGGTCCCATATACCGAGGGTGGCTGGTTCAAACCCGGCCCCGGCTGAACTGCAACCAAAAAATAGCCGGGCGTTGTGGCGGGCACCTGTAGTCCCAGCTACTCGGGAGGCTGAGACAAGAGAATCGCTTAAGCCCAGGAGTTGGAGGTTGCTGTGAGCTGTATGATGCCATGGCACTCTACCAAGGGCCATAAAGTGAAACTCTGTCTCTACAAAAAAAAAAAAAAATACCTCCCCCCAATTATATGACTAAAACCTAAAATCTAATAGTGTTTTCTTTGTTTGTTTTTTTTTTTTTCAGTTTTTGGCCGGGGCTGGGTTTGAACCCACCACCTCCGGTATATGGGGATGGCGCCCTACTCCTTTGAGCCACAGGCGCTGCCCTTAAGTACTGTTTTTCTTCATACATGTTAAAACTCTTCACCCGTTGGTTATGTCTGTACCTGGAGTAAGCTGATTCTCTGTCCTGACTCACTAGCATTCATCCAGCCATCAAATGCTACTCTACATCTGCAGAGGCTGCACCTCTGTCCCCAAATACATCTCTTGCTGCTTATTTACTGGCAGCCCCATCTTCAATTCATGATGCTCTGAAAGGGAAGTGGTTTGTATCTTTGGTAAATCATCACAGGGGGTTCTCTGAAGAGTGGGAAATGGATTCACAATCTTATTTTTAGGCCAAACATAAGAACTATTTGAGCTCAGTTACTTGCACTCTTAGTATTCACAAGTATTCCAAGACAACCTATAACAGCCTTGGATACAGAATATTCTATTTTCTGAAAGCATACGGTATCTACCTTGTCCTTACATATCCAAGGGCTAGGAATGTCAAATAAATTGGGCCCTCAGGCACTTGTAATAAAAGTTACAAAGCCTAACAGTCCATAATGCTCTAGGCTTACTGAAAACCACAAAAAAGAATGTTTACTACATAAATGAGTACATTGGATTTAAGGATAATTTTGCATCAGTAATAAATTTTTTTTATCATATGCTTTCCCTTTCTTCAAGTAAAATACAAACTTTTATGAACAAAAACATTACTCTGAAGACTTCTAGAATACTGTAGCTAAGGTTTTGCCATAGCTACACTGTGGGGGAAGGGAAGTACAGAGTGTCTGACATCAGCAGGCCCTCAATACATGTTGACTAAGTGAATAAAATCTTGCATGGCGTGGGAGAGAGGGTTTAACATCTATGTAGAGATTTGTTTTGCTGGGTTCATGTGTATAATTTAAACATTCTATAATTTCTATTCATCATCTCATCATCCCCATACATATCCCATCCCAGGAGCAAAGTTTCTAAAATGGGGTTAAAATTTTAGAGGGGCTTGGCGCCCACAGCACAGTGGTTATGGCGCTGGCCATATACACCGAGGCTGGTGGGTTCGAACCCAGACTGGGCCAGCTAAGCAACAATGACAACTGCAACAGAAAAATAGCTGGGCATTGTGGCAGGTGCCTGTAGTCCCAGTTACGTGGGAGGCTGAGGTAAGAGAATCACTTAAGCTCAAGTGTTTGAGGTTACTGTCTGAGCTGTGATGGCACGGCACTCTACCTAGGGTGAAATAGTGAGACTGTCTCAAAAAAAAAAAAAAAATTTTTTTTTTAGAGATAAGGGGCTCATGCCTGTAATTCTAGCACTCTGGGAGGCCAAGGCAGGTAGACTGCTTGAGCTCAGAAATTCGAGACCAGCCTGAGAAAGAGTGAGACCCCGTCTCTACTATAAACATAAAAACTAAACAGGCTTGTGGCCAGTGCCTATAGTTCCAACTACTCAGGAGTCTGAGACAACGGGATCACTTGAGGCTAAGAGTTTGAGGTTGCTGTGAACTATGATGCATATGGTACTCTACTAGGGCAACTGAGTGAGACTCTGTCTCAAAAAAAGAAAAAAAAATAGAGATAATGCTGAGCTCACCTAAACATAGTTCTGCCAAAGATTTAACCTCCTAAACTTCTATGTACCTCAGTTTTCTTATTTGTAAAATGGGAATAATAATACTTTTGTTGGCTCAGCGCCTGTAACTCAGCAGTTAGCGTGCCAGCCACATACACTGAAGCTGGCGGATTCAAATCCAGCCCAGGCCTGCCAAACAACAATGACAACTACCACCAAAAAATAGCCGGGCATTATGGTGGGTGCCGGTAGTCCCAGCTATTTGGGAGGCTGAGGCAAGAGACTTACTTAAGCCCAAGCGTTTGAGGTTGCTGTCAGCTATAATGCCATGGCACTCTCCCCAGGGCAACAGCTTGAGACTCTTGTCTCCAAAACAAATAAACAAAAATAATAATACTGTTGTCCCTCAGGGGGTTGCTGTAAGAGTGAGTTAATGTGTATAAATACTTAAAATAGTGCCTGGCTCACAGTAAGTGCTTTGTAAGTACTCACTTTTTTTTTTTTTTGGAGGCAAGAGTCTTGCTTTGTCACCCAGGCTGGGTACAGTGAATCATCATAGCTCACTGCAACCTCAAATTCCTGGGTTCCAGTGATTTTCTTGCCTCAGCCTCCCAAGTAGCTAGGGCTACAGGTGCAAGCCACCATGCCCAGCTACTGTTTAGAATTTTTTTGTAGAGACTAGGTCTTGCTCTGTTGTTCAGGTTGGTGTCAAATTCCTGGGCTCAAGCAATCCTCTCACCTTGGCCTCCAGAAGTGCTGGATTATGGGTGTGAGCCACCACATCTACATGCTCACTGTTATTCTTACTATTCCCTTAAACTGACAGAAATGACTCCCTTCTCCCCATCTCCAATTTTAACTCTATTTTAATGAACCTCTTTTTCCAAAGTTAGTCCTCCACAAATAGCTCTTGCTATCTTTCTCTTTAACCAAAATCTTTTTTTTTTTTTTTTTGTAGAGACAGGGTCTCACTTTATGGCCCTCGGTAGAGTGCCGTGGCCTCACACAGCTCACAGCAACCTCCAACTCCTGGGCTCAAGCGATTCTCTTGCCTCAGCCTCCAGAGTAGCTGGGATTACAGGCACCCGCCACAGCGCCTCGCTATTTTTTTGGTTGCAGTTTGGCCAGGGCCGGGTTTGAACCCGTCACCCTCGGCATATGGGGCCGGCGCCTTACCGACTGAGCCACAGGCGCCGCACTTTAACCAATATCTTTGCAATATAAACTTTACCTTCTTTTTAAAAGATGGTATTCAGCTAGGCCTGGTGGTTCACGCTTGTGAGCCCAGCACCTTGGGAGACCCAGGCTGGAGGATTGCTTGAGCCCAGGAGTCTGACACCAATTTGAACAACAGAGCAAGATCCCACCTGGACAAAATATACAAAAATTAGCTGGGTATGGTGGCAGGGACCTGTAGTCCCAGCTACGTGGGAGGCTAAGGCAGGTGGATCACTGGAACCCAGGAGTTCAAGGTTGCAGTGAGATATGATGATGCCACTGCACTCTAGCCTGGATGACAGAGTGAGACCCTTTCTTAAAACAAAAAAAACAAACAAGATGGTATTTCTATTTCTTAATTTCACTGGGCACAAGCACTCTACAGATAAGAACTATTGGGAAGTAGAGGAAAGGCACTGTGAGCTCTGTTCCCTTACCTCTGAATGAGAGAATTGTGAAGGGTGAAGTGTGGTATAACAAGAACAAGACTTTGCCTTTGCCAAACATATACTGAACCCTAAAAAAAAAAACTATAAACCACCCATTCAGATGTCAGACTGAGCCACCAGGGAGCCTCAACTTCACCTATTTCTTTTAAGGACGTATCTGATGACTCCTACCAATTAAAGTACAAAAGACAACTAATGAAATTAGAAGTTTTCATTTATTATACTGCTTTATGAATTATTCACAATAAATATTTTGATTCATTTCATAAAAATAAGTCAGAAATAATAAGGTTGAGAAATATACTAACATTTACCAGTGTTGTTATTAAGAGCCAACATTTACTGAGCACTTACTATATTACTTATAACAAGTGCTTTTGTGAATCTACTCATTTAATCCTTATTTAAAAAACCCTAAGAGGTAAATAACATTACTAGCTCTGCTTTATAGACAAGAAAATTGAGGTTTAGCAAGATTAAGCAGGATGGTAAAATGGTGTAGTAATTTTGGAAAACAATATGGCAGTTCATAAAAGGTTCAGCATAGTTGCCGTACAATCAAACAGTTCCATTCCTGAGGATATTCCTATGAGAAGTGAAAATGAAATCCACACAGACACTTGCATACAAATGTTCATAGCAGGATTAGTCATAATAGCCAAAAAGTGAAAAAAAAAACCCCAAATATCCATCAATAGATCAATGGACTAATATGGATATAAATGAATTAAGTAAAATGGATAAAATGGAATCTTACTCAGATATTAAACAGAAATGAAGTACTACACACGTTACAATATGAATGAACCTTAAAAACGTCATGCACAGTGAAAGGCAGACACAAAAGGCAACATTATTATAAATTTCATCTTTATGAAATGTCTAGAATAGGCAAACCCATAGAGACAGAAAATAGACCAGTGGTTGCCAAGGGCTGGGGCGAGGGGAGGGAATGAAGAATGCCTGCTAATGGATATGAGGTTTTTCTTGGGGGGATGGAGATGATGAAAATGCTCGGAAATTAAGATAGTGGTGATGGTTGTATAACTCTGAGAATATACTCAAAAAATCCTTTAAAGGGTATACTTTATTTGTTTATTTATTTTTTGGCCAGGGCTAGGTTTGAACCCGCCACCTCGGGCTATGGGACCGGCGCCCTACTCCTTAAGCCACAAGTGCCGCCCTAAAGGGTATACTTTAAAGGGTAAATTTTATAGGATGTGATTATATCTCAATCAAGTGACTTTTATTTATTTATTTATTTTTTTTGTAGAGACAGAGTCTCACCCTATGGCCCTCAGTACAGTGCCGTGGCCTCACACAGCTCACAGCAACCTCCAACTCCTGGACCCAAGCGATTCTCCTGCCTCAGCCTCCCAAGTAGCTGGGACTACAGGCGCCCGCCACGACGCCCGGCCATTTTTTGGTTGCAGTTCAGCCGGGGCAGGGTCTGAACCCGCCACCCTCGGTATATGGGGCCGGTGCCTTACCGACTGAGCCATAGGCGCCGCCCTCAATCAAGTGACTTTTAAACAGAGAGAGAAGTAAAATACTTGCCCCAGGTCCCACACTCCTAAGGGATACCATCTGGGCTGGATCTATCCCAAAGCCTGCACTTCTGTCACTGGACCATGCTGCCTTTGTCCTGAACGCTTGTGGTTGTTTGTCCTATTATTGTCTGTACTTTTCTGCATGATTGTTATATATCAGAATTTATTTAGTTATTTATTTTTTTTTAGACAGAGTTTCACTCTGTTACCCTTGGTAGAGTGCCGTGGCATCACGGCTCACAGCAACCTCAAATTCTTGGGCTTAAGTGATTCTCTTGCCTCAGCCTTCTGAGTAGCTGGGACTACAGGTGCCTGCCACAAGGCCCGGATATTTTTTTTGTTGTAGTTGCCATCATTGTTTGGCAGGCCTGGTCTGGGTTCAAACGCACCAGCCCCGGTGTATGTGGCTGGCACCCTAGCTGCTGAGCTACAGGCGCCAAGCCTATATTTCAGAATTTAAAGAGGAGAAAAGAATAAGAGATTAGAATAAGCAACCTAATATTGAGAGGCTCTGATTTTGGCAAAAGCTAGGGCTGAGCAGAAGATGTGTAAAAACTGCTTCTGATCTGGAAAGTATATGGCAAAGAGCCAGGATTTAAAACTATTAAACATATCAGCACTAATTAATGACTATAGGTCTATGGATAGAATATAAAGAACAAGTTCTCCAGTTAGGTTAATGGGCTTACTGTCAATATTAACATCATTATTGCATGCAGTAAGCAGTAATGGTTACCCAGTAGCACAGATTATGATGGACAGGAAAATACTGAAAAACAATAAAGAGTGAAGACTTTGTCCAAATTAAAATTGGCTACCATCAAGCAGGAAGGAAGAAGTAAAACAATCACAGTTAGGAGTAGATCAATACCAGAGCCACCTGCTCTTAAAAAAAAACTCAAAAAATGGCTGAATACTACCTTAGAAGCAACTAGGAAGGCAATTCTCTTTTTTAAAATCATATTATTAAACAGGTGGAAAGAGAACAGAAAGAATAGAAGCATTTGGCCCCAAAAGAAACAAATAAGGAAAAGTTAATCCAGGCAACATAGAGATGATAATATTCCGGGAAGATGCAGTCATAAATCTTCATGTCATAGCCAAATCATTACATATTACATTGGGAAGAAGTGAGAAAGGAGGAGGGAAGGAAGGAGAGGGTAGGGACAGGAGTTCTTTGCTAAATACGAAACTCAAGTGTTAATCAGCAGGTTATCATGTATTTAAAATGTTCATCTAAATAAAAGGTAGGCTGGCATGGTGGCTCATGCACTGCAATCCCTTTGGGAGGCTGAAGCAGGAGGACTGCTTAAGGCCAGAAGTTTAGGATCAGCCTGGGCAACATAACAAAACCTTGAGTTGCCATCTCTATAAAAGATAAAAAAAAAGCAAAAACCTAGGTGTGTTGGGACATGCCTCTAGTTCCAGTTATTCAGGAGGCTGAGGCAGCAGGACTGCTTGCTTGAGCCCAGGAGTTTGAGGCTGTACCACTGTGATCTAGCCAGGGCGACAGAGTAAAACCCTGTCTCTAAAAAAATTTTTAAGTAAACAAATAAATAAAAGGTATTTATTTTGGCCAAAAATGCACAGTCCCCAAAATAAAAAGAGCAGACTTAAATAAGAATCATAGCTGCTAAAGCCATTAGGTAATAATTGTTGGGGAAGAAGATATTCACACAGTCTCAAAGTACTACCCCAAGTATTACTCATGATTCACAAAGGGGAAAAGGTTTACTTCAGTGGATAATGCAGCAGATTAACCAAGTGATCAAACATCCCCCACCAGGGGATAAACTGCCATTATGTACCTACAGATGTGATGTGCTGAAAAGAATGCACAGACAAAATCATGAAGAAGGCTCGACGCCTGTGGCTCAAGCGGCTAAGGCACCAGCCACATACACCTGAGCTGGCAGGTTCGAATCTAGCCCGGGCCTGCCAAACAATGATGGCTGCAACCAAAAAATAGCCGGGCGTTGTGGCGGGCACCTGTAGTCCCAGCTAGTTAGGAGGCGGAGGCAGGAGAATCGCTTGAGGCCAGCAGTTGGAGGTTGCTGTGAGCTGTGATGTCACAGCACTCTACCCAGGGCGACAGCTTGAAGAAACATGAAGAAACAATCAAGACAAATCCAGCTTGTGAAACTCCCATGAATGATTAAAAAAAAAATGGTGCAACCATTCTAGATTAAAAGAGACTAAAGAGATATATAACTATGCCAAGAGCATAATTAAAAAAAAAAAGCTCTAAATGGCATTATTGGGACAATAAAGAAAACTTAAATATGGCCTGTATATTGGATATTATTTATCAATATTAAATTTCTTTTTTTATTAAATCAGAGGTATGTACAATAATAGAATCATAAGGTAACAATGTGCTAGTTTTGTATGCAGTTTGAAATATTTTCATCAAACTGGTTAACATAGCCTTCATGGCATTTTCTTAGTTATTGTGTTCAGACTTTTATATTCTGCATTTAGTAAGTTTCAACTGTACCCTTCTAAGATGCACCATAGGTGTGGACCCACTAATTAACTTAAATTTCTTGAGAGTGATAAGGGCATTGAGGTTGTACAGGAGAACGCTCTGGCTCTTAGCAGGCACGTGCTTAAGTATTGAAAGGTAAATGGTTATACTGTCTACACCTTACTTTCCAAGGAGAGAGGGATGAGTGGAGGTGGTAGGAGGGATGGGAAAGCAAATACACCTGCTAACAGTTGGCCAGTCTAGGTGAAGTGTTTAAGTGGTCACTGTTCTATTCTTCCAACTTTTTGGTAATTAAATTTTTTTTCAAAATCAGAATTAAGGGGGAAAATTCTGCAACAAGAAAAACTAAACAATGAAGTGGGGTTTGACTCTCAGCTTGAAACTGTCCCTGGCAGTACGCAAGAAGTTGGACTTCTTCGACACTGCACTGCAACTGGTGCTGGCTGCCAGCATGCAAGTCGGACCAGCTTGAATGCACATGCATTACTGTGGTCTCCATGCCTCAACCCAGCAAGCAACTTGAACAACCCATTTGGGAAGAAGCTATATCAATACCATTTTCCAGATGACTAAAAACATTTGCTGTAGCCTACAAATAATGACCATCTCCACTATGGAAAAATAAGAAATGATTTGATGATACAAGGTAGTCCTATGTTACCCTCAGTATTTTTAATGAAGGTTTTTTGGTTGTTTTGTTTTTTGGGGGGGTGGGGGGGCATTTGAGACAGGGATTTACTCTGTCACCCAGGCTAGAATGAGTGGTGTCATCATAGCTCACTGTACCCTCAAACTCCTGGGATCAAGTGATCTTCCCACCTCAGCCTCCCAAGTAGCTGAGACTATAGGTGTGCACCACTATGCCTAGCTAATTTTTCTGGGTTTGTTTTTGTAGACAAGGCTCTTGCTCAAGATGATCTCAAATTCCTGGCCTCAAGTGATCTTCTTGCTTCAGCCTCCCAAAGGGCTAGGATTATAATAGGCATGAACCATCATACCTGGCCTCTAATGAAAGTTTTTACCTATTTTATACTGTTATTCAAGATGAACTCAACTCTGAATGTGCCTCTTGTATAGTTCACAGGGGAAAAAAATTCCTCAGCTACTATAATATACTGTTTCTGTATTAGTTCTCTCTTATTCTGACATTAAAACAAATAAAAAACAACAGCCAATTTATTTATTTTTATTTATTCGTTTTTTTAGAGATAGTCTCACTTTATCGCCCTTGGTAGAGTGTTGTGGTGTCACAGCTCATAGCAACCTCCAACTCCCGGGCTTAAGTGTTTCTCTTGTCTCAGCCTCCCAAGTAGCTGGGACTACAGGCGCCCGCCACAATGGCTGGCTATCTTTTGTTGCAGTTTGGCCAAGGCCAGGGTCAAACCCACCACCCTTGGTATATGGGGCTGGCGCCCTACTCACTGAGACATAGGTGCCACCCAAACAGCCAATTTATTAATAGATCTACATGTTACCAATATTCTCCCCCATTAAAGTTTACAGTCTCCCTCTTACTAGCAACAAAATCTGTCTTGAAGAGCACCTTACATTAGTCAGCTCTCAGAGACAACCAACCATTAGAGAGATAGTGTGGTATACAACCAGGAGAAATTGGATGGGGATGGGGATGGTTAAACTATAACATATTAATATGATGAAATATGGTGCAACTATTTAAATGAAATATAAAACCTATGTTGAAATGTAAAGACTTGGTAGTGGTAAGAGACTATTAATAGCTAAGATTAAGTAATTTTGACCCATATTTATATATATTAGTGGTACTTTTTTCATATTTGATATGACTAAGCAATCTTGTAAATAGAATAAAATTCACAGAAAGCCGTTTGCAACAATACAAGAATTCCTTTTAAAAAATACACTTCCGGGCGGCACCTCTGGCTCAGTGAGTAGAGTGCCGGCCCCATATGCCGAGGGTGGCGGGTTCAAACCCAGCCCCGGCCAAATTGCAACAAAAAAATAGCCGGGCGTTGTGGCAGGCGCCTGTAGTCCCAGCTGCTCGGGAGGCTGAGGCAAGAGAATCGCGTAAGCTCAAGTTAGAGGTTGCTGTGAGCTGTGTGATGCCACGGCACTCTACCTGAGGGCGGTATGTGAGACTCTGTCTCTACAAAAAAAAAAAAAAAAAAAAAATACACTTCCTAGCTCGGCACCTGTACCACAGTGGTTACAGCGCTGGCCACATACACCAAGGCTGGCGGGTTCAAACCCAGCCCAGGCCAGCTAAGCAACAATGACAACTACAACAGAAAAATTGCTGGGTGTTGTGGTGGGCGCCTGTAGTCCCAGCTACTTGGGAGGCTGAGGCAAAACAATTGCTTAAGCCCAAGAGTTTGAGGGTGCTGTGAGCTGTGATGCTACTGCACTCTACCGAGGGCAACATAGTGAGACTCTATCTCACAAAAACAAAACAAAACAAAAAAAAAAAACACCACTTTCCTTACCTCTGATCACATATCCGAATACAACTGGCATTTATATGAAGAGTAACAATTCAAGCTCTCTAGAAAGTTACAGTTAGGAGATGAGATTGCAGAAAACTTCAACTATTGGTTCCTAACTTAGCACTTACTCAAAGGCCAAAAGAATTGGGGGAAAAAAATCTTCCTTTTTTTTTTTTTTGAGAACAGAGTCTTACTATGTCACCCTTGGTAGAGTGCCATGGCATCACAGCTCACAGCAACCTCTAACTTTTGGGCTTAATTAAGTGATTTTCTTGCCTCAGCCTCCCAAGTATCTGGGACTGCAGGTGCCTGCCACAATGCCCGGCTATTTTTTTGTTGTTGTAGTTGTCATTGTTGTTTAGCAGGCCCTGGTTGGGTTCGAACCCACCTGCTCAGTGTATGTGGCTGGTGCCCTAATGGCTGAGCTATGGGCATTGAGCCATCTTCCTGGTTTTTTGGTATCAATTTATTTTGTGCCAAGCAGGGTTTGTATACCTCCTGGATTCTTCACCATCTTAGGAAGGTTGAACCAAATCAGACAAGTTTCCAAGAACAGTAGTGCAATCTTGCAAAAGAGGTCCTGAGGTAATTCTAGGCCAGGTATGGTGGTTCATGCCTGTAATCCTAGCACTCTGGGAGGTCAAGGAGGGTGGACTGCTTGAGCTCAGGAGTTTGAGACCAGCCTGAGCAAAAGCAAGAACCCCTATCTGGGGGTATAAAAAAATTTAAAAAACTAGCAAGGAATAGTGGCTCATGCCTATAGTCCCAGCTACTTGGGAGACTAAGGCAAGAGGATCGCTCAAGTGCAAGAGTTTAAGGTCGCAGTGAGTTATGAAGGGCGACAGAGTGAGCCTCTGTCTCAAAAAAAAAAAGGAGCTAACTCCAATTCTGAAAAGAATTAGGCATTTAAATAGCTTGTGTTTTAGAAAATCAAAATGTTTGTCCTGGCAGGAAAAAGAAAAAAGTTTTCCCAAGTACGAAAAATGACATCAATATCAGGACATTAAAGATTAAGATGAATTAAAATTGTACACTAAGTGCCCACATTTTAATACAACATTAACCTGGGACTTTGCAAAAAAAAAAAAAAAAAGGCAATTACTTTTGTTAAATTACTTTTTCTGATAACAGATTGCCTCTCACTATACGTCTCTGGGTTGGCTACATAAAATTTTGCACCATAACTTGAATGCATGTTCCCACGGCATGCAACAGATGCAGTGAAAGGCTCCCAACTCTTAACTAACAGCTTGTGCCCCAAGACATCAGCCAGGAGACTGTGTGTACGTTCTTTCGCAGGCGGCACTGTTACAGGAAGAAGCAAAGAGCAGCGATTTCCTTCCAAAAGGTCAGCTGCCTCAGACAGACCAAACAGAAAGCAGTTAATTCTTGCCAACTTCCCCTGTGCTTCTGCAGCTAGTACGCAATAGCATTTGGTTTCCAGTAAAGCTCCAGAGAAAAACAAAGCAAATGTGAGACAGAGGATCTATGCAATGTAAGTGTCTCCCAGTGCTAAAGTAAAAGCCCTAGGATCACATGAGGCTACTCCTTTAAAACAGTGGTGAAAGCCTTAAACTACCAGGTCTAACGGAAATTAAAGGAAAGGAGGAGGGAGAACTGGAACCATCCCATATTTTATACTAATGGTCCAGAAGTTCCCATCTAAAAATAAGATGGTATTTTGGAGATAATAAATGCAACAATATGTAAGGTCCCTAGTTCATGGACATAAAAACAAATTTTTAGTTTTCCTTTTCTCAAACAAAAGTCAAATCAGTCATCCAACATGCTAGAAGGGCACTGGCCGGGCTTAACTCTGACGACCAGCAGAAGTACCTACACAATGAATACATAAATTTCTTAGGTTAGATACGGAAAAAATAATAAAGGGAAAGAGAACAGAAAATAGGATTTTAAATCTTCTTTAGATAACCCTAAAGTAACATTGAAGATCCCACCACACCCTCAAAGAAACAACAATATATGTGTATTCTTGCAGACTTCTTTAAGAAAGCATTAAACTGCAGGAAAGTCTATGTATTTAATGTTCCTAGAGGAGCGAAATTAGTAGGTTCTTTTGAGTATAAAAGTAAAGAAGAAGGAAGGAAAAATGAAGACTTTTAAAGTTTTCTCAATCAAATTGCTTCCTGGCTTAACTATCTAATATAGACAACTTGCAAGAAAATGTGCAGGGTTCTTCCAAAGGGCTTCTATGGGGTGTCACCAAGCTCTCTTGGTTTCTAACTTGTTAATTTGAAGTTGTGATGGCAACAGAGACAGGAGGCTTTTGTGCGACAAACTCTTATTCTGGAATCTGGGCTTTGATGATGGGGAGTATTTAACCCCACCCTGAGAATACCTTGTTTAAAATGAAGACAGTTTGGGCTCAAGGAAAAACTTACTAGCTTGTTAAATCTACTAAATTAAACTACCCAAACTAGAAACTGTTTCAAGTTGGAAACAAAATAAACTACTTAGTTTCTAAGCCTTTCCTATAACTGATCACAGAACCCTAAATAACAGTAAAGTAACTAGCATAGGAAAGTAGAAAAAGAAAGTAGCAGCAATAAAAGTAACATAGTAACAAACAGTAAATACTCAAGAAGTTCTGCCTACTTTCGGAGCTCAGGCTCCTGACTTACTAAATAAAAATCCTCCCTTAGCCAAATGAGTTTCTCCTGACAATGATTTCCACTTTATGATAAAAGCTACAAAGTGAATTATTACAGAGTGCAATTCACAAATAGATATGAAAATATTTTTTGACCCCAAAAAAGGCTTTAAAAGAGACTCCTTTCCCCCAAGGGTCAGAGAGTACCAAGAAGATAAAACTTCAAACACAACCAAAGGAAGACTTATGAGGGGTTTGGAGGTTCACCTTCATTCTTTTAAATCAATCAGAAATTAGCAATGCTTTAGATTGTAAAAGGGAGTGGGAGGTGAATAACAAGAACCATTTTAGGGGTAGGTAACTTTCCAATAAGGCCAAAGTCTAGATCCTGACCGCTTGTGGTCAGAATTAGCAATGTGACATTTTTTACAAGAAGCAGAGTTGTTAAATTCGTTGTAGTTGTCCCCAAATTCCTTATTGGGTTTCCACTAGTTACATTATTATCCACTACCAATATCTATCACAGATCATTGAAACCTAGGTTATGAATGACAGAACACATTTCTTTTTCATAAAAGGACTGTATCACTAATACAAATGAGAAAACAACTTATATGATATTTCAGTGGGTAAGACAGGATAGTAAAGAATACTGAAGTCAGCTCTCATCTAGACACTTATTCATAGTATACATATATAACGTGTGTGTATAGTATATACATATGTGTGTGTGTGTGTGTGTATATATGTATTTTGGGGGCGGATGGGGGGCAAGGTCTCTCTCTGTTGCCTGGGCTAGGATGCAGTGGTGTTATAGTTCCCTGCAACCTCAAACTCCTGGACTCAAGTGATCCTCCTGCCTCAGCCTCCCAATTAGTTTAGATCACAGGTGTTGCCACGCCTGGCTAAAATTTCTATTTTTTGTAGAGATCCGGTATCAGTTTTGCTCAGGCTGGTCTCAAACTCCTGGACTCTGCCTCGGCCTCTCCAAGTGCTGGTATTACAGGTGTGAACCACTGCACCCAGACTGATGTAGAAGACAACGTCTGAATTTAACATTATCATGCAACCTGTCAAGGGGACATTTGGGACAAGGACACCTAGCAATTCTATATTCCTATGAAAGGTGCTTTATAAAATCTTTAATGCCTTTAGCTAGAAATAGTCAACAAAATATTTGTACCCAATGTCTTTATCACTTTGAATATCCTATTTTAAAAAGATAGCTCTGGGCGGTGCCTGTGGCTCAAAGGAGTAGGGCGCTGGCCCCATATGCTGGAGGTGGTGGGGTCAAACCCAGCCCGGGCCAAAAACTGCAATAAATAAATAAATAAAAGATAGCTCTAGAGTTAGAATTTACCCTATAGTCTAAACACAGCAAACAAAGCAATTGTGCGCTACCTATTGGCCAAACTAACAGACTGTAAGCTACTCCAGGGCAAGAGCCACATCTCACACATTTTGATTTCCTTAATACAGTACTTGGTACATAGCAGGTATTCAGTAATTATGTGTTAAATACAACTCTGGTAGACCTCTGTGTTATACAAAGGTCCCTAAATTGGGGGAAATGGAAAGATGTTATTTTTAACATTGTGGAAGTCATTAACTTGAATCCTTATTACAGGAATAATGGGAGTGAATCACACATCATAGAAACTGTGACGGAGGTTTTGACTCATCCTTGGTGCTAATCAAGATAAATATAATAGCAAGCTGTACCATCCATAAACATCGTGACAAGTTTGTAAAATAGAGCTAACATCTCATTGCAGCAATTTCAAAGACAAGAATTACATGAAGCATGATGATGCTAATATGAGCCAAATTTCCAAAGAAGACTTCTTCTCTAAGCAAACTGTTTTTTAATTATAATCTCAAGAAAGAAGCTGAGATATAAACAAAAAGCACACTTGTCAACAATTCACTCCTCCAGTTACCATGCATGCCACAGAATACAATCCAGAAAGATTTATTATTGTGCCAAAACAAGACCATGAGGTTCTACACCCAGAATGTAGATTAACGTTAGAAGGATGACTCAGGACTAATGGCACTGGTCTGATAGACACTGAACCTATTTTTTTCTTTCTTTCTTTTTTTTTTTTTATCTCAAAGAGTTCTTCAACTACAGGATAGACTGCCAACTCAGGAAGATAATTCAGCCAAGACAGCCACCATTGACTACAAACTGTTTTTTATTCAAGATGTATTTCCATGTAGCAAAGTAAATTTAGCAAATGAAAATATAGTCTCGACCTGCTATGGATGTTCCCTATCCCTGCCAAAAATGACAAGCTGCTTGCTCAAAAGCTGTCACTAATTAGCAGCTGCTGCTGTAAAGAAAACCGAAGTTAGTGCCAGTAAAAGCATATTGAACTGAAAGAGGCCCCTGTGACAAGGAACGGGAAATGCAAGAATCTGTTGGTGACTAGTAAACTTAGATAAATACTGGTAATCTAAATCTAAACTTAGATAAATACTGGTAATCTAAATTGGGTAGACAATATATGTCTACCCATGTTTAACAGATAGATACCATGTTACTGAATTCTATCATAACCATTTCAATAAGAGCCAGTCGTGGTTTGGGATAATTTTGGGGATAATTTTTCCTTGTTAATACTTTTGTCTCTGGCATCTGCATTTGAAGACATCATGAAAAATGAATTTTAAAAACACCATTCAAATCATAACCTAAATGGTTCCAAAGCTAATCACTGACCCTTCATTTTATAGGATGAAAATATGAAGTCAAGCAGAAGTGATCTGCCAATGTAAATGAACAGGGATATAGTGGTAGAAAACTGTTTACTAGCTCTGTGTTCAGTGTTCGGTATAAGAGGCCCTAAACCAGTGGTTCTCAACCTCTGGGTGGCGACCCCTTTGTAACAATGCAAATACACCCTGCATTTCAGATATTTACATTATGATTCGTAACAGTAGCAAAATTACAGTTATGAAGTAGCAATGAAAATAATTTTATGTTTGGGGGTCACCACAACATGAGGAACTGTATTAATGAGTTGTGGCACTAGGAGGCATTAGGAAGGTTGAAAACCACTGCAAAGTATCCCGTAGCCCAAGATCCTGTTTGAAAGCTAGATTGCTTTTCAAATCATTCTCCAAAGCTCTCCTCTCTCTTGCTCCTTATTTCTGCCAATCAGGTAGAAAATCAATCCCAATATATTTATCTCTTTACCTTGACAGGTTAGTTTCTGTCTTTTAAAAAGATTGAGGCTATTTCTCTCTTAGTTTTAGTTCTTTTACTCTTTTTCTCTCTAACTCCAGACAGACCGCTGGAGAACTGTGAGTATTTTACCTATATTTGGACCCATAGGGTCAGGTGGTCTCTGCAGCAACTGCTCAGAAAAATCAGAATGAAAAGGAAAGAAAAATGGAAAAAATGAAGGCAGGGAGGGAGGAAGGGAAGAAAGGAAGGGGAAGGGGAGGCAATAAAGTGAGAAGGACAGACTGGAAGGGAAGGAAAGGGAGGGAGGGAGATACAATGAGACTAGAAAAGAAGTGAGTGTAGCCAACAAGTGCTTAATGAAGCTGCAATCAAAACCACTCTTGCAGTGAGGTCCCCTCCGTAGAGCACCTGGTAATGACTGTATGAACAATTAAGACAATGTATCAGTGATTTTCCAGTTCCTAACCTAATCAGGCTACCAGGAGAATGATTTGTCTTATGAAACATGGAGAAAGACTAATCTCTGATATTATTGTCAGTGCAGCTTTATCAGCAAGACTTGGAGTAGAGAAACCTACAGACATACAGATTAGGAATTACATTGTCAAAACTTTAATAACCTCCTAGTGGTATGTGACAAGATGTTGAATTAAACGGCTTTTCATTGTGTATGCATCACTGGCTCGGTCTAGATACAAAGCAAGAAGTAACCTACCAGGGGAAAGAAAAAATTGTTGTTGTCTCTAAGCAAAAGGGTCATACTGACAAAAAGAATAAGGCAGACACAAAGGAGTAAGTACTGTATGATTCCACTCACATAAGGTACCTAGAGTACTCACTCAGAGGGACAGAGAGGGGAATGATGACTGCTGGGGCTCAAGGGAGGGCTAATGCGGAGTTATTGTTCAATGAATTACAGAGTTTTAGTTTGAGATGATGAAAAAGTTCTGGAGACAGATGCTGGTTATGATTACACAATACGAATGTTAATGCCACTGGACTGTCCGCTTAAAAATGGTGAAAATGGCAAATTTTATCACACATAGTCACAATTTTTTAAATGGCGGTAAAAGCCAGTTTTTGCCTAGTAAACTCACATTTCCATCTTTAACTCTGAAATCCAAAGGAAACAAAGAGATATTAGCTTTGCCCGCTCTTTTCTTTCTTCCACAGTAAAGGTACACTTGCAGTCTTTCTGAGGGTTGAAGCTCTGTGGGTATACTCTCTATATTGAGATGAAAGGGAAATAGCTCCCACCCCTTAGCTGCGGTTCAGTTACCTGCAGTACAGTACAGTAAGAGACAAGATTTTGAGAGAGACCACAATAACACACCTTTTATTACAGTGTAACACTGTAGTTGTTCTATTTTATTATTGTTGTTGTTAATGTCTTGTTGTGCTCAATTTATAAATCAAACTTTATCACGGGTATGTTTACATAGGAAAAAGGCAGTATATACAGGGTTAGGTACTATTAGAGGTTTCAGGCACCCACCAGGGGCCTTGGAATGTATCCCCCAGGGAAAAGGGGGGCCTATTCTATACATTTAACAAATACTTATTGAGGATCTATTCCAGGCCAGGCTCCATTCTAGAAACTGAGGATACAGCAATGAACAAAACAGACATTTCTTTTTTTTTTTTTTTGGTTTTTGACCGGGGCTGGGTTTGAACCCGCCACCTCTGGCATATGGGACCGGCGCCCTACTCCGTTGAGCCATAGGCACCGCCCTCAAAACAGACATTTCTTTATGGAAATCAGATTTCTACTATTTATTATTTCATACTTTAAATAAATTCTTTAATTTGTACCTCTGCTATAGTTCCTAGTGTTTAATTTTTTTCTCTTTATTTCTGTTAGAGGGAATAGAATACTACTGACCATAGAATTTTCTAGGTAAACAAGAAAGTCCATGCATTCAAACCAGTATTTGGAGAAAAGTTTTAAAAGCATCTCAACAACATCAGACTATCAGGGGGATTACTGGCTTTTGAGAACCTTGGCGATGTGAAAGCAATTTCTGATAAAATCAGGACATCTGTTCATCCCTGTTGAAAGCTGATTATCTTTATGGAGCTATAGTAGGTGCAAAACAAACGGGTCCAATCAGATCCCACAGTTAAGATCATTTTAGTGTAGCATTTGTCCCAGCTTTTGCCCAGGACAAACAGTTTTATTTAGAGGATAACTTTCATGATTGCCACAATCAAATCAAATTCTTTATCTTTCAAAGATGATTTGTAGATTCAATCTCCACAGGTACTAACAATATAAAATGCAGAGTTTAAAATATCCTCAAGTTCCCACCCACAGAATGAGTAGCACCACAAGATAACAGGTGGCAAAAAACATTAGTTTCTTCTTTTTTTCACGAAGAATAAAATATATGTCAAATACTGGTTAAACAACAAATATCCTCAAGGTGAAAACCTGGTTATAACAAAAATATATTGAAGTGTATGGTGCCCCCGATTGCATTAATGTACACAGCTATGACTTAATAATAAAATAAAATTAAAAAACAGACAAAAAAAACACAAAAATATATTGAAATACTTGAAAATGACCACCCTTTTCTCAAATCAACACAACACACTTTTGTAGAATATCATGACTTTTAAATTAAAAGAATCAGACTCCTTCGAGGATGGCACCTTTTATATATGCTCTTAAGTTTTCATTTTTAAGGAAATATTTTAAATAATTCAAAATAGGTTGTCATGTTATATTTGGAAGAAAGAGATGTTTTTTCCACTCTGTGGTAATTATCCTCAGATTTATTGAAGAGTAATTACTTTTTAATAAGTTGAAATAATATTTAAAATATTATATTTAGCATACTTTGGACTCCATACTAAAATAATGGGGTCCCTAAAACCCACCTTGTTATAAAAGCTCTCAGAATTTTATTTAACATTAAAAAGCCAACTAATTAGGCTTAGATATTAGGCAATAACTCAAAGTAACATAGAAGTTCTATGCATTTCTTCAAAAGTTCTTCTAAAGCCAGGTATCTTAAAAAGACCATTAAGATAAACTAAGTAGAATCTTTGTGCAGTGGCTCATGCTTGTAATCCCCTAGCACAATGGGAAGCCCATGCTGGAGGATTGCTGAGGTCAGGAGTTCAAGACGAGCCTGAGCAAGAACAAGACCCCCAGCTCTACAAAAAACAGAAAAACCAGTCAGGTGTGGTGGCACACACCTGTAGTACCAGCTATTTGTGAGGCTGAGGCAGGAGGATCACTTATGCCCAGGAGTTTGAAGTTGCAGTGAGCTATGGTGACACCACTATACCCTAACCCAGGGGACAAATCAAGACCCTGTCTCAAAAATAAATAAATATATAAGTAAAATAAAATAAGGAGGAAATAGGTTTGAAGAATGGAGGAAAGCAGGGCTTAGACATTACTTAGATTCTGGAATCTCTCTACGAGTTGCCTTTCTGAAGATTTTCAGTCTTCCACATGTAGTTGGAGTGATTAGCCACGCCAGGAACTTGGCAATTTAAGGGAGGTTACTCTCCATCACCTCACCTCTCACCTTACAGAGAACTAAAAATTACTCCCCTCTCTTAAGTATTTCCCAAGACTAAGCTACATTGGGAGAGTGAAAGGAAAAAACTTTGTCTGTAACTATATCTCAAATTTTAAGCGTCAGCTTTATGTATTTCATAAAAATGAACAGTAACTGAGATAAGATGAATATGATTCTTTTCTAGGAAGTTTCAAAAATGAAGCGAAACAATACATCCATACACACCCCAAACCAAAACAAAAATAACAAAACACCCTGCCTAAAAGTGATTTGACAGTTGAGATATACCCTAAAACAGGTTGGGCTGTTTTAGTCCCGAAGCTGTGGGCAAAGTCGTGCAGGTGAAAGAGACAATTTAGCCTGATGCGTCTAAGTTTTCTGTAACAAAAACAACAGGTAACCCTAGCCTCTTCTTCCCACCCACCATGCCAGACCCCTTACAAGTGGAACCATATTCCAAAATTATTGGTACATACATTGTTTGGAACACAGAATATCTTCTCATGCAAACAAAGTTATAGAGAGATTTAAAAAAAAAATCCCCAGGTGGCTGGGCATGGTGGCTCAAGACTATAATCCTAACACTTTGGGAATATGAGACAGAAGGATCACTTGAGGTCAGGAGTTTGGGATCAGCCTGAGCAAGAACCCCATCTCTACTAAAAATAGAAAAATTAGCCCCGGCGTAGTGGTGGGTGTCTGCACTCCAAGCTACTCAGGAGGCTGAGGCAGAAAGATGGCTTGAGCCCAGGAGTTTGAGGTTGCATGAACTATGATGATGCCACTGCACCCTAGCCCAGGTGACAGAGCAGACCAGAGACTGTCTCAAAAAAGAAAATGCCTAGGTAAGCCTCCAAACCTTAGTTTCATTTCTGAAGGAAAAGTTAGAATTTCTAGTCACAGAGATAATGAATAATAAAAGAATCTCTCTGTTCCTGTCTGTTCCCCATTCTGACCCCAACATAAGAAAAGAGAGGGCCTCTGAGAAGAGGTGCTCCAAGGATGTGGACAGTACTTCAGCAATGCAATGGTGCAGGAGTTTCCAAACAAGAGTGCATCTGTTTGTTCGGGTGTGTTTTGCGGGTAAGGGTCTGGTGGGTACTGCTTTTTTCAGGTAGACGATGCTTTTGCTCCCTTAGAGAGTAGGGGCTTCATCCCCATGGGCCAAGAGACCCTATTTGTATTCGCTGTTTATAAACTATTAAAAAGCAGGCAATGGTCTATATTCTATTTCATTTCTTTAGAAGGCCTGTAACTGCACTGTCTACTATGGTAGCCACTAGCCACATGTGTTACCGAGCACTTGAAATGTAGCCAGTGCAACTAAGAAACTGAACTTTAAATTTCATTTTACTTAAATATAAATTTAAAAACTGGTGCTCAATTACTGGAAAACCCTTAAGTATGTTTGGAACAAGTTGGATATACACATCCACTTGTCAACTAAAAGTTTTATGAAATTCGAACACAGTTCGTGCATTTCTAGTGAAAGTTTTATGGCTAAATTGAGATATTTTATAAGTGTAAAATACATACAAGATGTCAAAGACTTAGTAAAAAAAAACCAAACTATCTCAATAATTTCCATATTTATTACATGTTGATACAATATTTTTAATATATTGGGTCAAATAAAACATTATATAATTAACTATGTGTTTCTCTTTACTTTTTTTTTTTTTTGAGACAGTGCCTCAAGCTGTCCCCTTGGGTAGAGTGCTGTGGCCACAGCTCACAGCAAACGCCAACTCCTGGGCTCAAGTGATTCTCCTGCCTCCACCTCCCAAGTAGCTGGGACTACAGGTGCCCGCCATAATGCCTGGCTATTTTTTGGTTGCAGCCGTCATTGTTGTTTGGCAGGCCCAGGCTGGATTTGAACCCGCCAGCTTAGGTGTATGTGGCTGGCGCCTTAGCTGCTTGAGCCACAGGCGCCGAGCCTGTCTTTACTTTTTATTGAGATCAATAAGAAAATTGTATTTGAGACTCACTGGATAGTGCTGGTCTACAACATAAATATTTAACATGTTCCTATACAACTCGTGCTTCTAGTTTTCTAGCTCATATACATCTTACCCGCAATATTTGTTCATTTTCCTTCTACGCTTTGTTTAGAAAGGAGAAAATTTTGAAAGTAATTCTATGCAAGTCTTAACTATATTTATTCTAACACTTAAAAAATAAAATCAGACTATCTGAGTTGAAAGTGTACAGAGTACTTTTTAAAAAATTATTATTCTGTTATTAATACATAATCACTATAGAAAAATGAGAAGACTAAATCTAGTGATTCTTTAATGGAACTGCCGGTGAGTATCTACCATCTGTTCAAAGAATGTGAAATTAATTTTGAGTCTCCTTAAAAATCTATCCTAATAACATATTTCAAAGAAAATCATTGTAACCATTTCATCTCTTTTTATCTTTGAAAAGGTTTAGGGGTCCAAATAAAATGTCTAATAATTAAAACAGCATGGAATATTCAGAGACGTATTGATATATAAAACAGAACAGATAAGTAGATCTGAACATATATGAGAACTTAGTATATGAAAAGATGGATTTTCATGTCTGTGGGAAAAAGAGGGAGTTGGTAAGAAATGGTAGATTTGGGGGGGATCTGGCCAGCCATTTACAATTGATTTAGATTAAAATTGTTTATATGTTAAATATTTAGCTCAACACTTGACATACAGTGAATGTTGATGAATATTAATTATTGTTGTCATTAGAAAAAAAAGATTTAAGGCTCGGCACCCATAGCACAGTGTTTATGGCACTGGCCACATGCACCGAGGCTGGCAGGTTTGAACTCGCCCTGGGCCAGCTGAACAACGACAACTAACAACAACAAAAAAAGCCAGGCCTTGTGGCGGGCGCCGGTAGTCCCAGCTACTTGGGAGGCTGAAGCAAGAGAATTGTTTAGGCCCAAGAGTTTGAGGTTGCTGTGAGCTGTGATGCCTTGGAGACTCAGTCTCAAAAAAAAAAAAGAAAGAAAAAAAAAAGATAAAATTCCCATCTCACTTCTTATACGGAAATAGAAAAAAAAAACCAAACCATAAACTGGTGTTAAAGAAAATCCATATGAACATTTCTTTTTTATTATTATTATTAAATCATAGCTGTGTACATTAATACACTCATGGGGCACCATACACTGGTTTTACAGACCGTTTGACACATTTTCATCACACTGGTTAACATACCCTTCCTGGCATTTTCTTAGTTATTGTGTTAAGACATTTATATTCTACATTTATTAAGTTTCACATGTACCCTTGTAAGATGCACCGCAGCATATAAACATTTCTTAATCTTTGTATGGACATTTTTTCTAAGCATGTCTTGATAACCAGACCAGAAAAGACTATTAAACTACACTACCTAAACATTAGAAGGGTGTGTTTTTGAGATGGGGGTCTCACTTTGTTGTCTAGGATAGAGTGCAGTAACACAATCACAGCTCACTGCAGCCTTGAACTCCTAAGAGTTTGTACAGCCAAAAAAAAAAAAAAAAACAAAAAAAAAAACCAACTATACAAAGTTAAAAGCCAAAAGGCAAAAAATGAGAGAAAATTACTTTTAATATGAAAGACAAAAGAGCTCTGGGAAAATTCAAACACCCATGACAGAAAAACAGGCTAATGATATATTAAGGCAAATAATAAAGAAGAAACACAAATGGTCAATAAACATGAAAGCAATGTCCAACTGTGCTGGAAAACGAAGAAATACAAACAATCATGAAAGACTGCCAAAGATTAAAAAGTTGTTAATACCCAGTAATGGAGGCTGTGGGGAAATGGCCATCTCTTGTTTATTGGTGAGCAAGTAGACTGGGATGGTCTTTTGGGAGGGCAGTTTGGCACTCTTTATCCAAATGACTCAGCAAATCCACTTCTAGAACTTACAGTCGGGAGCTGGTCCCATAAATGTGAAACAATCTACTCAGCCTAAGAATCAGCACCACAGTGTTGTTTATAAAAGTGAAAAACTGGAAACAACTTAAAATATGCCTCAATAGATATGAATGATTAATTATAATTCTAGTAGGACTATGCAGTGGAATACAGACCTTAAAAATGTTGAAAAAGATTGATATTTATTAAGGTCACAAAGAAACAAGTCCCTACTGAGCCCCCAAACAAGATCAGGCTAGAGATTTGTAGTAACCATAAATTTGAATTATCTGTTACCTCTTCTCCATATTCCCTCACCTCTATTAATTTGTGGAGAGCTGTTTATAGCAGATCTTAACCTGAGTCCACTAATCCCTTAACATGCATGCAAAATTTTATGTATATTTTACTGAGAAGAGAGTCAATGATTTCAACAGAGTTGTAAAAAGTTCCCTTATCCCTAAATGATTAGGAACCACCAGCATATATAGTTTAACAGATCAAGTTGTTGCTTAAGTTGGTCTTAGAAAGCACATGTGAACATATAGCCCATTTACTCACTAATCAAAAAATATTTACTTAGAACTTACTAAATACCTGATTGGTAGCCCAATGATCACAACCTTTTTAAATAAATTACTGACTTTGGAAGTATTTTTAAATATACTGGCATATACACAAGCCCCCAAATTCCTCCAGCAGCTAAGAGAAAAAGAACAGATTTTCAAACAAAATAATTATCATTCACACTTTTGAAAAAAGTAATATATTAGATGTCTTTTGACTATTACATATATATTTGAGCTCCTTTAATGGAGATAACCTTAGTTAAGATTTATGGTCTTGGAAGAAGACTTATGTTGGTGCTGATATCCAAATTTTCAAATCAGATAAAGACTAGAACACAGACAAGTTAACTAGTTCTAAATGAAGAATGCAATAAATCATTTCATATATTTTTAGATGTTTTATAAGCTATTGATGCCAGATTATGAAATATATCACGCCAAATATGAGGACCTAAATTTACATGATTTTTTAAAAATCTCATGGTTTGTTAAAAATAATTCAGATACATAAGAGACGAAAGAAGATTATTCTAACTGGTAACAATAATATACTGATAAAATAGATTACAAAGAAAATCAGCAACTTTAAATCCATAAAAACCAAAGGAAAACATAATGTTGAATTAAATGAGATTATCATACTTAGGAGGCAGAGGAGGTTAAGAGGTGAAAACCAAAACTGAACTAAAAAAATTAACAGAATTTATTTGTGTAGGCATATTGAGCAGTATGTTTATAGTTTCATCTTTAATACATAAAATACTTCTTTATTTCATACATTTTAATTAACTACTATGGATTTAGGTTTTAAAAGCACTAAAATGTACTATATATATTTTTTTATGCTTTACTACACCTCAAGCTGGCTTAAAATACAATTCTGTTATAGCAATTCAACTGCATATAAATAAGGTACAATCCAAGCTGACTTAGATTTTTTTTACTTAATTTTTTTTTTTTTTTGAGACAGTCTCACTTTGTTGCCCTTGGTAGAGTGCTGTGTGTCATAGCTCACAGCAACCTCAAACTTTTGGCCTCAGGCGATCCTCTTGCCTCAGTTTTTCACTTTTAGTAGAGACAGAGCCTCACTGTGGCTCAGGCTGGTCTCAAACTCATGAGCTCAAGTGATTCACCTGTCTCAGTTAAATTTTATATTAAATCAGTAGATTTGCTGGGCTAAAAATACATATACATTTTAAGGTTGTCATTTTTCTTGCTGCAAAGTTAAATAGCTGTGTTCCAAAATTCTCCTGAAACATCAACTAGCCATTTATTTTTAATCTTCTTTGAACTCCTGAAAATGTTAAAATGCTTTTAGATACTAATTCTAATGCAAAGAAACTATTTAATGTGTATTTAATTAAGGAAGAACATAAGTCTCTGGTATTAGCAATGACATATGCCCAGGAGAAAGTACCTTTCACTAGAGATTTCCTTTACTAGATATTCCCAAATGAATACCATAATAAACATTTAGAGAAGTCATTGAGTATGACTAATAGAATTACAAGAAAAAGAAACCCACGAGCCTAGCAGCTTTTATGGGTATCATGACAAAGAAGTAATACTAAAGCAAATGCAGAAAATGTATTGAAATAATACAAAGTTCAGAGTTGCAACAAGTTAAAATAAACTTGACCAAAATTTTTTTCAAAAGATTAAAATAAAACCCCACAAATACACATCTCCAATATGAAATGAATGGTAACTTAGCAAAGCACATTTACTATAAAACAATTTCTTTATTACATTTACAAAACAATGTAATTCTTCATTAGCTTCTATATAAAAATACAGGGCATACCACCAAATAAAAGAAATTAAGACAGTCCTCAAGTTCAAATTATTTTAACTCTGAAAATGTTAAATACAGTTAGAATGGTTTCAATATAGTTCTTTAACAAAAGATGTCACGTAACAGTATACTGGCCAGATGTGGTAACTCACAACAGTAATCCCACCACTTTGGCAAGCCAAGGTGGGAGCTGCTTGAGCCCAGGAGTTTGAGATTAGCTTGGGAAACATAGCAAGACCCACATCTTTCCAGAAAATAAAAAAATTAGGTGGATATGGTGGCATGGGCCTATAATCCCAGTTACTTGAGAGGCTGAGACAGGAGAATCACTTGAGCCCAGGAGTTCGAGGTTATACTGCACTATGATGGGGCCACTGCACTCCAGTCTGGGCAACAGAATAAGACCCTGTCTCTTAAAAAAACGAAAGCGTTAATAAAACCAGTATACCATATCAAATATTTAACATAAACACCATAAACTCATTTTTCTGGCCCTAAAATGAAAACCCTAACTGAAAACAAGAAATAGGTGTTGCATTCTAAGATAAATAAATACACAAACTCCACTTTCAAAATAACTTTTCCTGATAACAAAATTAGTCCCTATTCATTATTATCTATTATAGAAAAATGGGAAGATACTAGGAAGCGTGCACACATACACACCCTAACAACCTCACAACCCAAAAGGAATCTTTGTTCAACGCCTATTCTTTTTTCCAAGAACAACTGTATGTGATTGTTTTGTAATTTCATTTTTCATTTAGTAATACATTGCAAACTTTATGTAAGTCATTAGTATTTTATGACATAATTTTAAATAGTTGACTAGTATTCCATTCCATAGATAAAGACAGATGTAATAAATGATTTAATTCATTAAACTTCTAACACAGAACAGTTGAGATTGTTTCTAAACAACACTTGTGAAGAACATTGACTTACACAAATTTTTGAATATATTTTGGAATGAAATTCATCTAAACAGAATTATTAGGTCAAAGAGTATACAGTCTTTTCAAGGCTCTCAATACATACATAAGAGCTTTTGGCTTTTCTGCCCTCCAAGAAAAGCACCAATTTACATTCTGACCAGTGAGTATGAAGGTGCTAGTTTTCCCACTGTTCCAGTCAATATTTTCTTTTTATTCTTAATTTTTGTTTTTTGAGACAGAGTCCCACTCTGACACCAGGCTAGAGTGCTGTGGTGTCATCCTAGCTAAAAACAGCTTCAAGCTCCTGGAAGCAAGGCTCCTCCCTCAGCATCCTCCCTCTCCCAGCTCCCAGTAGCTAGGACTACAGGTACCCCCCACCATTATCCAGATACCTGGATAATGTGTCTCCTTTTTGTTTGTTTTTTATAAGATGGGGCCTCTCTCTTGCTTAGACTGGTCTCAAACTCCTGGACTCAAGCAATCCTTCCCCCTTGGCCTCCCAGAGTCCTAGGATCATAGGCATGGGTCACTGAACTCACCCTGCTTTTATTTTTTAAAATATGTTTAATCTTTGTAAATCTCTTAACTGAAAAAAATTATGTCATCTTTTATAATTTGCATTCCTTAATTTCTAGTGTGGTTGAACTTTTTTTATGATTATTGGCCATTTGTGTTTCTTCTTTTGTTCATTTTCCTATTGTGAGAATCATTTTTTTCTTACTATTTGTATAAATTCTTTATCTATTAAGAATATACAAATTAGGGCGGCGCCTGTGGCTCAGTGAGTAGGGCGCTGGCCCCATATGCCGAGGGTGGCGGGTTCAAACCCAGCCCTGGCCAAACTGCAACAAAAAAATAGCCAGGTGTTGTGGCGGGCGCCTGTAGTCCCAGCTGCTTGGGAGGCTGAGGCAAGACAATCGCGTAAGCCCAAGAGCTGGAGGTTGCTGTGAGCTGTGTGACACCACGGCACTCTACCGGAGGGCAGTACAGTGAGACTCTGTCTCTACAAAAAAAAAAAAAAAAAAAGAATACACACATTAGCCCATAATGACTGTTATATGTTAAAATATTTTTCTTATTTACTTAGTCATTTGCCTTTGTTTTCTGGCATTTTGGGCATAAAGAGGTTTTAGATATTTGTGTATTTACATATATCAACATACACATATACCAACATCTTCTTTTATGAGTTATTTCCTAAAAGCCACTTTTGTCCCATTCAAATTTACCAATGTAACTGGAATGTAATGGTAAGTTCTGTCCAAACTAGACCTCTTCACATTTAAGTAATAAAAATTCAAAAGCAGCCAGGTCAGGTGGCCCATTCCTATACTCCCAACTACTCAGGAGGCTGAAGTGGGAGGATGGCTTGAGCTCAAGAATTTGAGACCATCTGGGCAACAAGATAAGACCCCATCTCAAAAAATAATAATTTTTAGAAAAAGTCATACATAAAATTCAAATGTACATTTTGAGGATGTCACAATTTCAGGACAAAATTAAAAATGCATGCTTAAGGTAATAAATTTTTTACTGGAGGACCCATTCCATTACAATTACAGTATATGCTTCTGTAGCTGGGCCTAGAGGCTCCCACCTGTAATCCTAGCATTTTGGGAGGTGGGAGGGTCACTTGATGCCAGTAATTAGAGACCAGCCTGAGCAAGAGTGAGACCCCCCATCTCAACAAAAAATAGAAGGATTAGTCAGGTGCAATGGCACGTGCCTGTAAGACTTAGCTTCTTAGGAAACTGTGGCAAGAGGATCACTCGAGCCCAGGAGTTTGAGGTTGCAATGAGCTATGAAGACATCACCAGGCAACAGAGAGAGGCCCTATCTCAGAAAAAAAAAAAAAAAAAAAAAAAAAAAATTATATGATTTTGCTCTAGTATTGCAAACTCAGGGCATCATGCGTCATCACAACTCAGCATGAGAATTATAGCCATGTCATTCAGGAAACCAAATGTTTTCCATTTTGTTTTGATACCTTCAATAGTTAGGCGGCTAGGCACAATGGCTCACACATATAATCCCAGCACTCTGGGAGGCCAAGGTGGGAGGATCGTTTGAGCTAAGTTTGAGACTAGTCTGAGCAAGAGTTGAGACCCCTTCTCTACCAAAAATAGAAACAAAATTTAGCAGGACATGGTGGTGCATGCCTGTAGTCCCAGCTACTTGGGAGGCTGAGTCAGAGAATGCTTTAACCCAGAAGTTTGAGGTTGCTGTGAGCTATACAATGATGCCATTGCGCTCTTCTCCAGGGTGACAGAGCAAGGCTATCTTAAAAAAAACAAAAAAAGTTAATAAGAAGAAAGGCCAACCTCTAATTCACTACAAAGAAACTACCATTTTTACTTGTTATTTAAACTCACTACAAGATAAATCATCTTTAAAACATGAGTACATTTCTATATCCAGAGTTTCCATATACGTAGTCATGTGCTGCATTCTGATCAAGGATGAGCCACATAAATGACTGGTCCCATAAGATTATAATGGAGCAGAAAAATTCCTATCATTTAGTGACGTCATAGCCATTGTAATATCATATAATGTGTTACTCACATGTTGGTGGTGGCACTGGTGTAAAAAAAAAACCTACTGTGCTGCCGGTGATTTAAAAGTATAGCACATATGGTTATGTGACAGTACATCATACTTGACAAGGATAATAAACAACTATTTTTATTACTGATTTATGTATATACTATAGCATACTTATTAGTATTTTAGAGCACATTCTTTCTACTTATAAAAAAACATTAATTGTAAAACAGACCCAGGCAAGTCCTTCAGAAGATATTCTTCCAGAAGGCGGCATTGTTATCATAGGAGATGACAGCTCTGTGGGTGTTACTGCCCAAGACCTTGCAGTGAGACAAGACGTGGAGGTGGAAGACAGTGATACTGATGGTCCTGAGCCAGGGTAGGTCTAAGCTAACACATGTCGCCGTCAGTAGAGTGCCGTGGTGTCACAGCTCATAGCAACCTCCAACTCCTGGGCTTAGGCGATTCTCTTGCCTCAGCCTCCCAAGTAGTTGGGACTACAGGCACCCACCAGAATACCCAGCTATTTTTTTGTTGCAGTTTGGCCAGGGCCAGGTTCGAACCTGCCGCTCTCGGTATATGGGGCTGGTGCCCCACCCACTGAGCCACAGGTGCTGGCCCCATATACCAGAGGTGGCAGGTTTGAACGTGGCCCCAGCCAAAAACTGCAAAAAAAAAAAAGAAAGAAAACATTAAAAAATTTTAAAAATAGAGAACAGCTAACAGAATAAAAATATAAAGAAAATATTTTTGTACAACATGCTTATGTTTTAAGCTAAGTATTATTACAAAAGAATAAAAAATTTGAAAAAAGTTAAAAGTTTATACAGTAAACTAAGGTCAATTTATTATTGAATAAAGAAACAATTTTAAATAAATTTAGTGTAGCCTAAATGTATAGTATTTATAAAGTTTACAGGAGTGTACGACACTATCCTAGGCCTTCACATTCACTCACCACTCACTCGCCTAAAAGGAACTTCCAGTCCTGCAAGCTTCATTCATGGTCTGTGCCTATCCTAGCGTAACTTTTTAATTTAATTAATTAATTTATTTATTTATTTTTTATTATTTTTTGAGACAGAGTCCCACTATGTTGCCCTCCATAGAGTGCTGTGGCGTTACAGCTCACAGCAACTTCAAACTTTTGGGCTTAAGCCATTCTCTTACCTCAGCCTCCCAAGTAGCTGGGACTAACAGGCACCCGCCACATGCCCGGCTATTTTTTGGTTGTAGTTGTCATTGTTGTTTGGCAGACCTGGGCAGGCTCGAACCCGCCAACTCCGCTGTGTGTGGCTGGCGCCCTAGCCGCTTGAGCTACAGGTGCTGAGCCTTTAACTGTATTTTTAATACTGTATTTTATTGTATCTTTTCTACATTTAGATACACAAATACTTACCACTGTGTTACAATTACCTGCAATATTCAGTACAGTAATATGCTGTACAAGTTCAAAGCCTGGGAGCAAAAGACTACATCCCAGGTGGAGCCTATGACTCAAAGGAGTAGGGTGCTAGCCCCATAAACCAGAGGCAGCAGGTTCAAACCCAGCCCAAGCCAAAAAATACAAAAAAAAAAGACTACATACCATACAGCCTAGATGTGTAGTAGACTATTCCCCTAGGTTTGTGTGAGTATATGCTATGATGCTTACACAATAACAGAAATCACCTAAGGGTTTATTTCTAATGATTTATTTCTCATAACGTATCACCATCCAGTGATGCTTGACTAGTTATACAATGGAAAACAAAAACCAAAGAAAAATACAGAAAAAGGGGACTATCTGCATTGTGTCCCTACTACACATTAAACCTTCAAGACTTCTTATGGCAATGCTCTACAATATCCAATTCTCACTATACATTCTTTTCCCTTATTTTCTATGAGAAACAGAGCACAAGTCCTAAAAACAGATCCATAGGGTGAACTGTTTCATTTTGTATAGAGCTGTATATTTCTATAGATCTCTAGTTTGGTCCTTTTCCCAAGCCTAAAAGATGACCAAGTAATAAGTTAGAAACAGTAAACAAAAATAAAAAAAGAAGTAAATTATTTCTGAGAGAATACTTTACCTACTTGAAACTATATCTTATAGAATGCTACATTATAAATGATAAATTCTAGTTTTTATAACTTTAAGAGATTAAATACTCAACAATTTCCTTTTATACATGCTACAGTGACATTTGTGAATATAGTTTAAGACATTTATCCATAGAAATCAAAGGAAAAAAAAAAAAAGACATTTAGCCCAGGATAGATTTTTAAAATTCCACTCTTCCAAAAACAGTGGTTTGCCACCAGCTATCTGTGCTCTGAATTTTAGACAACACAAACTTTTCAAAAACTTTCTTGCTTACACTCCTCTAAAGGTTGGAAAACCCCACGGAAGACTTTTAAAACTCATCAGACACAGAAAAAAAGAAAAAGCAGCTTTAATTGTAGGATCTCACTGACACAAACATAAGGAAATTCTGAGTTATAGATACCCCACATTAAGCTTTTTCCACTGACATTGTAACTTCTGTCAACATTCACAGAAAATTCAACCCTGGTCAAAGGTAACAGTTGGAAGCTAACATCCTCTGTTTATTTGAACAAGTTATACTCTCTCTCTGCACAAGGAATCGAAGTTTTTCTCATCTGTGATTTGATTTTCCAAATTCAAATCACTATGCTTTAGGGTTGTGAATTCTGTATCCAACTTTACAGGCCAACCCCAAAAAACAAGCATCATACCTGCAAATGAAGAAGTTTCTGAGGCTCATTTCTAACAGCCTTTGCAGAGCTCCAGATAGACAACAATTAGTTTTGTTGCCTTAAAAATTAGCCCAATGAGTGAAAATCTTAAGTCTATCTCAGAAGTCATAATTAATAGCTCCCAAAAGCTTCAATGGAACAAAAGTAGGACTATAAATCCCTTCAAAATGAAGCTGTAAATAAAATGAGTGGACACTAGAATGTCAGTACAGATGTGCAGGTCACCATGAACCCTCTCCAGTGGCACAAATGACTCTTTTGTTTATAAACAGAGGCCAAGGAGACACCTTCCAGTTCTTCTTCTGTGGTATATACGGTAACATCAGTGGAAAAACAACAAAAGACAACTTATAATCAAGATTAAGACTTTCTTTGTATTAATATTTTCCACCAGGATTATGTACTTTAACTGGAAAAATATTCATCACCATCTTCATAAATGAAAAAAAATCCCAAACGTAAAAAAATATTTTCTATTCAAAACAAATGAGTCCATTTTGGAACACAAAGAAACAGAAGCCTTAGAGAAATAAAATGTCCTTTTACAAAGTTACAGTTGCCAGCTCTCCTTTGCAATGTGGTGGTTGAGGATGCACTGGGTCTGGATCTAGTCCTGCCATGACCCAGCTATGTGACCTTGGAGAAGTTACTAACTTCTCTGTGGCTATTTCTTGGTCTTTCATCTGGGGAGAATACCCACTCCTCTGAGGATCATGAGTTAAAACATGGCAAAAGCTGACAATAGTGTCTGCTTGGCACACTGTAAGTAAACAGCAAATATTATGTACTATTTTTACCATCTTTATACTTTAAGGCATTAGAACATTTCTAAAAATCTGGGTTTTAAACATAACTTGAAGTACTTTTTAATTAATGTTTTGTTCATTTCTTGAAAGATAGCATAATTATCATATAGATAATTAGTATATCTTCCCAGATGAGCCCATGGTAAAGAGAGCTATAGCCCAGAGTGGTGAATAGTTATTTTTTAATACAAATCATGGATGCAGCTGTTACTGGTAACTTTGGCTTGATTTCCCAGATGCAAAGAAATCCCCTATCAGGGGAAAACAAAGCAGGATTAGAAAATTCTTGGGTTTGTCCTGTTATCATTGCAGGGTAAAGCCAAATTCACATTTACTAGCCTGACGGGCACTGAAAATATTAGTCACCAAATTAATCCCAACAAACAACAATAATTGATTGGCTCACTGATGTATTTCCCCTTGTCTTCCCCAACCTTTCTCTAGTCAGAAAGGAAAGTTTTTATATTTTCTGAGAATCTCATTACTGCTCTCAAACCATGCTCTATATCTTAGTATAATTTTAAAAAATGAGTCAGCACAAGCACCTCAAAAAACTAGCAGTGCGTGGAATATGGAGCTATTTCTCTTCATAACAGAAATGTGCAAAAATAAAGAAAAAGGGTTATTCAGAGTGGCAAAGATAATGGAAGAATAAATGGAAAGTGAATGCTGCAGCAGACTTTGCATGCTAGCTTCCGAAAATAGGCAGAAAAAGGTAAATGATCTTTATCAATCAATACAGGTATATTTCACCTGAAGGGTATATAATTCATGGGAAAATGGACATAATTATTATGAACAAACCCAAAGAAGAAAATATCCTGGGCGGTGCCTGTGGCTCAAAGGAGTAGGGCGCTGGCTCCCTATACTGGAGGTGGTGGGTTCAAATCTGACCCTGGCCAAAAAAACTACAAAAAAAAAAAAAAAAGAAAAAGAAAAGAAAAAAAAAATATCCTGCATATGACAAATTACAACTTCTCCTTTCTTGACTACTGGAGTGGGGAGGAGGTTAAGATACTCCAAGTATTAACTTCACTTACAAATTACATTGTATACAACTGTGCACCATGCTACTGCAATACTGCTTTTAATAATGTAATCCAAAAGAAAATTTAGAAAAAGTAAACTGCCCCTAAGCTCCAAACACATCTGAATGCCAATTTAGCTGGGAGTCAGTTTAGATATGACACTTCTTAGAACAATGGTTCCCAAACTTCCTAATGCCTTGGCCTTTTAATATAGTTCCTATGGGACTCCTCAACCCACAGGTTGAGAACCGCTGTCTTAGAATAAAGCTAAAGGCCAGGAAAAGACCACTTGCTTTAATCACTGAAACAATACTATACCTATTTCCCAAGGCTCCACTCATTCTCCAACATGCATATTAAAAGTGACCTACTGAAACCAGCACATTGTACCCCTTGATTGCACTAATGTACACAGCTATGATTTAACAATAATAATAAAAAAAAAAACTTAAATCACTTAAAAAAAAAAAGTGACCTACCACTTAACAAGCCAGGAGGGTCAACGAAGAATACTTAAGACCGAAGGAGATTCCTCCAGAGCTATACTATCATAACCCTAAATTTCTCCTTTTTATTATTTAACACATCCATGACCTTGTGTATGGCTTTGAGGCGAGTTCAGGAAAAAACTGCTATAGCCACTGTTTAGTATGTGGGGTTCTTTATTCGTCATATAAACTAAGGGAGCTCCTCTTTAAAGCTCTGACTTTCAGGCTCTATATAACATGTTTCAATTCAGTGCTGGATATTTTCCAGGTACCTGGGAGGAAACAGATAGCAGCAGCCCCATTATTCTGTTAATTGTGCTTTTGTTGTTGTTGTTGTTATTTTAAGACTCCTTCCAAGGTTGTTAGACCTTGAAGAGAGTGAGAGAAACATTTAAGAACGTCCTGCCTTCCCCATTGGGCATTCAGGCTTTGCTCAACAAAGCTGTCATGAAGCCATACAATGAGTCTCAAAGGCAAATCACATGGCATCTGATTTTTGTTTTTATAGGTTTAAAATAAAAATATGACACTACGTAGGAGAAGGCTAACATGCGGACCTAATTTTGAAAATACAAACAGGAAGCACCCCCGCCCCAATATTACCATTTAAAAAAAAGGAAACCAAACCTCAAAGCTACCTTCCAAGGAAGTCATGGGTGTGACCAAAACTAACAAAAGTAATAAAACATCATCTAAAACCCTGAAACCACCAAAAGTGGGGGTCTCATTCAACCAACTAAAGATCTAGCGCCTTAAAGTACTCCTCTCTTTCGATTAGAAGAAACAGCACAGATTTAGGTATATAAAACCTCCACTCTGGCTTAGGTTTTCCAGTAGTAAAGGATCAATGTCAACATTAATTATAGTGGCCTTTTTAAAAAGGAAGGTTTTTTCCTTTTTAACTTCGAATAAGGCCACTATAATTAAGAGTGAATACAATTTTTTAAAAGTGTTATCACTATGATGCTTGCAATTTAAATGTACAAAAACTGTCAGAACAATGGAAACTAGATCGTTAAATTTGACTTTCTTATTCCCAGAAATAAGCTGAAAACTGTTCTGTTTCCAACATTGCAGGGGAAAAAATACTTCTGATTTTAGAACAGTTCTATTCACAAAACTCAGATTAAAAACTGTTTTTCCTTTAAACATCACACATTTGGGGACACTGATACTTTAGAGGTAACTTTTAAACATTAAGTTCCCTAGTCAAAACATTTTGCTACTTTATTATATAGTAAACAGATAATCTCCCGAAGATCTCAGTAACCTGATAGCTTTTTATAATGATTCAGATGTTAAAAAAAAGATCATTAACAATTGGGGGGTTCTTTTTTTCCTTTGGTAGGAATAATGTAGTAATCTATACTCTAATAGAAAGGGAAATTCTGTCACTGATAGTTAGAAAATCCAGAAATCTGTGGATAACATTATGAGATACATACATGTTTGTAGAGCACTAGAATGGTTGAGGAGAGTTAGAATTCCTTTGATTCCACGGTCAACCTTCCCCTAATCTTAAGCATGTTACTCACCATTGAGAACATCTTCCTTTTAACAATAAGATAAGACCACCTGTATCACTCACCTACACTAACAAGCCAAATAAATCACAATAAACATATTCATAAATATAAGCTCAACACAAATGACAAAATAATTTGATGCTAATAGTAATACAATTTGAAAAAAATTGACATTAAATACCTCCCAAAGCAATAAATGACACCTTTAGTCTTGATGTAGCTTTTGCATATATAAGTAAAATAAAAACAAAATCAGCCAAGAGGAAGAAAATGGAGATGAACTGAAAAGTCAGAGCAAGATAGGAAGTATTGACCAAATATTTATGTTGTAATACTCTGAACAACGATAGCACAGTTTTCGCCTATTATCAGATACACCATGAAGAAACATGTAAGTAACACATGTACCTTAAGTTTCTTAACACAACCCATATATATATATATATATATATATATCCTGTTGGCAAAAATATGAAACTAAAAAGGCTGAAGACTAGTGAGGTGAGCTACTTTATAAAATTGGATATACAGCAAAGATTTTGTGCATAGTTTAGCTCCAAGTTATGCAATAACCAAAGCGCTGGTGACAGAAATCAACTCCTTTTTTTCTCCTGATGGGTTGCCTAAAAAACAAAAACAAAAATTCTCCATTCTTTCTTTGTGTCTCAACCAGGTGCTTGAAATTTTCATCTTTCAGAGGCTACAGAAAGCAAGTCATCTACTAGATAGCACTCACCTGAGCAAAGGTGTGGTGTTGTTTTAATTATACATGAAAGAAATACAAATGGCCACATAGTAAATTGTTCTTAAAATCAGAAGCCCCTTCCCCCCTTCTTTAGCTCTTATCTATTCTGTGATCTTTCATGAGATGGAAACTGGTGCCCAAATGGACAAAACACCTTAAAATAAAAAATCTCAATCGGTTCTCCTTATTTGAAATGATCAGAATTCAATGTTCATGGTGTTACAAAATGAAATTAGAAAAACTAAATAAAGTATATCCTCTTCTAGGAACTAAAGACAATAAATATGAAACAACATAATACAAACGAATGAACAACAATAGAATACGGGGGAAAGAGACAAAAGTTCTATTATCTTAATCGACTGGTAACAAAATTACTAAAAATAATGGAGGCTCAACAGCTGAAAGCTTATTATGGCCCAGATAGCTATCCAATCACTTTGGAAATCTAAGATATAAGCAGACAATAAACACCAATTGAAGACTGAAAAAATGACATACGCCCAGTGTAATATCTGATGACATAGGAGCCCTTTCAAGGGGCATTCCCCAGGGATGTTCCAGAGAAAAGCTGTGGAATCATAATTAGGCAAAGATCAATACACTTTACTGTACTTTGGGAAGAGCACCAATCTGAGAGTCCCCAAAGTTTCAGTCCCTGAACTATTAAACAAGCCCTGTGAACTGAGCAGGCCACTTAATCCACCTATCTGGGCCTCAGTTTCCTCATTTGTACAATAAAAGAATGTAGCATAATTGCTGGGGTCCTTTTCAGCTCTAACATTCTATGATCCACTTTTGTCACTATTTATCTACTACAAAGTATAAAAGGATCACAGGGGACAAGAAAAAGAACTAGGCATGGCTTTCTGGGAAAGAGAATCAGTATCTCTTAAATAATTATTGTGGTTTTGATTAATCCCACATTTCTAAAAGCTGGCACTTGTTCTCTCCTGTGCCTTTTCCACCACTGCTAGCTACAGGTGTTTGCAAACCCCTTTTGCTCCATGCAAGTTCTGTCCTCTTTAATCATCCTGATCAACTTGCCAGATTCTTTTAGCCTCGACCAACTCTGTGATACAAGGACTCCTGTTTGACTCTCCATATCTACTCACGATACCACGAAAACTTTTTTACTCTTTACCCCTGGCTTAAAAAAAAAAAAAAAAAAAAAGAACCCATCGCATCCCACTGCCACACGTAAAACCCAGGCCTGGCGGGTCCTGATGTGAGATTCCGCCCCCCCGCCCCGAAGCCTTATCAAAATGTTCGTATTTGTGGTCTTGAATCCTTATAAGGCACTGTTTCATGAAGCTCTGCTAATGCCCCCCACCGCACTGGGCACTGGGCACCCCCAGGGTCGTCTCATCCTCCGGAGGAGCAAGCACCTCTATTTTAAAAAAGAAAGAAAAGCAAGGAGACTGCATGGACTATTCAGAATTGCAACGTGAAGACGTCAGGTGGCCGACAGCAGCCTCCGGCGGTCTTAGGGGTTCGGCGCGTGGGGTCCCCACACACCCGCCCAGACACACGCGCACGCAGTCTCAGCCCCGCACATCCTCCACCCGCCGCAGCGTCCGTCTGATCCCCCTCGCGTGCGCCAACACCGTTCCAGCCTCCTCTGCCGCGCGCCCCGACTCCCCTCTCCCCCAAACACCCCTCACCCAGCGCGCAGCCACCGTGGCCGCCTTACCGCCGGAGGAACGATGGCGGCCGCGCGGCCCTGCCGGGCGTCTCGGCGGCTGGAGCCCGGGCCCCGCCCGGACTGGCTCCCCAGCCTCGCTCCCCCGGCCCCGGGCCAAGGGCTCGCCCCGCGGCTCCTACCTCTCTCAGCCCCTCGGGCGCCAGCGGCTGCTCCGGCCCCGTTCTCTCGCTCGCCCTTCCGCTCGCTCCCTCCCTGGGCCGGGCCGCAGCGCGTAGTCGCCTGCGCTCGGTGCCCGCCCGGGGTGACGGCTCCGGCCGCCGACTCTCCTCCCGCCGGGGCCCACGGGGGCGCGCGCGCCGCTCGCGCGCGGAGGCCCGGGGACGCGCGGCGCCCCGAGCTCGCCCAACGCGGGCACGCGGCTTCCTGGTTCCGTCCGGCGCGCGGTAGCGAGCCCCGTGGTCCCTCGCGCCCCCTGCGCGCCCGCGGTGGAGGGATCCGGAACCTCCACGGCGCACGCCGGGTGGCGGCGCGTTCGGCGGAGCCCGAGCCGCGCGCACCTTCGTTCGGAGGAGGTGGGAAGGCTTCCCGGCTCGCCTCCTCAGCCGGGCCCCCCGGGCGGCAGGCGCATGCTGCTTTGTTTGGGTAGGGTCGACCACCACTAGCCGGGCCCGGCCGCGGTGATTGGCCCTGCTCCGCGGCCCGCCCACCTCCCTCCCCCGGGGCTGAGGCCCGCGTTCCGGGTCCTCTCCCTCCTAGGCCGAGGTCAGAAGTCCACAGCAGCCCAGATCAATAATTATCCCGGGTCTGCACCCGGGACAGAGTCTCCGCCAGGGCTCCTGCCGCTTACTAGCCCGACGGACCGACGGACAGGCAAGCGAGAGGGCGGAAAGCCTGGATGGACACAGCAGGAGTTCACCATCGATTGCCCAGGCCGACTGGATTCCTCCGCTGTTCCCGGGTGAATCTGTGTGGGGGACCTGAAGGTCTGGGGCTATTTCCCTCCCTGGGGAAATCTTGCTAGCTCCCACCACTCTGCAGGAGAGGCTGCTCTATCCAGAGAAAGAATAAGCAGAGTCACCTTGGCGGATTAGGGGAGTCTCCCAAATCTTTTCCCATTTCATGGGGAAGGGGTTGCGGTATAAGAGAAGGCACCTGAGTCACCCACTCGTCTCCCTTCCAGCTACATCTCCGGAGCTGGCCAACAGTTTCCCTGGCAACCCTCCAAGGGCCAGCACCAAAGCAAGACATATGAAAGCTCCAGAAACCCAGCTGCAGGGGGCAAAAGAAGGCCCTTTTCCCAGCCCCACACATAGGCACAGAGCTCCCCTTCCCTACAGTCTCCTACAGGTTGTCCAGGTGAAAATTTTCATGTCCAAGGATGACTGAGAGCTGCCAAGTTCTCCCATTAGCCTCCTTTGGCAGCTTTTTCCAAGAGCCTTCCCTTCGTGTGCAGAATAACACCAGCTACAAAGGTCTCTGTGTCTGTTGCTGATCACAAAGCCCTTCTCCCCCACCAAGGCTGCTGCTCCTGTCCCACACTCTGGGCCAACATCTGGCATAGTGCTCTGCATGGGGAAGGTGCAGGGAGCTTGGAGGTGGGAGCAGGAAGCAGGAAGCTGGACAGATGCACCAGCCCTGAGTTCTCTGGCAACCCTTCTGATAGTCACGGCTCAAGATGTTTGACACTTGGGTGCACCACATTTCTCTCTTGTAAGCTTTCATACCTGTACACATGCTGTTCCCTCTGTCAGGAATGTCCTGCTTTCTTGCTGCCTGCCCTTCCATGACTCTTGCTCCAGGCAGCACAGACCTTGCCCTCTTGATTTCTCACCCTGTGCTCTTCTTGCCTCTATTACAGCACCTCTCCTGTCAAAGGAAGGACGAGTTCTTATTTGCACTTTTCTCTGTCCCCAAGGGCAGACACGATATCCCACTTGCCTTTAAATCCTCCCTTTTGTGCCTAGCCCAGAGCAGATGCCCAATAATATTCACAGAACAAATCCTATGCTCTAGGAATAAAAATTAAACTACAAGGACTATGTAGTCATTAAGAGTACAGGGTCTAGGCCAGGCATGGTGGGTCATGCCTATAATCCTAGCACTCTGGGAGTCCAAGATGGGTGGATTGTTTCAACTTAAGAGTTTGAGAACAGGCAGCGCCCATAGTGGTTAGAGCGCTGGCCACATGTGCCAGGGCTGGTGGGTTCAAAGCAGGCCGGGCCTGCTTAACAAACAAACAAACAAACAAAATGGCCAGGCATTGTGGCAGGCACCTGTAGTCCCAACTACTAGAGAGTTTGAGGCAAGAGAATAGCTTCAGCCCAAGAGTTGGAGGTTGCTGTGAGCTATGATGCCAAGCACTCTACAGAGGGTGACAAAGTGAGACTCTTGTCTCAATAAAAATTAAAAAAAAAAAAAAGAGTTTGAGACCAGCCTGAGCAAGAGCAAGACCCCATCTCTAAAAATAGCTAGGCATTGTGGCGGTGCCTGTAGTCCCTGCTACTTGGGAGGTTGAGGCAAGAGGATCACTTTCGCCCAAGAGTTTGAGGTTGTTGTGAGCTATGATGCCATGGCATTCTACCAAGGGTGACAAAGTGAGACTCTGTCTCCAAAAAAAAAAAAGAGTACAGGGTCTAAAACCAGGCTCTCTTGATGCCTTGATTCCCGTGACCTTGAGGAAGTTTTCTGCCTTTATCTCCTCTTTTGTACTGTGGTGATAGTAATAGTACCTTCCTCATCGTATCATGAAAATTAAGTAAGTTAATACATTTAATGTGCCTACGAAGCACTGTAGAGCTGTTAACTATCGTTGTTTGTAGTTAGTAACCACTTTTTAAGACTGGCCAATTTCTAGGACTCAATCCAGTTGCCAGGGCCACTAGGTTAAGTGGCCGGGGTGTGTACACTTCTATGTCCCAGCATCTCACAGCACATCCCTGACACTAGGCACCAAGATAGACCTGGCTGGCTGTGTGCACAGACATAGAAGGTAGAACATTCTGGATGACTACCTCAGCAAAACAGAATGTTGTCTTCCTGGGACAGGAAGGAAGGCCCAATGCTGACCTCTCTCTCTGCTCGACAATCCAGATAAGGTGAGACCCTCTTCTTCTGGGCCTCAGGGACATATTCCCCTTACCTGAGAGGGAACCAGACTGATACAGGACACTAAAGAAATGCTAGAGGAAAAGAAACTGAACAAGAAGCTAGGATCTTGAGAGACCCCACAGAGAACTCAGAGAGAGATTCAAATGCAGAGATATCCCCTAGAGGATCTCATCTTTTATTCCACCCTGGCCTGACCCAGGAGAGAAACAGGCTTGTAGGATGAGCTTGAAGTCTAGTCCACAGCACAGCCATTGTCCATACGCACCCCTGCTCCCTGCCAGGGGTGGCAGTAGCCTCCCCCCCCCATGGATGAACATGTGGTTCTCACAGAGAGTAGCTCCCTTATGTCACATCCTCCCTCACTCCTGCCCCACCACAGGAAGATCATGAGGCCATTTTCTGGGAACATAATTGAAACCACAACCATAATCCCCTCTAGCCAGAGACCAGAGATCCCCACTAATGTAGCATCCCTCTCCAGACCTTTCTGGATCTCAGGAGTCAAGCTGGCCCCAGGGAACTACCAGCCACATTTTAGCCAAGGCACATATGAGGGTGAGTTCTTCCATGTGGGGATAAGACAGTGCAGGTCCCTGGAGCCAAGGGGAGGAGGCAGGGGCCACTCAACAGAGAGGAAAGCAGAGACCTCAGATCTCCAGAGCCTCAGAATGGAGTTTTGTCACAGCCAGTGGTTTGGGAGGGGCTCTGTTATACAGGCTTACTTCTGCCAGAGAATGGGTGTTGAGAGGAGCCAAGTTCTGGTTCCAGCCTCCAACTGTGCCAACTTACTAGCTATGCAACCTTGGTCAAAGTGCTTAATATCTCTCAGGGCCTGAGTTTCCCGTCCTGTGCAAGTCATAATTAGGAGGTTTAAATATATATTTATAAATACATAGATTCTTTCTGGGAGTGCACACAAGGCCCTAGTAATTGATGTTGCCCCTCCAGAAAGGATCCGGCAGACAAGAATGGGGAAAGACTAACTTTTCACCGTGTATCCTTTTGAGCCTTTTGTATTTTGTACCATGTGCGTGTACCACTTATTAAAACATTACTAAAATGAGGGGGTGCCTGTGGCTCAGTGGGTAAGGCGCCGGCCCCATATACCGAGGGTGGCGGGTTCAAACCCGGCCCTGGCTGAACTGCAACCAAAAAATAGCCGGGCGTTGTGGCGGGCGCCTGTAGTCCCAGCTACTCGGGAGGCTGAGGCAAGAGAATTGCTTAAGCCCAGGAGTTGGAGGTTGCTGTGAGCTGTGTGAGGCCACGGCACTCTACCGAGGGCCATAAAGTGAGACTCTGTCTCTACAAAAAAAAAAAAAAAAACACACATTACTAAAATGGCCCAGGCATGGTGGCTCGCACTTATTATAATCCCAGTACTCTGGGAGGCGGAGGCAGGAGGATTCCTTGAGCTCAGGAGTTCAAGGCCAGCCTGACCAGAAGCAAGACCTTGTCTCTACTAAAGATAGAAAAATTAGCTGGGCATTGTGGTGGTCAGGAGGCTGAGGCAGGAGGATTGCTCAAACCCAGGAGTTTGAGGTTGCTGGGGCAGCCTGGGGCAACAGAATAAGGCTCTGTCTCAAGAAAAAAAAATTACTAAAATGGTAATTTTTTAAAAGGAAAAAGTAGAGAGAGAGTACGAAAGCAACTAAGCACCATGCCTGGCTTGTAGGAGGCACTCAATAAGCAGCATTTTCTCTCTCTCTTTCCCTCAGCCCAGTTTGCTGGGCCAGGAAGAACCTCAGGGAGAGGGCTGGGGATGTGAGTGACAGGTGAAAAGATCCTTGCAGGACTCATGACCTGGAGTTTCTCACATGCTCCATTCTCAATTTTGCTCCTGTGTGCCTCACCTATCTAGGCTCCCTTCCCACAAGAGCTAAAGGGTTGGCTCTTCAGAAAGCCTGAAATCCCCCCCTCAACCCCGCCTCCTGGGTCACTGTGTCCTCTCCACCCAGAGTCCTGGGGCAATGCAGCATTATCCAGGGAGGGCAGGGCTGGTGCAGAGGAGAGAACAGAGTGCCACTCCAGCCAGTGGCTTGCTGGCTTTACAGGCAGGTTAAGAACTCAAAAGTCAGCTCAGTGTCAGGAAAAGATGAGGTTTCCCTGGGAGGCGGGGGTGGGGGTGTGGGGGCGTGAGGCAGGTCAATAGGACCAGAGTAGGCAGAGGCTAAAGCAGCAGCAGGGAGAGCCTTCTGGGTGCTGTGGCTTGTGGTGAGTGAATAGAAGTCTGCCCTGAACTGTCAGAGTTCTGGCAAGCCCTGTGCTGTTTTGGGGACCTTCATTAATCCAAAAATATTTATGAAGCTCTATTACAAACAAGCAGTAAGGCATTGCTCGTTAGGCATCTAATTAGAGCCACAAGGAGGCTAAGAGAATGCTTAGCTTTACTTGCCAATGTCCCTGAGCACCCACTATGTCCCAGACACTGTGACTAAGTTGTAACACAATCCTGGCAGTGTCTTCCTTTTATAAATAAGGATGCTCATCTCAGAGAAGCAGACTCATTTGCCCAAGACCACACAGCACAGCTAGAGTTTGCATCAGGTCCTAATGACTCCAAAGCCTTTGTGTTTTCTTCTAGGCCACACTGACCCTATGAAAGGCAAGGAGGATTTTGCCAGATGATTAAAGGAGGAGTGACCTTTCAGGTTGGTGGAATGGAGGGCGTAAAGACTTGGAGTTGAGAGGTATTGCAGAGTGAATGCTTGGGGCTTCTTCTTCTTCTTCCCCTGGTCATTTTCCAGGGAAAATGAAGACCTGGCTAGAGCCAGGGAGGAGGGCATGAGCACTGGCCCAGTCTTCATTTTGACTCATATCCTCCTGGGGCTGGGAAGCCCTTTTTTGAGGCTTGGAGCAGGGAAGATGTGGGTGGGTCTGAGACTTAAGAAACCAGGGAATGATGAAAAACAGAGATGTGAGCAAAGAACCGCCTCCAGTTCAAAGGAAAGTGGCAGAGTGCTGGAGGACGGTAGGGAAGATGGACAGCCCCTCTCCCACACAACTCCCAGAGGGCTTGAGGTTGGTACTGGGGTGGCCAAGGCACAAAAGATTTTTTGTTGGCTGGAAAGAGAAACTAGCTTAGCAGGAAGAGGGGACTGACAGTCATCATGGAAGAGGGTCAGAGCCCCAGCCCAGGGCTACTCAGGATAGCGGCCAGTCCCACATGGCTGCCCAGTTCTTCTTCCCCACCCCCCACTCTCTTCTCTGGCTCCTGGGCCTGCCCTTGCTGTGAGAGCAACTGCTAAGAATGGGCCCCTTCTGCCCACCTGATTGGCCAGGCAATCCTCCCTCCCCCTGCACTGACCCTGCACACTCTGTCCAGACACAACCCCTCCTGAAACCTTTTCCCCTAAGGCAGGTGGGCAGAGGAGGCAGGATTTCCCCTCCCACCCACCCTGTCCAGTCCCACATCCCTCCCCTCACACTATTCCCAGAAACAGAGGACAGTCACTATGCCTCAGGCAGGATGGCCTTGTGTTCTCTAGGTGACTTCACTATAAATTGACTTCCCTGAAGAGTGGTAGAGGACAGGGGACAGAGGTAGAAACAGGCTTCACCCCGATCCAGCAACTCCTTCCCCTCCCCACAATTCACACAATTCCTGACCACATGCACACACACCCTGCCTAGGTCCTGTTCTGTCTTCACAGACAAGAATAGGGACATTTCTTCTACAGGGAGGTGCAGGGTCTAGTCTCAGAAGTGGGGCATACACTGAGCATGGACCTGTGGCCCCACTTCTAGTAGCCTTGAGGGGGTGGGGGCTGGATGGAGGTGGACACCAAAGCAAAGGCAAGGTGGGGGTGAAGCAGGATGTTTAAAAGCCCCAGGGCTTCAGCTCTCCCCTCTCTGCCCCAGGCAAAGAGATACTTCCTGGAAAGCCTCCAGTTTTCTTAGGAAGGCCCTTCACCCCCACCCCACCTCCCCTCTGGCTCCCATGCAACAGGAACTCTCCTTGAAGAAGGGACTTGGAGCAGAGGAAACAAAGGCATCTCTGTACCACCACCCTCCACACCTGGGAAGGTCAGGTCAAGGTGACCTCTACTTGTTCTTCCCAGGGGAGGGGCATATGAAGACTTGGTCTCCAAGGGCAGGGCAGAAATGAGATTTCGGATAATTCTTCTCTCCATCCATAAACTCAAACCCGCCTTCACGTAGGTCACACTGCCTCATTCAGGAGAACAGAAGCATAGGCTGGCATGAGGATGGAGGTGCCATGCTCCATACCATAGAGCAATTGTGGGCTAGCCCAGCCAAAGGAGGCCTCTGCAGGTTTGTGCTAGGCTTGAGGAAACTTAGAAAGGCTATACTGAGATCCTGGCCAGGGCCAGGGCAACTTGAATCCTGATGCCACCTGTGCACCTACTGGCCAGAAGCTTTAGCCAGGTCTCTTTCCTGCACTACCCTAAAGGGCTAATTCTGGCCCTGACTATCTTCAAGGTTGTTGCAAGGACCAGTTGAGTAGAAGAGTACAACCATGTTTGCATACAAATGTGCCTCACTTCAGTTCAGGATGTGTATACGGTGTGCTAACTGCAGACTAGGCTGTGGCTTATTATTGTTCCTAATAAAATATGGTCAGTCATCTTTTGTGGAATATATTCCTGTAAGTATTTTTTTTTAATCCTTCCTCACTCCTCATCATAATGCTGTGACTTGGAATTGAAGGTGAAGGGGAGTTGGGGTGAAGAGGCCAGCCTTGGACCCCAGCTCAGTCAAGCCCTAGGTAATTTTTGATCTTCCTACACCCCATCCCCTAGGCGTCAGTATTCTCCTCTATCGCCTGGTCCCCCAAAACCACCAAGGTGTTTTGTGGTGGGAAATAGCAGCGACCAAACCAGGGGACGGAAAGCAAAGAAACCCCAAATTTGACATTTCCGGGTAGTTGTGTTATCCGGAGCCATGACCACAGTCACCTCTGCCCCCAACCCAACTCTGACACCTGTCCCTCCTCCAATCCCTTGGGTGTCCTTTGCCCATCATGGGAAAGGATCATGGCTCCTCCCCTTCCCCACTGCATCTCAAAGAGAGAACAAGCACAGAGAAATGAAGAGAACCCAGAGAGAAAGACAGAGAAAATCAAAGCAAGAGGAGGAAACATGAATGAAAGACATGGGGATTTAGGGCCATACAGACAGAGACAAAATGTGGACAGAGTCAGCAGTTGCCCAGAGTTGCAACCACTGGACACAGGGTGGGGCTGGGGGGCAGGGGAAGGTTCTGAAGACATTCACACACACCCTGTAAGGCCAACCCTTCTAGTTTTGTCCACTGGCTAGATTTTTAGGACCCAAAACTATCCACACCCTAGCCAAGCCAAACCTAGCCCAGTCAGATGTTGGTGGGTGGAGCTGCCCACTGGAGCAGCAGGGCTCTGCAGGCCCCAGGGAAGAAGTCTGGAGAGGTGGCTGCCTGGAAGGGACAGGCAGGGCCCCCACTGTTAAGCAGGCAACCCACATCACCCTCTCCCAGGTGCCCAGGTGCGAATGCATGGCCAAGGTAGTCCTCTGCCCTCCAGACCTGGCTGAGAGGACTTGGAAACACAAGGAATTTGCTCCCATCAACTGACTTCCACATCTGTCTGAAGGCTGGAGGGCATAGGTACTCAGTGGGGCCCATCCCTCATGTGGCAATGAGTTTGAATCCGCCACTGACAAACTTGACATTGGCCAAGTCACTTCCCCTCCCTGGCCTTTTTTTTTCTCCATTTGTAAAGTTGTCTTCATGGTCATTTCTAGCGCTGACACTTAACTCTTCATTCCAGCTAACCCTAGCTCTGTGTGTCTGACCCTCCTGTGTCCAATCCATTGCACAGAACAAGGAAGGGAGAGTCAGAGAGGCTCCGCTTCCCTGTAGAGTGTCTGGGAAGCAAGGCTTCCTTAATGCTTCATGCACCCTCTCACAATTTTCAATTCCTTTCCTATGATCCTGCCAGCTAAGATACCATGACCACACATGGAAAGCAGGCAGAACCCAGGCAATCAAGCTACTGTAGCTTTAAACTTCATTTATCCTTAAGTAAAAAGAATGAAACTCTCTGAGAGGCCTAGGTGGGTGGATTGCCTGAGCTCATGGGTTCCAAACCAGCCTGAGCAAGAGCAAGACCCTAGCTATAAAAATAGCTGGGTTGTGACATGCACCTGTAGTCCCAGATACTCAGGAGGCTGAGGCAATAGAATCATTTGAGAACAAGACTTTGAGGTTGCTGCTAGCTATGACACATGGCACTCTACCAAGGGTGACAAAGTGAGACTCTGTCTTAAAAAAAAAAAAAAAGAGTGAAACTGGGGGAGGTAGTGAGGGGCGAGAAGGGAGAGTAGGCTTTGGGAATGGAGAGAAAAGGGCAGATCCAAGAAGGAATTGGGAAGGGAGGGAGGCAAATGAGAATGATTCCCCCCAGGATATGACGTGTTGGCCCAGCTGGGCTATGAGTGGGCAGCAGAGCTGGCCGGTCCTCTTGGACTGCCAATACCAGCTGCCTGGCAAAGGGGAGGTCCAGAGGAGAGGGACCCTGGGCAAAGGGAATGGAAGGCTGCCATCTCCGCCTTACCCAACCTCTTGGGCTTTGTGGGGGAGGACTTGGGAGGGGATTGTGACCCAGGCAAGGCTCTACAGGAATGTTCACAGCTGTGGCAAGGCCTATAGGCAGTTGTGAGGTTGGGAGGATTGAAGACAGCCCCTCCCTAGTCTTTTCTGAAGGTAGGAGGAGCCTGGGATGGCACTGGGCTGGGGCCAATGGATGGGCTGGACAGTTTATGGGCCATAGTCTGTTGGCTAGGCTATGTGCCCACTGTGCAGCACTGGGCAAGCCCTTTCCTCTCCCTAGACTTCCATTCCTTACCTGCAAAATTGTGGAGGGGGTTGAGAGGGTTGAAATATGAATGCCAGATGATTTTGGATGGTGGGAGGAATGGAAGGGGACGGGTGGATGGGGGTGGGAGTGAGCTTGGCTTTTCTGAAATCCCCAGTCCTTCCACTCCCAAAGGCTTTGCCTCTGAGATCACAAAAGCTGTGCCTCCTCCCCCCAACCCACATAAATGCACACACATTTACTTTATAATTCTGGGGACTCGAAAGATGACACATGCCAGAGGTGGAAGATGTCTGCTAGTAGTCCACCCTTCCCTCCTCCCTTTTAACAGACGGGAAAACCAAGGCCCTGGTTTGGGATTTCCCGGCCCTCCCACTCTATCCCCCGCTACTAAGGAGCCTCTCAGCCACCGCGGTCCTGGGACGCTCCCGCGGAGCCGCAGGCAAGAGCAGGCTGGGACTCCCGGGGGACCCCGCCGTCGGGGCAGCCCCTTGGCTGCCGTCGCCCCGCCTCTCCGCCCGCCCTGCCCGGCCGCGGTTGCTACGCACTTGCCGGAGCCAGCGACCCAGGGCGGAGGCGGGGAGAGAGCGACCGAGGCTGGGAGGGGTGTTGGCGAGGGCTCGCGCGCTGTGTATGGTCTATCCCAGGCAGCTGACCTTTGAGGAGGAAATCGCTGCTCTCTGCTCCTTCCTGTAGTAACAGCCGCCGCCGCCGCCGCCGCCAGGAGCCCGGACCCGGAGCGAGAGCCGCGGGGTACAGCCGGCCCGGCTGCCGGACGGCTCGGCCCCACCAGGTGGGTGGCGCCGCGGCGTGTCCCGGGCGGCGCGCAGAGAGGGGGCATTGACCCACGCCCCTCTCCCGCATTCTGGACCCCTGGCATCCCTGGACCCGGAGCCCGACGGCCGGGCGCAGTGCAGGGATCGGTCCCGGCACCGAGAGGGAGTTTCAGCGCAGCGCAGGCGAGGGATGAGGGACTGGGATCAAAGGAGGAGACCGAGAGTGGGTGCCGTCTAGGCGCGCAGTGGAGAGAGGGCGCTGTCGTGCTGGACCCAGGGGGAGACACCAGAGCACAGATGGGGGCGGGGGGCGAGCCGCAGCGGGTAGCGTCCCTCTTCCCATCCCTCTTTCCTGAACACCCCAAGCACGTGCCCCAGAGGGCCAGGCCGTCGAATGGGTGCCATCTCGGGGCTGCCCTAACTTTGGGATGGAATATCTGCTCTTCCCAGAATGTGTGACTTTGGGTATCCTGGGCAGGGTGGGGGGATTCTTGCGGCCTCCACTACCAGTTTCTCTTTCGTTTTCTAGCCTCCTCTCCCCCCTCCCTGGGAAGCCCCGTGGGGTGAGGAGAGAGGAAGACAGGGAGGGCACCTACCTCCTGAGAGCCCCCACCCCACCCCGCCGCAGCTTCAGCGGGTTCCTTGTTGGAGGGCATGGGTGGCCTTCCCTTCCTCACCATCTTTGCTCCCGCACAGGAAAGCGTGTCGGTGGGAGGGAAGAGGCTTGGTCTGACCGTGGTCTAGGGATGGGCAAGCGTGGCAGAGCCTCTGCCCAGGAGGCGCCTTTGTGCAGCTGTCTGCTCGCCCTAGGTGAACGGCCATGGCGGGCTGGATTCAGGCCCAACAGCTGCAGGGAGATGCGCTGCGCCAGATGCAGGTGCTGTATGGGCAGCACTTCCCCATTGAGGTCCGGCACTACTTGGCACAGTGGATTGAGAGCCAGCCATGGTGAATGTCCCCCACCCCATCCCCGAGCCTGCCCTGCGCCCTCCTCTGCGGGTCCCTACTGTCCAGGCCCCTCTGCCTCTAGTTCTACTCATTGCGGTTTGGGGTGACTCTGGTCCCATCCACAGATAGGGGAAGGGGCGGTGTCCCTTGGAAAGGGGAAGAGGGAAATGGGAGCCTGGGAGGACAGAGAGGATGTTTCTAGACTCTGATGCCTGTGGAGTTGCCAGGAACAAGTCTTGTGGGCCTTGGAGTGCCCTTGGTTACAAGCCTGGGATTTCCACTTCACTCTTGCTGCCTGATCTTAACCACGGAGGTGCCACAACAGATTTCTCTCTCCTGCCCTGCCCCAAGGGATGCGATTGACCTGGATAATCCCCAGGACCGAGCCCAGGCTGCTCAGCTCCTGGAGGGCCTGGTGCAGGAGCTGCAGAAGAAGGCAGAGCACCAGGTGGGGGAAGATGGGTTTTTACTGAAGATCAAGCTGGGGCACTACGCCACGCAGCTCCAGGTGGGTGTGGACTTGGGGCCATCTGCAGGGAGGCAGCCTTTACCCTTCTCTTCTAGCATCAGAGCCCCTGGGTTTTTTCCTGGCCTGGGCACTGACTCACTATGTGACCATGAACTTATTAGCAACTTTTCTTCAATTTCCCCCACCCCCTCTTTCTAAATCAGACCTGTCAGATTCCTTTAGCATATTACAAAGCAAGGGTGGGTGGTGTTTGTTCCTAGTAGAAGGGGGATGGGTGAACTGGCATTAGGGACAGATGAGGCAGAAAGGGTGGAGGTAGACTGAGGCAGGATTCCTTTGTTAGAAAAAGGAAGACTGACAGATTCTAGAAATGAGGGAATGAGGCAACCAGACCTCCCTCTTGGGTTGTTTTAAAGATAGAAGGAGAGCAGAGCTGCCTTGGAGGCAAGAGCTAGATATGAGGGCTTGAATTAAGGGTTTAGAAATAAAACGTATTTTCTCCTATACATGAGGGGATGGGGGGCATGGAGGAAGAGAGGGAGTCTTTGTGGAAACAGGAAAGGAGTGTGGGTGGTAATCAAAGTCAAGGATTTATTGGAACTCACTTGTATTTCTTAGAGCAGGCCTGTGGGCCACATGAGGCGGTATGAATTGTATTTGTTCCCGTTTTGTTTTTTACTTCAAAATAAGATATGTGCAGTGTGCATAGGAATTAGTTCATAGTTTTGTTTTTTTTTAACTATAGTGTGGCCCTCCAACGGTCTGAGGGACAGTGAGTTGGCCCCCTGTTTAAAAAGTTTGAGGACGCCTGTCGTAGAGAGTCCTTCTTAGATACAAACACCAGAGTGTTAGGGAAATAAATGTCCACCTCTTAAGAGGGAGGAAACAGGAGAAATCTGAGGGGAGGCCAAAATAGGAGCCCAGGGTCAGGAGTATGATAAAAAGTACCTTGACCTTGGCCTCAGACACCCTGAGTCTAAAGTCACCTGCTCACTTACTTGGTTGCTTCTGCACAAATACTTGACTTCTCTGAGAATCAATTTTCTTATCTGTGAACCTAGGATTATAGTTTCTGCATATGGCATAGGGTTTCCATGCTGTGAGGGTCAAAGGAGATGATAGATTGGAAGTGCTTTGTAAAATTCCAGTTTCTGATTCACTACAAACCAAATATGAAGATCTGGGAGGGGAAGTGGAAGAAAGAAGACATGGAGGTGTTTGGTGTTAGTTCCTGAGGCTCCCTCAGAAAAGCTGAGGCAGAAGCTAAGGGAGAGGAAGGGGTGGGCATGACATGGGGATGGGCACGGCTGGGGCAGAGAGTGACCACTGAGAGTTGCTGTTGGGCTCTTTCAGGATACGTATGACCGCTGCCCCATGGAGCTGGTCCGCTGCATCCGGCACATTCTGTACAATGAACAGAGGCTGGTCCGAGAAGCCAACAATGTGAGTGTCCTGTGGGTATGGGGAGAGGAGCTGGGAGGTCATTCCATATGCCTTTCTCTCCAGATGCAACTGTGTTTACATAAAATACTGGCATAAGGAAAGCACCAAAGAAATAAAGGCCATGAACAAGTATCAGAGGCAGCATCACATGCTGCTGTGAAGTAACCCCTGGGTCCAGTCCCACTTACCAGCTGTGTGACTGGAGCAAGTTACTGAAGCTCTCTGAGCTCCTATTTCTTCTGTTGTAAAGTGGAGATAGTAGTAATGCCTACCTTATGGGATTATTATGAGGTTTAAATGAGATACTACATGCACCAAGTATAGACAAACTGACCACTGGAATAGGAAAGGAGGCCCTATATACACCCACACGCACATACACCTGGAAACTTGAAACAGAGATGGCGTTACCAGTCGCCTAGGGAAAAGACCTGACATTCAATAAATCGGGCTAAGGCCAAAATAAGAAAGTCTCCCTGGTAGTGTCTATGAGGAGAAACAGAGCTGAGGAACTGAGAGAGGCAGACTTAGAGAGGTGAGGCCCAAGGAGCGGGAACAGGACTCATCTTTCAAGTTCTGAAATCAGGAAGATGTTGAACATCTGCACGGGCAGTGTTGCAAGTGCTATCATCTGCAATGAAGCAAAATGAATTTCACAAAGTGATGTGACAGGGGTGGTGCCTGTGGCTCAAGGAGTAGGGCACCGGTCCCATATGCCGGAGATGGTAGGTTCAGACCCAGCCCCAGCCAAAAAAAAAAAAAAAAAAAGTGATGTGACATTTAAAAGTCCTAATAGTACCTGGAGCACTATTTTTGATCATTTATTGTTATTGTTATGGACACTGATCTCAGGAACTTTACTGTTAACTCAGTAAACATTTGTTGAGGTCCTACTGTGTGTCTGATGCAGGGCTAGGACTAGAGAAACACATCAAGGCCTGGTCGCTGCCTAGAGGAATTCTGGCAATGACAGAGTCTCTAGAGATAAGCAGTGCTGAGGTGGCGTATATGGAAAAAGTATCTAACTCACATTGGAGCCTGCTGGCAGGGGAGTGTCCTGAGGACAGGGAAAGAACTACAGGAGGGAAACAGGGAGGGAAGGAAGGAAGAGGTATAACAGGCTGGGCGTGCATACACCTGTAGTCCCAGCAACCCAGGAGACTGAGGCAGAACGATCCCTTGAGCCCCAGGAATTCAAGTCCAACTTGGGCAACCTAGTGAGACCCTGTCTCTTAAAAAAGAATAATAAAAACAACAGCATATTTGAGGGTGGGAAGGCATGAGCCATCTTATCACATTTGAAGTTTTGTAAGTAGTAAAAGCAACTGGGGAAAAGGGAGCCACTTGTGGAATTGCAATAGATGAAAACAGATAGAGAGGGGTAGAATCCAGGTCACAAAGGGTCTTCCAGCACAACCCTTGTGTCCTTGACTTATTGCAATTACAGAGCTCCCTGTAAATGAACAAACAAATTCAGCCCTGATTGAGAAATACATGTTTATGGGTGCTGGTGTTATCTTGGGTGGGAGGACCATTCCTTCTCCCAGCCAGAAAGCTGTTCTTGAACCCCCTGATGTGCTAGACTTGGGGATTTTGTGGTGCCTGGGACAGACAAGGTCTGGGCCCTTGAGGGCCTTACATCCTTGTGCAGGGAGCAGACCAGAAACAGGTAAACAAACAGAAGGACAAGACACTTTCAGGACAGAGTAGTACTACTATGAACTGGCCCATCAGAGATGCCCCCTTTGGAAAGGTACTAGTTCAAGTGCTTGCCTCAGGAGGATTTGATGCCAGAATGTTCCAGACTGATGGAACAAGCTCAAAGCCCCGAGGCAGGAACATGCCTGTGTGTTCAAGGAATAAAGACAGAAAGCACACATTGTCGCCATACTTGGGCAGCAGGGACACTGAGGGGGAGGCAGGCAAGGGCTACGGGCTAGGCCAGTGGAGCCTAGGGGAAGGAGTTTGGATTTTATTCTGTGAACACTTCATTGGAAAGTCCCCTCTCAGCCAGGTGGTGAAGGAATGGCTGGCTCTAAGGAGACCTTGTTGATACCTCCCTTGTAACTTCCTTTTTGGGTCTCCAGGGTACCGGCAAGGGGTTCTTCCTCTTCCCACTTCTTCAGTTATAAGAAAGTTTTGAGTGAGGATGCAGGTGACATGTGTTCATGCAGTCCTGTTCCCCTCCATGTCCCCACAACCTACCACAGTCATGGCCCTGGGTCAGTAAATGGATGTGGAATGAGGGGTCATCATCATTAGTAGGGAAACCCATGTGGCACCTGGGGCATGTCGAGGGCTGGTTGCTTTATGGGAAATCGGAGGGACCCTGTTTGGAATACTCCAGTGGAGGCCAGATCTGAAATAGAGATTTGTACTGTGGAGGTGCTGTTATCTGCAAGGTCATCTGTTTATCCTCTTTCCACCCCAATTCGGGCAAATTACTATTCTTCTGACTCAGGAAAACCTCCCTTCTTCCCCCTAGATTTGGAGTTTGGAGTCTATAGTGTCAGTGCTCCCCAAAGCCTGCATTTTTCTCCCATCCTCTCTGCCTGACGCTGCCGCGTGTTACCTCCACTCTGTCTCCAGGGCAGCTCTCCTGCTGGGGTGCTGGCTGACACCATGTCCCAGAAGCACCTTCAGATCAACCAGACATTTGAGGAGCTGCGACTGGTCACACAGGACACAGAGAATGAGCTGAAGAAGCTGCAGCAGACTCAGGAGTACTTCATCATCCAGTACCAGGAGAGCCTCAGGATCCAGGGTGAGGCGGGGCAGCGGCTGCCGCGCGTGGCCTGGGTAGGAGCAAGGAACATTCTGTGAGCTCCTGCAGGGTAGGGGCTGGGTCACTGTCCACCTTCTCGGTGATTGAGCCCCTGTCACAGGTCAGGCTCTGAACTAAACCCTTTGTGCATATTATTTAATGTAACCCTCATAACCAGTGTATGAAGTGGATAGTTGTGTTACCCCCATTTTGCAGATGGTAACCCTGATGTTCAACGAGAACAAATAACTCTGCCTGGGTTGCCTATAAATTGCAGAACCGGACCAAACTAGAACTATGTCATAAAATCTATGTACTATACTAACTAATATTCTCTCCTTAATTGTAGTATTTTGTGAATACCTAAGCAAATGTATAAATATGGGTAGAGTGTTTTCTAGTTTGAGGGAGGACTTGGGCTGGGTGTCTAAGGTGGAACTTCTGGAGTGCACCTTCTTGAGCCTCACAGATAGAATGTGGACTTCAGGGAGAGGGTGACGGTGGAAAATTCTCCTATATCCTAAGTCTGTAGTTTGCTAATGGTTACAAGGCTGATAAGGCTGTGGGAAAGAAAAAATTAACTTAGAAGGAATAAATCCCAGGTTCAATTTGAAGAGGCTTGAGACATGGCCCATCTCCTTCCCATTCCAGACTGATCCCAGAGATATATTACCTCATTCTAGTGAGAACAAGAAGTGTCAACCTGCCTTTACCTTTGGTTTATTTATATATTTATTTTTTGAGACAAAGTCTCACTCTGTTACACCAGGCTAGAATGCCATGGCATCAGCCCAGCTCCCAGCAACCTCCCTGGGTTCAAGCGATCTTCCCACCTCAGCCTCCTGAGTAGCTGGGACTACAGATGCCCGCCACCACCCTGGCTAATTTTTCTATGTTTGTAGAAATTATCATTCACTTTGAAGTATTTTCTAATTTCTCTTGTGATTATGTTACCCATATGTTATTTAGAAATGTGGTGTTTAGTTTCTGTTTTATTTTTTTAGATGGAATTTTGTTATTGATCAGAATATTGTCTTATTATTGAATCCCACTGTGATCAGAGAAAATACTCTATATGATCTCAGTTCTTATAAATTTATTGACACTTGTTTTGTGGTCCAGCATATGATCTCTCTTGGTAAAAACATCTACTCAGAAAGAATGTATTATGTTCCATAGTAGTCATTTCATTCAAAAATATCAATAGTAAATTCAATAATGTTAACATAAAAGGTAAAGTTTTACAAAAAAACCACAGAAACATACATCTATTTATCTGTTTCAGGCTACTTTCCAAAAGAAAACTTAGGGAGTAGACAGGCATTGCTTTACATATTTGCACGTCTCTTTAACGTTAGGCTAAATAAGAGATAGCTGGATCTTGCATTCAACCTGTTGTAATATCACACATCTTGTAGCATCTGGAAAACTCCATTGGATACTTAAGTGATAGAGTGAAAATGGTAAGGAAAGTCTTATGAAATTATGAAAATGGTTTCAGCTTTGTGGGACTCCTATAAGGGTATTAGGAACCCTCCAGGAATTCCTGGTGTATACATGTTCTTTGAAAACCACTGATCTGTGTCTTTATTGATTTTTTTGACACAGAGTCTCACTCTACCACCCTGAGTAGAATGCCGTGACATCATAACTCACATCAACCTCAAACCCTTGGGCTAAAACAGTCCTCTTGCCTCAGCCTCCTGAGTAGCTGGTACTACAGGCGCCTGCCACAACTCCCAGATAGTTTTTCTATTCTTAGTAGAGATGGGGTCTTGCTCTTGCTCATGCTGGTTTCAAATTCCTGAGCTCAAGCATTCCTCCCACCTCTGCCTCCTAGAATGCAAGGGTTACAGGCATGAGCCTATTGATTTTTTTCTAATTGCTTTATCAGTTGCTGTAAGAATAGTATCAAAATCTATTATTATTGTGAAATTATCTACTCCTCCAATTTTGTAATTATTTTCTTTATATATTTTGCAGCTTTGCTATTAGATGTATCCACATTTATAATTATTATGACTGTCTTGTCAACTGACATTATAATCAAATGAAATGTCTTTTTTTTTTTGAGACAGAGTCTCACTATGTCACTCTCAGTAGAGTGCTGTGGCGTCACAGGTCACAGCAACCTCAGACTCTTGGGCTTTAGCAATTCTTTTGCATCGGCCTCCCAAGCAGCTGGGACTACAGGTGCCCAGCACAAAGCCTGACTATATTTTTGTTGTAGTTGTCATTGGTGTTTGAGCTGGCCCGGCCGGGTTCGAGCCCTCCAGTCTCAGTGTATGTGGCTGGCACCCTACCTACTGAGCTATGGGCATGGCCTGGCTGTTATATTTAAGGTCTCTTCCTATGCTTTGTGACCAGCACATGCCTTAAACATCAGAGGTAGTGAGTAAATGTTGGCAAGATTATCTTGCATGTCTTTCTCCCTTCCAAATTCACCCCAGGCTGAACTCAGAAAAAGGGCAGCCACTTCTGAGGTAGGAATGGGAGATTTCGGGCTATTATTTCTACCAAGTCCTTTGATTGTGGACGGCTTTCTGTGCATGGGATTAGGTTTGGATTCTGGCTGGGGTTTGTACCCGTCACGCAGTGTCAGTTCAGCCTTGTGTATCAAACTCACCATCAGTAAAACAGACTAGGGATCTGTTTGTGCCAGGGAAGGCTCAGCTCCCTCCAGTGGAGCAGAACAACTGTCCTGCGTCTCCCTGGCCTCATTCCCAGAAGCTTCCGCAGATTTCCAGGAGACAGAGGAGGGTCCCTTGCACAGGAGGCGGGCCCAGATGTTGGGATCACAACACCCTCCCTGGCAGGGTCCCCCAGGTGGCCATCCAGACCACTCAGATACATTCTTCCTGCTCAGCACCCTGCAGTGAGATTGGAACCACCTTTCTAAATTCCACTTTGGGGCTTTCCTGGCTGTGAGTTACTTTTGTCTGTTCCAGCTTGTGCATTCCAAGGGGCAAGGATGAGGTCATTGTGACATGGCCCTCTGAGGCCAGCCAGGAACTTGACCCAGAACTGCCAGTGTGCACATCTTCTCAACTGCACCGGGGCAAGGATGCTGGGCTGTTCAAACAGGTTACTGGAAGGGAGCTGCAATCCCAGCATCTGGGAGAGTGGTTGTCTTTGTGAGGGAGGGATGGGTCTGCCAGCAAGGGAGGGTAGACAGGCGGCAGTAACTGTGGAATGTTGGACTTCTTAGGATGGGTTCTTTTCTTGTTGTTTTGAGACAGAGTCTCATGCTGTCACCCTGGGGTAGAGTGCTGTGGGTAGAGTGCTGTGGTGTCATCATACCTCACAGCAACCTCAGTCTTTTTTTTTTTTTGCAGTTTTTGGCTGGAGCCAGGCTTGAACCTGATACCCCCAGTATATGGGGCCGGTGCCCTACTCCTTGAGCTATAGGCACCGCCCAACAACTTCACTCTTTTGGGGTCAAGTGATCCTCCTTCCTCAGCCTCCTGAGTAGTAGGTGGGACTATAGGTGCCAGCCATGTTTTTCTGGCAGCTATAGTCCCAGCTAGTTTTTCTATTTTCAGTAAAGGCAGGTCTCGCTCTTGCTCAAGCTGGTCTTTAACTATGAGGTCAGGCAGTCCACCCACCTCAGCCTCTCAGAGTGCTAGGATTACAGGTGTGACCCACCGGGCCCTGCCCTAGGCTGGGTTCTTGATATGCAGATGTTCCTTGTATTACTCTTTGCACCTTCCACATGTCTTGAGGATTTCATGATAGATATTTTGAAGGAGGTATCAAGGCCTGGTTTCATCGCCATTCCTGCCATTGCTGAGATTCTTAACAGCTTCTGTGGAGGGAAGCTGCTACCCTCAACCCTCCTTTCCTCAGAGAATCCTGCTGGTTCTGTGTCCCCAGAGGTCCTGGACATTCTCCCCCTTTTCTGTCTGTCCATCTCTCTCTGAGCTCATGGGGACCCAGCCTGGACAAACATGTCACCTTCCAGCACCTGGAGAGACTCCTTCCCTGTGGAGAGACCCAGTGCTCAGGAGATGGGGCAGAGCCGCTGGGGCTGGGGTCTCCCCAGTGACTACTATTGTCAGAAGGGGGTGAGCAGCTGCTGGTGTCTGTCACCATTTATTCCTGTCATGTCACCCATAACCAAGAAGGACTAATCTTACACAAAGCTTATACCTGCCAGGCTGTTTCTTGAGCATCTTCCATTTTATGACTAATTTAACCTTCCAAGCAACCGCAGAGGCAGGTGACACACGTGGGGAAACTGAGGCATAGGAAAATAAAGTGATTTGCCCAAGTTCACCCAGCTAGTGAAGGTCATGGCCATACTTCCCATGCAGACAGCCTGGCTTCAAGATAGGCCCGTGAGAGGGGCTTGGAGCACCCCACCTGTGTGGGGCAGGTAGTGGGGGACAGGCAGGTGTCACCCCCAATTTTCCTCCCCCCCTGCCCAGGGGAAGCTTGGAGTCAGGAGCCTGGTGAGCAGGGCCCAGGGTCATTCATCTTGGCAGCCTGAGTCAGGAACCCACTGCCCTTGATAGGCAGTGTGAGCCCCCAAGGATCTTGGTCCAGCATAAGGGTCAGCTCCTCTAGGCTCCTGGAGACACGGGGAGGTGACGGTCATGGTGTCCTATTCCTTCTTCAGCTCAGTTTGCCCAGCTGTCCCAGCTGAGCCCCCAGGAGCGTCTGAGCCGGGAGACGGCCCTGCAGCAGAAGCAGGTGTCCCTGGAGGCCTGGCTGCAGCGTGAGGCCCAGACGCTACAGCAGTACCGCGTGGTGAGTGGGTTCTGGGTCCCTACTCCCAGGCACGGAATGCCTGTCCTGAGTCTCTGGGGTCCAACAGAGAGATAGAGCCAGGATAAGAGTGTTACCGGGAGAGCAGGGGCCAAGATCCTTCTTTCCCGGGGGGCGTATGAGGGTAACAGGTTGAGGTGGGTGGGGAGAAGGCTGGGGCCCAGGCACAGGCATTTCTGAGCGGTCCCTGCAGAGTTGTCTGTGGGAGCCCAGCAGGCCCTGCTGTCCCCGCCTTTCTGCAGGAGCTGGCCGAGAAGCACCAGAAGACCCTGCAGCTACTGCGGAAGCAGCAGACCATCATTCTGGACGACGAGCTGATCCAGTGGAAGCGGCGGCAGCAGCTGGCTGGGAATGGCGGGCCCCCCGAGGGCAGCCTGGACGTGCTGCAGTCCTGGTAATGGGCATGGAGGTGGCAGGGGCAGGCCGGGTCGGGTGGTGGCACCAGCTGCTTCTGCCTCCTGCGCTGGGAGATGCAGCCGGCTCCCTCTGCCTTATGACAGCTCTTGTTTCACCAGTGGGCCTAGCTCGTGATCCAGACCTTGTCCCCAATCAGTGCCACCTCCCTTAGGAGGCAGGGTCACTGGCCCAGGGAAACTGGACAGGGCTCAGGTGTGCAGAGTGTCACTGAGGCTGGCTGAGCCTAAGTCAGGGTCACTCTCCTCTGTATTTCTCTGCACTTCTGGAAGGCAGGGAGCTCTGCTCTGTGCCAGTGGGTGGGAGGCCTTGCTGGGTGAGGGGGGAGCTGTGTCTTGGAGGTGCTCCCTAGACCGGGAGACTCCCGGGGATCTGGAGGAGAAGCCATCATCTTCCCATTGTTCTGTTGCTCCCGTGCAGGTGTGAGAAGTTGGCCGAGATCATCTGGCAGAACCGGCAGCAGATCCGCAGGGCTGAGCACCTCTGCCAGCAGCTGCCCATCCCCGGGCCAGTGGAGGAGATGCTGGCCGAAGTCAATGCCACCATCACAGACATCATCTCAGCCCTGGTGACCAGGTGACTGCTGCCTCTTGGCCACACCCAGTGGGGCAGGGCCAGTTCCCATGGGGTGATGTGCGGGGGCAGAAGGGCCTTCCAGACCGGGAGCTCTGCTTCCTTCCTCGTCTCTCTTCCTGGCACCCCTGCCCGCTCTGTCTCCAGTTGCTGTGGCCCCTGGGCACCGCCCTTGCCCAGTTTCTATTGTGGACATGACTGGAAGTGCCCTCGGGCCCTGTAGCCCTTGCTGGCTGCTGAGTTCCTTTCCCTTCCCCTCCCCACCGTCTCATGTCTCCCTGGGAGCAGTGCTGGCGCTTGCTGTTCCTTCCCTGGCTGATCTGGAGGACACAGTACCCCTCCAAGACACACTAGGGCCCTGCAGCCCTTTCCCTGAGCCAACGTCTCATGGTCCGTGTGGTCACTGTGTCCCCACAGCACATTCATCATCGAGAAGCAGCCCCCTCAGGTCCTGAAGACCCAGACCAAGTTTGCAGCCACCGTGCGCCTGCTGGTGGGCGGGAAACTGAATGTGCACATGAACCCCCCCCAGGTGAAGGCGACCATCATCAGCGAGCAGCAGGCCAAGTCCCTGCTCAAGAACGAGAACACCCGCAAGTAATTGTGCTCTCTCTCCCACTGCCCGCCTCTCCCCAAGCTCAGGTGTGGGGGCTACTTCTGTTCTTCTGTTGGTGTCCTGTGTGGTTGAGATATTCCTGCCTCCCTCCCTTTTGTCTTTTGTCCCCATGTACAGACATGTTCATGTCTCCCTAGTTTACTCTGTCTGGTCCTGTATGCAGAGGCTCTCAACATATGATGGAGTCACATCCTGGTAAACTCATTATAAATGGAAAGTATCAGAAGTCAGAAACACATTAGGACCTGTAACTATCGAACACCGTTTCTTAGTCTCGCTACCTCGGTGTGCTCAGAATACTCACATTAGCCACTCAGTCCTTTGTAGAGTATTGGTTGTTCACCTTGTGATCACATGGCTGACTGGGAGCTTTCTGCTGAATGCGTGTGGCCTTTGCGCCATGGTAAAATTGAACAGTTCTAAGTCGATTGATCATATGTTGTGGTATACTGTACTCGTCAGGCTCAGGGGCCTTCCCCAGGCCTCGCCTGTGCCCTGCACAGAGTGGGTGAGTAAGTATTTCACTGCTTAACCTTCTAGCACCTGTGCTAAGTGGTGGGGACACCACTACGATTCCGACAGAAGTTAGTGGTCTCCTTGGCCAACTTGTTGACTAGTAGAGTTGACAGCATAGTGAGAAATAATTTCTGGTATGGTGTGTGACATATACATAGAGCGTATGGAAGAGGATCCTGGGGCAGGAATGAAGAAAAGACAATTCATCTCAGGCTGCTAGCTGAGGTAGCTAGTGATAGGGGGTGAAAAGGGAAGACCTTTTCAGGCAGAGAGAACATATGCCATGACCTGAGAGAAAAATATGGAGAAAGCCATGTGTGGTCAAAGAATGAGGGGTCCAGGGTCAGGGCAGGTCTCCCGAGCAAATGGAGCAGATGAGTGAATGAGTGATGTGGGAGACTTGATCTTATTCTTTGTCATCCAACTAAAAATGTTTACTGAGTGTCTGCCATCTGGTTTGGGGATTTGATGAGGAGGAAGGTGAACAAGGCTGTCACTCTCTTAGAGCCTACATTTTAGCTGGGGAGAAAGACATTAACATGCTTTTAAAAATAAGGCAGTGCTAACATGTGATAGACTCTACAAAGAAAATTAAAACAGGGTGCTATCCTAGCATCTGGATGTGTGTTCGGGTGGGGTTAGGGGGAGATGGTGTGGTGAAGAACAGCAGATAGGTAGATGAGGGAGCCATTTGTGAGGTCTCTGAGCTGAAACCTGAAGGAGGTGAAAGTCAGGGGTATTTGTGGTGATAGGAACAGCACGTGCAAAGGTCCTGAAGGCAGCAAGCTGGGCCTGTTCAGCAGACAGAGGAGCTCAGTGAGGCCAGAGGGTGGTTAGGGGTTGATCACAGGGGTCCTTGTAGGCTTTGGCTAAGACTTTCAGTTTTAGTGACCCAGAAGCTACCGGAAGTTCCCAAAGGCCCCACATCAATCTTGGTGCCCAAAGAATTTCAAACTAAAGGTAGAGATCCAGACCTGACCATTGCAGACCTGCCCTTGAGTACTGTAGGTGATGGACAGAGAAACACTGAGGAATATTCTTAGGGAGTGGACGGCAGGGCTGACCAAAGGAAAGATCCTAGCACAAGGTACAGACAGGGCTGACCAAAGGAAAGATCCTAGCACAAGGTACAGACAGGACCATGCTCCTGGCCTGGGCTCACATGGAGCTAGGCCTTCCCTCTCCTTTGCAGTGAGTGCAGTGGGGAGATCCTGAACAACTGCTGCGTGATGGAGTACCACCAGGCCACTGGTACCCTCAGCGCCCACTTCAGAAACATGGTAAGGCCAGTGCCCAGCCCATGGAGGGAGGGTCTGCCCAGAGCTGAGTCCTTAATAACCTGCCACTGTCTCCCTGTCCCCCTTTGACCTCCTGCTCTGTAGTCACTGAAGAGGATCAAGCGTGCTGACCGGCGGGGTGCGGAGTCTGTGACAGAGGAGAAGTTCACTGTCCTGTTTGAGTCTCAGTTCAGTGTTGGCAGCAATGAGCTTGTGTTCCAAGTCAAGGTGAGGCCTCTTAGCCCTTCCATCCCTGAAGGTTACACAGAGAAGTGAAGAGGTAAGGCTGGGGCCACCTGGCTGGTTCAAGGAAACCAAAGAGCTGTAACTCCTCACATGGGTCCCTGGCTAGTTATCCCGGGGTGCTAGGAGAGAACCTGCTTTAGCTTTGCAGATACCTGTCTGCTAGGTTGTCACCTGGGACTAGCCCACACAATTCAGGCAACAGGCTCAGAAGAAGTAGGTTTTTTTTTTTTTCTTGTTTGTTTGCTTGTGCTTAGGTTTGTCTGGAGGGACTTGTGGTGGAACTGTGGGTGAAGCAGAAGGTTGGGCATCTTGCCTAAGTACAGGGCAGATGATGGTCATGCCCCCTCAACTCTCATTCCTTTGACTCTCATAGACTCTGTCCCTCCCAGTGGTAGTCATTGTCCATGGCAGCCAGGACCACAATGCCACAGCCACCGTGCTATGGGACAACGCCTTTGCTGAGCTGGTGAGGCCCCCTGGGAATCCTACCTCGGCCTCCAAGTCTCAGAACTCTCTGGTGGTCAGTCCCACCCCTGAACCCCTGCTGAGTGGTCCTTTCCTCACCCCAGAAGACATGCCTCAGGCCAGTCCTCGGGCTCTGCCTGGATTCCAGGTTTTGGGACTGAGTTCTCTGGGTTCCGTGGGCCTGGTCTTTGGGCCCTGGTCTCAGATCTTCCTTCAGCTGTGGCTGGGGTCCCCTTTCTCTAGCTTGCATACCCAGCCCTCCTGTGCCCCACCCCCACTTCCTTTCCCCTGTGTTAGTGTTACCTTTCTGGATCTTTCTCACTCTCCCCTGTCTCTTGGTATCTGCATATTTCCTGTGTGTGTGTGAACACTTCCAACTCCCTCAATCTGCCTTTTCCCCTATTCCTCTCTCCCTCTCAGGGCAGGGTGCCATTTGCCGTGCCTGACAAAGTGCTGTGGCCGCAGCTGTGTGAGGCGCTCAACATGAAATTCAAGGCCGAAGTGCAGAGCAACCGAGGCCTGACCAAGGAGAACCTCGTGTTCCTGGCACAGAAACTGTTCAACAGCAGCCACAGCCACCTCGAGGACTACAACAACATGTCCGTGTCCTGGTCCCAGTTCAACAGGGTGAGGCACCTGCCCTGGCCCACCGGGAACTGTCACCCCCCTGCCTCACAGACACCTCCCAGGCTCCCAGGTTACTGCCCGGGGCTAGCACCCACTGTCCATGCCAACAACCATGGGAGCTTGTGCCCCTGAAAATGCAGGCAGAGGCTGCAGGAACTGTGCTCAGCTGTGAGAGCCAGAGTAGGAGGATGGAAGTCAGCGTCCTCGGGTCTAGTCCCAGATCTGTTCACTAATTTGCCAGGCCCCTGCCTTCTCCATGCCTCAGTTTACCCATCTGTAAAATGAGGGGGTGGGGCAGGAATAACTTTGGAGGTCTCATTCTTACTCCCCTCGACTCCTACCCATGGGGTTTGTCTTGGGTCCCCGTGTCATAGAAGTGTGAGGTTATCCTCTGGGTCACCGTAACACAAGTTTATGATATGCTGGAGGGTGGAGCTAGTAGGAATGAGGAGTCAGGAGGAGACTGGGTGGGGACAAGCAGGCACTGACTTTCCTGGGCCTCCTGTGAGCCAGGGCAGCAGCCCTGACTTGGGGTCTTCTGGGGCCCTTAGGAGAACCTGCCAGGCTGGAATTACACCTTCTGGCAATGGTTTGATGGGGTCATGGAGGTACTGAAGAAGCATCACAAGCCCCATTGGAATGATGGGTGAGGACTGGGGGTCATGGAGGGTGGGAGGCTGGTCTTGGGCTCAGGGATAGTGGCAGCTGGCCCAGCAGTGACACTCAATGCTCCTGCACCAGGGCCATCCTCGGTTTTGTGAATAAGCAGCAGGCCCATGACCTACTCATCAACAAGCCAGATGGGACCTTCTTGTTGCGCTTTAGCGACTCAGAAATTGGGGGCATTACCATTGCCTGGAAGTTTGACTCCCGTGAGTACCCATTTTGCCCACATGCAGCTGCAGGGTTCCTCCTATCCCCTTACTCCCCAGCCTCCATCAAGCCTGTGTCCTTACATGGTACTCACCGGGGAAGCTAGGACTGAGCTCAGTGTGTGGGGAGGCATGTTGCTTGGATATTTATTTCCTTTCTAACATTTTCCAATTGGTACAACCTAAAATCACCACCGCATAGACTCCAGGGCTCCTGGGCAAGTCCTCCAACAGTGTCATATGCTTTCCCTGCTCTGCCATGACCTACCTAGTCTGTATCTATTCGCCTGGTCTGCTGAGCAGAGCGTTCCCCCAGCACAGGCTAATAAAAGCCCAGCTTTCTCTGCAAGCCTGTCTTAAAACCCCATGACCTTGGTCCTCCTCCTGCTGGCAGTGGTTGTGGGAATGATGGTTGTTCTTTTCCCAGCGGACCGCAGCCTGTGGAACCTCAAACCATTCACCACACGGGATTTCTCCATCAGGTCCCTGGCTGACCGGCTGGGCGACCTGAGTTATCTCATCTATGTGTTTCCTGACCGCCCCAAGGATGAGGTCTTCTCCAAGTACTACACTCCTGTGCTTGGTGGGTCCTGCCCCTGGGCCCTGCTGCCTGGTCCCCCTGGGGTCTTTCCCCAGCCCACAGAGGCCCTGGGCTGGACAGGGGGGCTTCCAAAAGAGCCCAGGAGCTATCTGTGGGTTTTGGCTCGTAGGATGGAGGAGAGGGAAAGTGAAACCTATCCCCATGCTGGCAAAGCTACATGGATTCTCACTTCTGCACCCTTGCAGGAAAGGGACAAATCATGCCCAGGCAGGGCTCTGCTCCCACCTGAGCTAGCTGCTATCTCCATTCTCCACCCTCAGACCTCCCCCCAGTTGAGTGTGGGTGAAAAGAGGAGAGATTTTTCCTCTTCAGCCTGTCACGGATCCATTGGTTGGGTTTGATTCTTGTTTGGCAGGGGTGGGGTCAGAGAGAGGGAAAGCAAGTGGCCAGAAAAGGAACTAGGAGCAGGAGTGGGATTGAAGCCAGGGATTTTGGGGACCCTCAGACTGGACCCATTAGCAGATGTTTGCTAGGAGTCCTTGGGAAATCTCATCCCTGCTGAGGCTCCAGGGTAGTGTGGGAAGGAGGCAGATTGCAGGGGAATGAGCTTTCACCCCACTGGGGAGTTCCAGAGATTTTGGTTCTGACCACTGTCCTCTGGCAGCTAAAACACCTGACGGATACGTGAAGCCACAGATCAAGCAAGTGGTCCCTGAGTAAGTGTCCAGGGTCTGGCTCTGGCTGTCCTCCTGTCTCTTCCTGCCCTGGATACTGCTGTCCCTCTCTTTCCTTGACCCCACATTTCCATTCCCCATCCCCAAGGAAATTTGCCTCAGCCCCGGGAGGGACCTGTGCTTGGTCATGCTGTGGACAGTACCCAGAGCCCACTTCCGCATCCAAAACTCAGGGCCAAGTGGGGCATTCTGTCCTTCTATGCCCCAAGAAAGACATAAAGATGCCTGAGTCCCTCCCCAAGTCAGCTGAAGCCCGACCTCCCTGGCAGCTCAGACTCTGTCCTGCTTCCTCCTACAGGTTTGTGAATGCATCTGCGGATGCCGGGGCCAACGCCACGTACATGGACCAGGCGCCCTCCCCAGCCGTGTGCCCCCAGGCTCACTATAACATGTACCCACAGAAGTAGGTGGTGTTCTCATGGGGGTGCACAGGGAAGGAGCTGGGGACCTCGCCCTAGCCAGAAGCCCTAGAGGGCTGGTAGGCAAAGGTCCCCCCGAGGCCACTCAGACTAGGCCCACGCTTTGGCTGGCCCAGGTGCTGGGAGTGGGAAATCAGCCAGAAAGACACACAGAGCATTTAGCAGCTAGACATAGCAAGGTCCACTTCTCACTATGGTACTGACAAGCTAGCTATGTGACCTTGGGAAAATCACTGGGTCTCTCTGATGCTGTTTCCTCATCTGTAAAATGGAGGCAAGCACACCTACCTCATGAGACTGGGGTGAGGATTAAATGAGATGGTGCCGGTAAAACGGTCACACAGGGAGACTGTAAGGGCTTGATACAGGGCAGCTATTGATGTGGAAGTTCTCCATGAGAGCCAGGTGAGAGTGGAGTAGAAAATAAATTTTGTTTCTTACTGGGTGTGCCCTGGGCTAGATGTATGGATGGCAGCAAGCTACAGTGGGACCACCATGACTTGGGAGTCATAAAGACCCAGATTCCAATCTTGACTTTACCACCTATAGCCAGGTGGCCCAGAGCAACTTTCCTAACTTGGCTAAGTCTCAGTTTCTTCCTTTATGAGGTGGGATGAATGTCTGCATTGCAGGTGGCTGTGAAAATCAGAGTGGTGACAGGCTAAGCGTGTTGTGCTGTGATGCATATAGTTTAAGTGAATAGCAAAGCAGGTGGGCAGAGTTCACTGGCCCAGCCACCTGGCTTTACAGATGAGGACAAGGAGAGAGGGGAAATGATTTCCTAAGATCATTCAATGAGGTGTGAATAGGGTGGGGCATATTCCCAGGAGCCAATGGGTGACTGCCACCCAGCTGGGGTGGTGCTAGGGGTGCCTGGCCAGGACTAGTCCTGTGCTCAAGAGACTGGCTTGAATGGGGAGCCAGCAGGGCTGTCCGCTGGGGGTTGAGGCTGTTAGATGTGCCAGCTGTCTCTGACATCCCTCTCTCTCTCTACCAGTCCTGACCCCGTCCTTGAGCAGGATGGAGAATTTGACTTGGATGAGAGCATGGACGTAGCCCGGCATGTGGAAGAGCTCTTACGCAGACCCATGGACAGTCTTGGCCCCCGCCTCTCCCCTCCTGCTGGCCTCTTCACTCCTGCCAGAGGCTCCCTCTCATGAATTTTCAAATCCCATGCTTCTCCTGGGAAACAACATTCAATGTGACGAGTTCATATTAATTGTGATTTTAGTATTGCTGTGCATACTGGTGCCTTTGCAAGCAGCACATGAACACGTGTGTGGATGTGTGTACGCATGAGGTGCACCTTGCCTGGGCAGTCCTGGGTATGTGGTGGCACAGAAGTTGCCCAAGATCAAGACATCTGGGAGGCTGCTGGGTCTGTCTCCGTTGTGGAAGAGATAGAGCCTCTGTCACTGTGGGTGCTTGGTGCAGGCAAGCCTATTCCTCCTGTGTCCTTCATCTGCGTGGTAGCTATTTGAATGAAATTATCCAAGCAGGGAAAGGGGATAGAGTCTCTAAGCTGAAGTCTCCTTCCTGAGAAGCTTCGCCCTCCCAAATGTGTATATGTCTTTGTACGTGCAGCTGTCCTCGTGTACACAAGTTGGTCTGATTCTTTCCCTTAGTGGGGAGGTTGGGGCTTGTTTGTGAATAATATTTTATACTTTAGTAAATGTGGACTCCAGGCTTTTTGTGAACCCAGGCCTAGAGTTTGTCTGGGCCGTGACTATGTCCTTAACTGTGGATCTAGGGTGAATAGAGCCAGGGCTGTCTGGGCTGCTCTGATTTGTACCACCCCTGTTCCAGAGGTATCCCCTCCCCTCCAACAGGCCGGACCTTTCTTTGCCTTTCTTTGCAAGCTTGCTTTCTGGGGAGGAGGAAAAGACTGGTCTAGGACATGGTAGGTGAAGAGGGGACCTGGGACTTGCAAAGCTGTCCTCCCTCCCTTCCTCCTTCCTGTGGAAAACTGCAGCAAGAGGGGAGCACAGCAGAGCAGCCACTGGAGTGGGGGACAAAAGCCGATCCTACTGGACTCCCCTGGGAGGTGGGACCTAGCTGAGGCCTCCTCTCTTGCATAACCAGCTGTCGCTGGAGGAGACCTGACTCCCACACCCTCTCCCAGGCTGTAGAACCCACAACCAGGGGCAGCTGCCCTTGAAAGATTCGGAGCCCCAGGCTTAAGCATCTCTGAAGGGAGGTGGGGAGGAAAAGAGAGAGTCTTTTGTAGTTTGTACAAAGACCACACATTTGTGTAAAGTATTTTTGAATAAAATGTTTTTTTCATAACCTTGCGGCAATGGCTCCTGGTTTGGGGCACAAGCAGTGCCCGGGATCACTGGAGCTGGAGTTCTGTACCGTCCCTCCTGTGTGACTGATAGTGTTAATTTTTAGCCCACAGTTACAACTCTGCACCCTTTTCTGTGGTTTTCAAGCATGTTAACCAGCCCTGGAATACTGTCAGTTCTTCTTAGAAGGCTAAGGAACAAAGTTAGGGGCTACATACCCCCCTGAAAGCAGGGAACTTGAGTTTTGGGGACAACATGGGGCGGGAGGGAGGGAGGGAACTCCAGGGCTGGGCAGAGCTGTGGTCTCAGCCTCTCCTACCTGTAAGTGACCCTGAAGCTGGGGGCTAAGGGCCAGTGCCAAGAGCGTTCTCCACCCCCTGGGGCTCCGAAGCTGCCAGAACTGCAGCAGCAGTCCCACCCTCCCAGGCCTCTTCCAGGGACCAGCAGGACCAGCAGGTGGCACCATCCAGCAGCTGCTGTGTTTTCAAAGGGCTGGGCTGACCAGGAGGGAGGCCGGGTGGAGGCAGGAGGACCCCTGGCGCCAAGCTGTTGCTAGTCCCCGGTGTCCCTGGAGAACTCGGGGTGGTGGTGGTGGTGGTGGTGGGGACTGGGGGCTGGGAAGCAAGGACCTGCGGGCAGGTTTCTTCAGCGCCGGAGGAGGGTAGGGGCCCGGCAGGGCTGGCGGGGGTGGTGGGGAGGGAAGCGGGCGCCCGCAGCACTAATCTCTGCTTCCATCTCTGTGAGGGAAGGGGATAGCATGTCAGGCAGCACCCGTCTCGGTCTCCATGGCACTGGCTGGGGGACAGGGTGGGGAGAAGCCCAGCTGATGTAGCTGAGGTTGTTGCTCTGTTCACTTTGCCACCCATTGCCCAGGGGCCCACAGTGACTAGCCAGTGAACTGTCTTTATGCTGTCCCCACCATGAACTAAAATGATAACGGAGCCAACTGTGGAAGGGGAGGCCCTGGGGCCTTGGGGTTGGGGTGGGAGTATCTTAGGTAGCTTATCTGACCTGACAGGACACAGCAGCTCTGGGGGGTGGGGGAGGGAAGCCTCTGCTCTGATACCTTCTGCCCTGGACTATGACCCCCTCCTTCACCAGGTTCCCTGATGGTGGCTCACATAACATGGGGGCCTGTGTCAGTTTAGGAATGAGGGGGGAAGGCAGTAGAGTCCTTTCAAAACCGTATCTGCTCCTATCTCAGTCGTCACCGATGTGTGAGGCCCTTTTAGAACTTGCAGGGGAAAAGGGAGCCACACAAAGCTGCCATACTATCAGATGATTCCTATATAACTTTTATTTTTAGAAGTTAAAGTAGATACAGCAATATACAAAAAGAACAAAAAACACAATAATATAAATTTTTACACTATGAAGTATACATTGGAATTTGAATGCAGTGGCAGGGGATGGGGGAGAGAGCGGGCAGGTCCTGAGGACTCTGTCCTCTAACTGAGGGACCTGAATGAACAAGTCTCAGCTCCTCTCAGAACTTTTGCTACAATCAGAATTAAAAACAGATAAACACGCCATAGCCATGAACTTTACAGAGTCTGCTCCAGAGAAGCCCAAACTTTGCCCTAGATTCCCGTGACTTAAACCCAGGGGTAAGCCCAAGTCTCACCTTTCTACATATTCTCTTGGTTAATGAGTTAAGCTTATCATGTACTGAAGAGTGTTGCTGGAGAAGGGAGTGTCACACATCAACCCTTTCCAGGCAGGAGGACAGGAATGGCCATGGGCCTATTCATCTTAGAGAGAAGGTCCTTTCCTCCTTAATTCAGAAACTAGCTAATTTGGATCTAATAAATAGAATTCCGTAGAAACTCTGCTCAACTGAGGCAAAATGGTTTTGTGACACCAAATCCAGCCATGCCTCTGGGTCAGAGGAGGTCCACCTAGCACATACTCAGTCTTCCAAAATGCACAGTAAAGGCAAGCTGTCTGGCTGAGGCACAGGCCATACCGAAGGCTGTAGCTTGTTCTGTGTCACCCATGGGACCCCTGTAGGGAAGAGACAATCACCAGCCTCAGAAAAGGGGCAGACCTTGAGTTTATAGGTGAGCCTTTACCCTGCATTCGCTAAGGGAAGAAGTGATTATGGGCGCTGCTGGAAATCATCAAGAAACTGGGGTAAGAACCATATTCCCTGAGGTCAACTCGACACTTCACTGAGGCCCCATAGTCTGAGTCATGTTCAGCCTGTAACTCTCTCCCTCTTCCTCTATGAGGTTCTGAGACCTGGATTCCCAAAGCAAATAGGACAAGGGACCTTTAGACACTGGAAGGATAAATGCCACTAGCGGGGTCAGGGAGACTGAGGGGGAAGGAAGCAGAATCATCCCGGCCCTGGTAAGGCACCCACAGGAGCAACCTAGGCTCTGAAACAGGAGCTAAAGTCCACGGGAAAGGGGAGTAAGGTCGTAAGCACCCTCTGCTCAGCCTTACCCACCCAAAGGCTAACACATTATGGGGAAAATAAAAATCTGTTTATAAAAAAAAAGCTAAAAGATGCTCAGGTTCTCCCTAAACCTTCCTATTTCAATACCAAAGCCCAGGCCACATGTTTTTTAAGGGTTTAATCTGAAGGCCATATCAGGAATTGCATAAATTATCAGCCTAAAGAAAGCTGAATATTTAAAGCACCAAGGAGGCTGTTAACTGGGTTTTCTTAAATATAGAAAGGCTATGCACTGATATGGTGTTTTTTTGCCCTTTAATTTTTAATTTAAAAAGAAATCTAGGGCTCAGACAGTCCTGCCTCCTATTTGGATGTTAGCAAGGTTAAAAGTGCAATGCCAGGAGCATGTAGCTATAGGCAGCCCGTGGCATGAGCTTATAGAAACAGGCAGAAGGATGCCACTGGCACCAGGAGGCACTTGGCTAACAACAACAACAAAAAGCTGCTGAGAAAGGAGGGCAAGGGAACAAAAAACACAAGACATTTCCTTTTTCTCCCTCAGCCACCCCTTTCCACATCCCCTGATCAAGGTCTCAGAGAACACATTCGTATTTGCATTTAGATAAAAGCATATCACCCACATTCACTCATTTCTCTATTTTAAAAAGTGCCCAGATTGCTCAAAGATAGCAGAAGTAAGAGATTAAAAAAAAAAAAAAAATCTGGAACCACAGAGTGCGGAGTTTCAGAAGATCTGGGGTTTGTCTGTGTAAGGGGTGGGAGAGCACAGGTAGGCGCCTCAGCCATATCTCTCTGCAGCTTCCGTCCTCAGCTCCTCACATGGGGGAGGTAGCGCACTCCGAGGTCAACTCCATGTCAAATGTGAGGGACTCTGGAGGGACAGATGGGGAAAGCTAGTTCAGTTGAATGTCCTCTACAGCTGGCAGAGCACACTCCAGCCCTTCAGTGGCCAGGGCTCAGGCAACCACTGCTGTATAGATTCCTGCCCCTTAAGGCCAAAGCCAGGTCAGCAAAGTCAGATGTACTCTCCTCCCTACGGGGCCTTGCCCTCGGGAATAGGCCTCCTTCCTATCTTAACTCATTCCCAAGTCTCCATGTTCAAAGATCCGAGGCTGCCCTGTTTAACACAGCAGCCTCAAGTCACATGTAGCTACTGAACACTTGAAATGTGGTTCACCCAAGCTGAGATATACTGTGGCTGTCAAAAACCCAGCAGACTTGAAAGACTTGAGTGTAAAAATTTTTAAACATCTCAATTTCGTCTTACATGTCGAAATGATAGTACATATGTTGGGTTTAATGGGCTAAATATACAGGGCATCCCAAAGTTACCCCTAAAGTCTTTCCTTTTACATAGTATTTACGAAATAGTCTCTACATGTTGGCCACCTCTTTGTAAAATTGTATAATGATTATTTGTAAATAAAGGTACATTTAGCTACAATTTCCTATTTTTTTCTATGTATGGCGACTTTAGGGGCAACTTTTGGGACACCACGTATTATAAAAATTAACCCATTCTCATGTGATTACTAGAACATTTACACTTGCACACACGGCACAAGTTCCATTTCTGCTGGAGAGCACTGCTCTAGAACCTCCTTCTACTGTTCTGAGCAACCAGTTCTTGGTTCTGCATGCGTGAGCACCAAACAAAGGGGACTGACTTGTCTTGCCAACCAAATACTCACCAAACTGCCCTCCTGCTGACGGTTCAGCACCTTCACCATTATTTCCAAACTGCATCAATGAATCTAAAGTGCGGGGGGACATCGGCAGGTCAATGGTATTGCTGCAGGTCGTTCTGTAGGAAATGGGGAGCAGCAGGAAGGGGAAGGGCCGGGTTGACAAGACACAATGGAGGAAAAAAAAAGAACAAAACATACACACACAAGCCATCAAACTCTGGTCTCCAACGGAAAAATAAAAGCTCAAGCTTTTTAAACACACAAGGCCACTTTGAGTACTAAACATAGCCCAGGGGCTTCCAACCCTGCACAGGTAACTGTCACCCCGTGTCCTATTCCCAGGGATAACTGAGGACATTAGAAATGAAGGCAAAGTTGGGAAGGGAGGTCACTTACGGGGTCACACAGATAAACTTGGTCTTCAGGTATGGGGCAGCACCTGGGAAAAAGAAAACTGTGCTTACTGACGGTGGTATCCCTCTGAGCACAGGGCTGGAGGAAGCCATCTGCCTCACCAGCGCTGACCGGAGACGCCCTCCATCCTTACACAGAGATTATTTGGAAACCTCCATTCACCCCACAGGGTTGACCGTCCTCACCATATACTAGTTGATGTCCTAGGCACTTGCAGCTTTGACGTTCAATTCTTCCCACGAAGCTTTCCTGAGCTACAGATACTTTTCGGCATACCCTTGTTCCACCTCAGCCTAAATTATTGTCACTCATGTGTTCATTCTTTCCCTAAATTATGGAAACATTTAACTGCTTCCAGGTGGTCTGGAGATTCTATTCCAGCCTGGTCGTATCTCTTAGATAACCTCTGCATTCAGGAACTGAGCCTTTGTACAGATACCAACATCACCAAGTCTTTCAGAGAAGGTGGAGGGTGCTCATGCTTGTGGTTCTAAAGCCAAAGGTTATACAGGTACCTTCTATTTCTGCCAGGGCTAATGAGCCTCGATCACATTTTTTTTCAATTTTAATTTTTTATTTTTTCTGAGACTGGGTCTCACTCAGTCACCCAGGCTAGGTGCAGTGGTGTCATCATAGCTCACTGCAACCTCAAACTCCTGGGCTCAAGTGATCCTCCTGACTCAGCCTCCCAAATAGCTGGGACGACAGGCATGCATGACGATGCCCAGCTAATTTTTTTATTTTTAGTAGACAAGGGGTCTTGTTCTTGTTCAGGCTGGTTTTAAACTCCCAAGGTCAAACGATTCTCTGCCTCAGCCTCCCACAGTGCCAGGATTACAGGCATGAGCCACCGCACCTGGCTTCAATCACATTTTTAGATGGGGGCATTAGTAGCTTCCTGGTTGGATAAATACATCGAATATAAAGCACCCTCTACACACTGGGAAGACGATTTTGTGGTGCAGTACAATCCACTCAACTAGGAGACAGGAGACCAGCACACTTCACCAACTAAGAGACCTGGAGCAAGGAGCTTTTTCTCTCATGCATCAAATAAGGAGGGGGAAGAAGGAGGTGCCAATTGTCTATGATCCCCATTTTTATAATTCTTGCTCTATAGTTAAAAATGTCAGGACTAGGCTCAGCGCCTGTAGCTCAAGCGGCTAAGGCACCAGCCACATACACCAGTGTTGGTGGGTTTGAACCTGGCCTGGGCCTGCCGAAACAACAATGACAACTACAACCAAAAATTAGCCAGGCGTTGTGATGGGCACCTGTAGTCCCAGCAACTTGGGAGGCTGTGGCAAGAGAATCGCTAAGAGTTTGAGCTTGCTGTGAGCTGTGACACCATGGCACTCTCCCCATAGCTTGAGACTACTTTGTCTCAAAAAAAAAAAAAAAATATATATGTAAATATATATAGTATGTAAATAAATATATATATATATATATATATATAGCCAGGCATTGTGGCGGGCGCCTGTAGTCCCAGCTACTTGGGAGGCTGAGGCAAGAGAATCGCTTAAGCCCAGAAGTTGGAGGTTGCTGTGAGCTGTGATGCCACAACACTCTACCCAGGGCAACAGCTTGAGGCTCTGTCTCAAAAAAAAAAAAAAAAAATAGAAATGTGAGGACTAGGCTCGGTGCCTGTAGCTCAGTGAGTAGGGCATCAGGCATATACACCAAGGCTGGCGGATTTGAACTCGGCGTGAGCCTGCTAAACAACAATGACAACTGCAACAAAAAAACAGCAGGGTGTTGTGGTGGGTGCCTGTAATCCCAGCTACTTGGGAGGCTGAGGCAAGAGAATTACTTAAGACCAAGAGTTTGAGGTTGCTGTGAGCTATGATGCCACAGCACTCTACCGAGGGTGACATAGTGACACTCTGTCTCAAAAGAAAAAAAAAAAGAGGTGGCGCCTGTGGCTCAGTGAGTATGAACCAGCCCCATATACATGGGGTGGCAGGTTCAAACCCGGCCCTGGCCAAACTGCAACAAAAAAATAGCCGGGCGTTGTGGCGGACGCCTGTAGTCCCAGCTACTCAGAAGGCTGAGGCAAGAGAATCGCATAAGCCCAAGAGCTGGAGGTTGCCATGAGCTATGATGCCATGTCACTCTACTGAGGGTGACAGTGTGAGACTCTGTCTCTAAAAAAAAAAAGAAAAAAAAAAGAAATGTGAGGACTAGAATAAAGCTAGACCCTGCATGCCTGTACCAAGAGGTCAAGGAGCCCTGGGGACACTGACATGACATCTGGGAATTCAGGTAAGCGAACCAGTTAGAAGGTATAAGGCAGGGTGGGGTGGGCCAAGAGCAGCAGTTCTCAAGTATGGGGCTTAGAAACTACGGGGCCTGAAAGCACAAAGACCTGAGAGGAAGCTTTGTGAAGCAACTCTTGGACTGCTGTCCTGCGGTTATTTCTGGCCAGGAAAGAGACTGATTCGGTGCAAAATCCAAAGGGCCTACTGAGGCAAGCAAGGTTCTAGTGTTCTGTAAATCCAACCATTTTGGCCCAGACTTGAAGGGACCTGATACCCTAGACAGAAAAGGGTTTAATGCTCCAGTGATAGAGATAGCTGAGAAAAACAGCTTCAGCCTGAGAGGGAACAGTAGAGACAGAGGAGAACTGAGACCAACAGCTGATTTATGTGTGGTTTCTTTTTTTTTTTTTTTTTTTTTTTTTTGAGACGGAGTCTCAAGCTGTCGTTCTGGGTAGAATGCCATGGTGTCACAGCTTACAGCAACCTCCAACTCTTGGGCTTAAGCAATTCTCTTGCCTCAGCCTCTCAAGTAGCTGGGACAACAGGCACCCGCCACAACACCCGGCTACATGTGTGGCTTCTTACAAGGTTGTAAATGTACTTCAATTTGTAAGTGGCAGGCCAGGTGCACTGGCTCACACCTGTAATCCTAGCACTCTGGGAGGCAGAGATGGGGCCTGAGATCAAGAGTTCAAGACCATCCTGAATAAGAGTAAGACCCTGTCTCTACAAAATAATAGAAAAATTAGCCAGGTGTGGCTAATTAGCCAGTTGTGACAGGAGCCTCTAGTCCCAGTTACTCGAGAGGCTCAGGTGAGAGAATCACGTGAGCCCAAGAGAGTTTGAGGTTGCTGTGAGCTATGATGCCATAGCACTCCACCCAGAGCGACAGAGTGAGACTGTCTCCAAACAAGGAGGCCAGGCGAGGTGCCTCACACCTATAATCCTAGCACTCTTAAAGGCCAAGGCAGGTGGACTGCTTGAGCTCAGGAGTTCGAGATCAGCCTGAGCAAGAGTGAGAACCCACCTCTACCAAAAACAGAAAAACCAGCCAGGCGTTGTGGTGGGTACTGTAGTCCCAGCCACTCAGGAGGCTGAGGCAAGAAGATTGAGCCCAAGAGTTTGAGGTTGCTGTGAGCTAGGATCCCACAACACTCTACCCAGGGCGATAGAATGAGACTTTGCCTCAAAAAATAAATAAATAAATAAAAATAAAAAAATAATTTGTAAGTGGCTCAGAATCTCTCCCTCAAGCCATAAGGAAATACTATGTGGGCTTTCAATGGAGAAGTATGGAGGAGAGGTGATCTATCTCTGAGACTCTCAGACCATAGTACTCTTTTGAGTTGGAAATAAGAGGAAAAGAGTTGCAATCTCCTGTCTTTGAAGATTCCCATGTTAGCACAGGGACCCGCCCACACCCGTGGCCAGGCTCACACCCAGCCCTCAGTGGCTGCTCCCTAACTCATCTCTCCAGGAGGCAGGCAAAGCACTCAAGCAATTAGCTCCTTTCTAGTGATTAGCGCCTTGTCCCTGGGGAAGCACTGATGTTTCCAGGCAGGAAAGGACCTTGCCCGCAACCCATGGAAATGGCAATGGTAAGGGAAGATGCAGCCTTAGACTGGGAGGTGGTATCTTGAAAGCAAAATCAGTCTAAACGACCAGCCCTTGGACCTAAACATCCCCTGAGAAGGAACAAAGAGTAGAGTGGCAGGGGCTGATAAAGAGATCTCCCAACAGAAGCACACGTGGAAGGAGAGATAAGCAGCAGACAGGAAGTGAGAATTAGGCTCTCCTAGAGCATGAACAAAACTCAGTGCTAGAACAAAGGAGAAAGGAGAGTCAATGTCAAGTAGCTCAAGTTTCCTCTTCTGAGTCTCACTCTTCCCCACCCCAAGAAATTCTTTGGAAGGCATACTGAGGAAAAACTAGTTGGTGGGTTTGTGTATGTGTGTACTATTTGGACAAAAACATTTTTTAAATACAGGAACTGGGGCAGAGAAGCCAATCCCAATGGATCACTTTAAAAAGCCCGCCGCTGGCTCTATGATTTAGAAAAATTAAATAAAAACAAAGAACTGCACCCTGGCGCAGTGGCTCACGCCTATAATCCTAGCACTCTGGGAAGCTGAGGTGGGAGGATCGCTTGAGCGCAGCCTAAACAAGAACGAGACCCCATCTCTGCCAAAAACAGAAAAAATTAACTGGGAGTGATAACTCATGCCTGCAGTCCTAGCTACCAGGGAGGCTGAGGCAGGAAGATTGCTTGAGCCCAGGAGTGTGAGGTTGCTGTGAGCTATGATAACACCATTGAGCTCTAGCCTGTGCAACAAAAGCTAGACTCTGCCTCAAAGAAACCCAAAAGAATAATAAAATAAAACACAAAGAATGTCAAATCAGACATTCATCACCAGGGTCTGGATAGAGAATCGAGAGTCAAAGCAGCAGGTGGAAACAGATCAAAGGGCTGTCCCCTCCACACTAAAGAAAGCCCAGAGACTATAGGTTTAACATAAAATAATTTACACATAACATATAAATACATATCCTCTCACACATTAAGAACTATCTTGCTGGGCTTGGTGGCTCATGCATACCGGGAGGCCAAGGCAGGATGATTGCTTGAGACCAGGCATTTGAGACTAGCCGGGACAACATCGTGAAATTCTATCTTTGCAAAAAATTAAAAACTTAGCTGGACATGGTGGTGTGTGTGTCCCAGTTACTCCAGGGGCTGAGGCAGGAGGATCCCTTGAAATTCAAGGCAGCTGCAAGCTATGATTGTGCCACTGCATTCTAGCCTAGATGACTGAGTGAGACTTTGTCTCAAAAAAAAAAAAATTTTTTTTTTTTTAATTTTCAATAGCTGTACGTTCTAAATACCAACTCCATACCCTGCAGCTAGTCACTGTCTTTCCCTTCAAACACAATGCTTCCCAAGTCTGGTGCGAATTGTGCTCCAATGCTACTAACAATCCTTTGCTCCAGAAAGCCTTTCTTCAGCCCCTTAACATAAGCACTGTGTGAGGTGGGCATCCCGTTGTTAATGAGCCCTGTCCTTACTTTCTCTTCCCAGTGTCCTAGCATATTTTGGGGGGGAATGTATTACTTCCCCCTTTAAACTCGTGCACTGCCTGTGGGTTGGGGACTAGTGACTGATTCTCTCAAATCCCATCAGTCTTCCCAAAAGTACTCACTACAAAGTTCCTTCCTATTAGGAGGAATAAGGATTTCACAGGCTATTCAGTCTATCCTCCGAGGATCCTGCAATTTCCAACTTTTCCCAAAAATTAAATGCCAGAAACATGGAAAATCAACAACTACCTGGGTCTGCTTCGGGATGCTCCTGGCTCTCAGGCCGACAATACTTCCCGAAAGCTTCTTCCTTAGGGATGTCAGGGTAGAGATAGACCAGAGGAGACACGAGGATGTTGGTGGCATCCATGATCTTATAGCCCATGATGATTTCAGCAAATGACATGTTGTTAAGCTGCTGCTTGGTATATGGTTCCACTGACTGGATCTGGGTCTTACCTGTCACAGAATCCAGGAAGGAAGGACAGCTGGGTAATCTCAGAGAAAACGGCCTTTATCTTTCCTCAACAGGGAAAGACTTACATCAGCCTGGCACTTGAGACCCTGAACATCCTGGCCAGTGGCCCGGCACTGTTGAAATGTCCAGGTTGGTTTCTACTTTAGAAGAAGCTACCCCAATTGGGTCACTCGAATAACCTTGAATATAAATGATGACTTGCATAAGACATATTAACAGGGTTAAGTAAGAAAGGAGATGAAGAATGAAATCTAAATTGCAAATTTCTAGACAAATATATGCCATGGGAGCAAGCTAAACAAACTGGCAAACCAATCCTTCAGCTGCAAGAATTTAGAGCAAAGAAGTCATCTTCAAGTCTGAGGCAGGCGAGCCCGAGGTCATCTCTGTCCACTAGGGGGCAGTAAGTGGCTGTAACTAGTAGCAGCCTGAGTCTGCAGCACCAGCCACCAGGGGGGGTTGAGGAGCTAAGCTTACCGCTGATGTCCTTTTCCACCCAAGTGAAGGTGACTCCTCCTTCTTTGCTGCTTTCACTGAATCTTAGCAAGAAGGTTCCTGGGGGCTTGGTGCTCAGGATGGCCCGCTCCCGCTCCTTACTGATGAAGCCCATTATGTACCTGGAACCAAAGAGGAGGAACAACACTGTTTGGGCAAACAGGGTATCCCCTGCCGCCGGCTTGCTGAAAGAGGTGACTTGGTTACACCTCTGCACTCTCAGCCAGAAAAAGGAGTTTCCACCTACCCTTCATTCCAAAGGGCCAGAATGTACTTTTTCACAAGGTCAATGATATTGTCCAGCCAGACCCAGAAGGAGAAGCCCTTGCCAGCCATGTTTTCCTAGAGAAAAGAATAACAAGAAAGTCAAGGCTACCACCAGCATAGCCCATCCCTTCCTGGGGACACAGTGCATAGCCTAAATCCTCAGGCCCATCTCCCTTCCCGCAGGTCCTACTGACCACTGGACCAAGAGTTCAGGGATTTCAGCCCACAGCCCTCCACGACAACCTTGCAGGCTGCACTCTCACTCCCAAGAGGTGACTACAGGATTCAACAAGATTTCTTACTTTGCAAAATTTAGCCCACGTGATCTGACACCCTGAATAGTTCACACCAGGTCCTGAAAGAAAAGAAAAACATAAAGTAGCAAATCTTCAGCTTTGAATCAAGATGTTATTTCCTAAAATTGGACACACACACAATAGGCCATGAAACCACTGGCTCGCATGTATTTGTGTCGTGTGCACTGTGCACAAATAGACCCCTGTACCCCAATCCTGTCACACGCCAGTGGAGGCAGTGGACGATGTATCAAGTCCCTCTGCCCCCCACTGACAGCCAGTGTTAAAAGGCCGTGTTTAGTGACAGCTGCTTTATTAGGACAAAGCTAATTATAGTCCAGGTGGAACATAAAATAGTCTACTAAATTTTTTTACTCCAGAGTGAAAAATTAAAAACTAGAGCCTGTAATCTTAAGAGTCTGGATCAGGCCAAGGCAGGTGGATCCCTTGAGCTCAGGAGTTCGAGACCAGCCTGAGCAAGAGCAAGACTCCATCTCTATTAAAAATAGAAAAAATAAAAATCTAGTCAGGCCTTGTGATGGGTGCCTGCCTGTAGTCCTAGCTACTTGGAAGACTGAGGCAAGAGGATCACCTGAGCCCAAGAGTTTGAGGTCGCCATGAGCCATGATGACGCCAAGGCACTCTACCCAGAGTGACAGAGCAAGACTCTGTCTCAAAAAAATTAATTAATTAAATAAAACAAATAAAAAGCTAGCCTATAGATTTTTGAAGAAAAGGACAGGAAATGTCAAGTCTTTAGCTCCAACTTCTTAAAAGATTTTCTGAGGTTAAACAGAAGTGTGTCTAGTGTGAAAAGAAATCGGCCTCCCACCCCATATAAAGACCACCAGGATGCAAACTGCCTCTGTGCCCTGAGTCTCCAATGTGGCACTTTGCCCAAGGCGGATGCTCAGTAAACTTGGCCCGGATGAATAGCCCAACAGGCCAGATCCCTTTTCTGAGGAGGGCAGGAGAGAGGGGGATAAAAGGCAGACCCAGGAGTTTCTCTGCCAGCGTAGTCAACTGCTCGATGCTCAGCCCGCGCTTCGTCGTGGAGGAGAACTGCCAGCTTAGCACCTCAGCCACTTGATCCCACGTTCCAATTGGGGGCTTGGTGAAAAAGTTCACATTCTGTGGAAAATAATGCATGTGCTCATTCAGATGGGAGATGGTGCTGATGACCTGCACTAGGTACCAAGAAGTCACAAGAGGATGGGGCACTAACCTTGGGGTTGTTGGTCAGCATGTTATACCACAGGATCGATGCCCAGGCATTTGGCATCTGACAGATGTTGGAGATCACCACAACTGGCAAAGAGTGGGTCTGTGGAGTGAGTGGAGAATGAGTCAGGGAGGCAGAGGGGCTCTCTCAGGTTCAAAAGTCTATTTACCCATGTCTCCCAGTGCTCGGAATAAAAGGACAAGCCACCATGCACACCAGCTACCAACTCTAGGCGAAGAGTGTGACAGAGTCAGCTCAACTTCCAGAGTGGAGAGAAGGCTAGACCAGCCACAGGGCTCACAACCAGTCACTTGTAAAGTCTAACTTGCTCATAGCTTGTCCCACAGTTCACAGACTCCCTATTTCTAAGGCTGGAAGGCATTCTCCAAAAATTGAAGCTGTATCTTTCCATGAAACAATGAAGTCTCAGAAATCAAAGACTAGTATTCCTGCTTTTCCAGGTATATCTTGATTTGAAATTCAAGAAAAGTTGGGAAAAGAGAAGGTACAAATACCATGATCTGCTGCCAAGACTCTTTTGCCCAAACTTTATAAAGTCATTCTAATCAATTTCTAAATATAGATTTTCATCTCAAGTTTGCTGGAAGCTGAGTATATGTATATCTTAAGCACTCCGGCAAGACTTTATTCTCAGATAGGATACCAAAGATTTTTCTGGAGAAAAATAAGCAAAATAGGCCCAGCATGGTGGCTCATGCCTGTTCTCATGCCTAGAACTCTAGGAGGCTGAGGGGTTTAGATTGCCTGAGTTCACAAATTCAAGACCAGTCTGAGTTAGAGCAAGACTCCGTCTCTAAAAATAGCCAGGTGTTATGGTGGGTGCCTGTTGTTCCAGGTACTTGGGAGGCTGAGGCAAGAGAATCTACTTGAGCCCAAGAGTCTGAGTTTACTGTGAGCTATGATGCCACAGCACTCTACCAAGGGTGACAAAATGACTCCATTTCCAAAAAAAAAAGCAAAATAAACACAGTACTTAGTAATCATTCCACCTTCTTTAATAAAAATCTCACCGGAAGTTCTGTCCTGAGTCACCCTATACACAGCGCCACGCTGATTCTGCTGCAGAACTCACCTCTAGGTCGATCTTGAGGCCTTGGTGATACACCTCAGTCTCAAAGGTGATCAGGTGCAGCTCCTCGGTCACAATTAGGGAGGCCTACAAGAATGAGAAGGACACTCCTCCTCAGAGATGGCATTCGGTGGTAACAGCCACAGCTGAGGAGAGCTACATGCCACAGCTTCATGACACCAAGAAGGGGAAGCCACCAGGTGGCCACAGACAAACAGCCAGGGCCACACCACAGAGCATGTGCTCTTTTCAACACTATGATCCTCAACCTCATTTTTTACTCAGTATGTGGGATAATATTACCAACAGATCCAATAGGTTACTATAAAGTGTGTAAGGCACAAAATAACAATGAACACCTGTGAAACCACCGCCTAGTTTATTTATTTATTTACTTATTTATTTACCACTACCTAGTTTAAAGAGAAAACCATTACTGCTGGCTGACGTTTCCTGGTGGCTTTCCCTCCTCCCTTAGAAGAAAATGCTATTTTGGCCGGGCATGGTAGCACAGGCCTGGAACTCGAGTTCAAGACCAGGCTGGGCAACTTAGTGAGTGAGACCCTGTCCCCGCTCCCAAAAAAAAGTAACTGCAATTTTAGCTTTTGGGTTTATCATTTCCTAGCTTATCACATTTATTACTCTAAACAACATAAGCATTGTTTAGTTTGGGATGTTTGTGAACCTTATACACAGGTATTCTCTTGTGATTCACTTTTCACGCTATATGAAATGGATTCACATGGTTGTGTGCATCTGCAGTGTATTTTTCACAGCCGCATAGTATTCCCTTGTATGACTATACCACAAACCATTTAGCCAGTCTAGTGTTCATAGGTCTTTATTTGGGATATAATCTGAGCTTACAATCAGGCTGCTGTGACATTTTGTATCTGTGTCCTGACAGAAATGTCCTAAGATTTCTCTACTGTAAAATCCTGGGAATGGTGGGGTGGTGCCTGTGCTTAGTTAGTAGGGTGCCAGCCCCATGTACCGAGGGTGACGGGTTCGAACCCGGCCCCAGCCAGCTAAACCAGCAGTGGCAACTGCAACAAAAAATAGCCGGGCATTGTTGCAGGTGCCTGTAGTCCCAGCTACTCGGGAGGCTGAGGCAAGAGAATCACTTAAGCCTAGGAGTTTGAGGTTGCTGTGAGCTGTGATGGTACAGTACTCTACTGAGGGTGACAGCTTGAGACTCTGTCTCAAAAAAAAAAAAAATCCTGGGAATGGCCCTGCTGGCTTATAGGGTGTGTTCATTTTTATAATGCCAAATTGTTGTCCAAAGGTGCAGTGGCGAACACCTGTAATCCTTGTACTCAGGGAGGCTGAGGCAGGTGGACTGCTTGAGCTCAGGAGTTCAAGACCAGCCTGAGCAAGAGCAAGACCCCGACCCCATCTCTACTAAAAATAGAAAAACTAGCTGGGTGTTGTGGGTGGGCGGCTGTAGTTCCAGTTACTTGGAATGCTGAGCAAGAGGATCACTTGAGCCCAAGAGTTTGAGATTGGTATAAGCTATGATGATACCACTGCACTCTACCCAGGGTGATAAAATGGGACTCTGCCTCAAAGGAAAAAAAAAGAAGAAGAAAAGAAAAAAGAAAAAACAAAGTGACTTTAACAATTTCTATTCACATCAGCAGTATAGAAAACTTATTTTGAATAATAGGTACCAATGAATTCTCAGAAATGGAATTCTAATTCATTTTTAAAATACTTTTTCTGATTATAAAAGTAATACATTCAGTTTAAAAGGTAAATACTACAGGGAAAGTATGGAGTACTTCAGATACTAACAGCAGGAATACATAAGCACCGTTTGGTGTATATTCCTCCAGAATTTGTTAATACATGTATGTATACACATAAAACAGTGTCCTGTGTTTTTTAAACAAATATATTACTCAAAATTTTACATATTGCTTTTTCTAAACAAATATGTCATGTACATTTTGCATATAGACTGCTTCACTCTCTACTGTCAAGTATTATAAATTCAACTTTTTTTTTTAAAAGGACTGCTGTGCTCACGCCTGTAATCCTAGCACTGTGGGAGGCCAAGGCGGGTGGATTGCCTGAGCTCACAGGTTCGAGACCAGTCTGAACCAGAGCAAGACCTCAACTCTAAACATAGCCGGGCGTTGTGGCGGGCACCTGTTGCTGTGAGCAATGATGCCACAGTGCTCTACCAAGGGTGATAGAAAGACTGTCTCCAAAATATAAATAAACAAATAAATACATAAAAAAATAAAAGGACTGCTGCATTTTATAGATGGATAACTCAGGGGTCAAACATCAGAAAAAGAACAAGATGTCATAACCTTTTTAAATGACTGGAAACTAGTTTTTGGTCACATATATCTATTAAAGTTTATTCTTGATACTAAGAATAATTTGAATTGCTAGAAGGCAGAAAGTAAAGAAGGAGCATAAGAAACAAGATGGGCTTTTGTTTGTTTTAATGGTTAACTTAGATTTTTTTGCTTTTCTACTTTCTATCCCACCTCAGTGAAAAAAACAGGTCACTAAAACTGGAGCCGAAGATTGTCAACTGGCAGAAGTTGGAAGGGGAATTTGGAAAATCCCTAGAAGGTGGAAAGTGCCTTTTCTACCAACTGGGTGTGGCTGTCTGCTCAGCAAGGGACTTTCTGCTTCTTAGGGGAAGCTGACTCCTAGAGGATCAAGGCAATGCTCCCTGGCAGAGGTCTCTAAGGCACATGTACCTTCTGATCGTTGTCACTTTGGCTCTCTGAGTGACTACAGGCTGAAATAGCAGGTTGATGATTCCAATTCTAGGCAATAAAAAGGCTCTTTCTCTCTCTTTCCCCCCAGTTGGCTTTCATGCCCAACTTACGTCACAGTTGGCTCGACCCCCATTCCCACATCGTTGCTCCCTCAGGGTCTGGAAGAAAAGACAAAGCCATCCATCACGATGAGGGTCTCCCCTACCCTCACCCCCTGCCAGGTGCCCATCATGAAGGGGAATCTGGGCTCTTCCCACATACCAAGTGCTTGAACTCTGCCGAGAGGCTGCCGTTGTTGGACTCCTCCATGTTCATCACTTTGGTGTTTGTGCCCAGAATGTTAAATTTCCGGGATCTGGATCACAGGAAGAAAATCAACTGTGTACGTGACGCAGTAGCCAGACAATAAAGTTAGATTAAACAGGATAAAAGAAAGCCTCCAGGCTGAACTTACCCTCTGAGAGCTGCAACATCCCCAGAGTCTCTGTTAAGAACACAGACCATTGTTAGTAAAACTGGTCCCAAGTTTCTTCAAAAAGCCTACTTTGACTACCTGTTATTTACTCTCATGGAAAAACTCCTGAGTTCCTGGGAATTTCTTTAAACGGTTCCATTACACTGTATACATGCAACATAGAATGCTATACATGGGTTTAAGTAGTAGGCATAGTTGGCTGTCTCCCCAACACTTACTTTCCCCTTTCCTAACAGAACCTTGATCCTGCTTGATTATCCTTGTGCACCTGCAGGGGAATTCTGATCACTAAGTTCATCAAAACAGAGCTTGCCACAGCAATGGTCCAGTCGTGAGAACATGACCTACACTGTCTCAATCAAATCTCAATTCCCTGAGGTGCAGGGAATTGCACCCTGGCTCCACTTATATTCCACAGCTTCAGATGAACACATACAAGGAAGCAGGTAACCTTAACTGCTACAAGCAACTATGTAGCAACCTGGAAGGGACCTGTAGAGTGCAAGTGATACTTATGACAGCAGAGAAGAAAGACAGGAAATCCTGAGTCCTTAAGGACATCAGTGAGTCATTGATCTCATCATCCTTAGGACCTTGCCCAAACCCTGCAATTTCTGTACCGAGTTTCAAATTTCCTTATTATTTAAGTCACCTTGGTTTTCTGCAAAGGTTTGCTGATACCTCTAACCAAGAAAACCCCCATTGATAGAGCTGGAAAGACTCTTCCTGGTGTGTTTGCCTCTTAACTCTACGTTTTTGAATATATAGTTTTTATATGGTCACATTTCTCAGTCTTTTCCCTTTTGAGACAAGAGTCTTACTATGCCACCCTCAGTAGAGTACCATGGCATCACAGCTCATAGCAACCTTAAACTCTTGGGCTTAAGCAATTCTCTTGCCTCAGCCTCCCTACTAGCTAGAACTACAGGCACCTGCCACAATGCCTGACTATTTTTTTGTTGCAGTTGTCACTGTTGTTTAGCTGGCCTGGGCTGGGTTTAAACCCGTCAGGCTCAGTGTATGTGGCCGATGCTCTACCCACTGAGCTATGGGCGCCACCTGTCTTTTCCCTTTTTTGCAAATGGAAAAAAGGGAAAAAAGTCCTTCTCTACTGCAATATATTCATTCACCTATGCTTTTACAGTAATGGCTATTATTATCATTAAACACAGTAATTTTTATTTTATTTTTTTTTTTGCAGTTTTTTTTGGCCAGGGCTGGGTTTGAACCCACCACCTCTGGTATATTGGGCTGGCACCCTACTCCTTGAGCCACAGGCGCTGCCCTAGTAATTTTTATTTATTATATATTTACTTATTCATTTTTAGAGACAGGATCCTGCTGTGTTACTCAGGATGGAGTACAGTAGAAGGATCATAACTCACCACAGCCTTGAACTCCTTGCCTAAAGTCATTCTTCTGCCTCAGCCTCCTGAGTAGTTGGGATCACATGTCCGAACTATAGCACCTGGCACTACTATTTATATATATATTATATATTTTTTTTTTTTTTGAGAAAAAGTCTAAGTATCACCCTTGGTAGAGTGCCATAGCATCACAGCTCACAGCAACCTCAAACTCTTGGGCTTAAGCGATTCTCTTGCCTCAGCCTCCCAAGTAGCTGGGACTACAGGTGCCCACCACAAGGCCCAGCTATTTTTTTTTTTTAATTGTAGTTGTCATTTTTTTTTTTGTAGCAGGCCCGGGCTGGGTTCAAACCAGACAGCCCTGGTGTATGTGGCTGGCACCCTAACCACTGAGCTATAGGCACCAAGCCAGCAATACTATTTATTAAATAGTACATTCCATATAAATTTACAGATAAAAACTGACCAGTTTTTAAATCATTCAGAAGACATCTTTCTGTGTATCACATTCTAGAACCTGACAGTCCTTATTATCAGGAAGTTTTTCTCCTGACTTTAAAAAATATCCCTCTCTTGGGCTGTGCCTCTGCTCAGTGAGTAGGGCGCTGGCCCCATATACCAAACCCAGCCCCGGCCAAACTGCATCAAAAAAACAGCCAGGCGTTGTGGCATGCACTTGTGGTCCCAGCTACTCGGGAGGCTTAGGAAAGAGAATTACTTAAGCCCAAGAGTTTGAGGTTGCTGTGAGTTGTGGGCGACATAGTGAGACTCTGTCTCAAAAAAAAAAGAAAAGAAAAGAAAAAGAAAATGAGACTTACCCTCTACCAAGGGTAACATAATGAGACTGTCTCAAAAAGAAAAAAAATTATTTTCTAGTTCATTCTAATGAAATTTCCCAATAATTATATTACCTAAAAATAAGTATACATTTTGTCTTTTTTAATCTCCTCAAAGGGTATATGCCTTTTAAGGTCTGAACTGTATTGTCAAATTTTAAAAGTATTCCATTATGTGATAAAGTATGAAACGATTAAAAAAAAGAATCCATTCTTGTCATATACAGTCACATGACGCATAGCAGCATTTAGGTCAGGGGCAAACTGCATATTGATGGTGGTCCCAGGCCTGGCACTGTGGCCCATGCCTATAATCCTAGCACTTTCAGAGGCCATGGTGTGAGGATAGCTTAAGGGCAGGAGTTCAAGCCCAGCCTGAGCAACATAACAAAACCCTGTCTCTATAAAAAAATAAAAATAAATTAGCAGGGCATGGTGGCATGTGTTTGTAGTTCCAGCTATTCGGAAGGCTGATGCAGGAGGATTGCTTGAGTACAGGAGTTTGAGGTTGCAGCAAGCTGTGATAGCTCCATTGTATTCTAGCCCAGGCCATGGAACAAGACCCTGTCCCAACAAACAAATAATATTGCTTTTTCCTCTCCTCAGATTAATAAAGAAAATAAAATGACAGTGGCCCCATAAGATTAATTCCTGTCACCCACACCTAGTGATTTGTGTTACTGTTGCCTACAGCATTCAGTACTGTAACATGTTGTACAAGGGTGGGGCCTAGGAGCAGCAGGGTATCCCTGTAGCCGAGGGTGTGGTTGGCTATACCATTAAAGTTCGTGTATGTACTGTATACGCAATGCATTTCTCAGAATGCATCTTGGTCACTAAGTACCACACTACTATATCTCAGTTCTATATGTAATATGCATAAATTACATGTACAATTAAAAAACTAAAGAAAAAGAGGGACTGGTGGTCACAACAGCAGTCACGACTCATATCTGTACCAGCAACTTTGTGGTTTTGTTCAGGTATGTAAATGACAACGTACTGCAAGTTTTCTGAAAATTTTTGTTCACTAAATGGAGATTAAGTCTCTAAGTTCAAATGATGCCTGGCAAAGTTATCATTTCTTTGTTTCTCATTTGAAAAAAAAAAGAGCAAAGGTTAGGAGTACTTACTTGTCAATGCATACTTTAATTTTAAGCTGATAATTCAACTCAGGGAATTTGACCAGCAACCTATTAAAAAAAAAAATTCCAGTTAAAAAAAGTCAGCAGGCTCCCCCCATAATCCCTAGCTAAAGACATATAAAAGTCATAATTCTTTATTTTTAAGAGGTGAATAAACCCTAAATTCCTCCTCCCGCCAACGCCATCTTTGACATTGAGTTGAACATAACTACTTCAGGCCAAAAGGCACTGAAAAAAAGAAAAGCCTAAAATCCTTTTGTGAAAGGGTAGTAAGAGCCATTTAATGAAAAATATTACAGGAACACATGCTCTGTACCAGACAACTTTTCTATTAAACCTGAAACCCAACCCCATGCTAAGTTTCTGAAGAGGGAAATTTCACAGCAGAAGGGCAAACCCCCAGCACACCTGTTCTGAGGGGAGTGTAAAAGTAACACTTCACCCTGCAGTCCCACCACCCACCTGCCCTGGGAAAAGCAGGCTCAAAGATCAGAAAATAACCACATATTATTTTGCCCCTAGAGCAGATGGAAAAGCTACAGTCTAAGACTCCAGGCCTGGAATCATAGAAATAGGCCCAGGTGGCCTCGGAAAGATTACTGTTCTTTTTTTTTTTTTTTTTACATTAGGATCAAAGAGCAAGTCAATATTATGCCAGAAAATTCTATACCTGCAACAGTAGTGCCTGTGACACTTGGGTAGAACCCTGGCCACCAACCGTGCTCTTGCTCTACCGAGTGTCCCTCAATGAAGTATCTACCAAACAGTGGCAGTGCCACAGCCCACCTGACTTTAGTAGTAAACTGGACACCGGTCTTGATGACCAACGGCCGGTCGGGATGCATGGGCATGCAGGGCTGCCGCTCCACCACGAAGGCACTGAAGGGGAAAGAAGAACCGACCACGTGCTACTGCCCCAGCAGCCTTCGCCCCTCCTCTGAAGTCAGCTGCCTCCCACTTCAGGACGGGATTTTCTTTTTACGGGGGAGGGAGGCAGATGAGGGAAAGGGACGAGGACTCTGAATTACCTTTTCATCAAGTTTCTAAACAGCTCCACGATTCTCTCCTCCAGCATTGGCCGGTGCTGTATGATGGGGTCTCCTTTGTAGGAAACTTTCTGCTGCAGCTCCTCCAGTTTCTTAATTTGTTGGCGGGTCTGAAGTTGAGATTCTGCTAATGAGGTTATCCTGCCAATAAATGAACAAAGTTACCAGTTACCTAAGTGACTGCACACAGGTGGAGTGGAAGAAAGGAAAGGAGACGCCATAAATACCGCTAAGAAGTCTCCTGAAATAAGAAAGGGGAATTTTTGTTTATTGCGGTAAAATAAAGAGCAAAAATTTTACCATTTTCACCTTCTTAAGTGTCAAGTTCAGTGGCATTAAGAATAATTTATTTTGCCTTTTTAAAATAGTCTCTTCCTAAAATTTCAAGCTTCCAAGAGGGGGTTGGGCATAGAAAAACAAGTGTTAATTAAAATTTATACCACGGGGAGTGTTAATGGGTTACTGGAAAGTGACAAGAATTAGAGCCTAGATAGGGAGCACATGTGTTACGGAATTTGGCACTTACTTGCCTCATCCCAACTTGTCTAAAAATGTGAAGGCTGAGGGAAAAAATAGGAGCATAGACAGCCCCAAAAGACATGGGTTTGAGCCAGCTCTGCCACTCACTGTCTGCAAACTTGGCAGGTCCCTTTGCCAGAGTGTGACTTAGCTTCCCTCTTGCATGAAGAGAAGGGATCGAACTGCCCAATCCCCAGGAGCCCTTTCAACATCAACATCAGTAGATGAAAGGACATGACATTCCAATATTGATCATATAGGAAAAGTAGACAGAAAGAGAGACAAAGCTGATTATGTCTGTCTCCAAGAACAGAAAATGTTAGTGTCTCTCTTTGATGGTCTACCACTAGTTTATTAAAGATCTCAAAGACAGAAAGTGAAAGAAAGTGGGAGGAGAACAGTTGTAGGAATTTCTGAGGTCCCAGACTTCCTTCTGGCACTTCTAGCCTCCCATTCCCAGAACTTAAGCTTCTGGGTTTCCTGATCAGGAAGCACTTAAAACTGCCTTTAGTAAATTAACACTTGCCTGAACAGACATTCTTATGTAGAGTTGTCCTAATTTCCTGTTTCACGCTCCATGTATCTGGGTTCCCCCCTTATGTCAAGTTTCTCCTAACTTGTTAAGCCGGTGTAACATGCTCTCTAGGAGGCCTTGCACATGAAGGGTGTGCAATAAGGATTTGCTGGATAGGCCGGGGCAATGGCTCATGCCTCTGATCTTAGCCCAGGCGTCCTCAAACTTTTTAAACAGGGGGCCAATTCACTGTCCCTCAGACGGCTGGAGGGCCGGACTATAGTTTAAAAAAAAAAACTATGAACAAATTCCTATGCAAACTGCAAATATCTTATTTTGAAGTAAAAAACAAAACGGGAACAAATACAATTCACACCGCTTTATGTGGCCCGCGGGCCGCAGTTTGAGGACGCCTGTCTTAGCCCTTTGAGAGGCTGAGGTGGCAGGATCATTTGAGGCAAGTTCAAGACCAACCTGGCCAACACAGTAAGACCTCATCTCTTAAAAAAAAAAAAAAAAAGGAAAAATTAAAAAATTAGCCAGGCATGGTATAACATGTACTAGTAGTCCTAGCTAACTGGGAGGCTGAGGCAGGAGGATTCCTTGAGCCTAGAAGTTTGAGGTTGTAGTAGGCTACAGTGATGCCACTGCACTCTATTGTGGGCAACAAAACAAAAACCTGCCTCAAAAAAAAAACAGAACTTTTTTTTTCTTGCTGAATGAAAGTAAAAAAAAAAGAGTATATAAAGAGCATACATACCACAAATGTAAGTAAACTTGTAGATTTCTATCTTTATACTCATATCATGACAGCTGTTCAGTGATACATCACCAAAATTTTAACTAGTGGTACCTCTGATAATTAGATTTTAAAAGATCCTTCTTCATTAATTTTTGTACTCGAAACTTTTTCCCTTATAAAGTTGTTTTTGATTATAAAAATACTTATTTAGTCCATGTGCTAAAATAATTTAGTCCATGTGCTAAAACACAGTTAGCCAAAAGCCTTAAGTCATTAAGTAAAACATATTTAAAATATATGGGCGGCGCCTGTGGCTCAGTGAGTAGGGCGCCGGCCCCATATGCCGAGGGTGGCGGGTTCGGACCCAGCCCCGGCCAAACTGCAACAGAAAAATAGCCAGGCTTTGTGGCGGGCGCCTGTAGTCCCAGCTGCTCGGGAGGCTGAGGCAAGAGAATCGCGTAAGCCCAAGAGTTAGAGGTTGCTGTGAGCCGTGTGACGCCACAGCACTCTACCCGAGGGTGGTACAGTGAGACGCTGTCTCTACAAAAAAAAAAATAATAATAAAATAAAATATAGTAATATAGAGAAATAAAGGTCAAAAACTTAAAAAAATATATAGTAATATAAATACATTTCTATAAAAATAAATTTGTCCAAATAAATTAAAAACTTTAACTCTTGGACTAAATTTGGATATGTAAGAGTTCCCACCTAGAAATGTAGCACTAACTCTGTGGGCCTCTAGTTAGGATCATAATTCAACAGAGCTTTCTAGAAGGAAGAAAAAACTTCTCTCTCCTCCTTTACCAGTTTTCTAGACGATCTAGGCAGATGTTGGGAGGGCCTCCAATGCAAGCAATCTGCTGCCGCCTCTTCCAGTCAGCCAGCTCTTCGTCCGTGAGGGTTTTCTGCACATACTCCATGGCTGACAAAAGCCCCGCCAACTCACTCACAATACTCTGGTTGGAAACCAAAACAAAATCAGAAAACATTTTCTCAGATCATCTCTAACCACATTCTTTTTTTTTTTGGCCAGGGCTGGGTTTGAACCCGCCACCTCCAGCATATGGGGCCGGCACCCTACCCCTTTCAGCCACAGGCACCGCCCTCTAACCCCATTCTTTAGTCAGTTCCAGAGAAGGAACTTCCTAGAAACCAAGTTCTGCCATGAGATGCTGAGATCCTGCGAATGAGCAAGACGGAGCGGGGAGGGGAGCGACGGTCCTTACTCTCCGCATCTGGTCCAGTGCGGTCAGCATCTGTTCCAGCTGCTGCATCTTCTGCCTGGTCACAGACTGGTTGTTTCCATTCAGATCTTGCATGTCTGAGGAGGAAGAAGAAACTCCTTGACCTGAGGGAATACTCCTATCCTTAATAATAAGGCTCCTTTAGGCACCAGTAACTCCCTTGCACCCTCCCACCACCATAAAGGCTAAACACCGAATCAAGACAAAGAAGTCCTTAAACTCATTAACACAAACTCACTTTCTATAGGAGATTCTAACGTCTCTAATATTCACTTGCCTCCTTGACTCTTGAGGGTTTTATAGTTGAAATCAAAGTCATCCTGGAGATTCTCTACTACTTTCATTTTCTGTTCTAGATCCTGTTTAAAACAAACAAAAGCAGAAGTAAAAAAAGATTTCCTTGGGAAGAGGGAAAAGAAAGTTTCTGAGAGTTAAAATAAAGCCAAGACCTCAAAAAAGGAACCACATACAATGTCCCCAACAAAAGGCTCTTTGCCCAGGACTTGCTCTACCTGCACTCTCTTCCGGACATCCTGGAGGTGCTGCTCCAACATCTGCTGCTTCTCTGTCACCACGGCAGCTGTGGGGTGGTTGGCCTGGCCCCCTTGCTGCCAAAAAAGGAGTCAACACACATGTGAACACATGAAATATGGGGAGAAAAATACCACTGTCCAGTCTCCATTGCACCCTACCTACCCGTCCTGTTTGGCTTGAGAGTCTGCAGCCACCATGGGAGGAAGGGAAAGAGGCAGTGGTGCTATGGCCCCAGGGTGGCCCTCACAGTTTCACCTGTGTCACAGGCTCATTTCCCACAGGTCATCCTGTAAACCCACTCTGTGTACCGCACTAGGAAACCACATGTTATACTAAGACATGATCCCTGCCTTCAAAAATTTCAGAGGCTGGGCTCATGATTATAAGCCCAGTACTTTGTGAGGCCCAAAGTGGGAGGATGGCTTGAGATCAGGAGTTAGAGACCAGCCTGGGCAACACGGTGAGACCCTGTCTCTACCAAAACAAAACAAAAATAGCCGGATGTTATGACATGGGCCTATAGACCTAGCTCTTCAGGAGGCTGAGGTAGGAGGATCGCTTGAGCCCAGAAGTTCCAGGTTGCAGTGAGCTATGATCACATCACTACACTCTAGTCTGGATAAAAGAATGAGACTCTGCCTCAAAGAAAAAAAGAAAGAATTTAAAAAAAAAAAAAAAGAATCTTGCCCCAAGGATAAAATTTCATATCAAAAGATACTATCTTGAAGGAGAAAAAAGGCTGGTAACTTTGAAAAGGTGAAATAGCACATGAATTTTAAAACTAACACACTCTGGCCTGTAGCACATACTCCATTGCTGATGTGGGTTTTCTGCACATACTCTATTGCTGACAAAAGCCCTGCCAACTCACTTCATGATGCTCTGGTTGGAAACCAAAACAAAATTATAAACATTTTCTCAGATCATCTCTAACTGTAGCACAGTGGTTACAGTGCCAGCCACATACACGGAAGTTGGCGGGTTTGAACCCAGCCCGGGCCAGCTAAAACAACGACAACTCCAACAAAAAATAGCCAGGCATTGTGGCGGGTGCCTGTAGTCCCAGCTACTTGGGAGGCTAAGGCAAGAGAATCACTTTAAGCCCAAGAGTTTGAGGTTGCTGTGAGCTGTGACACCAAGGCACGCTATCAAGGGTGACATAATAGGACTCTGTCTCAAAAAAATAATAATAATAAAATATAAGACACTCTGCCTAAGAAAAGTAATGAGGGGCAGCTCCTGTGGCTCAAAGGAGTAGGGCGCTGTCCCCATATGCCAGAGATGGTGGGTTCAAACCCAGCCTTGGCCAAAACTGCCAAAAAAAAAAAAAAAAAAGAAAAAAAAGAAAAGTAATGAGACCTCTACTGACACCAAAGATCATGTAAAAGCTACAGTGGTAAAGATAATATGGTTGTGACTCTCAGTTCTGCTCCATTGCTTGCTACAATGGAGCAGAATTGAGAGCCAGGGAAAGACATTATCCATCCAATTTTCCTAGCTAGAAATCCTCAGGTCTCTTTGATTTCTTCCTTGCTTTCCCAGTGAGTCACCACTCCTCTTGGCTCTGTATTCTCAAATCTATCTCCCCTACCAGTGGCTCACGTTCAGGCCCCAAATGCTGATCCCTTTCCTCTAATCTCTCACTTCTAATCTGTTCTCTACACTGCTTTAGACATCTCCAGCATAGATCTGAACATGCCATTTTTAGAGGGAACCATTCTCTCTCTTTCCCACTGTCCCTAACAAAGCCCACAGAATATAAAATTCTTACAAGTTTTGGAAAGGCAACTCCTACCCTTACGTAATCTCCCCATAGTGGGAGTGACTCATCTGAGAGGGGAGATGAAAAGACAGATCTCCCAAGAGCCCAACACTTAAGTTGTCTCCCTCCTCTCACTCTCGCCTGCTTGAGGCACATCTGAGGCAGAAGTGAGGGCCTGTTTCTAGAAGCAGTTGTAGAGGCCTATCCCTCTGCATTCGAGGAGTTTTAGTCTATAGTTCCAAAAACTTCAGGTGGAGTCTGGGGAGATGCTACCGTACAGACTCAATCTCTCCACCCTGAGATCTAACTCAGGGGACAGGCACTGGAAAGCCCCTGCTCAATTACCTGCTCAAGCCATGCTTTCCAGTCTAGTCTTACCAACAACACAGCTCATGTTTTGATCTATATTCCACTCCCATGTCTACTTCTCAACTGGTACTGTACTTAAAAGGGGGAAACAGAAGTGATTAATTATGACCCACAGAAACCCACCTCTAATACCTTTGTAAAATCTTTATTGGCTCCCACTGCTTCTACATATAAACAGCCCAGCCCCGCAAAGACATTTCACAACTTGATAACAACTTAATCTTTCCCTCCCTGAGCCTCAGTCACCCTGAACTACCCACTCTTCCCCACATCCAGCCTGTTTCCAATGTTACCTCCCCACATGCTGCCTGCGCACCCTGGCACGCACTACTGCCCAAGCATACCTGAACTTGCTCACCTTCAAATACAGTCCAAATGTTCGCTTTCCTGTGAAATCTTATTCAACTTCCTTAGACAATATGACACACATCCTCCTGTGTTTTCTCACTTTGAATGTTTATAATCCCAATTAGCCTGACAGCCCCCAGTTAGCGGGGATTACATCCTTTCTTCTTTCTAGCTCCTAGTACTTTTACTCATATCAGACACTTAAGAACATGACAAGGCCAGACACAGTGCCTCACACTTGTAATCCCAGTACTTTGGGAGGCTGAGGCAGGAGGGTCACTTGAGGCCAGGAGTTTGAGACCACCCTGAGCAAAACAGTGAGATCTTGTCGCTACAAAAAATAAAAAAATAGCCAAGTATGGTAGTGCAAACTTATAATACCAGCTACTCGGGAGGCTGAAGCAGGAGCACCACTTGAGCCTAGGAGTTTGAGGTTGCAATGAGCTATGAAGTGAGCTGCTGCACTCTAGCCCAGGCAACAGAGTGAGACCCTCTCTCCAAAAAAAGAAAAGTATTTATAATGTTAAACCATCCTTGCAGTCCTAGAATATTAACCACAAGAATGCAAACATTCTAATCACTTTCCTTACTTACACTGTGTTTGCAAATTTTTTTTTTTTTTTTTTTTTTTGTAGAGACAGAGTCTCACTTTATGGCCCTCGGTAGAGTGCTGTGGCCTCACACAGCTCACAGCAACCTCCAACTCCTGGGCTTAAGGCGATTCTCTTGCCTCAGCCTCCTGAGTAGCTGGGACTACAGGCGCCCACCACAATGCCCGGCTATTTTTTGGTTGCAGTTTGGCCGGGGCTGGGTTTGAACCCGCCACCCTCGGTATATGGGGCCGGCGCCTTACCGACTGAGCCACAGGCACCACCCCGTGTTTGCAGATTTTAATATGAGGATTATATCAGCCTCACAAAATAAGCTGGAAACATCTCTTGTTTTTCTATACTGTGGAAGAGTTTGAATAATATCATAACAACCTGTAATATGAATGTTTTTTGGAACAAAAGTTTTAAACCATTGGGCCTATTGGCTTTTTTGGGTGGAACAGGAGGTATAAATTAGTAAGTCTTTTTCAATATATTTTTATGACTACTGATCTATTTTCTCCTTCTTTTTTAAGTACATTTCTATTTCATTGCATTATAAAGTTGTTTGGTTTTCAATCTCCCCCCCACACGGTGCTTTGTTCCTTCTCAGGTCTCACCTGGGCTGCAGTGGCTGCAGTCTGGAGGAGGCGGTTCTCTTCCCACAGGCACCGGGCCACGATGCGGGCAATCTCCATTGGCTTCTCAAGATACCTGCTCTGTAAGTAGGAAAGAAAGAGAGTGAGAATCAGCAGCAGATTAGGGAGATGTGAACGAACTTTGCTAACTTAAAACTAATTTCGTCAACTGAGGAAAGCATTACATTTATTATTACATGCAACAACAGAACAAAAGGCCTTGAAGCCTAAGTGAAATCAGTGAAGGATGGAGCATAAAGGGGAGAGAAGAAGAAAGGTGATGAATTAAGATGAGCTATGCTACTTCTGGGAAAGAAGGCACATCACTCTTAGTGTTTGGACTGTGTATCACCTTCAGGTTACAGAGAGGTGCCTGATTTAGTAAAGGAGTATTCCATTAAGGCCAGTGGGAGACATCTTCCTAAGAGGGGACCAGTTACTATTATGTTATTAACATGCTAACATAATATGATAAATCAACAAAACAATCACCATTACTTCTATTGTGACAAGAGAAGTGAATCTTAGGTTATGGTGTTCCAGGGTAAGTTTACAGAAATTTGAGAAAGGACTAATTACTTCTCCTTTGAAAATACAAGATAGGTTCTGATTACCTAGCAAATAGAGAAAAAAAAAAAAAAAATGTTCCCAGGAAAGAAAGCTAACACCCTACTTTGCAGGCCCAGTTTCTCCTACTGAGCTTCTTATCACACCTGAAGGAATTGCTTGATTCTTCGCAGATTGTGCTGATAGAGAACATTCGACTCTTGCAGGAACCGGCTATATTGCTGGTCAATCTCACCCAATAGATTATGAAACACCAAAGTGGCATGTGATTCTTTGCTGGCGGCATATGCCCTAGGAAAAGAATAGCAATAAAGAATAATTCTGGCGCCTATACACACACACACACACACACACACACACACACACACACACTGTTGAGGGAAAAAAATAAGACAAATCTGATCATCATTTAGATTCTCTTGCTCAGCACCAGTAAATGGTATCAATAATTGTTAACAATTATTCCAAATATGATTAGCCACTTTCATTGTCTACATTTATAAAATACTTGAGCAAGGTAGACAGATAATTGCTGTTTTGCTTTAAATTCTCAGTCACCTCTCAGTAACTGGTCAGATCATTAGCATAAATAAACAATCCCAAGCTGCCCCGGGCTATCTCCAGCATCTCTGAATCACTTTTGTGGCCCTTCACCAAAACAGTATATGCACACTAGAAAAATTAGGTCATATTAACATTTCCCTGAATTAAACCAAAATTAGTAGGTGAATCTGAATGCATTAATGTGAAGGAAATAATTGCTGGACTTCTGTGCAATTATCTCCTCTACGAATGAAGTCTATTTCCCTTATCACGAGTATAGATCCAAACTTCTATCTAACTGAAGAATAAAAAACTCATATAAAAACTATTTCTACACCACCAGAGTATCAGAATACACAGAAGACCTCCTCAAATAAATGAGATTCAAATCGACCTTCACAACATCTACCACCAAGGAGGCTGTTTCAATGTGCCAAAAGACAGTTACTCACATGTCCTTCTAAGACAGAAAATGCTTTCAAGACCAAAGGAGCTTCTCTTTATCTCCTGGTCACTTCTTTTCCCATCACCTGAACCCGTGAATTTTTCGATGAAATAGTTTGCAAAGTGTGAAGTTAGGACAGATCTCTTGACTCAAAACAAAATGAATGCTGGGATTGGGCACACAGTTTGGGGAATTTCCCAAGAAGGATTTACCAATCTTGACTCTCAATCCAAGGTGCCAGAAACTGCCGTAGCTCCATGGGGAAGCTGTCACTGTACAGCTGGTGAAGCTGCTCCAGGTACCGTGTGTCCAGCTGCTGTAGCTGATTCCATTGGGCCATCCTGCTGGAATCAGGGGTCCCAACTGTAAACCAAAGTGTTCATATGGTCACCACATGCCCCAGGAGGAGTAGACAAACTAGAAATAGCCCCTCTACCCAACACGGCTGCCAGATCTATAATTGGGAATAAAGATGCTCTGGGAAGGATGCCTACATGCTTCTCCCAGGTTGGGATATGACGTACATATTCACAATCTCTACCTCTGGAAGGAACATCACGGTTTATTTTAAACTGAGATGACAAGTAAATATGATACCAAGTTCTAGAATCCATGATCTATCAGAAATATGGAAAGTTGAAAAATTAACTTCCAGATTTCTATATTTCTTCATCTATAAAATGTAGATCCTAATTCCCATCCTTTGGGGCTACTGATATACTATTCCTAAAGCACCCAGCTCAAGCTAGGAATGTTGGCTTATTCTTGTTATCCCAGCTACTCGGGAGGCTGACGCGGCGGATGGCTTGAGCTTAGAAGTTCAAGAGCAGCTCAGGCAAAAGCCAGACCCCCATCTCTAAAAATAGCTAGGCAATGTGGCAGGCACCTATAGTCCCAGCTACTTGGGAGGCTGAGGCCAGAGGATTGGTTGAGCCCAAGAGTTGGAGTTTGCTGTGAGCTAGGGATGCCATAACACTCTACCCAGGGTGACAAAGTAAGACTCTGTCTCCAAAAAAAAAGTATGTAGACATATAAAAAAGAATTTCTAAAAATAACTATGAGCAAGCACTAAAGATTGAGTAATGTATGTACAGACCTAGGTATACTGAGACAGTTCTATGGGACAGTGAGAACATTTAATGAAAGACTGAATACACATAAACACTCTCACCGAGAGTTCTTGACTTATTTCTCAGAGAAGGTACGAAGAAGTACCTAATCACATATTAATGCTCTCATAAAAATGAGTGAGCCAACTGGTGACAAAAACCACGGGTCTCCTGTCCTCAAAGCAGCAACAATGATGGCTGATCAGGGTTCGGGATCAGGTTTTCCTGCAGTTCTTCCTCCCTCTTTGGGGAGAACAGACACAGAACGACCCCTTGCTACTGCGAAGACGGCATCAGTTGGTCAAGCTCTCAAGTGCACATTCAGGAAAACACAGGCAGTATCCCTCAGCAGCCCTCACATTGACCAATTAATAATCCACAGCATCAGTGTCCAGTAGAAATAGATTACAAGCCACATATCCTATTTTATTTTATTTTTTAAGATAATCTTACTATGTTGACCTCGGTAGAGTGCCGTGGCATCACAGCTCACAGCAACCTCAAACTCTTGGGCTTAAGCGATTCTCTTGCCTCAGCCTCCCAAGCAGCTGGGACCACAGGCACTCGTCACAACACCCGGCTATTTTTTGGTTGTAGTTGTCATTGCTGTTTGGCAGGCCCAGGCTGGGTTTGAACCCGCCAACTCGGGTGTATGTGGCGTGCCCTAGCTGCTGAGCTACAGGCGCCGAGCCCACATATCCAATTTTAAATCTTCTAGTAGCCACATTTGTAAAAAGTAAAAAGGGGCAAAATTAATTTTGACAATATATTTTATTTAACCCAATATATCCAAAATGTTATCAATTCAACATGTAATCATACAAAAATTAATGAGATAGTTTCCACTCTTCTTTGTACTAAGTTTTCTAAATCCAGTGCATATTTCATACTTATAGCACAGATCTAACATATTTTTCCCTCTCCCCAAATACCAAGGACTTAAATTCCACTGCTGAAAAGGCTCAATAAAGCAAAAATATGAACTGTTAGAATGGCACTCCTACTTCACAGTCTAGTACGGTACTCACTAGCCAGACATGGCTCCTGAGAATGCAAAGTGTGGCTGCTTTAAACCGAGATATACTGGCAGTATAAAATACAAACTAGATTTGAAGACATAATTAAAAAGAAAAAAGAAACAGAAGAATGTAAACTATCTCAGTGTTGAAATGACACTATTTTGATACATTGGGTTAAATAAAATATATTACTAAAATTAATTGTACCCATTTCTTTTTATTTCTTTTAATGTAGCTACTAGAAAATTTAATGTTATATATGTGGCTTGCATCCTATTTTTATGGGACACTGTTGCTCTAGATAAGTTAACTAAAAAGCTGTGATTCTTTTTTTTTTTGAGAGACAGAGTCTCACTTTATGGCCCTCAGTAGAGTGCCGTGGCCTCACACAGCTCACGGCAACCTCCAACTCATGGGCTTAAGCGATTCTCTTGCCTCAGCCTCCCAAGTAGCTGGGACTACAGGCGCCCGCCACAACACCCGGCTATTTTTTGAGAATCTCTTGAGCCCAAGAGTTTGAGGCTCATAGTCTGTGAGCTATGATGCCACTGCACTCTACTCAGAGCGACCAAGTGAGACTCTGTCTAAAAAAAAAGAACATTGTCAACATTTTCATTTCTAGTCCCTAAGTAGTTGAAAACTGTCAATATTATTCACTTCTATTCCATAACTAAAGGTTTGTTGATTGTTGCTATTTTGATGTTTTTGGAGACCGAGGAAGGCTAGTAAGTAAGATAATACTGTTTTGTTTTGTTGTTTTTGTTTTGAGACAGAGTTACACTCTGTTGCCCAGGCTAGAGTGCAGTGGCATGAATAGCCGACTATAGCCTCCAACTCCTGGGTTCAGGCAATCCTCCTGCCTCGGCCTCCCAAGTAGGTAGAACTACAGGTACTCATCACTATGCTTGGCAAATGTTTAAATTTTTTGTTGAGATGAGGTCTTGCTATTGCTCAGGCTGGTCTCAAACTCGTAGTCTCAAGTGACCTTCCTGCCTCAGCCTCCAAAAATATTGGGATTGGGTGGCACCTATAGCTCAGTGGGTAGGGCGCTGACCACATACACCCAGGTTGGCAGATTTGAGCCAGGCCCGGACTTGCTAAACAACAATGACAACTGCAACAACAACAAAAAAAATTGCTGGGCGTTGTGACAGGTGCCTGTTGTTCCAGCCTCTTGAGAGGCTGAGGCAAGAGGATCACTTAAGCCCAAGAGTTTGAGGTTGCTGTGAGCTGTGATGCCATGGCGCTCTACCGAGGGCAAGAAAGTGAGACTCTGTTTAAAAAAAAAAAAAAAAAAGTACTGGGATTACAGATGTGAGCCACTGGGCCCACCTACAATATTGTGTTATTTCTTAAACCAGGGACCAGTTTGTAGTTTCTTCCATAAAATTAAAGCACCAAGAAAGACTGAGTTTGTGTTTTACTTCTTAATCTCATCACCACAGGTAATACCTTAATAGCTATCTTATGTGAAAAAATTATAATAAAGCCAAAGAACAGATAGTATTTTCAAGGACAGCATGGGCAAATACTCCAACAGTTATCTTCTTAGAGGCTGCTTAGCTGCAAACATATTTAATTAACAGCAGTCACAGGGCATTCAGATCAAATGTTCTTCTTAAGAACAGCATATTCTTAAGAGATGACTTGTCCAATTATCTCTGGAAAGTTACTGCCAAGTAGTTTTGCTATAATCGTTTTACTGGAAAAAAATTTAAAAGAACCCACTTTATTCACAATTTCGATTCTGATTTTTTCAAATTACAAGTGAATGTAAAAAAATTCCACTAAGATCTAACTAAATTATTTATCTACAGAATAATTCTATTGATTGAGTGATTGATTGTTTGTTTAATAGAATCTCACTCTGTTGCCCAGGCTAGAGTGCTGTCACAACAGCCTAGCTCAAACTCTTGGGATCAAATGATCCTCTTGCCTCAGCCTCCCAAATAGCTAGGACTACAGGTATCTGTCATAACACCTGGCTAATATTTCTATTTTTTAGTACAGAGGAGGGTCTCGCTCTTGCTTAGGCTGGTCTGACTCCTGAGCTCAAGCGATCCTCCTGCCTCAGTTTCCTGGCATACTAGGATTTCAGGCATGAGCCACCACACCAGCCCATTTATCTACAGAATAATTCCAAACCTATGATTTATTAACCACTTCACTGAACCCTAACACACAAAGTGATGGATTAGCAGTAATTTGAGTGCCAAGTACTATTCTGGGTACATAGGAGAAAAATAAATTCATTCCATATAACGGATGGTTTAGGGCGTTATACGTAGGACTTATTTCAAAGCATTTACTAGGCTTTGGTTAAGCATGTAGAAGATACTAAGGTACAAAGGAAAGGTAAGTGTGATCCTGTTTCCTATAAGTGAAGAGAAAAGAACAATAAAAATGAAACAGCAAGTCATTAAAGACTTTCTGGGCTTTTCACAACAAGAATTTCTCAGCCCCTTGGGGATAACCTACCAACAAGAAGTCATAAGATAAATAACTACTGTCTAATGGGGAACTTACTATGGGAAAGATCACGAAAAAAGTTTGTCCAAAGTCGCAGTTCTCATTTATATACTTCAGTCTAAAGAAACCGAGAGGTATGTTGAGAAACATAGTCAGGACCACTCTAGGGGATTAATTATATCACTTCATAAAGCTTCTTTTCAAATTTAGCCTTGTATTTCACATCCATGTACCAGCAGGTATGTGACAAGGAAAAGGGAAGGTAAAAAGAGACAAAAATCAGCCACATACAATAACTCAGAACAGAAAATGATCCCAAAGATAAATTCTGTCCCACCTTACAATGCGCCATGAGATTTTTCTTTGAGTGTTATTCATACTTTATATTCGACATATACCTATATTTTAATTAGTGCATACCTTTATTTTATGTGTTGTCTAGACTAAGCTCCTCTCTGCTATAAGAAAAGGCCGGGCAGCGCCTGTGGCTCAAAGGAGTAGGGCGCTGGCCCCATATGCTGGAGGTGACGGGTTCAAACCCAGCCCTGGCCAAAAACTGCAGAAAAAAAAAAAGAAAAGAAAAGGCCCAGGGACCAAAGCAACGAAAGTATAAGGTAACAAAAATATTTGCACTTTCTTCTTCTTTTTTTTTTGAGGCAGAGTCTCACTCTGTCACCCTTGGTAGAGTGCCTTGGTGTCATAGTTCACAGCAACCTCCAACTCTTGGGCTCAAGAAATCCTCTTGCGGGCGGTGCCTGTGGTTCAGTGGGTAAGGCGCCGGCCCCATATATCAAGGGTGGTGGGTTCGAACCGGGTTCCAGGCAAACTGCAACAACAAATAGCCGGGTGTTGTGGCGGGTGCCTGTAGTCTCAGCTACTGGGGAGGCTGAAGCAAGAGAATCGCCTAAGCCCAGGAGTTGGAGGTTGCTGTGAGCTGTGACACTACAGTACTCTACAGCGGGCAATAAAGTGAGACTCTGCCTCTTAAAAAAACAAAAAAAACAAATCCTTTTGCCCAACCCTCCCAAGTAGCTGGGACCACAGGCGCTTGCCACAGCGCCTGGCTATTTTTAGAGACCGGTCTTGCTCTTGCTCAGGCTTGTCTCAAACTCTTGAGCTCAGACAATCCACCCACCTCGGCCTCCCAGAGTGCTGAGATTACAGGTGTGAGCCACCATGTCCGGCCTTTTGCATTTACTTCTACAGAAACCAGTCCTTTAAAGATGATTTTTTTTTTTTTTTTTGTGGTTTTTGGCCGGGGCTGGGTTTGAACCTGCCACCTCTGGCATATGGGACCAGCATGCTACTCCTTGAGCCACAGGCGCCGCCCAAGATGATATTTTTAATTTTTTTTTTTTTTTTTTTTTGTGGTTTTTGGCCAGGGCTGGGTTTGAACCCGCCACCTCCGGCATATGGGACCGGCGCCCTACTCCTTGAGCCACAGGGGCCGCCCCCAAGATGATATTTTTAAACATTATAAAATAATGTTTACTGTGAAAAATTTAGAAAAAAGCAAGAAAAGAAAATAAAAGATAAAATTACCCACATCCCACTGTCTAGAACCACTAGACAACTGTAGTCTAGAACTACAATTGACATGTTCAGATAATTCCTTTTACTCTATTTCAGAGTGTACGTATCTTTTAAATTGGGATCACCATATTAATTAACTTTATAGTCTTCCACAGCTTTTTATCCAGTAGACATTTTTCTATAAAATTATTTGTATATAAAGCCTACAAAACAAACTGTTTGTTCTCAGTTAATGTTTTCTACATAACCCTGCTAATCCTATTGAGGGCCACAGAATTTGTTTATGTTTGCAAACTCCAATTTATACTCACCATATGTGAGATAGCTGCAAGCTCCTTAAAGTAGATTAGGGGAAAAAAATGAGACTAAGCAAGAGGTGGCAATTAAAGCTACAGAAAAACCTCCATGTAATTTTCACTGTAGGATAAAGGGTGTAATGAATGGCAGGGAGGCCACATTTAAATACTGTAGCTTTAAATATTATAGCCATTCATAATTTAACTATTCAGAATTGCTCTAGACATTAAGACATGGGCATTTCAAATAAAAGATAATTCAAAATAAGTACACTTGTATAGTAAACATGTAATTTCACTGCTTATGAAAGTCCAAAAAGTACCTTTATAGGGTTTAACACTAGATATTTGCCTTTACAACAAGAAATCTATATGTAAATCTAGTTTTGATTTCTTTCTTTCTTTCTTTTTTTTTTTTTTTGTAGAGACAGAGTCTCACTTTATTGCCCTCGGTAGAGTGCCATAGCATCACAGCTCACAGCAACCTCCAACTCCTGGGCTTAGGTGATTCTCTTGTCTCACCCTCCCAAGTAGCTGGGACTACAGGCACCCGCCACAATGCCCGGCTATTTTTTTGTTGCAGTTTGGCCAGGGCCGGGTTTGAACCTGCCACCCCCTATATATGGGGCCAGCGCCCTACTCACTGAGCCACAGGCGCCGCCCTAGTTTTGATTTCTTAAAAAGGTAAAATATTAACACATAAGTGCATAATCTGAAACAAATTACTATAATTGTTATAATGTTTAATATATTCAATTATAAATAATAGGATTTGCTTTAAAATTGGAAATTACCTCTTCCTTATGAAAATGACTATTGAAATATAAAAGAACTTGAATTGTAGTTGCCTACTAATATGACAGAACTTGAATATATGAAAGATGAGTAAATAATTAGAGAGCAGGAGTTAGAGAAGTGAGGGAAAGAACGGTTTTTAATGACTCTGAAGAATTCCCAACCCAAAAAAGTCTACTAGCCTGCCTTCTCCCTGGAAGGGCTAAAGACTCCCACCTAGGCACATTATTTTTATTCAACTCTTAACAAGCTTGTAATGTCTTACCACTATCACTACCTTTGTATACCTGTCTGGATAATATTTAGAACTTTAGAGAATGAAATATGTCAGATTTACAGTTAACTCTAAGAGACAGAGTACACTAAGACTGAATAGTAAAAAAAGGAAAAAAATCCATTACTCGGATCCATAAAGGACAATCAGGATTTAAAAAACAAAACCAAAGAACTATGCCAAATCTAGTGCTTACCTAGTTATTTCTTTTTTTTTTTTTTTTGTAGAGACAGAGTCTCACTTTATCACCCTTGGTAGAGTGCCGTGGCGTCACACAGCTCACAGCAACCTCCAACTCCTGGGCTTAGGCGATTCTCCTGCCTCAGCCTCCCGAGTAGCTGGGACTACAGGCGCCCGCCACAACGCCCAGCTATTTTTTTGTTGCAGTTTGGCCGGGGCTGGGTTTGAACCCGCCACCCTCGTTATATGGGGCCGGCGCCCTGCTCACTGAGCCACAGGCGCCGCCCTTACCTCGTTATTTCTAACAGACGGATTCTGAGAACTAAGGCCTCTTATTATTTCAAATCTAATATTGTATTAAGGGATTTTTAAAAAACCAACCAAAACTGATGTATTCTCCATATTTGATTTTGGATAGGAACCACATTTGATACCAAATACTTCAGATTAAAGGAGCAAGAGCATAACAATTCTAATCCCCTCTAAACTGAAAGTAATTCAACTAGGAGGGGCACAGTGGCACACACCTATGATCCTAGCAGTCTGGGAGATCAAGGAGGTAGGATCCCTTGAGCTCAAGAGTTTGAGACTAGCCCGAGGAAGACTAGCCCGAGGAAGAGCGAGACACTGTATATACTAAAAATAGAAAAACTAGCTAGATGTTGTGGTGGGTGCCTGTAGTCCCAACTACTTGAGAGGCTGAGGTAGGAAGATGGCTTGAACCCACGAGTTCAAGGTTGCTATGAGCTAGGCTGATGCCATAGCACTGTAGCCTGGAGCAACAGAGTGAGACTCGGTCCCAAATAAAGAAAAAGAAAAGAAAGAAAGAACATTAAGTTGATATTTACCCAAAAAGGGGACAAGGTCTATCTATACTATAACTGAGTAATAAAAACCCTGCTGCTCCCCCTACCAAAGGAGGCAAAGGTAAAAAAAAAAAAAAAAAAAAAAATCAGCTAGATTAAAGAACATTCTCCTTAGCAAAGTATCTCAAAATGGAAAAGCAATACCCTATGTACTCAATACTAATATGAAACCAGCATATGAACTACAGGCTCCTCACAAGAGGAAAACATAATTAAATTCAAGAGGGAGAGGGAGCTCAGTAAGCTCCCACCTAACAGGTACAACACAGGGTAAAGGACTCTGATGCTACAAACAAGTGCAAGCAATGTAATCCAATTATGTGTACCTTTATATTAATCTGAAACAAACAGACAACAACAACAAAAATCAGCCAGAAACTTCAAAATACTCCTAGACCAGGGCAAGAACTGTTAATTGTCTCCTCACATCCGCTTGCTTCCCTCCAGGCCAATTTCCACACTGTGGCTAGACAGACTTTTTTTAGATGCAATGACTCCACACCATTCTTAGACTGAAAAACAATATTTGTAGCAGTAAGGCAGAATAGAGTTATGTTTACAGCATGGACCCGGGAGCCATACTGGCTGAATGTGAATCCTGGCTGCACCACTCAAGTCATTTACTTTGTATCTGATGCCACTTATTTACCCCTCCTTGTACATCATTTGTAAAAAGAAAATAGTACTTAACTCACAGGATCACTGTATGAACTGAGTTAAAGTACACGCAGCACTCAGGACCAGCTGGCATGCAACATGTACGTGTGGAATTTACCAGCATGACCCACAGCCTGGTTGGCCCTGGCCCTCTTGTCTTGGCTGGCACCAGCTGCTGGCTGAGATGCTGGCACTCAGCTTTTCTTTCAGGCCTTTAAAAACACCAAGCTCCTGCCTGGCTCTCACACACCCTTCCTCTGACTGCCATCCTGCACTTGCATGCAAGCAATGTGACTCTAGAGCTTGGACTCATAACCACTATGCTGAACTGCCAGTCCCAGGAGGAGAGGAAGAGCCTTGGCTCCTGCTCACTAGTGTGTCCTGTCCCCTACCTTTGCATCCAGCATAGTGCCTCGCTCATCATAGTTGCTCAGAAAAATAGATATTAAGGCCAGTGACTCAACGCCTGTAATCCCAGCACTTTGGGAGGCTGAGGCTGAGCAACATAGTGAAATCATAGCTAGGGGTGGTGACACACACCTGGAGTCCCAGCTCCTTGGAAGGCTGAGGCAGGAGGACTGCTTGAAGCCTGGGCGTTCATGGATGCAGTGAGCTATGATCATGCCACCACACTCCATTCTAGGTATCAGAGCAAGACCCTGTCTATAAAAAAACAGTACTGAATGAATTATAATTCAGTTGAGGAAGCCAGCTTCTTCTAGGTGGGGACCTACTACACCCAGTTAGAAAATATACTGATGGGTAGAGCAACTCTCAGTTTTGTTGTTTGAAAACTTCAAGAATGATCAAGAATCACTGATTCAAGAATGATCCTTCAGTGACTTTTCTTTTTCATTCTTTTTTTTTTTGAGACAGAGTCTCACTATGTTGCCCTCGGTAGAGTGCCCTAGCATCACAGCTCACAGCAACCTCAAACTCCCGGGCTTAAGCGATTCTCTTGCCTCAGCCTCCCAAATAGCTGGGAATACAGGCGTCCACCACAATGCCTGGCTATTTTTTGTTCAGTTGTCGTTGTTTAGCTGGCCCCAGCCGGGTTCGAACCCGCCAGCCTTGGTGTATGTGGCTGGCACCATAACCACTGTGCTACTGGCACTGAGCCATGACTTTTCTATAAAAGTAAAATCACAGCATTCCCCAAGCTCAAAAACATACACTAACTTCTTATTGTCCAGTCTAAAATTTTTACCGTTGTCTAAGGCTCCCTAACCAGTCAGGCAACTTTAGCCAACTCCAGCTCCTCTCTGCAGCTCAAGATAACTTTGACAAATGTTGTCTTCGTTCAAGTCAATATGTCTCCCGCAAACCCCCAGCTGCAGACTTTGTTCCTTTTTTTTTTGAGACAGAGTCTCACTCTGTCAACCTGGGTAGTATGCAGTGTCATAATCATAGCTCACAGCAACCTCAGTCTTTGGGCTCAAGAGATCCTCTTACCTGAGCCTCCTGAGTAGCTGGGACTATAGGCGCCCACCACAACGCCTAACCAGATTTTATTCTTTTCTCATACATGTTCCTACCTAAAATGCTTTTTCTCCTGCATAGCATTATCCGTCCCTCTCCTGTCCCAGTTAAAAGGCTTCACTAACCCCACCTCTAGTCCAGTCACTGCTTTAACTCTGAATTCTCCCAGTACTTAAATATCACCTGACGCTTTTTTCCTGTTGGTTTTGAGTCAGTCTCCTCCATCTAAATGGAGGTTTTGCTGGCAAACCTCATTTATTGTCCTGATTCACAACTTCCGACTGGATATGCAGCTTCAGATGCCAGGTGAACATTTCCATCACTCGCTCTTGCACACACGTAATTCCTACCTCTCTACTGAACAGACTAAGGGCCATGATACTGAAAAGCATGGCAACCGTATCTAGAAAAATAAGATCAGCTCTACCCTATACGGTTAGTTATCTAGAATTTAAAAGTCTGTCTGGAGAAAAGCAAAGCATTCTTCTAGTCAGCTGCAGTCAGCTGCAAATTCAGGGGCTCGCCCTCACAAAAGTCAGAGGCATGCTGCCAAACTTTCCAAAAGAGAAACAACTGTAGGTTGAGCAAGCAAGGCATTGTGTCAAACTTTCCAAGCTCGAGGGCAACTAAAGGGAGAAGAGCAAGTTGCTGGAAAAACTTGTGGGTACTGTTTTTTAGCCAAAGCCCAAACAAAAGGGTCACAAAAACATCCACCGAGCCTGGGCACAGTGGCTCACACCTATAATCCTAGCACTCCGAGAGGCTAAGGTGGGTGGATTGCCTGAGTTCAGGAATTCAAGACCACCTTGAGCCTGAGCAAGAGGGAAACCCCATCTCTACTTAAAAAAGAGAAAAATTAGCCAGGTGTCATAGTGCACACCTATAGTCCCAGCTACTTAGGAAGCTGAGGCAAGAGGATTGCTTGAGCCTAAGAGTTGGAGGTTGCTATGAGCTATGATACCACAGCACTCTACCAAGGGCATCAAAAGTAAGACTCTGTCTCAAAAAAAAAAAAAAAATTCACTGATCTAAAATGCTATATAAGCATGGCATTAATCTAACGCAGGCAACTGAAATTCAAAGGGAACTTAAATGTCTGACTCTCATAATCACTAAACTATGATATAGTTCAATGCTTATTGGAGAGAAGGAGAAACCTTTTCTCCAATGTATTTAGGTCCCTTTCCCTGTAAGAGAGATTAAGGTAGTCTTACGGAGCATGTGGGTATGGGGCTGAAAATCCATATCCAGGGTTCTCTTAGAACTCCCGCAGTCAAAGTGACTATGGGTTTGGGGCAGAACCTCAAATTTCAAAGGCCTTCAATAGTGGTTGGCCCATATGGACCCAAATTCTTTGATACAATACTCCTCCCATTAAAAGGAGGCCGTTTTGTCCCCTGCCCTTGAATCTGGCTAAGCCATTCTATACCAACCAATATAATATGGTGAAAGTGCTATGTCTTTTCCATCGGATTCTCTTAGAAGGCTCGTTCTCCATTTGTGAGAAACCCCAGGCAGAAGGAGAAGCCATGTGCAGGTACTTGTCTACGGTCTCAGTTGAAGTCAGCCTTTGAATCATCTCAGTTCAGGCATCAAATACGTGAGTGAAGGAAAGTCCATATGATTATTGTCCCCAGATAGTCACATCTTCCCAGCCTAGGCCCCAGACATCGAAGATCAAAGACAAGCCATCCCTGCTATGCCTGTCTAAATCCCTGCCCACACAACCGGTCAACTAATAAAATGGTTGCTACTCTATACCACTAAGTTTGAAGTGGTTTATTGCATTTGGTGACTAAAACAACATTTTTACTAATAGTGATTGAATATAGTCTTGTCAGAGAGTCCAACTTCCATAAGAAAACAACTCAGTTTTAAAAGAAAAGTCTTTGCAGTTAAAACTAACAGTAAACCTCTTCTTTACGCGCTTGCTTTCTACATGATTTATCCAGTCCCACCCATTCAAAACCCTCTATACACTGGGAACCCCCCAATTTACATTTCTAGCCCCATCTTCTCCCATGAACACCAGGCTCCTATATCCAACTGCTTCCTCTCTATCTCCACTTGGATGTCTAAAAAACATGTCAAACTTACTGTATCCAAAACAACCCCTTCATTAAAAACCTCTTCCAGCTGGCTTCTCCTCCAATCTTACCCATTTTGGCAAGTGACAACTCCATTCCCGCACATGCCCTAGCTGAAAACCTTGAACTGAGCCTTGGCCCTGGTCTTTCCTCTTTCCTCATTCTCCCCAGCATTCAATCCATTAGCAAATCCTGTTGGCTCTACCTTCAAAACATGTCTAGAAGCTGAGCACTTCTCACTACCTCCACTGTGGCAACCTTCATCCAAGCCACCAGCACCTCTTACCAAGATGGCTGGACTAAACTAACTGGCCTGAATGTTTTTGCCCTTCTCCCTCTACAGTCTGTTCTTCACATTACAGATCTTTTCGAAATACATCATTTCATTCCTCCGTTCAAAACCCACTCACAAAAAAATCCAAACTCCTACCATGACCCACCAGGTAATATTTTGCCGCAGGCCTCTCACCCTCCTGCTCAGGCAGCTCTCTCCTCATTCACACCCATCTTCCCTCAGCTCCTGGAACACACCACCCCCATTTCTGTCCCAGGCCTTTTGTGCCTACTCTTCTCTCCACTTAAAACACTGCTCCCCAAGAACGCACATGGCTCACTCCTTTACCTCATTCATATCTCCGCACGATGCTCCTTAATACCCCTCTATCTAAAACAGCACATCTTCCCCCTGCTGGATTTTCCTTCGCAGTATTCATCACCCTCTGATATGTACAAATACGTCATATTTTTTGTACTGTTTATCTCCTTTCACAACCACCAGCTAGGCAAGTAAGCCATACTATAAGAAGAAAGATTTCCTTCTGTTCACTCCCACTTCCCCAGTACCTAGCGCAGGGGTCCTCAAACTTTTTAAACAGGGGGCCAGTTCACTGACCCTCAGACCGTTGGAGGGCCAGACTATAGTTTAAAAAAAACCTATGAACAAATTCCTATGCACATATCTTATTTTGAAGTAAAAAAAAACAAAACAGGAACAAATACAATCACACCACTGCATGTGGCCCACGGGCGTAGTTTGAGGACTCCTGATAGAGGATGCTCAAATATTTGTTGAATAAATCAAAGAAAATTAATTAAACTTGTAAAAACAAGTGTAATCTACTTTTAGATTAGAGAAAAGCAAAGCACCATAAGAGGCTAATTAACTTCATATAACAGCATAAACGGGCCTTCCTTAAGCATGACCTGATTGGTACAATAATTCATGCAAATCTACTCTACATGTCAAAGAAAACGCACAAAGCTTCCTGATGGAAGAGTTTATATTAAAATCTAAGCCTCAAAAAAATAATTAAATAAAAGTTTTTCCCATAAGGCTAAAGTGTTATAGAGTTGTTTTTTCGTAAACTGCAAGACTTATTACCCTGTTGACTTCTTAAACAGGTTATTTCATGGCATGTGCCTGTTGGTAAGTATTTGAGAATCTAAGAAGTTAGACCATAATTATTGATATATAGACACTAAAATCACTGGATGAGTAAGTTTGAGGTATTCCCACAGTGACAGGTCAAAGGCCCAACACAAAGTCAATAGCAAATCTCTTCAACCAGAAAATCTATTGCCTGTTTTTCAACGCTTTACCCTGAAGAAACATGAATTTCAACTCAATAACAAGAAGCTTTTTTTTTTTTTTTTGAGACAGAGTCTCACTCTATCACTCAGGCTACAGTGCCATAGTGGCAGCTTAGCTCACGGCAACCTCAAACTCCTGGGTTCAAGTGATGCTCCTGCCTCAACCTCCCAAGCAGCTGGGAGTCCCTGAAACTAGAGACCACACCAGTGACCCAGGCTATTTTTTTTTTTTTAATTTTTAGTGTTGACTGGATCTCACTCTTGCTCAGGCTGGTCTCAATTCCTGGCCTCAAGTGATCCACCCACACAAAAAATCAAAATACATCACTTCTCAGAGGTTTTCTAGATAGTCTTTGATATTTAGGCCACATGTAGAGGCATCACTGGTTCACTGAACATTTGAATACTTGAGTGCCTCTTCACCTAGCACTTTGCTAAGCCCTGAGAAACACAAATGGAGAATTCAAAGTCCCTAGGAGAACAAGAGGAATGCACAAATCCAGGGGGCATTCTGGGAACATAACTCCAAAATAACAAGGTAAATGGTGCTTCTAGGAGTTGTGCAATCTGGTCCCTGCTGTAAAAGATATAAGATGTCATCTTTGGTTAAATGGGATTTTAAAAAAAGAAGAAAATACCAAATGCCGTTTTGAAAGAGAGTCAGGCATGTAACGAGACAATTACATAAAAGTGGAGTAGATGCTACACTACCAGGCGTATATTTTAAAGTACAGTGCTTCAACAAGAGAGAAGGTGATTCTGGAAAGGAAGGCGTAACCAGTCTAAGTAGAGGAAACACTATCCACAAACAGGAAATGCTCTCGAGGACATGACATAGATTTTCTAGTTAAACGTGACCCCAAAGCTTACTAAAGAGACAATAGGCCAGGTGAGGTGGTTCACACCTATAATTCCAATACTTTGGGAGGCTAAAGCAGGAGGATCACTTGTGCCTAGGAGTTCAAGACCAGTCTGGGCAATATAGCAGGACTCCATCTCTCCAATTTTTTTTTTTTTAATTAGCCAGGTGTGGTGGTGGTTGGTATGTGTCTGTAGTCCCAGCTACTCAGGAGGCTGAGACAAGAGGATTGCTGAAGACTAGGTTGAAGGTGGAGTGAGCTATGATCACTCCAGCCTCAGTTACAGAGTGAGACCCTGTCTCTAAAAACGTACAATAAAATGACACTAAAATAGGGGCAACGGGTACAACCCCATCAGAACAAAAAATGGAAAATGAGATGACAGTGAACATGTCGATAAAATTCTAGAATTCAAAGAGGAAGATGGAAACTGACCACTATAGTACAACTGAGAAAACTGAACTGGAAGTGTCCACAAAAGGATCTCGAATGTGCAATGATTGTAATAACCCCCAAAAGCTCCAAGGTGGAGGTGGTGGGTATGTTGAAGGGAGGGACAAAAGGTTTGGCTGAAAACAGAAGTGGTTGAAAATCTGCATGAAGAACTATTTCTATTTCCCCAAATAACTGCCTTCCTCCAAACTCAAAAGGAGGTAATATGCTTATTTTCTGGAGATACCAGGCACAGCCAAGGGCAAGGGAGTCACCAAACTAAAACATGGAGATAAAAGTGTGTTGTCTACACACCTCAGCTCCCAAACCGCTGGCAGTCAAGTCCTCTCCCAGTCTCCCCACGGTAAAGCCCAACATACAACTCAATAAGCACATAACACAATTCTATATTTTAGTGAGAATTAAGAATAGGCTTTTTTTTTTTTTTTTGAGACAGAGTCGCATTTTGTCACCCTTGGTAGAGGGCTGTGGCATCCTAGCTCACAGCAACCTCAAACTCCTGGGCTTAAAAGATTCTCTTGCCTCAGCCTCCCAAATAGCTGGGACTACAGACACCTGCCACAACGCCTGGCTATTTTTAGAGATGAGGTCTCACTCTGGCTCAGGCTGGTCTCAAACCTGTGAGCTCAGGCAATCCCCCCAACTTGGCCTCCCAAGTGCTAGAATTGTAGGTGTGAGCCACTGCACCGGCCCAGAACTAATACACTTTTGAAGAAACTCTCCAACATGAGAGAGAGAGATGAACTCAAGAAAAAAGGAACTCAGGAATCAGAGAATATAGGGAACATAAAAGAATGTCACAAAACTATTAGATCCTCTGAGAGATCAAACCTTTTTAGGTTAAAATCTCAACTTGACATTTCCAGGACCAAAAGGATAGTATAAATTCAAACTTTGAAATGGGAGACCTAATCTCTTAGGAGATTTATACTTCCAACTCCTTACCAAGACCAAGACCTGTCTCCTGCCTAGAATGGCTGTTAAATCAAAAATCTTTGGTAACAGAGGTAGATAAATCTCACACATACACACATGTACGCAGGCACACCTCACCCCATCATTATAGAATAGTTTTTTCTCCTCCTTTGAGGGGAGATTATGAAGGAGGTTGGTTGTTATGGTTTTTTTAACTAGAGACAGGGTCTTGCTATATTGCCCAGGCTGGAATACAGTGGCCAATCACAGGTGCAATCCCACTACAGCACAGGAGTTTTTTTTTTTTTTTCTTTTTTTTTTGTAGAGACAGAGTCTCACTTTATGGCCCTCAGTAGACTGCTGTGGCCTCACACAGCTCACAGCAACCTCCAACTCCTGGGCTTAAGCGATTCTCTTGCCTCAGCCTCCCGAGTAGCTGGGACTACAGGCACCCGCCACAACACCCGGCTATTTTTTGGTTGCAGTTTGGCCGGGGCCGGGTTTGAACCCACCACTCTCGGTATATGGGGCCTGCGCCTTACCGACTGAGCCACAGGCGCCGCCCAGCACAGGAGTTTTAAACATGCTCCTTTTCTAGCCCAGGAGGTCACCACATTGATGCTGAACTTAGTGTTGACATCAATTGGCATAGCCCACTATAGTCTAGAACTCTGGGGCTCAAGTGATTCTCCCATCTCCCAAGAAGCTGGTACACACCACCCCGCAGCTTGCTTGGTTTTTGCTTGTGAATATTTCCCTATTTTTCTTGAAAGTTCAGTTTATCCAGTATTTCTAGGTGTTTTGTTCAGGAGAGTTTTCAAGGTATCTAGCCTAACACAGAGTGGAAACCAAATTCAGGATGAGACAAGAAAAAGGATTTGAGAGGGCAGGCCTCTGGCTCAGTGGGTAGGGCGCCAGCCCCATATACCGAGGGTGGTGGGTTCAAACCTGGCCCCGGCCAAACTGCAACAAAAAAATAGCCGGACATTGTGGTGGGCACCTGTAGTCCCAGCTACTCAGGAGGCTGAGACAAAAGAATCGCCTAAGACCAGGAGTTGGAGGTTGCTGTGAGCTATGATGCCATGGCACTCTACCAAGGGCAATAAGGTGAAACTCTGTCTCAAAAAAAATAAAAATGAAAAAAGAAAAAGGATTTGAATAAACTTTAGAGTTTTAAGTAAAAGTGACAAGACTTTTTGATTTGAACTGAAGCAGAGGTATGAGAGAACAGGGGGATTGAGGATGGGAGATTTCTGGCTGACACCAGATAGTGACCTACCATTTACTTAGTGGGAAAGTTGGATAGGGAAAGAAGTTTGTGGAGAGAGAATTCTGAGTTATATTTTGGGCTGAGCACAGTGGCCCATGCCTTTAATTCTGGCAATCTGTGAGACCAATGAGGGAGGATGGCCAAGAGTTCAAGACCAGCTTGTGCAAGAGCAAGACCCCCATCTCTACTAAAAGTAGAAACATTTGCCAGGCATCATGACATACATTTGTAGTCCCAGTCACCACAGAGGCTAAAGCAGGATGATCATTTGAGCCCAGGAGTTCAAGACTGCAGTGAGCTATGATGATGCCTCTACACTCTACTTGGGGCACAGAGAAAAATTCTGTCTCAAAAAAAAAAATATATATATGTGTGTGTGTGTTTTGGTGGACAAAATAAGTAGGAGACAACTATAAGCTTACAAGCTGTCCAAAGGGAAATGTGAAATAAGCAGCAAGAGCCCAGAGATGTCTGCACTGAAGATACACACTGGAAAGGCCAGAGGTGCTTCAACATTCCCATTCAGATAGAGAAGGATGACAGGAGAGAAAATTGGGAAGGACATAGTAAGATTCAAGGAAAACAAGGAGAGTATGTTCCCACAGAGGCCAAGAGAAGACAATGTTTCAAGAAAAAAAAATGTGAGCTGGGCACAGTGGCTCACGCCTGTAATCCTAGCACTTGTGGAGGCCAAGGCCAGTGGATTGTTTGAGCTCAGGAGTTCAAGACCAACCTGAGCCAGAGGGAGACCCCATCTCCACTAAAAATAGAAAAAACTAGCCAGGCATTTGTGGTACATGTCTATAGTCCCAGCTACTCAGGAGGCTGAGGCAAAAGGAGCTCTTGAGCCCAAGAGTTTGAGGTTGCTGTGATGAGCTATGATGCCCATGGTGCTCCACCCAGGGTGACAGAAACTCTGTCTCAAAAAAAAAAAAAAAAAAAAAAAGTTCAATTGTGTCCAATATCACCAAAGGTGTAAAAAATGGTGACAGAATAGTGTTCATTCAATTTGGATCACTGATGACACCCCAGCCCACCATCCGGTCTCTGCCTTCAATTAAGTTAATGTTTCTGAATCTCAAGATAAGTCCACCAAAAGTTCTCAAAGGCATTCAAGCCATTTTTATTATGTTTCTTCCTAAGATTAACTTTTTTTTTTGAGACAGAGTCTCAAGCTGTTGCCCCTGGGTAGAGTGCTATGGCATCATAGCTCACAGCAACCTCCAAACTCTTGGGCTCAAGGGATCCTCTTGCCTCAGTTTTTCTATTGTTAGTAGAGCTGGGGTCTTGCTTTTTGCTTAGCTGGCCTTGAACTTGTGAGCTCAAGCTATCCGCCTGCCTTGGGGATTAACTGTCTTAATGGCTCCCAGGGGCCCTTTTGCTTTATAATCTGAACTCTTCCATACCATCAGCAAAAAGTGACTTTAAAAAGCCCAAGGAGAATAATCTCTAGAAATGGTGATTCTCCTCCTTGGAAAGATTATTTCTCCACTATTCCAATCCACCTAGACTCAGAAATGTTCAGATCTTAATTAAGGAGAAATCAATACTCTATTGAAATATAATAAATAAAAGAACAGGGTGATTACTTACGGTATCTAAGTCTGTATTCCAGACTGTGGCCCTTTGACCAGCCTTAATTAGATACAAGAGTCTAAAGGTTAAAATTACAGGAAGAAGGGGAATGCGTGTACTTCATTTCCTTGTCCCCAATCCACATAGGCTTGGATTCTAGAAGAAAATTTTATTTTCTTTCCGGAATGTCCTGTAGTTGGAATCGTACAGTGAAAGTTTTGAGGGAGAAAAAATTAAACATATCCAAAATATATAAAGAACTCTTAAAACTCAAAAACAAGAAAACAATCCAATTTAAAACTGGGGAAAAGATCTGAACAGGCACCTCGCCAAAGAGGATATACAGACGGCAAATAGGCACATGAAAAGAAACTCAACATCAAATGCCAGCAGGAAATTGCAAATGAAAACAATAATGAGATACCACCATACAACTATTAAAATGGCTAAAATCAAAAACACTGACAACAGCAAATACCGAACGCTGACGAGGACGGAGCACGACAGGAACCCTCGTCCACTGGTGGTGAGACTACAAAATGGTACAGTCACTCTCAAGATCATTTGGCTAAAACTAAACATATTTTTCCCATATGATCTACCATGGACGCTTCTTAGAATTTATCCAGACGAGTTGAAAACTTAAGTCTACACAAAAACCCTGCACAGGGATGTTTATAGCAGCCTTACTAGTAACTGCCAAAACTCAGAAGCAACCGAGATGTACTTCAGGTGAATGGATAAACAAAATGTGGTATAATCCATACAAAAGAATATTACTCATTGATGAAAAGAAATGAGCTACCCAGCCACAAAAAGGCATGGAGACAGCTCATTGCATGTTGCTATGTGAAAGAAGGCAATCTGCAAAGACTACACACTGTACAATGCCAACTATGTGACATTCCGAAAGGAGAAAACGATGGAGACAGTAAGAAAAGAGCAGTGATTCCCAGTGGTTCAGGAAGGGATAAGGAGATTAGGAGATTTTTAGGGCAGTGAAACTATCTTGTATGATACGGTAGTGGTGGATGGATCCACATCACCATACATTTGTCAAAATCCACGGACTGTGTTAACAGTGAACTATAAGGTAAACTATGGCCTATAGTTTATCAATACTGACTCATCAACTATAAAAGATGTACTACACTAATACAAGATGTTAATCATAGCAGAAATTGTGGGAGAGGGAGAATAGGGGGTTGTATGGGAATTCTCTGTACTTGCCACTCAATTTTTCCAAAATCCTAAAATTGCCTCCCCAAAAAACCTTTTTAAAATGCATTAATCCCAGAATGTTTATTGCAGCCCAATTCATAATTGCTAAGTCATGGAAGAAGCCCAAGTGCCCATCAACCCACCAATGGATTAATAAATTGTGGTATATGTACACCATGGAATATTATGTAGCCTTAAAGAAAGATGGAGACTTCACCTCTTTCATGTTTACATAGGTGGAGCTGGAACATATTCTTCTTAGCAAAGTATCTCAAGAATGAAAGAAAAAGTATCCAATGTACTCAGCCCTACTATGAAACTAATTTATAGCTTTCATATGAAAGCTATAACCCAATTATAACCTAAGAATATGGGGAAGGAAGAAAGGGAGGGGAGGAGAGGAGGGGGGGAGGATGTGTGGAGGGAGGGTAATTGGTGGAACCACACCTACGGTGCATCTTACAAGGGTACATCACTAAATGTAGAATACAAATGTCTTAACACAATAACTAAGAAAATGCCAGGCGGGAAACTGGGAAACGGGCGCGGCAGGAAAGGCGGCCGCCCCCTCGCCCGTCACGCAACGCACGTTCGCACGTTCGTGGGGAACCAGGTGCTAAACCATTCGTAGACGACCTGCTTCTGGGTCGGGGTTTCCTACGTAGCAGAGCAGCTCCCTCGCTGCCATCTATTGAAAGTCAGCCCTCGACACAAGGGTTTGTAAAAGAAAAAAAAAAAAAAAAAAGAAAGAAAATGCCAGGAAGGCTATATTAACCAGTCTGATGAAAATATTTCCAATTGTATATAAAACCAGTGTATGGTGCCCCATGATTACATTAATTTGTACAGCTATGATTTAATAAAAAAAGGGGGGAAGGTATTAATTGAGCTTTATGGAAAAGTATTTTTTTTTTGTCTTTTTTTTTTTTTTTTTTGTAGAGACAGAGTCTCACTGTACCGCCCTCGGGTAGAGTGCCGTGGCGTCACACGGCTCACAGCAACCTCCAACTCCTGGGCTTAAGCGATTCTCTTGCCTCAGCCTCCCGAGTAGCTGGGACTACAGGCGCCCGCCACAACGCCCGGCTATTTTTTGGTTGCAGTTTGGCCGGGGCTGGGTTTGAACCTGCCACCCTCGGCATATGGGGCCGGCGCCCTACTCACTGAGCCACAGGCGGCGCCCTACTCACTGAGCCACAGGCGCCGCCCTATGGAAAAGTATTTTAAAAGATAAATCTGGTACTAGATTCTTCAGAATATTCACAAGTTTCTGTTTACTTTGAGCATGACTACTAAGTATTATGTAATAAAAAGCAACTATCGGGCGGCACCTGTGGCTCAGTCGGTAAAGCGCCGGCCCCATATACCAAGGGTGGCGGGTTCAAGCCCGGCCCCGGCTGAACTGCAACCAAAAAATAGCCGGGCATTGTGGCAGGCACCTGTAGTCCCAGCTACTTGGGAGACTGAGGCAAGAGAATCGCTTAAATCCAGGAGTTGGAGGTTGCTGTGAGCTGTCTGATGCCATGGCACTCTACCGAGGGCCATAAAGTGAGACTCTGTCTCTACAAAGAAAAAAAAAAAAAAAGCAACTATCATAAAAAAAAAAGATAAATCTGACCTATAAAGTTTAAATTATTCAGGATGGAATATAAGCTATCTCCCCAGTTAGATAAGCTTTTCTATGAAAGTCTTATCAAAACGGCTAATATTCTTAGAAAACTAAGTGACCTCATTGCACAGCATAGCTTCACATGACAGAACCACTTACACACAAAAGAAGGTAAAGAAAACTCCACTCCTCATGAAATTACAACCTGCGAGGTGGTAGCCATGACTTAGATGAAAAATACATGCTTAGAAAGAACTTAGCAATATTAATCCAGTTTGTTTTGGGGGTAGCTCATGATCTAGATTCTAAGAATCACATTGGCTGGGTGCCCATAGCTCAGTGAGTAGGGCGCCAGCCACATACACCAAGGCTGATGGGTTTGAGCCCGGCCCTGGCCTGCTAAACAGCAATGACAACTGCAACCAAAAAACAGCCAGGCGTGTGGGAAGCTGAGGCAAGAGAATCGCTTAGGCCCAAGAGTTTGAGGTTGCTGTGAGCTGTGATGCCAAGCACTATACCTAAGGCGACATAGTAAGACTCTGTCTCTAAATAAATAAAATAAATAAAACAAAAATCACATTCTTATAGAACCTGGCCTGAAGCATGAATTCCAGTCAATCACTTAGCCAAAAAGAACCTTGAGTTGGCCAAGATAATGCAAGTAGATGTTATTTCCATTTTACAGGTAAGGACAGAAACGTTATGTGACTATGCTACCCATATATAATGGTAGAGCCAGAACACAAACTTAGAGTCTTCAAACTTCCAGGCTAGTGGAATCAAATTATTTATTTGGCTTGTTTGTTTGTTTGTTTCTGACAGGGTCTCACTATGTTGCCCAGAATAGACTTCTAGACTTAGAGTCCTGGGCTCAAGGGATCCTCCTACATCAGCCCCTCAAGTAGCTGAGACTATAGGCATTTACCACCACAACCGGAACCAGCTCTCAAATTATCTGTTCTTAAGTCTTATCTCTGTTATATGATCTCTGACAATTAAATCTCTTTGAATTTGTTATACAATTACTAGAAAAAAGGAAAATGCAGGCTATACTTCTCCTACGTGTGATAAGTGGAAATTTATTAAGACACATCTGAAACAAATCACACTTCTTATAAACTTTAAAGATAATTTTTTTTTTTTTTTTTTACCAGAATTGTCTCTAGAAATTAACCCAAGTAGTCAGAAAGCACCTTAAAATGTTTTGGATATTCTATCAATAAAACTAAACTAACATTAATCTAGTAATGTTATGATTCTTTAGTTAGTCATAATCATTTTCCTTTACTTACTACATGTCTTTTCAACCATTTACCCTTATCTCCAAAACAAAAACAATTTCTAAACCCGTGAACATAACTTCATGTAATCTAAAGGAGACTTTATATTCCATGATCCTTGTAGAACAGTGTTTCTCAAACTAAGAACCAAACACCAACTGAATCAGAATGTCTGACTTGCCTGTTAAAATGACCCCAGATAAACTAAATCAGACTCTCTGGGGCAGATCCACAGAATCGTTTTTCTTTTTTAATCTAATAACCCAGGGATTCTTTTTTTTTTTTTTATTAAACCATAGCTGTGTACATTAGTATGATCATGGGGCACCATACACTTGGTTCATATATCGTTTGACACATTTTCATCACATTAGTTAACATAGCTTTTGTAGCATTTTCTTAGTTATTTTGCTAAGACCTTTACATTCCACATTTACTAGGATTCACATATATAACCCAGGGATTCTTATGCTAAAACCTTCAGACCAACAGTTCTCAAACTTTTTGTTGTCAAGCCTTATTTATATTCTTTTGTTGTTGTTGTTGAGACAGAGTCTCACTATGTTACCCTGGGTAGAGTGCTGTGAAATCATAGCTCACAGCAACCTCCAACACTTGGGCTCAAGTGATCCTCTTGCCTCAGTTTTTCTACTTTTAGTGGACACGGCATCTCGCTGTTCCTCAGGCTGGTCTCGAACTCATGAGCTTAAGCTATCCACCTGCCTATCATTTATACTTTTAAAAGTTGAGTATCCCCAGGCAGGCACAGTGGCTCACACCTATAATCCTGGTACTCTGAGAGGCCTAGGCAGGATGATTGATTGAGACAATAGGTTGTCTCACCTATTATGGAGGCTGAGGCAGGAAGATCATTTAGGTCTAGGAGTTTGAGGTTGCTGTGAACTAGGCTGCTACAACAGCACTCTAGCCTGGGGAACAGAGTAAGAGACCCTGTATAAAAAAAAAAAAAAAATTTGTTTTGAGTACTCCTAAAGATCTTTTGTTTACACAGGCTACATCTATTAGAAATTAAGAAATTAAAAATTAAGAATACGGGTCTGAGGGCAGCGCCCTAGCTCAGTGGGTAGGGTTCTGGACACAAACAAAACACCAAGGCTGGTGGGTTAGAACCTGGCCTGGGCCAGCTAAAACAACAATGTCAAATGCAACAAAACAAATAGCCAGGCATTGTGGCAGGCACCTGTAGTCCCAGCTACTTGGGAGGCTAAGGCAAGAGAATCGCTTAAGCGCAAGAGTTTGAAGTTGCTGTGAGCTGTGACACCACGGCACTCTACCCAGGGCAACAGCTTGAGACTCTGTGTCAAAAAAAAAAAAAAAAATACAGGTGTGGGCAATTTGGCCCATTCACAGCTGTAATCTTAGCATTATGGGAGGCCAAGGCAGGTGACAAGACCAGTCTGAGCAAAAGCAAGACCCTGTCTCTACTAAAAATAGAAAAACTAGCCAGGTGTTGTGTCGGAGGCTGAGGCAAGAGAATCACTTGTGCCCAAAGTTTGAGGTTGCTGTGAGCTGTGATATCATAACACTCTACAGAGGGCAACAAAGTGAGACTGTCTCAAAAAAATTTTTTTTTCCTCTATAATATTTCTTTTACAAATAAAATAAAATAAAATATTTCTTTATGAAAAGGAAAACTGGGTCAGGTTTGGTGGCTCATGCCTGTAATCTTAGTGCTCTGAGAGGCTGAGGTAGGTGGATTGCTTGAGCTCTGGAGTTCGAGAGCAGCCTGAGCAAGATAGAGACCCCATCTCTACTAAATTTAGAGCACTGTGGCAGGCTCTTATAGTCCCAGCTACTGAGGAGGCTGAGGCAAGAGTATTGCTTGAGCGCAGGAGTTTGAGCTTGTGTGAGCTAAAATGACACCTACCCAGGGCAACAAAGTAATTCTATCTCAAAAAAAAAAAAAAAGAAAAAAAGAAAGAAAACTGGAACCTGGAACTGAAAGACAAAACTCATATATTCTTGCTGCAAATCTGTGGTTAAGACTAGCATTGGCTGGGCATAATGGTTCAATGCCTATAATCCTAGAACTTTTGGAAGCCGAGGCAAGAGGATCTTTTGAGGACAGTAGTTCGACACCAATATTACGAGAGCTCATCTCCACAAAAAATAAAGTTGGTTCAGCGCTCTTAGCTCAGTGGTTAGGGTACTGGCCACATACACCAGGCCTGGGCCAGCTAAAAAACAATGACAACTACAACAATAAAACAGCTGGGTGTTGTGGCAGGTGCCTGTAATCCCAGCTACCTGGGAGGCTGAGGCAAGAGAATCGCTTAAGCCCCAGAGTTTGAGGTTGCTGAGAGCTGTGACGCCAAGGTACTCTACTGAGGGCAACGTAATTAGATTCTGTCTCAAAAAATAATAATAATAAATTAATTAATTAATTAAATTAAGAAAAACAGCCAGGTGCTGCGGCATCTACCTTTAGTCACAGATAACTGGGAACTAAGACAGGAAGATCACCTGAGCTTAGGAGTTTAACATTGCAGGTACCTATGATTGTGCTATTGTACTCCAGCAACAGAACAAAATCCTGCCTCAAAAAATAAATAAATAATGGCCAGAAGCAGTGGCTCACGCCTGTAATCCCAGGACTCTGGGAGGCCTAGGCAGAGGCATTGCCTGAGCTCATGGGTTAGAGATCAGCCTGAACAAAAGCAAGACCCCATCTGTTAAAAAAAAAAAAAATAGCCGGGCATTGTGGTAAGTGCCTGTAGTCCCAGCCACGTGGGAGGCTGAAGCAAGAGAATCACTTGAGCCCAAGAGACTGACGTTGCTGTGAGCTGTGATGTCACAGCACCCTACTGGAACAACAATGTGAGACTCTGTCTCAAAAAAATAAATAAAAATTAATTAATTAATTAAATTTTTAAAAAAGCAAACAAAAAGACTAGCATTAATCTTTCCTATGGAAAGGAGAAAAATTTAATCCTGAAATCATTTAGATCCTCTCCATCTCTCACTTCCAGTCTTATTCCCAATTACTCAGAAAACACTCTGTGTGTGAAGAAACAGAGGCCTCACTGTAAGCTTGGGGTAAACTGATGGAAGATGCCCATGGAATCTATGGGGTACTTCTCACCCAGGACACCTTCGATATTTCTGCAGAAACAGGAATCACTTTTTTAATTAATAAATTTTACTTTTTATAGCAGTTTTAAAGTTCATAGCAAAATTGAACAGAAAGTACAGAAAATTCCCAGATAACTCCCATCACACACAGCCTTCCCAAGTACAGACATCCCATACCAGAGTGGTGCACTTGAGAAACAGGAATCAGGATGTTCTATAAACCTAAGACTCTTCCAGATAGTAATTTGGATCCTAAAGTTTTCTCTATGCCCCTACCTACTTACGTTCAGTCTTATTTATTAACTCTAATGGAAAAGGACAATAAAAGACATGGGATTAAGAATAAGTATGGATATATTTGGCTCTATTCCACCCACCCCTAACTATAAGAAAGTTACCACCCTAATTATGGTTTGAGGGTTTTTTGAGACAGGACTCAGTTTGCTGACTAGGCTAGACTGCAGTGACATCATAACTCACTACAACCTCAAACTCCTGGGCTCAAGTGATCCTCCTGGCTCAGCCCCCTAAGTAGCTGGGATTACAGGTGCCCATCAATACCCCGTTACACCCCAGTCCTCAGCTGATTTTTTTTTTCTACTGAGACAGAGTCTCAATATGTCTCTCTCTCTTTTTTTTTTTGGAGAAAGTCTTACTATATGGCCCTTGGTAGAGTGCAATGACATCAGAGCTCACAGCAACCTCAAAATCTTGGGCGTAAGTGATTCTCTTGCCTCAGCCTCCCAAGTAGCTGGGACTACAGGTGTCCACCACAACACCCGGCCATCTACTGTGCTACAGGTGCCAAGTCATCAGCTGATTTTTCTATTTTTTGTAGAGACTGGGTCTCTCAGTGTTGCTCAGGCTGGTCTCAAACTCCTGGTCTCAAGTGATCCTCCTATCTCAGTCTCCCAAAGTGCTAGGATTAAAGATGTGGGTCACTGTGCCCAGTTTCTATTATGCTTTTTGGGTTTCTTTCTTTTTTTTTTTTTTTTTTTGAGACAGAGTCTCACTATGTTGCTCGTTGCTCACAGCAACCTCAAACTCTTGGGCTTAAGTGATTCTCTTGCCTCAGCTTCCCAAGTAGCTGGGACTACAGGCGCCCACAACAATGCCCGGCTGTTTGTTTATTGTTGTAGATGTCTTTGTTTTTAGCAGGCCCAGGCAGGGTTCAAACCTGCCAGCCCTGGTGTATGTGGCCAGCACCCTAACCGTTGAGCTATGGGTGCTGAGCCTATGTTTCATTTTCGTTAATGTTTTAACAAATTTGTTTTCCCTAAACATGATAAAAACAGACCCATCTCAGGCCAGGCGTGGGTGGGTCACACCCATAATCCTAGCACTCTGGGAGGCCCAGGCAAGTGGATCGCTTGAGTTCAGGAGTTTGAGACCAACTTGAGCCACAGCAAGAGCCTGTCTCTAAAAAAAAAAAAACACAGCTGGGCATTGTGGCAGGAGCCTGTAATTCCAACTACTCTGGAGGCTGAGGCAAAGGATCAGTTGAGCCCAAGAGTTTGAGGTTGCTGTGAGCTATGACATCACAGCATTCTACCAAGGGTAGAAAAGTGACAAAGTGACACTCTATCTCAAAAAAAAAGAGACAAGATTGGCTCAGTGGTTAGGGTGCTGGCCACATACACCCAGGCTGGCAGGTTTAAATCCAGCCCAGGCCAACTGAACAACAATGACAACTGCAACAAAAAAATAGCTGGGCATTGTGGCGGTTGCCTGTATTCCCAGCTACTTGGGAGGCTGAGGCAAGAGAATCACTTAAGCCCAAGAGTTAGAGGTTGCTGTGAGCTGTGACACCACAGCCGTCTACCAGGGCAACATAGTGAGACTCTGTCTCAGGAAAAAAAAAGAAGAAAACAGGCCCATCTCCACTCCCACTGCTTCACTTGACTAGCCCAAAGAAAAAAAGTAAAAGAAAAGCCCACCAAATACAAAATTGACTTGTCAGGAAAAGTCAGTTTCATTAAATATTTATTGTGTCTAAACCACAGGTAGAAAAAAAAATTCAAAAGCCAATTATTTTTTGATGCTAACTCAATGCAATATTGCACTTAGTTTGGTTTACAAGAGAGGTAATTATACAGCTACCATCTGGGTTTTGAGGTTTTGAGGATTGCATTTGTGAGGGAGGGAGAAAAGTGGAAAACAAAGGAAAAATCTAATGCTTTTAGAATCTGTCAGAAAGACAGCATTTGCTAAAAAGCAAAGCAAAATTAGTATTAGAGAAATGTATGTGAAAAACATGCATTTTAGGAAGCTTTCACTTAAGCAAGCGCTCAACTTCAGATTCAAATCCTCCAACTCTCATAACAAGAATGAGAGGTCAGGATACCACAAACTAATCAGATCAGTCAACAAAGTGGGGAAAACAGGTGGCTGACACCAGGCTGGGCAGGGTTTTTTCTAAACTGGGTTTACCTTCGCTAATCCAAATCAGTTTTCAGAAATGGCTTCTTACAAAAACTACCCAAACATCCCCCTAATAATGTTCACTCCTCCTCCGTGATAGGGAAGCCATTTATTTACCAGAAGGTTTACTTTCTCTTTCAAGCTCTGCTGGCTTCTTCCTGCCCCACATTCAGCCAAGAAACAACTGGCCTTCCTTTCTTTCCTGCCTTTTCTAATGCAAAACTGGAGAGTTTGGGTGAGGTACCTATTTCATGGAAAAGCTGAGTGGTTCTTCTTAACTGCAAGGTTATTCTGAATTGATTAGTTTAAAAAAGAAAGTTACAAAGAAAAAAAAATAAACCTTTACTCCTTCATTAACTCACATACATGTACAGTTACAGACACTCAGCTATCTACACACACATACACACATAGATGCGAAGAGAAATCCAACGCAGCTGAGTAGTGTGCAGCACCTCAGCTGCCAGCTTCATAGAGACCACACAGGTAGGTACTTAGGATAGCTCCTCACCCCATCTACCTTACCTGACTCTGAATAAGGCTCCTCTCATTGGCTTCTTCCAACTCTGAACACCCTTCTACTCCCTCGAACCTCCAATATTAGCTACGTATTGAAGGGGTGTGATCACAGATTCTGGAAGACGCAAAGGCATTTGTGTAACAGGAATTTACGGTTTGCCCTGCCTGTGCCTTTTACACAATGGCCTCTATCCACTCTACCACAATGTAAATCCCCGGTCCCTAGTGTTTTTCCCATTAGGTTAGAATCTTCCAGTTACTCTTTCTTTCCTTTGGGTCACTAATGGCTACCATGAATCATAACTTGGCGGATTTGCAGTTTAGACAGAGACTGCAGTCTTTAGTAATAGTAATTATTAGCACTCAGATGTTAGCTATCTACCAGGCACTATGCAAAGTACTTTACATGCATTATCCTGCTTAATCCTCACACTACTCCACAAATGGATCTGGTATCCACGTTTTGTGCATGGAGAAACTGAAACTCAGCCAGGCACAGCAGCTCACACCTGTAATCCTAGCACTTTAGGAGGATAGTTGGAGCCCAGGAGTTTGAGACCAGCATGAGCAACATAGCCAGACCCCAACTCTCCCCCAAATAGAAAAATTAGCCATGTGTTGTGGTGTGGGACTGTAGTCCCAGCAACTTGGAAAGCTGAGGCAGGAGGATCACTTGAACCTAGGAGTTCAAGGCTGGAGTGAGCTATGACTGCATCACTGTAATCTAGCCAGGGCAACAGAGTGAGACCCTGACTCAGAAACAAAAAAAGGACAGAAAGAGAGAGAAACAGAAACCCAAAGAAGTTAAAGCAACTGGTCTAAGATCTAAGAGGTGGCAGATCTGAGATTAAAGCCCAAGGAATCTGACCTCAGCCCATTTTTTAAAGTCCTAGAGCAAGTTTGGACCATAAAACCCTTAAATGTACCAACCAAGTATTTCAACACTACAATCCTAGTTACTTTAGGAAAGCCCAAAATATAAGTTCTTTGGCTGTTGCAGTTAAAAAGTCAGAGGTCATGTAAAAGTTCAGTGATGAGTAAAGTCATTTATTCTTATGGATGGAGGAAGCAGGAAGAAAAGCCAGATAATCTAAACATTGTTTTCTTGGGGCCAATTTGCCTTCCTTATTATTTCTTTATGCAATAAATATATCCAAGATAAATTGGTAAACAGAAAATGCTACAAAAAATCTAGGGAAATGCACCAAACCATTAACAGGATACATATAAAATAAAATACACATCTTTCATACTTCTATACATATAAATTAATAGCGTGTATTCTTTTTGTAAACAGTATAAAATGGCCTTTTTTTGTGTTTTTTTTTTTTTTGGAGACAGAGTCTTACCTGGTCCCCCTTGGCAGAGTGCTGTGGTGTCACAGCTCACAGCAACCTCAAACTCTAGGACTCAAGTGATCCTCTTGCCTCAACCTCCCAAGTAGCTGGGACTACAGGTGCTCACCACAGCTCAGCTGTTTTTAGAGATGGGGTCTCACTCTTGTTCAGGCTGGTCTCGAACTCCTGAGCTCAGGCAACCCACCCACCTCGGCCTCCCAAAGTTAAAATAGCTTATTATAACAAGTGTAAACCCAATTATTACAGAAGAGAAGGGAAAAGAGCTGTGGTTTTGTGGCCTCCTTTCCTCTCAAGTTTAGTTCTTCTAAATTAAGAACTTCTACTTATAGCTCCCCAAACACACTACGCTGTTTTAAGCCTCCTCTGCACATTCATGTTTCTTTAGCCATGAATACAACTGCTTTGTTGTTGTTGTTGAGACAGAGTCTCAAGCTGTTGCCCTGGGTAGAGTGCTGTGGTGTCACAGCTCACAGCAACCTCAAACTCTTGGGCTTAAGCGATTCTCTTGCCTCAGCCTCCCAAGTAGCTGGGACTACAGGCACCCACCACAAAGCCTGGCTATTTTTTTGTATTTGTCATTGTTGTTTGGCAGGTCTGGGCTGGATTCAAATCCACCAACTCCGGTGTAGGGTGTACGTGGCTAGCGCCCCACCCACTGAGGTACAGGCCCTAAGCCAAACACAACTATTTATCACTCAACTTTTTGAAGAGAATTCCTAGTCATTATACAAAACCCTATTCAGATGTTCCCACCTGATAAAGCCACACTGTAATGAAACCATCATCTCACCCATGAAGAGAATTAATGTTTTTTGGACCTTTACTAAGAACCTAGATTTACAGAGCTCTTAATGTGTGCTAGGAACTACTATGCTAAGCATTTTATCCACATTATCTTATAGGTGCTGTTATCATCTCTCCTTTTACATATAAGAAAACAGAGGCTCAGATTCTGACTAGGAAGTAGCATATCCAGGATCCCATCCCAGATGTCTGGATCCAGAGCCTAAGACTCTTGAATCACTATCCTGTCATCTCCTCTGTCCTAAATTAACAGTGGCACAGCATATACCCTGGTCCCCACCACATCTCCAGTTCCATGAAAACAGGGACAATGTTTCATTATCCTGGCACAATAATTGGCTCTCGGGCGGCTCCTGTGGCTGAGCGGGTAGGGCACCGGCCCCATATGCCGAGGGTGGCGGGTTCAAACCCAGCCCCGGCCAAACTGCAACAACAACAAAAAAATAGCCGGGCATTGTGGCAGGCACCTGTAGTCCCAGCTACTTGGGAGGCTGAGTCAAGAGAATTGCCTAAGCCCAAGGATTTGGAGGTTGCTGTGAGCTGTGTGACGCCACGGCACTCTACCGAGGGCGATAAGGTGAGACTCTGTCGCTACAAAAAAAAAAAAAATAATAATTGGCTCTCAATGTGTTTGCTGATCTGAATTAAGAATTTTGATAGGCTGAGCACCCATAGTTCAATGGTTAGAGCACCTGCCCTGTACACTGGGGATGGCAGGTTTGAGCCCAGCCCAGGGCCGCTAAACAAAAAAAAAAAAAAATTGTTTTTTGATAAGTGGGGGCTGGGTATGGTGGTTCATGCCTGTAATCTTAGCACTCTGGAAGGCTGAGGCAGGAGGATTTCTTGAGCTCAGGAGTTCGAGACCAGCCCATGCAAGAGCAAGACCCCATCTCTACTAGAAATAGAAAAAATAAGCCAGACACTGTGGTGAGGGCCTGTAGTCCCAGCTACTCGGGAGGCTAAGGCAGAAGGATGGCTTGAACCCATGAGTATGAGGTTGCTATAAGCTAGGCTGATGCAGTGGTACTCTAGCCTGAGCAACAAAGTCTCTTCTCAAGGAAAAAAAAAATGAAGAAGAAGAGGAGGCCAGGCATGGTGGCTTATACCTATAATCCTCGCACTCTGGGAGGCCCAGGTAGGTAGATTGCCTGAGCTCAGGAAGACTCCATCTCCTTTTTTTTGAGACAGAGTCTCTCTTTGTCACTTTCAGTAGAGTGCTGTGGTGTCACAGCTCACAGCAACCTCCAACTCTTGGGCTCGAGCAATTCTCTTGCCTCAGCCTCTCAAGTAGCTGGGACTACAGGTGCCCACAACAATGCCCAGCTATTTTTAGAGACGAGGTCTCGCTCCGACCTCCCAGAGTGCTAGGATTACAGATATGAGCCACCTTGTCCGGCCCTCAAGACTCCATCTCTCAAAATAGCCAGGCACTGTGTAGCAGACACCTTTAGTCCCAGCTACTTGGGAGGCTGAGGCAAGAGGATCACTTGAGCCCAGAAGTTTGAGATTGAGCTATGACGCCTCAGCAGCACTCCACCGAGGGCAACAAAGTGAGACTATCTCAAAAAAAAAAAAAAGAAAGAAAAGAAAAAGAAAGAGCTGTGATAATCCTAACAGTCATGACAAATAAGAATGACTATAATAGAAATTCATTCTTTCATATGCTATTCCTCTCACAAATTGGAGACATCTCAAAAAATTTTCCAAACTACCATGTGGCCTCAAGACTAAAGTGCACCACAGTAAGCCAAGGTACCTAGCAACATGTGTCACCAAGATACTGATTATTTTCACCATAACCAATAAAGACTGAGCTAGCCCTACAATGTCATCTTGCTGGATCTCAATGAGGCTGCTCCAGGATACCAGGAATTCTTCAGGATTTGGGGATGTTCCTCAAGTGCTCTTTGGGTGGTTTTAATAAATAACCCAAAAGTTACGGTAAAACTTTAAATATGAGTGATTTGTAGCCAATAAAAACTCCTCAAAAAATACTCCTGTACTTAAGCATACTAAGCTTTTTTTTTTTTTGAGACAGAGTCTCACTTTGTTGCCCTCAAATTCTTGGGCTCAAGCAATCTTCTTGTCTCAGCCTAGGACTAACAGATCCCCGCACAATGCCTGGCTAGTGAGACTTTTGTAGAGACGGGGTCTCCCTCTTCCTCAGGCTGGTCTCAGATTCCTGAACTCAAGAGATCCTCCTGCCTCGACCTCCCAGAGTGCTAATATTACAGGTGTGAGCCAGCACACCTGGCCCAAGCATACTATGTTTTTTTTCACCCAAAATACCAAATCAAATAAGTTGCAAGCCTCCCTTTGCATGGTGGCCCACTTTGTAAGGTCCGACTCAAGTATTAAATAATAACTACCCTAGGGTAGAGGATATGTGCACTGCTTTACTTTGTACAAATTAACCAACACCAGGCATGTGCCTGACACAAAGCAGGCACCCCACAATTAAACACCAGTACTTGCCCTCAAAAGTTTTAAAAGCTTCCCCTACAAATGAACAGAACTGAAATTTCTTGGTCTTACATTCAGTGCCTTTTATAAGTAGGCACTCCTCTACCACTTACCCTCCCTTAATCTACTAAGATTTTATATTATACCCCCATACTGCCTCACCCAAATCCTTTACACCTATTAAATTCCACTCATGATTTGGGACGCAGTTCAAAACCCTCTTTTGGCAAGACTTCCCAGTGAACATCAGGCCTCATAACCTCTCCTTCCTCTGAAGTGTTCGTTATAGTACTACCCAACTGGAACATTATACAATATATAACAGAAAAGTTCTATATCTGTACTATATATTCTTTTATATATGATAGCTACTTTGTTGCAAAGCACAAGCTAATGCCTTACCATCTCTTTGATGACAACATGTTGCATTGGATGGTTAAAGCACATATCAAGTCACTCCAGTAGACTACAATTTCTTTGAACAAGGTAAATCTTATTCTTCATAGCAATATTCACAAAAATGCAAAAAGTAAATATTTGATTTGCACACCACCTCCAAGAAAATCATAAGCGGGGAAGGTGCTCAACTCAGGTGTCTGCAATGATGATCACTGCCTCTGCCCCATCTCATATCTGAACATCAAGATATAGAGACAGGGAGGAGAAAGCAACTTTCTAGAGACACAGATGGCCTCTGATTAAGCCACAAGGCATTCTGATTTCTTTGTTTTTAGAAACAAGGTCTTGTTTTAACACACAGGCTGGAGTACAGTGGAGGGATTGTAGCTCACTGCAATCTCAAACTCCTGGGCTCAAGTGATCCTCCCATCTCAGCCTCCAGAGAAGCTAGAACTACAGGTGCATGCCACCTTCTAATCCTGGCACTCTGGTTTAAATAACATGTAGGTCACTTCACCTAAAACATGCCTAAATTATTCCTTCACATTAGCAAATAGCTAAATACTGACGGCAAATTATGCTGACTTAAAAAAAGCTAATATATCCTAAGTTAGACACAATAGTTAGAAAAATAACTTAAGCAAGCCCTATTTGTATTTCTTTTTTTATCTGTGTATTGAAAATTTATCTGTCTTGGAGTCTTTCCGCTTACTAGTGGTATTTTACTATCCAGATAGATGTTAGAATTTCATTGACACTTTTTCCAGATGAAACTACACTCACTCTAAATCAAAACCCAATATTTAAGTATCAATCGCTTAAAAAAATCAAAATATATAGAAGGCACAATACCACAAAGGCACTCTGCTGCCTTGGGCAAGTGTCTTGTTCCTTTGGTCTTGATTTCCTTATCTACAAAATGAGGTTAATGCTGTGTGAACTACCTATATCACAAACCCTTTGTGGGTCAAGTTATAACTGTGGGTCTTTCTAAATGGTTATTTTTTCCAAATGAACTACATATAAAAACAAAAGATTCATGAATTTGTTAATGGTTCCTTGTGGTGGACTAAGATCAATGTTCCCACATCTACAACATTTTTTTCCTTTTATTCCAGACTTCTTTCTCCCAATCCCACTGTGCAAATACCTGAACAAAAATTCTGTTAGTGCTCCAGTTTGGTACATGGAAATAAATGTGTTGACTCAGGGAACACAGACACATTTAATAGAAAATAGAAAATTGACTGAATCACAACACACTCTAAATCCACATATAAAAGACCAAAACGATTTACTGCTTTGATTTACTCAAACCAATATTTTATCAGCACAGCCAGCTAAAAATTTACAACCCATACACAGAATAAATCTTTAATTGCACACATAATAAAAACCAGCAGGTACACTCTACATATGTATATTTTTAATAAGAAAAAAATGACTAACCACTTTCTCACGTTACATACACTCACTTGATGTAATACAAGAGTGATAGGTACTAAACATGGAAAACCCAACTCCGGTGACAGTTTGAATTTTGTTAACTTTAGTGCAACCACACCCCCTAGAACACAGGTAAAGTTTGCACACATGGCTTTGCCAAGGCCAGCCTGTCTTTGTTTCCCTCTCCTCTGCATTTACCCAAGATCTTGGCTCTGAGACAGAAAACTCCCACTCTCGATTGGTTCATTCTGTTCTATGCAATTAAGCAACACCACAATCCAGTAAATGCAATGGCTCAATTATTTATCTTCTGGCTGGGATTACCAGGTGTTTATAAAAGAACAATGTCAAGAGGTTTAGTTCTCTCAAGGGCTGGCTTGACGAGTTGAGGAGGGCTTTATTTTCTTATTTTTTAAAAGAATTATTAAAGGGAGAGAAGCATGGCTTAACCTAGAAAAAGATGAGGGAATTTAGAAAGAGTATGAGTCTGTCAATCTCCCTACAGGAAACTTGATTCTTGGGCAATAATCCTACCCACAACTAGCCAGTCGGTGAGGCTGTAGGGGCGAAGCCACCTACTGCTACGTCCAAAGGGGCTAAAGCCAACTCCAGAAGGAGCGGGAACAGGGCAAAGCGAAGGAAGTGGCTCAGCCAGGAGCCGCCGGGCCCGCCGGCGGGGCGGGGAGGAGGCTCCTTCCAACCCTCCACCGCCCCCGTGATCTCCGCCGGCGTGACAGTCCCTCCCGTGGCCGGAACGTCCCCAGAGCCCCAGGGAGCAGGAAGTCGGGGGGCTGTACCTCACTCCTGCCACTCCAGCCTAGTATACCCTCGCCCCACAGTCCTTCCTCGAGTTCATTCTCACTCTTCTTCGGAAGAACGAAACTTACTTCAGCGCCCCGGTCCCTTCCGAGGCTCGCTCCTGTCATCCCGGGAAATTGTCCCTTCAAAGCGATACCCTGTGTCTCCTCATATCCCCCGCCCCGTTTAAGTGTCCATTCACAACTCCGCATAACATGCCTGAGACTCCGAGCCCCAGCGGCGCCCCCCGGGGTCCCCAGACCTGGGGGCCGTCCAGGGAAGCGGCCCCACCCTTCACCCCCTTCACCTGTTTCTCCGGCTGAGGTCAACAGGCCTGGGCTGCGCTTGCGCCGGATGCGGGCGGCTGGGCTCCCTCAGGCCGCTGGGCTTCTCCAACCGGACGCGGAGGGACAGCGCCTAGCAGGGGTGCTAGTCAAGGATCCGGTTGGGGCCGGTTCCCTAGGCTGAGATGTCGGAACCCCTAGGTCCCCTCCGCGTCTACGCCGCCGCAGCTCCGGAAACCGCTGAATTACAGCCCCTGTAGCCAATCCCCGCCCAGCCAAAGTCTGGCCAAGACACGCCGTCATGCATAATTCATCAAAGGCCAGCTTGTTTGGCCATCCAGAGGCTGCAGTGCGTACTCTGTGCGGCTGAAGCCCCACCCACCGACCAATGAAGAGCGCCTCTATGAGAAAGAGGCGTGGCTAAGAAAATTTGGCTACGCCTCTGTGCTGGCTGTTCCGAGATTTAGTGCTCCTCCCGCCTCAGCAATTGAGGCTTGGGGCACAGAAGTTCGGAGGGAGGGAGGGAACTTAACTGGAATGTCCTGCTGAAAACCCAGCTGAGTTCCTGGCAGTGAGTGACGTCAAGACACTTTAAATGCCCCTGGTACAACTCCCTCCTGCTAGCTCTCCCTTTTCTCGGCCCTTGGCACCACGTGGGAGCGAGGTTGAGAGCCTCTTACCACGTGGGAATCAGCCATTTAGAACTGTCCCCTGGTATCGCCAGGTTCTCCGGAGGCCCAACTCCTGAATTAGGTTTCTGGGGACAACAAAAAGAACACGGGTGACTCCGCCTGCTTTGAACTTCAGTTTCTGCGTGAGTAGGGACACACACACCCGGAAACATGACGTGGAAATAGAGTAATTACTAGAGTGCGTGGGGAGAGAGTAGTGGATTTAACCTCTCTTCTGTTCCATCCCTTCCAGCATCAAATGCCAACGGCTAGCCTATTGGCCGGTACGCGAGAATGCAGAAGACAGTACATATGAAGACTGACACGTACATATAGATGTACATGATTTTTTTTTTTTTTTTGTAGAGACAGAGTCTCACTGTACCGCCCTCAGGTAGAGTGCCGTGGCGTCACACGGCTCACAGCAACCTCTTTACTCTTGGGCTTACGCGATTCTCTTGCCTCAGCCTCCCCAGCAGCTGGGACTACAGGCGCCCGCCACAACGCCCGGCTATTTTTTAGTTGCAGTTTGGCCGGGGCTGGGTTTGAACCCCGCACTCTCGGCATATGGGGCTGGCGCCCTACTCACTGAGCCACAGGTGCCGCCCTGTACATGATTTTTTTTTTCACTCTGTTGACCCAGGCTAGAGTGCAGTGGTGTTGTCGTAGCTCACAGCAATCTCAAATTCAAGCAATCCTCCTGCCTCAGCCTCCAGAGTAGCTGGGATTACAGGCGTGCACTACCACGCCCGGCTAAATTTTCTATTTTATATAGAGACGGGGTCTTGCTCTCGGTTAGGGCTAGTCTCCAACTCCTGGGTCCAAGTGATCCTCCTGCCTCAACCTCCCCAGTAGCTGGAACACGTACCACTGTGCCCTGCTAATTTTTCTATTTTTGGTAGAAACCGAGTCTCACTTCTGCTCAGGCTGGTCTGAACTCCTGAGGTTAAGCCATCCATCCTCCTCAGAGTCCCAAAGTGCTAGGATTATAGGTGTGAGCCATTTTGCTGGGCCAGTACATGTCTTTTTTTTTTTTTTTTTTGAGACAGAATCTCACTATGTCACCCTGGGTAGAGTGCTGTGGAGTCACAGTTCACAGCAACCTCAAACTCTTGGGCTTAAACGGTTCTCTTGCCTCCGCTTCCCAAGTAGCCGGGACTACAGGCGCCCGCCACAATGCCTGGCTATTTTTTTTGTTGCAGTTGTCATTGTTGGTTAGCTGGCCCTGGCCACGCTGGAACCTACCAGCCTTGGTGCATGTGGCTGGCATTGAGCCCAGAGAATTTACCTTCATTTTACACTTGAGACTATGTCTTCCTGGCTTGCAATAATAAAAATTTTTTTTCAAATAGCTCAGAAAGGTCTAAGATTAAAAATGAAAATCTTCCCCATCAGTCCTTCCCCTCAAGAATAGCTGTTCATAATTTCTAGGGAGAAAAATCAATGATTCTTAACCTTGGAGGGGAGGTGAAGTCACAGATCTTTCCAGGTCTGACAGACACTAGGGATTTTAGCCCTAGAAAAAACATACTGCACGAGCTTTTACTCACAAATTCCCATATTCCCACATACCTGAAACCTGTGTAAAGACTCCAGATTCAGACCCCCTGTACTCCCTCCCGAACGTCCAAGGAAGAGGTGACAGCATATGTGGGGCCACTGGTAGGGTCACTGATGGTGGGACTGAGAGTCTCTCATTGCCCTCCTGTACACACAGCCCACTGTGAAAATTACTGTATTTATCTGAGGTGTGTGTGTATTTATCTGAGATGTGTGTGTATTGCTCATTGTTTATCTTTACTTCACTCCCAGGACATATATCTTCCAACTTACCTAAACTATTTTAGCTGTTCTATACCATGCACTTAACTGCCTCCCTCATAAAGTAGAGTCCAGTATTTATTTAGTGATTTACCAATTACAAAGCACTTCTTTCCTTTTTCTTTTATTTTCTTTCTTTTTTGTTTTGAGATTAGATCTCTAGGGTCTGTGTCACCCAGGCTTGATAGAATCAGGTGTACCTGCCCACATAGTCCTGCCCAGCCCAGGCAGGGTCAGGTTCATGACCCATCCAGGAAGGGTCAGACTCATGTCCCTTCCAGGAAATAGGAATGCCGCCAATTGCTGCCCTCCCTGACCCTTGAAATCCCCATCTGCCATAACCCACGTGTGGAATTCTTTTCTTTTTTTTCAGAGACGGAGTCTCACTTTATTGCCCCCGGTAGAATGCTGTAGCGTCACAGCTCACAGCAACCTCCAGCTCTTGGGCTTAGGTGATTCTCTTGCCTCAGCCTCCGGAGTAGGTGGGACTACAGGCGCCCACCACAACGCCGGCTATTTTTGTTGTTGTTGTTGCAGTTTGGCCGGGGCCAGGTTTGAACCCTCCACCCTCGGTATATGGGGCTGGCATCCTACTCACTGAACCACAGGCACCGCCTAGAATTCTTGTCTTGATTTCACCCCACCTGCATTCAGGTGGAAATAAAGACCATATTATTTCTACAGAACTGGGATTTCATTTTCCTTTGTTTTGCACCTTGGAATAATCTTTCATCCTTGGGTCCAGAACCTTTCAAGGCTAAAGTGCAGTGGCATGATCACAGATCACTGCAACCTCCAACTCTTGGGCTCGAGCAATCCTCCCACCTTAACCTCACAAGTAGCTGGGACTACAGATGCATGCCACTATACCAGGCTAATTTTATTTTTTATTTTTGTAGAGATGGGATCTGACTATGTTGACCAGGCTTGTCTCTTTTCTTTCTTGCAACAATCATATGTAGCAGATAAGAGAGGCCATATTATCCTCTACTAGAAGACTAAAGCCAAAATAATATGATATTCTCAAGATCACCGAGATAGAAGCATACTAGGTGGGTTCGGAGTCAGCTTTTTGGACACCACATCCTATGCAGGGGTCCTCAAATTGCCGCCCACGGGCCACATGAGGCGGTGTGATTGTATTTGTTCCCATTTTGTTTTTCTACTTCAAAATAGATATGTGCAGTGTGCATAGGAATTTGTTCATAGTTTTTTTTTTAAACTATAGTCCAGCCCTCCAACGGTCTGAGGGATAGTGAATTGGCCTCCTGTTTAAAAAGTTTGAGGACTCCTGTATTCTATCCACTCAAACCTTGTCCTTCTCCTCTGACTCTTCAAGAGTTTCCCTCCCTGCCTTCCCCACCATTCATACATAAAATCTGCCCTGAGTCTATCTGTTTGACCTATAAAACTTTTCAGCCCAGTCACTAGCCTTTCTCCACACTTCTACCAAATTCCTCTTGGCCAAATGCTGCAGTTTCATTTAGGCCAATGCTTTGGCCACTTCTTGCTCTATCCTATCTCCTGGTTGCCAGAGATATCATTGTAAAAAAAAAAAAAAAATTTTAGATAGAGTCTCACCCTATTGCCCTGGATAGAGTGCCATGTAGCTCCCAACAACCTCAAACTCCTGGGCTCAAGCAATCCTTTTGTCTCAGCCTGCCAAGTAGCTTATAGACATAAACCACAACACCCAGCTAGTTTTTCTATTTTTAATAGAGAAAGTGTCTCATTCTTGCTCAGGCTGGTCTTGAACTCATGAGCTCAAGCAGTCCACCCTCTTCAGCCTCCCAAAGTGCTAGGATTATAGGCATGAGCCACTGAGGCTGGCCTAAAAATTAAGTAAATATTCAATCATGCTGTAGTATGCTTAAAAATCTCTACACTTAGGCTGGACATGGTGGCTCGCACCTCTAATCCTAGCAATTAGGGAGGCCGAGGCATGTGGATCCCTTGAGCTCAGGAGTTTGAGACCAGCCTTAGCAAGAGTAAACACCCTGTCTCTATTAAAAATAGAAAAATTAGCCAGGCATGGTGGCAGATGCCTAAAGTCTCAGCCATTCAGGAGGCTGAGGCAGGAGGATCACTTGAACCCAGGAGTGTGAGGTTTCTGTGAGCAAGACTGAGGCCATGGCACTGTATCCTGGGCAACAGGATGAGACTCTGTCTCAAAAAAAAAATTCTCTACTCTTCTCAATTAATACAGCATAAGATTCAAGTTAAGTAAAAAATAGTGACCATCTTACATAATGCCAAGCATAAGGCTGTGCCTTCTTTCTCCCTGTTGATTTGAATCTCAAAGTCCTACCAAGTCTGACCTGAGAATCCTTTTCCAGCTTCATCCCACACACCCTAAGCTCCCACATTAAATTTATCACCTTCCTCCAAACACGTCTCCTCCTTCTGTAACTTCATGTCTCTAAGGTCATTCTCTCCACTGGGAATGTGCTCCCATTCTTCATAGCCTACCTGAAAACTCTTACTCATTCTTCAAAGCCTGGTTCCAACGTCCCCTCCTCTGGGCTTTCCTAGTTTGTTCCTGGAAAAGTTAATCTCTGCTAGACTCCCTCAGCAGGTTCTTTCCTCATCTGGAATAGTATTCTCTACCCTGAACTGTAATGTATACATTTATTAGCCTATTTCCTAATAAATAAACATAACAATTAACATGTGTTAGATAATTACTAAGTTCCAGGCAGTATACTAAGCATTTACATAGATAATCTCATTTGATCCTCAGTGGAACACAGTAAAATGGGTAATATTATAATTCTTATTTTAAAACTGAGGAAACTAAACCTTGGAAAATACTAGTCCAAGACTGGTCCCACACCTAGAGGCGAGGTGCAAACTCAGAGTGAGAATCAAGAGTGGCTGACTCCGGGCGGCGCCTGTGGCTCAGTCGGTAGGGCGCCGGCCCCATATACCGAGGGTGATGGGTTCAAACCCGGCCCTGGCCAAACTGCAACCAAAAAATAGCCAGGCGTTGTGGCGGGCGCCTGTAGTCCCAGCTACTCGGGAGGCTGGGGCAAGAGAATCGCTTAAGCCCTGGAGTTGGAGGTTGCTGTGAGCTGTGTGAGGCCACAGCACTCTACTGAGGGCCATAAAGTGAGACTCTGTCTCTACAAAAAAAAAAAAAGAGTGGCTGACTGCAAAGCCTGGACCCTCTGGCCACGTGCTAGAAAACATATTCCCCTAAGCTTTATGTTCCTGTAAGCTTAGATCTTTTACTGTTTTTTTTTTTTTGTTTTTTTTTTCCAACACAGAGTCTTGCTCTGGCTTTGACACCTGGCTAGAGCACAGTGGCCTCAACCCAGCTCACAGCAATCTCAGACTCCTGGATTCAAGGGGTCCTCCTGCCTCAGCCTCCCAAGTAGCTGGGAGCACAGATACCCACCACAATGCCTGGCTAGTTTTTCTACTTTTAGTAGAGATGAGGGTCTCACTTCGCTCAAGATGAAGTGATCTTTCCCCCAGAGTACTAGGATTACAGGTATAAAACACTGCATCCAGCCTCTAATGCTTGTCTTCATAATCTCAACATCTAGAGTCTAGCTCAGAGCTCACCTGAAGCTGAGTTAATTCAGTATTAATAGATAAGCATTGAATAATCATGTCAGCAATATAAAAACTTACGAAGTTTTGGCCAGGTGCAGTGCTTCACGCCTGCAATATTAGCACTCTGGGAGCCCAAGGCGGGGAATTGCTTGTGCTAAGGGGTTCATGATCAGCCTGAGCAAGACTGAGACCCTGTCTCTACTAAAAATAGAAAAATTATCCAGGCACGATGACCACACCTGGAGTCCCAGCTACTGGGAAAGCTGAGGTAAGAGGATCACTTGAGCCCAGGACCTTGAAGTTGCTGTGAGCTATGATGCCATAGCACTCTACCCAGAGCAACAGAATGAGACTCCGTCTCAAAAACAAAAAACAAAAAAACCCAAAAAAACAAACAACCCCACACACACAAACTTACAGAGTCTTTTTTTTTTTTTTTTATAAGTTCTGTCAATTTTGTAAGGGTGAGCACTTAATTTTTTCCTTTGTTTTGGAGACAGAGTCTCAAGCTGTTGCCCTGGTTAGAGTGCCATGGCATCACAGCTCACAGTAACCCCAAACTCTTGGATTCTCTTGCCTTAGCCTCCCAAGTAGCTGGGACTACCAGCTATTTTTTGGTTGTGGTTGTCATTGTTGCTTGGCGGCCCAGGCTGGATTCAAACCTGCCAGCTCTCATGTATGTGGCTGGTGCCCGAGCCACTTGAGCTACAGGCGCTGAGCCAACTTACAGAGTCTTTACTACATACACACTAGCCATTGCTCTAAGTATGTAGTAACTCATGTAACACATCTGTGAACTCGTTTAATCCTTACAATAACTCTGTGAGGAGGATACTGTGATTTTTACAGATTAAGAAAATAAGGCTTGGTGCTTGTGGCTCAAGCAGCTAAGGCGCCAGCCACATACACCTGAGCTGGTGGGTTTGAATCCAGCCCGGGCCCACCAAACAACAGCGACGGCTGCAACCAAAAAATAGCCAGGCATTGTGGCAGGCACCTGTAGTCCCAGCTACTTGGGAGGCGGATGCAGAAGAACCACTTGAGCCCAGGAGTTGGAGGTTGCTGTGAGCTGTGATGCCACAGCACTCTACCTAGAGCGAAAGGTTGAGGCTCTGTCTCAAAAAGAAAAAGAAAATGAGACTACAGACTCGGTGCCCATAGCTCAGCGAGTAGGGCACCAGCCGCATAGACTCAAGGTGGCAGGTTTGAGCCCGGCCAGGCCTGCCAACAACAATGACAACTGCAACAACAACAACAACAACAACAAAAATAGAGCCAGTCATTGTGGCGGGTATCTGTAGTCCCAGCTACTCAGGAGGCTGAGGCAAGAGGATCACTTGAGCCCCACAGTTTGAGGTTGCTGTGAGCTATGACACCACAGCACTCTACTGAGGGTGACATAGTGAGACTCTGTCTCAAAAAAAAAGAAAGAAAAAGAAAATGAGACCCAAAGATAAGTGACTTACACAAGCACATAAAGGTGGTAAATTGGCAGAGCTAATATTCAAATCCAGATAGTTTGTCTAACCAGAGAGCCTGAATAGACGTTCTTACTAGAGCAGTGGTTCTCAACCTTCCTAATGCTGCGACACTTTAATACAGTTCCTCATGTTGTGGTGACAGCCAACCATAATATTATTTTCATTGCTACTTCATAACTGTAATTTTGCTACTGTTATGAATTGTAAAGTAAATATCTGATATGCAGGATATATTTAGGCGACCCCTGTGAAAGGGTTGTTCGACCCCCAAAGGGGTCATGACTCACAGGTTGAGAACTGCTGCTCTAGAGTATATCTCTAGGTCCAACTTTCCTGTTGTTTTTTTTTTTTTTTGAGACAGAGCCTCAAGCTGTCACTCTGAGTAGAGTGCTGTGGCATCACAGCTCACAGCAACCTCCAGCTCCTGGGCTCAAGCAATTCTCCTGCCTCCACCTCTCAAGTGGCTGGGACTACAGGCGCCCGCCACAACATCCGGCTATTTTTTTTTTTTTGCAGTTTTTGGCTGGGGTTGGGTTTGAACCCGCCACCTCTGGCATATGGAGCCAGCACCCTACTCCTTTGAGCCACGGGTGCCGCTCCAGATTTCCTGTTTTATCCCCAAGGAAGTGTCTAAAGGAGAGAAGAAGATGAGGTCCCCCCCTTCTTTCCATCAAGTAAATAAAGACAGAGTACAGAAAACCACCATGAAATTTATGTCCAGAAATTCTTTGCCACCTCTCCCACCTAAAAGTAGCCATTCCCTGAGTGACTTCCCTCTAACAAATAGAATGCATTAGAAGTGGTGTTGCATGATTTCTGAGGTTAGATCATAAAAACCAGACAGTTTGCACATGACTCTTTCTCATCTCACCCTTAGAACCCAGCCACCGTATTATGAGGAAGCCCAAGCTGTATGTGAAGGCTATGTGACGGTGTTCTGGCCAACAGTTCAGCTGAGACCAAGGTGACAACAAGCACCAGCTATAAGTGAGCCAGCTTGGTAATTCCGGCTCCCAGCTTTCAAGCCATCCTAAAGGAGGTCAAATGGAGTAGGGCAGAGATGAATCTTTTCTGCTGAACCCCACAGTACAAATTCATTAGCAAAATATATTGCCGTTGTTTTATGCCACATCTGTTTGGGGGTGGTTGCACAGCAACAGGAAACCAGGACAGTTTTACATTTATCACCTCAGAGACACTGGGGAACTATAGGCTAGATCAGGAACAAAAATTGATCAGATTTTATGCAGTTCTAGAAACTTTTTGTTTATTCCCTCTACTCTGGTAGAATTATCAGTAAAACCCTAAATCAAAGAGGAAGGAAGATAAGGGAGAAAAGAACCTTGGAGACGGTAAGTGGGTGGCAAGTCTCTTGTAATCCAAGAGGATAAGGAGCAACTTCTGTGGGTGATGTGACTGTCATGGGGTTTAACAACAGAAAGGCTCAGACAGGGCTGCCCAACCCCTGCTCACTGACATCACAGAGAAGGGCGGATCTGTGCAACATGAACTCTGCAGACCTCTTTGCAAAAACCCTTCATGCAAACATCTTTCTTTTCTTCTGTGTGAAGAACAGTCTTCCCCACTCAATATTGTCAAGGCTAAGTGTTTTTCCTATATCACTTAAAACATCATTTGTACCATGTCCTTCTGTTTCTCCAGTGGCTTCCCCTGGGGCTTAGGATAAAGGAATTCTTTACTTCGCCTGTTCAAGGCTCTGCCTACCCCACCTCCCACTAAATTTCGTCCAGCCCATCTCAGGCTCATGGCCTTTGCATATGTTGTTCCTTTTCCTTCCCAGATTGGGAGTGGCTATTTCCTTTTACACTGCTCATCTCACTCAGAGAGGTCTTATCTTCCACCTACAATTACTCTCAACCTGTTAATCCTTAGTTCTATACATATATACAATATCCCATTTCCTGGGGAACTCTAAACTTAATTCTCATTTTATTTGTTTATATGGTCTCTTTATCCTTCTTTATACTGTTAATTCCAGGAAAATGTATCTTGTCTGTTTGATGCTCCCTTGACTCCCCAGTGCCTGGAACAATGCAAAGCACATAACAGATGCTCAATAAATTGTGAATGAATGGAAGTACTCTTGGTCCTGCCCCTCCCCTGTCTGAGCTCTGTCAATTCTCTCCTTCCTGACCTTCTGCACTTGTTCCCTCCCTTCTATCTGTGAAGATACTTCTTCTGCTTTCCTATGTCAACCCCCACTTCCTATCGTTGCCCTCATGTCTTCATCTTCTCTTGCTCCACCAACGTGGCTTCTGCCCTCCCTTGTCCATGGTACAGCGAGTGCTCTTGAAGGCCACCAGGGACTTCCTCCTCTTCAAAGTTGACGTCTCAGTTGATGGCTCAGTGCCCATAGTACAGTGGTTACGGCGCCAGCCACATGCACCAAAGTTGGTTCGAACCTGGCCCAGGCCAGCTGACCAACAATGACAACTGCAACAAAAAATAGCCGGGCATTGTGGCAGGTGCCTATGGTCCCAGCTACTTGGGAAGCTGAGGCAAGAGAATCACTTGAGCCCAAGAGTTTGAGGTTGCTGTGAGCTGTGACATCACAGCACTCTACCGAGGGTGACATAATGAGACTGTCTCAAAAAAAAAAAAGAAAAAAGAGAAAGAAAAGTTGACGTCTTTTTTGCAGTCATTTAACTTCACTGCAGAATCTACTGCTGTCATTATCCCCTCTTTACTCCTAGACCAACGGTTCTCAACCTGTGGGTCGCGAGCCACAGGAACCTTATTAAAAGCTTATGGCATTAGGAAGATTGAGAACCACTGTCCTGGACAGTCTTTTCTTCCTTGATCATCATAGCAGCTGTTAGAAGCAATTGTATTGGCCAGGTGCAGAGGCTCAAGCCTGTAATCCCAGCACTTGGGAGGCCGAGGCAGGTAGATTGGCTGAGCTCACAGGTTTGAGACCAGCCTGAGCAAGAACAAGACCCCTGTCTCTAAAAAACAGTCAAGTGTTGTGGCAGGCACCTGTAGTCTCAGCTACTTGGGAGGCGGAGGCAAGAGGATCACTTGAGCCCCAGAATTTGAGGTTGCTGTGAGCTAAGACTCCACAACACTCTACAGAGGGTGACAAAGTGGGACTCTGACTCAAAAAAAAAAAAGAAAGAAAGGAAAAAAAGCAATTGTATTCACCTGAAAGCTGATAGGGGCTAAAATGAGACACAGCTCTGATAGAAAATAAGCTGTGAAACCTTGAACGAGTTCCTTAACCTCTCTGAGCTTTGGCACCCTCATGTGTAAATAGAGTACATAATCTGACCTTGGTGAGTTTGCATTGTGGTTAGTTTGAAGGTGCTCTCAAGCTGACTGTGTAGCATGGCAGATAACATCCAGGTCCTGGGACAGTCCGCTGCTCAGCTGTCTTGTCTACCCAGCAGTGTGATCCTGGGCCAGTTGCTTAACCTCTCTGAGCCTTAGTTTCCTCCTCTATGAAATAGGAAATATGAAAGCACCTACCTCATGGGTTGTTCTGATTTAATAACATAACCTGCAAAGTATTCAATATAGCAGCTGGCACATTGCAACTCCTCAACATATCTTAGATATTATTATCTTATATATAAGAAAAAACAAATGTGGAGAAAGAACTCATTGGAAGGAAACTGAGATCTCTCCTGAATTCCAGTAGAGATAAACAACCACACCTTGGGAACAGCAGTTCCCAGAACCTCAGCAGAGGGAGTTTGTGAAATGTCCCACTAATATTCTGCCCTTCCCTTGTCATGACTTGACTTGATGCTGCTCTGACAATGTTCAGTGTCTGTTGTCTTGACATTCTAAATTCCTGGCAGAGAGGATTCCATTGCTTCAGAAAGGACCAGCTACCCATTCTTGGCAAAGAGGTCGTGGGCAGGAGTCTTGTTCACCCCAGCAGAGACAAAGCCCTGGCGGGAGGGAGTAGGGGCTTTCCTGGTGGGTGGGGGCATGAGATACCCATCAGAATGACCTGAGATAATGTGTGTGAGAACGCCCTCCTCTCCGACCAAACCACAGTCTACTTGGCAGGTCTTTTCCTGCCAAGTAGACTTTAGAGAATATTGGAAGGACCAATACTCCCTTAAGGAAGGCACTCCTGCCTTTTATTCTTCTTGTTTTTGAGAGGGAGTCTCACTCTACTCTGTTGCCCCAGGCTAGAGTGCCTTGGTGTCACAGCTCAAAGCAACTTCAAACACCTGGGCTCAAGGGTGTCACAGCTCAAAGCAACTTCAAACACCTGGGCTCAAGGGTGTCACAGCTCAAAGCAACGTCAAACACCTGGGCTCAAGGGAGCCTCCTACTTCAGCCTCCCAAGTAGCTGGGACTACAGGTGCCTGCCATAATGCCCGGCTAGTTTTTTCTGTTTTTTAGTAGAGATGGGGGTCTCGTTTTTTGCTCAGGCTGGTCTCAAACTCCTGAGCTCAACCAATCCATCTGTCTCAGCCTCTCAGAGTGCTAAGATTACAGGTGTGAGCCACTGGGCAGCCCTGCTGCCTTTTATTTTATTTATTTATTTAGTTTTTGAGACAGAATCTCACTATGTTGCCCTGGGTAGAGTGCTGTCGTGTCACAGCTCACAGCAACCTCTACCTCTTGGGCTTAAGCAATTCTCTTGCCTCAGCCTCCCACGTAGCTGGTACTATAGGCATCTCCCGCAGCACCCAGCCATCTCTTGTTGGAGCTGTCACTGCTGGTTAGCAGGCCTGGGCTGGGTTTGAACCCTCTAGCACCGGTGTATGTGGCTGGAGCCATAACCACTGAGCTACAGGTGCTGAGCCTACCTTTTATTTTAAAATTTCACCCTCTTGGGCAGTGCCTGTAGCTCAGTGGGTAGGGCGCCGGCCACATACACCCAAGCTGGTGGGTTTGAACCCGGCCTGGGCCAGCTAAACAGCAATGACAACTGCAACAAAAAAAATAGCCAGGTGTTGTGGCAAGTGCCTATAGTCCCAGCTACTTGGGAGGCTGAGGCAAGAGAATCGCTTAAGCCCAAGAGTTTGAGGTTGCCTTGAGCTGTGATGTCACAGAACTCTACTGAGAGTGTCATAGTGAAACTCTGTCTCAAAAATAAAATTCCACCCTCTTTTCTCCCTAACTCTCTTCCTTGGCAACCTTATGTATTCCTAGCACTTTGAAAACCACCTTTCCTAACTCTTTACTCTGGAGTCTCATTAGGTGCAGAAATTACTTTCCCTTCTAGGTCACAGCAACTTCTGTAAAATAACACTTTCTGTTTCCTCACTCATAAGACAAGACCCCTTTTAGATTTACCATACCACAATTCCATTAAATGATCTTCAGTTATGCCTTGTCCTGGCCCTGTGCTTTTCTGCACACTGTTTGTTTTGCCTGGAGAACTTCCCTGTCCCATCTCACTGTTTTTTTTTTTTTTTTTTTTAAGACAGAATCTCACTTTGTCACCCTTGGTAGAGTACCATTGTGTCATAGCTCACAGCAACTTCAAACTCCTAGGTTCAAGTGATCTTCTTGCCTCAGTTTTTCATTTTTAGTAGAGATGGGGTCTTGCCCTTGCTCAGGCTTGTCTCAAACTTGTGAGCTCAGACAATCCACATGTCTCAGCCTCCCAGAGTACTAAGATTACAGGCATGAGCCACTGCACCTGGTCCCATCTCACTGCTTTTATTTCATTAACATGTATTGAGGACCTGCCAGACTCACAAGTCCTCCCTTCCCAGGAATTACTACCAACCTCCACCCCCAGTTATACACTGGAATGTGTTCCTTCAGCCACATCTGTATTATATGATTCTGTCCTCCCAGGCATCCATTATTAAACTCAGGTAAACACTAGAATTAACTGGTTTGATCAGATTCTCTCTGTCGGAATTTAGAATTCAAAACTAAGAATCACTGAGCCTGGGTGTTGAGTTCCATTAATGTCAGCATGTTAGAAAGGGAAGTCCATTATTCCCTCCACCAAAGTCTTTGGAGATTCCCTAATTCTTACTATTCCTAGCCTGTGCTCAGGGATGCCTTGGAGTCCATAGGAAATCTTGGCAGCCTTCCAAAATAACTTCCTTTTTCTTTTCTTTTCTTTTTTTTTTTTTTTTTTGAGGCAAAGTCTCACTTTATCACCCTTAGTAGAGTCCCATAGCATCATAGCTCACAGCAACCTCAAACTCTGGACTCAAGCGATTCTCTTGCCTCAGCCTCCCCAGTAGCTGGGACTACAGGCACCTGCCACAACACTCATCATTTTTTTTTTTTTTTTTGTAAGAGATGGGGTCTTGCACTTGCTCTGGCTGGTCTTGAATTCCTGAGCTCAAGCAATCCACCTGCCTCAGCCTCCGGCCTTTTCCTTTTTCCCTTTACGTTGGCTAATGTCCTGTTTTTAAACTATCAACCAAATAACATTAACCAATAATAATTGCGTTTGAGATATTTTAGGCTCCAGCAACAGAAAAATCAAGTAAAATTCTATCTCTTCCCACCAGCAATCCTACCCACGTTTAGAATCACATCTTAAGGCCGGGCACGGTAGCTCACACCTGTAATCCCAGCACTCTGGGAAGCGGAGGTGGGTGGATTTCCTGACTACACAGGTTCAAGACCAGCCTGAGCCAGAGCAAAGACCCCATCTCTTAAAAAAAAAACAATAGCCAGGCATTGTTGTGGTAGGTGCCTATAGTCACAGCTCTTTGGGAGGCTGAGACAAGAGAATCATTTGAGCCCAGGAGTTTGAGGTTGCCGTGAGCTGTGATGCTACAGCACTCTACTGAGGGCAACAAATGAAACTCTGTCTCCAAAACAAATTTAAAAAAGAATCACATCTTAGGCTTGGCACCAGTAGCTCAGTAGTCAGGACACTGGCCACATACACCCAGGCTGGCGGGTTAGAACCCGGCCTGGGCCTGCTAAAAACAACAATAACAACTACAACAAAAAAATAGCTGGGTATTGTGGCGGGCGCCTATAGTCCCAGCTGCTTGGGAGGCTGAGGCAAGAGAATCACTTAAGCCCAAGTGTTTGAGGTTGCTGTGAGCTGTGACACCACAGCACTCTACTGAGGGTGACATAGTGAGACTCTGCCTCAGGAAAAAAAAAAAGGAATAATATCTTAAAAGCCCCTTCCCCCCCTCTTTCTCCAAGAGTTCCTGTATTTCCCAAGCAGGATTAGCCCCTCTCCAAAGTGCTGTGGTTACATTTTGTTTCACCTCTTATGTAAGTCCTCTCTTTGAGCCGTTTTGAACATCTCTCTCTCACACTAATTGCAAACTCTTTAAAATCAAAGACTTGATCTTGCGGTCTTTTTAGTCTCTCAGCACATAATCAGGAAGAATAGAAAAACTAGCTGGGCATGGTTCTTTCACTTAGAAAGAACATCTGTTGTTTTGTCTACCCTTCTTTCTTCTCCCTTTTCTTTCTTTCTTTTTTATTTTTTTAAATTGAGACACAGTCTCACTTTGTTGCCTTCAGTATAGTGCTGTGGCGTCACAGCTCACAGCAACCTCAAACTCTTGGGTTCAAGGAATTCTCTTGTCTCAGCCTCCCAAATAGCTGGCACTAAGGTGCCCTCCACAATGCCTATTTTTGTTTTTTTTGTTGTTGTTGTAGTTTGGCTGGGGCCGGGTTCAAACCCGCAACCCTCAGTATATGGGGCCACTCCCTACTCACTGAGCCACAGGGGCCCCCTATTTATTTATTTTTTGAGATAGAGTCTCACTTTTTCGCCCTTGGGAGTGCCGTGGTGTCACAGCTCACAACAAACTCCAACTCTTGGGCTTAAGCGATTCTCTTGCCTCAGCCTCCCAAGTAGCTGGGACTACAGGCGCCTATCACAACGCCCGGCTATTTTTTTTGTTTGTTTTAGCAGGTCCTGGCAGCCCTGGTGCATGTGGCCGGGGCCCTACCCACTGAACTACAGGCACCACCTTTCTCTCTCTCTCTCTTTTTTTTTTTGTAGAGACAGAGTCTCACTTTGTCCCCTCGGTAGAGCGCTGTGGCACCAAGCTCACAGCAACCTCCAACCTCTGGGCTTAGGCAATTCTCTTGTCTCAGCCTCTGGAGTAGCTGGGACTACAGGCACCCGCAACAACGCCCAGCTAGTTTTTATTGTAGTTTGGCCAGGGCCAGGTTGAACCGCCACCCTTAGTATATGGGGCTGGCACCTTACTCACTGAGCCACAGGCGCTGCCCAATCTCTCCCTTTTCTATTGATAACTGCAAACCAATTTTCTTTTGGGAAAAGAGCCCTCCTTCACCCTTGTGATGGTTACTTTCATTTTATATATGTATAATTTTATTTTATTTTTATTTTTGGCCAGGGCTGAGTTTGAACTCGCCACCTTCGGTATATGGGGCCAATGCCCTACTCCCTAAGCCACAGGTGCCACCCATACTTTTATTATATTATTATTTTTTAAGACAGAATATCACTCTGTTACCCTGGATAGAGTGCCCTGGTGTCATTATAGGTCACAGCAACCTCAAATTCTTGGGCTCAAGTGATCCTCTTGCCTCAGCCTCCCAGTAGCTGGGACTACAGGCGCCCGCCACAACGCCCAGCTGTTTTTTTGTTATTGTTGTTTAGCAGGTTCTGGCCAGATTCAAACCCACCAGCCCCGGTGCATGTGGCCAGTGGCCTAACCACTGAGCTACAGGCACCAGCCCATACAGCTAATTTTTCTATTTTTTGTAGAGATGGGGTCTCACTTTTGCTAAGGCTGGTTTTGAATTCCTGGTCTCAAGCAATCCTCCCATCTCAGCCTCATAAATTGTTAGGATTACAGGCTTGAGCCACTGTGCCAGCCTGACAAGCATTTGTTGACGTTAAGTTCTGTGAGAGTTCTGTGAAGAGGTTGATTAATACAACTACAGCAGGGCTGGGAAGAGGTTGATTTAGGAAGAGAGGCAGGAGGCTAAGGTGGAGCCCCAGAAATAACATTACTTTTATTAGGGACACCCTTTGTCAGGTGATTCTGGTGCAAGCAGAACCCACATGATGATTCTAGTTCATTGTTGTAGGAAATCTATAACCTATGGGCAGGTGGGGCAGGCTGCTCATGGGTAAGAAAGTCTGCACAGACAGTAAGGCATCTATGTTTTAGTTCGTTTTCTGTTGCTATAACAGAATACCAGAGACTGGATAATTTTTTTAAAGTTTATTTCTTATAGTTCTAGAAGCTAGTAAGTCCAAAAGCCTAGTGCCATAATCTAGTGGCCACAGCTCACAGCAACCTCAAACTTTTGGGCTTAAGAGTTTGAAACTTAACTCCTAAGGGATTCTCTTGCCTCAGCCTCCCAAGCAGCTGGGACCACAGATGCCAGCCACAATGCCCAGCTGTTTTTTTGTTGTTGTTGTTGTTGCAGTTGTCATTGTTGTTTTAGCTGGCCCGGGCCTGGTTTGAATCCGCCAGCCTCTGTGTATGTGGCTGGTGCCCTACCCACTGAGCTACAGGTGCCGCCTGCATCTTAACAGGGAGGAAGACATGACATTCAGAGAGAGCAAAGGCTCAGATCAGGTCTCTCTTCCTCTTCTTATAAATCCCCCAATCCTGTCGCAGGGGCTCCATCCTAATGACTTTCTCTGATCTAAATTATCTCCAAAAGGCTTATCTCCAAATGCCATCGACATATGAATTTGAAGATGAAGTTTCCAACACATGAAATTTGGGGGATACATTCAAACCATAGCAGTGCCCATCATAGTGTTATAGAGAGTGTGAAATACACGGTGTGGATACACCTGGCACAGGTACCCTTTCTCTACAATGTTCAGTCCTCTGAAGTTGTGCCCTGACTTTCCCCTCCCCTAGGCTACTTCCTTCAGGCCTGTGATTCTGAAAGATTCCATGTGGGCCAAGTTCCAGCTTAACAACTGGGTGTGTCTGGAAAGCTAAGACCCTAACTGCAGGGGAGTGGATCCAGAGAGTACAGACTGTAACCATTAAATTGGGAAGCTTGCCTTTGAATCCCACCTCCATTGCTTGCCAGCCCTATTACCTTAGACTAGTCCTTCTCTTTATGATAGACTCTGCCTTATGGGGTTGTTATGAGATTAAATAAGCAACCGCATACCAAAGTGCTTAGAACAGTTCCTGCTAAAGAGTAAGGGCTCAATTAATTGGCTATTAATTTAATATCCCTCCCCTTCCCTGTGGAAGTGAGGCAAATTTATAGCAACAGTTCTCTCTCTTTTCTATCCTCCGTAACTCATCTTATGTAACTGCCTTCAGAGAATACAATCCAACACAGATACTTTTAGAAAAGCAGGTTTATTGGTCAAGCTGCTCACCAGGACACAGCAACGTGAGAGGTTCCCTAGAGCCCCATGGAAAATTGCATCTGCCCACACTCAGACCCCTTCAGCCCATCAGCACCAAGGGACCTTGTCCCACAATCCCCATCCTCTCTCAGCTGACAAGTCTTCAATCATTCAGAGGAGAGAAGGGAACCCAGTAAAGGAACAGAAAAAAAAAAAAAAAAAAAAAGCAAAGCTTTGTATTGTATAAAAGGTTTGTGTCCCCAAGCTTCTTCCCCAACCCCCTTAAAACAATTAGCTGCAATTCTAAAAAGCAGAGCAGGGAAGATAAGGGGGTTGGAGGAGGGTGAGGAAGCCCTCCACCCCTCCCTTCAGGCTGAGACTTGGAGGGAGGGGCTGTTCTTGCTCCTGACAAACTGCCTTTAAGGGGGGAGAAAAGGGGGACTGAAGTGTCCTGAGGGGAACCTAGTTGTCAGACAAAAGACATCAGGGTTCTGTACTGGAAGCAGCACCCTGCTCACCCCTAAGGACAAGTCACCAGTGGTGTCTCAGCAAGGTCTGCAGCTCTGTGATGCTCTACGAAAGTATCTTGAGAAGAAACAGCCAGGGGGAGTCCGTGCTGTCCCATCTCTCCTCCAGCTCTCAGCCATTAACACTCCCCACCCTCTAACTCCCAGCACTGCTGCCCCCTCTGGACCCTAATTTTCTGGGCTTCCAGAAATAAGCTGCCCTGGGGGGCGCACCACCCAGACCCCAGTTGCAGGATCAGGTTAGGCTTCCCTCTTTTCCTCTGGATCATTACTTTCTCACACTATTCTCCCCCCACCCCCATTCTGAAAATGGTCCTGCGGCCCTCTGAGAACCTGGTAAGATGGGTTTCTCATGCAGCTAATGAGACTTCTTTCTCTCTTCACCCATTTCCACTTTCTCCTATTTGCCCATTCTCCTTCCCAAAGCTATCGCCATGTGCTCCGCGTGTGCAGGTGCATAAATAAGTAAGCGTGCCCCACCTTCTCCTTCCCCAGGGCTCCAGTCTTCTTTCTTCGGACCCTTTGCAGAAACAGCCTGAGCTGGACCCTCATCCAGGCTGAGGGCTTGCTCAGATCCTACTGTTCCCCACTGCCTCAGTTTCCCGTAAAAGCTGCTTTCATGTCCTTTTAGTAGGACCCACTCTTTCCTCTTAGGGTAACTTTGGCTTTGAAGCCCTGGCGGGCAGGATGAGAAGGGAAGAGCCCCATGAGTAGGGAGTGATGGGGAGGGAAAGGAAGCCCCCCAAAGGGGAGCAACTGTAAATCATGGCAATTTCCTTTAGGACCCCCGACTTGGACATCCAGGACATGGATCACTTCCCTTCCCATTTCCACCTGTAGTATGTCCAAATTGGGGTCTTCTACTTGGGGTGGGGGGGCTGCCTCCCTCTCTGGGCTTAACAGCTGTAAGACTTGGAGGAGTCTCCTTGAAGGCAAGTGTTTTAAATCTAGAAAAATCTCAGCCAGTTCAGGGGCTGAGAAAGAATGCGAAAGAGAAAGTTCAGAAAGGGAAAGGAACAGGGCGAGGGGGGAGAGGCAAGGCGAGGCAGCGGTCCCTGAGCAGGGCCCGCGTCGCGCTCAGTCGCTGTCGCTCTTGTCCACCAGCACGGCGTCCGACTCCTCGGTGATCTCCAGCAGCGTGTGCACGTCGGGGCTGCTCCCGCGCAGCAGGTCGGCGGCCTCGCCGTGCTCCGCGCCGCCCTCGTCGTCGTCGCCGCCCACCTCCACCATCTCGGTGGCCTTCAGCACCTCCACCTCACCCTCGCGGATCTTCTTGACGTGGAAGGTGAAGGGCGGCACCTTGTACACCGCGGTCTTGGAGCGCGCGTAGACCACGTGGTCGGGCGTGAAGGACTTGCGCAGCTTGTCTCGCGAGGTCTTGAGCTTCTCGCGCCGCTCGGCGGGCACCAGGCGCGTGCCCAGCTTGTTCATACGCTTCTCCAGGGTGTGTCGCGTCTTCTCCAGATTCTCCTTGGTCTTCAGGCGGGTCTTCTCCAGGTTCTCGCGGGTGCGCACCCTGGTCTTCTCCATCTTCTCCTTGGAGAAGGCTTTCTTGAAGTCGTCCACGCGCCGCAGGCCGCTGCGCTTGATGCGCTCGGCGCGCGACTCCTCGATGACCTCCTCCACCTCCACCGCCTCGTCGGAGGACAGCTCGAGCGCCGCCGCGTCCTCCTCGGGTCGCTCGCCCTCGCCCAGCTCGTCGCCCTCCTTCTCCGGCAGCGCCTCCGCTTCCTTCAGCGACTTGCTGATGCTCAGTTTGGCCGGCAGCTTCACTTCGTCCTGAGCGGAGAGAAGAGGGGAAATGAGAGGGGGCAGAGGCGGCGGCCTGGGCGAACCCGAGTTGGGGTGCTGGCCATCCTAGGGAGGGGATGGGCCTACATGGTACTCCTTAAATCCGCCTTTTTGCCGTCTTATCCCCAGCGCCTGGCACAGAGCTGGGGACATCCTGGGGGCTTGACATATTCGTGTGTTGAATGAAGGATACAGACGGCATGAGAACCGAGGTGGGCCTGCATTATAACTGAGTTTTGGCTAAATATCTCCGCAGCCCTCCCATCGCGTCCTGGCGCCCTTTACCCACCCCTGTGCTTAGGTTAAACCGCCTCGGGCTCAGAACTCTAGGCTTAACCTTAGAAGGGGGCACAGCGCCCTCTGGTGTCCTAAGTCGCACACTGCCCATGCGCGGGGGAGACTGCGCCGGGTGGGGCTGGGGTGTGAGTTCAAACCATTCACAGGAGGCCGCCAAGGAGAGTGGTTGGAAGGTAAAGGGGATGAGTTTTCCATATTCAAGCTATTTCAGAACTAGCCTCGGTTCGGAAGCCACACCCCTCTTCCTTGACCTCTTCATACTGTTTGGCCCCCATTGGTGGCCACCCTCACACATCTATGTAGAAATTGTAAGAAAGAGGAAAACGCTAGCTAGAAGCCAGGGAGGCTTTATTCTTGCTTTTTTACCCAGGCCTGAGGTCAAAGGTCTAGGCGTTGGATGGTGGTCCCAGATTCCCCATGATCCTGGAGCTCAGAGCCAACTCTTTGTTTCTCCCTCTTCCCCTTAGAGGATCTAGTTCCAGCACTGTTTTCCGTTCCAGGAAGATTTTCCAAGAATCCTGATTCTGGAGCAACATTTCAGAATCTCAAGATTACCCCTTCTCCCATCCCACCCATCAGAAAGGGGGGGGGGGGGCTGCTGAGTACAGAAAAGCAAAGGGGCATAACCCAGAACATAAATGGGATCTCCTCTTTGACCCAGACTCTCTTTAGCGACTTCAGAATAAGAAAGTAGTTTTTCAAAAGGGTTTTCTGAAGATCATTTCTCAAAATTGTGAGAAAATCCCATCTCCTGAAAAAATGAGACGTTAACTAATCTCCCTCGTAGACAAAAAATTAGCCAACGTTAACTAATCTCCCTAGTAGACACACACACACACACCCCTACACATTGGTGACTCAGTATCTCTCCACCTGCTACAGAAATTCCTTCCCCAGCCCCCAGCCTCTTTCCTCTTCCCTCTCATCCACATCCCCCCAGAGTTTCCTGGTTTACACTGAAAACCAGGAACACCCGGTCCCAACTTCCTTCCCTCCCTGTCAATAGCATTAGCAGGGACAAAGAAGAATGCAGCTCCACCTCTTCTCCCAACTAGGCATCAGCTCTGCTGGGCACCAAGCCACCTCTAGCTCTCTATTACCCTACTACACCTCCCAGCAGGCAATGTGACCTGGGCACAGGGCATGCTGGGACTTGTAGTCTCTACCTGCCATAGGCGGCTTTGTGCTATAATGGATATCATGCCTAGGGTATTCTGTCCATCCGTCTGCCTCTTATCATTCACTGAGGCATTGAAAAATGTTTTTCTTACTCTGAGTGTAGAAGGATTCCAACCTCTCTTAGCAGTCCCTCCAATTTCCAGTCATACCCTTTGGGTCTCCAGCCATCACCCTCTTCCTGCCTGCTACTGGAGTGGACTTACACATTTTAGACCTCTCTAGGATATTAACTCTCCACTACTTCATCTATCTCCACCCAGAATTTACCTGCAGCTGCAATAAAAAAAAAAAAAATTGGTTCTATCTTGCCTTCACAGCCTCCCAAATTAAACCCTCCCATGCTCCAGAAAAGGATAGAGAGCCCCTCCTTTCACTAAGCTCAGACAATGTGAATGGGCTAGGGAGGGATTAAGGCTGATGGGTAGAGAATAGTCTGGAAATAGCCCCGGCAGCTGGAAAACAAATCCGCATTGTCTCCCTGCTTTATCCCCAGCATCCTCCATTCTCCTCTTCCCACCAGCCCCTGCTCCACCCCTACCCCTGAAGGCTGAGCTAGCTGGTTTTTCTGGCCTTTGGCTTCTTAGATAAAGGTTTTTGCCAGCTAAGTTTAAAAGCAAATGGGGATGGGGAGAGAGCTGCTTATAGCCAGTCCCATCTTCCTAGTTCCTGAGAAAAGGTCTCAAAACTACAACATCATGGAGGAATCCCAGTGAACGGAGGTTTATTTCTGGATTTGGGAGAGTCTCCCCAGACCAGAAAGGTATCTGGGGGATGTAACTCCATTCTTTGTAGGCTTCCCTTGGAGTGATGGCTTATGCACATACCAGAGGAGCTTCATTCAGGGTATAGGAGAAGAAACAACGTGGCCTGAATCCCTGGACAATGTCCAAGAGGCTGGCTCTGGAGAGGGTGTATCACCATTAGTCTTCTCCCTCCATTAATGGATTTCTCTTTTCTCCCCCTTTTGAAGCCAGGTTTTCCCCTGTGACTCACACTTTTGGAGTGCTGTCTTGGACCCACCCAGTCTGCCTATTGCTACAACCACCAACATAATCCAAAAGTACCTTCCCCCACCCTGGGCACACAGGCCACGCGCTCTTGTCCCACCCCTACCTCCCTGGCAGAGCTCCTAAACCAAAGGAGGGGCCTCGGGGGATGGCAGAGAGGGAGGGCTTTGTTTGTTCTGTTTTCCAATTTTTATTAAATAAAACCACCACTCCCAACAGGCTTGGTTTCCAGAGTTACCTTTAATGACCAGGTCTGAACAAAAGCATGCACAATCTCCACACACACCCCCACCCCACCGCCCACTGTCATCAAGCACACACAGCCCCCACCCTAGGAAAACCCTACACATGGACTTAGAGGCTCCCAGCCTCTTCCACGCCACCCCAACCCTGCTGTCTAAACTTAAGATCTTCTGGCTTAGGAAGATTTTTTATAAGATATAATTTAATTGAGCACCTACTATGTGCCCAGCCTTTGGCCAGGCACTTCACATTTGTTAGGGAGAAAGGACAGGTAGCACATGGATCTAAGTAGGAGACTCTCTTGACTTAGAACTAATCAGCACTGCCTCCCCTGAGAGTGTACATAGTGAGAACAAGATGGAGTCAGTCAGGCTAAGGCTGAGATGACATAGCTGGTCTGGCTACGGGACCTTCACCTCATGTCCCCCATTCTCTATAAATTCAGCTACAATCTAAAAGTAGTTTGGGGTTATTGATTTAGGAGATTAACTTTGAATTAGAAATGTCATTTTGGGTTATGGTTTATGCTGATTATTATAGGTCATGGGTTATGCCAATTATTGTTGTTCAAGGTAAGGGTTAACATGATTTTTGCTTTGAACTTTGATGTATAAAACTGTGGTTTTGGAAATGGAAGAACAGAAGTCTTGGAAGGTCTACTCTCACTGTTTTCCAGAATTGTTGGCCTTCTGACAAAGTTTGGTGGACCTATCTCCGTTGCTGCCTATTGGGTGAGTGACAAGTGGCTAGACTGTATTCATCTGGTAACACAACCACTGTCAGGGAATGGCCAGAGAAGACATTGGAGAGGTAACTCAGAGCCCAGGGTCTGCCTAGAGAGTCTGATAGAAGAGGGTGCAGAGGTGGGGAGGAAGCAGAAAGGGCTTCCTCCTTAGGTTGCCAAGATGAGAGACACCAAAGGCAGACAGGTCCTTTCTTTCTCCTATAACATGCCTTCTTAACCGGGGTGACATGCCTCCAAAAGGGTAAAAATCAGTATCACAAAGATTTTGGTGCTCCAAAGAGCCACAGCATATAAGCAGACATGCAGTATATCTGTTGTATTACAATTTCATGGCGGAGGTGGCCCATTAGATTAAAAATATCTTCAAAGACTCCTTAGGGGGGAATCAGCACAGGAAAAAATGTTGAGGAACACTGCTACAGTGAGACCCAAGAATCCCAAGGCAGAGCCAGCTAAAATGTCCCCGTTTCTGGCCTCTCTGAGTTGGCTACTTTTGGGTGCCCTGCCCAGGGCAGGCTCTGGCAAACATAAGGGATCTCTTTGCAAAACATTTTCTAAAAGAACTAGAAGAAATAAGTGTAAATGTTTTCCTCAGCTACAGGGAGGGGCGAGAGAGGGCACAGAACAGACCCCAGGCCTCATGAGAGCCTTTTCCAAGAAGGCTTGGAGCCAAGATAGCTTGTCCCCAGGAGGTGGAGGCGGGGAAGAATCAGAAGCCATGCGCAGTTTCATGCAGGGCAGCCTCTGGGTGCAGCTGCAGTAGCATATTGGGAGCATCTACTATTAAAACAGAAACTACGAAGTAGGGGAGCCCTTTCCCACTGCACAAACTGCATTTGTCTTAACTGTGCATAACTCAAAGAGTGTTTTCAAGATACCCGCATAAACCACAAGGGGCAGTGGTCGGGGGTGGCAACCATTCCGGCACTGACCACCACCAAACAGCTGGCTGATGGTGGACCAGAGTGATACCCCATGCCCACAGCCCTGCGGGACCCCGGGGACCCTAAATTCTCCCACCGGCTGTCAGCTCCTCTCGGGTGGGCAGGGGGCCCAGCTCTGCGTAATAGGGCAGTGTCCTAGGCATCTGGTCAAAAGGTGGGGGCTCAGGCACTGTCTCAGGCTTCGGGTCAAAGGGCTCAGTCTCAGGCAGAAGGTCAAAAGGCACGATCTTGGGCGTAGCCGGGTCAGAGGGCACATTCGGCTTCTTCTTAGGCTAAGATGAGGAAAAGGGGTTTAAATGGGGTTTGGGATGTGGGCACAGCCTTGGTGGCATGTAGAGCAGGGCATACAAGTCTTTGGTGGGTGGAAAGAAACCATGTTTTAAATGCTTCTCACGGGGGCCTTGGGGCAGAGAGGGGTGGGGCAAACCCAAGCCTATGAATTAACACAACTTCAACTGAAGCACCTCCCTTCTTCCCTCCACTGTCACCCCAGTCCCATCCTTGGAGTCCCACCTTCTATCTTTATCTAGCCATGGTAGGGGGTTGGCCATGGCTATTGGGGATACAGACTTAGGGGGGGAAAGAGGCTGCTGGGGGTGGTCAATGAGTTTTCTAAGAGGTCAGTTGTTAGACTGTGACTAAGGAGGGTCAGATGCATAAAAGAGAAGGTGCACAACGCTGTCTTCAGAACCAAAGGCTGCTAATCCCAGTTCTTGCTGTATCTGGGCCAGGTGGCCACTCAATGTCACCCCACATGAGGAGAGGGAGAAATATGGATGAAAGGGGACATCCTGGCTATTTCCCTTTAGCCATGTCCTCTTGCCTCCCTTGCACCCCATCTCCTGGCTTGGGATATCAGACACTGAAATGCACACATAAATCAGGATCCAAAACCAAGCTATGTTTATGACAGAAGGCCCTATGATCTGGGCACCCCACTGCAGCTCCCAGCACTCCCTCTTGAAGGGCCAAGTTGCCACTCTTGCTTTGGGCAATCAGAAGTTAGGAGAGAAGGATGCTACCCGACTCAGAAGCAGCAGTGTTTGTTAAATCCTACAGTCACAAGACCAAAGCAGCAGGTCCCCACCAGCCTTGAAGGGCATGGGGAAGAGGTGGGAGCAACAGAGAGGCCAAAAAGAAAGGGATCAAAAGTGACCCTCTCCTAAGCCCCTGCAGACTCCACACTGGGGCACACCATGGCTGGCCTGGAGCTCTGTGCCTTCGACCCTGTGCCCTTCCCCTCCCATTGTCACTGAGCCAGAAAACCACACATTACCCTGACTTCAGCACTGATGAGGCTGAGCAGCTAATGGCCATCAATGTTGGCCACTTGTAGCCAACACTGCACGTACCTGAACACGTACAAAAGCATCCTCAGTGCCAGGACTATGCAACTAACTCCCACAGAAGATAAAGGAGCCAGAACTAAACCTGATTTCTGCTCCAGATCTGTAGAAAGGAGGGGATGGGAAGCAGTGAATGTGGCAGAAGGGGTGTACCTGGATTCTGATCCCAGCTTTGACCCCAAATACTAAGTAATAATAGGCTAGTGACTTCCCTTCTGTGGGCCCAGCTTCCCTACCTAAAAACTGAAAGACATAATGATGACCTTTAACTTCTTTAAAGTATCTTCCAGCTCCAAAGGTCTATGATATCAGAATGATGAAATATTCACAATGGCATGATTAAAAAAAAAATGGCACAAGCCACAGCTCATCTCTGAGGCTGCTTGCTTAGCAATAGTATTCCCTCCCCTCTTGTTGTCAATTAACCTTTTTGACTTTGGTTTTTTGTTTGTTTGTTTGTTTGAGGTAGAGTCTCATTCTGTTGCTCAGCCTAGAGTGCTGTGGCATCAGCATAGCTCCCCCCAGCAACCTCAAACTCCTAGGCTCAAAAGCAATCCTCCTACTTCAGCTTCCTGAGTAGCTGGGACTACAGTTGCCCACAATTCCCGGCTAATTTTTTCTAATTTTAGTAGAGATGGGGGTCTTGCTCTTGCTCTTGCTCAGGCTGGTCTCCAAACTGAGCTCAAGTGATCCTCCTGCCTAATCCTCCCAATATGTTAGGATTACAGGCATGAGCCACCATGCTTGGCTCAGATTTTATTTTATTTTATTTTTTTGCAGTTTTTGCCCAGGGTTGGGTTTGAACCCACCACCTCCAGCATATGGGTCTGGCGCCCTACTCCTTTGAGCCACAAGCCCCACCCCAGATTTTATTTTTTATTTTTTTAGAGACGGAGTCTCACTTTGTTACCTTCCGTAGAATGCTGTGGCATCACAGCTCACAGCAACCTCCAGCTCCTGGGCTTAGGCGATTCTCTTGTCTCAGCCTCCCGAGGAACTTGGACTACAGGCGCTCACGACAAAGCCCAGCTATTTTTAATTTTTTTTATTATTTTTGTTGTTGTTGCAGGTTGGCCAGGGCCGGGTTCGAACCTGCCACCCTTGGTATATGGGGCCGGCGCCCCTCTCACTGAGCCACAGGCGCCACCCTCAGATTTTACTTTCATTTAAAAAAAATAAGGGGCAAGGTGCCCATGCCTCATACCTATACTCTTAGCACTCTGGGAGGCCAAGGCTTGAGGATCTGAGGAATGCTGGAGCTCAGGAGTTTGAGAGCAACCTTAGCAAGAGTGAGACCCTGTCTCTACCCAAAATAGAAAAACTTAGCTGAGTGTGGTGGCATGTGCCAGTAGTATCAGCTGAGATAGGAGGCTCAGCTGAGGCAGGAGGATCTCTTAAGCCAAGGGGTTTAAGATTGCTGCGAGCTATGATGATGCCACTTTGCACTCTAGCTTTGATTAGAGAATGAGAGCCTGTCTCAAAAAAAAAACAAAAAAAAAAGAGGAAGGAGGAGGGGGATAGTGGTGACTTCTTTTAGTTTGGGGAAAACCCCTAAAAATACCCTCCATGCCTTAGACCAGCTGACCAGGAAAAACAACCCAAATTCACCTTTTTGGAGGAAGAGTGTGACATGAACACTCCATAATCACTGGGTTTAAACAGTGAAAGAGCCAGAGCTCCACATTGGGAATGTTTTTGGACAAGGATTTGGGGTTCTTCTGGAGAAAGGTAGCCAGACCTGCTTTGAGAACAGGAAGGAGATACAGGCTGGGTTAGGATTTAGGGAGAAGAAGTCAGCAGGCCCTCATTTTGGCCCTTTAAATGCCATGAGACACCTTAATCCCTTAAATGCTTCCTGGTCCTAACCCCATGCACTCAGAGCAGGTCTGATGGGTTTCAGTAGCTAGTCCATGTCCAAGTCACCAATTTTGTCTCCTCAAAACTGATCCAGAAAACCATTTATACTCATGCACCACATAACATTTTGGTCAATGACAGACCATATATACAATGATGGTCCCATAAGATTATAATGGAGCTGAAGAAATCATATTCACTAGTGATACCATAGCTGTCATAATGTCATATCTCAACATACTATGCCTTTGTGGTGGTGCTGGGGTAAACCTATAGTGCTGCCAGTCATATAAAAATATGTATACAATTATGTAGATTACATAATGCTTGATAATGATAACAAATGACTATTGTTACTGGTTTGCATATTTCCTGTAGCATACCACTCAATATTTTAGAGTGTACTACTCCCCCTATTTATGAAAAAACAAACAAACAGTTAACTATTAAACAGCCTCGGGCAGATCCCTCAGGAGATAGTCTAGAAGAAGGCATTTTTACCTCATGAGATGACCACTCCATGCATGTTTTTATTCCTGAACACATTCCAGTGAGACAAAATGTAGAGGTAGAAGACAGTGATATTGATGATCCTGACTCTGTGTGGGTCTAGGTAATTGTGTGTGTGTCTTAGTTTTTAACAAAAAAGTTTAAAAACTAACTTTTAAGCTTGGGCTTGGTGGCACATGCTTGCTACTCTGGAGGCTAAATTGGGAGTACTGGTTGAATCCTGGAGTTTGAGGTTCCAGTGAGCCATGATTATGCCAGTGGACTCCAGCCTGGGTGATCCCATCTCTTTTTTTTTTTTTTTTTTGAGATAGAGCCTCAAGCTGTCACCCTGGGTAAAGTGCCATGGCGTCATAGCTCACAGCAACCTCCAACTCTTGGGCTTAAGCGATTCTCCTGCCTCAGCCTCCTAAGTAGCTAGGACTACAGGCGCCCACCACAACGCCCGGCTGTTTTTTGGTTGCAGCCATCGTTGTTGTTTGGCGGGCCCGGGCTGGATTCGAACCCGCCAGCTCAGATGTATGTGGCTGGCGCCTTAGCCACTTGAGCCACAGGCGGTGAGCCTCCCATCTCTTTTTAAAAAAAAGAGTTAAAAATGTTAAAATTTGTAAAGCAAAAAAGTTACAATAAGCTAATATGCTAAGTTTAACTTATTGTTGAAAAAAGAAGAAAAATTTAAGTGTACAGTGCTTACAAAAATATGCTAAGTTTAACTTATTGTTGAAAAAAGAAGAAAAATTTAAGTGTACAGTGCTTACAAAATCTACCATAGCACACAGTAACATCTTAAGCCTTCACTGTTACCCCGTACTTACTGACTCTCCCTAAGCAACTTCCAGTCCTGCAAGTCCCATTCATGGTGAGTATACTTGAAAAAAGTATTTCACACTATATTTTTTACTGCATTTCTTCTACACTGTTTTTTTTTTTTTTTTTTGAGATAGAATCTCTCTCTGTCACCCTGGGTAGAGTACCATGGTATCATCATAGCTCACAGCAACCTCAAACTTTTGGGCTCAAGAGATCCTCTTGTCTCAGCCTCTGGAATAGCTGGGACACCTGGCTAGTTTTTCTTTTTTTATTTATTTATTTTTTTGGCCGGGGCTAGGTTTGAAATGGCTAGTTTTTCTATTTTTTTTGTAGAGATGGGGTCTCACTCTTGCTCAGGCTGATCTTGAACTCCTGAGAATGTATACCAGTTCTTGTATGTGATGCATGACTATATTTCCTTTTTACCCCTCCTCCCCCTTTCTGGATTCTAAAAGAACTGATAATAGCCTATTGTTGCCTAGGAGATCTGGCATTAATGATCATAGTTTTACCCATTTGCAGGGTTTTAGAGCCATGGCCTCCAGACCCACAATCTGGCCTGATCCTCCTGCTGCCTTCAATCCACTAACTCCTTTTACTAGTAGAATTCACTTCTCTCACTCACTAGCTGTTGTCCAACTAAGTGTCGCCTGGTAGGATGCAATGCCAAACTGCTAGTTTTTGTTTGGGACTCAGGGAGGGAGATGCTAGAGAAAGGTAGTAATGACTCAGAAATGAGTTCAAAATGAGAGCTCTGATAATCCAGGGGCAGGAGGTGCTTTATTTCTCATGTGTATACATAGGTGTGCACATGTACGTAGGGGTCCAATGCAGCTTAATATCTGAAATCATTATGTCCAGCAATTCCTTGACTCTGGGGTGGAGCCACATAAGGGATTCCCTCCTTTTCCCTCCAGGAATAGGGTGTGGGAGGCCAGATGACTTGAGCCTTCCTGTCCCCTGGTGCTTTCCACCCCACCCCCACTGCCACATCTGCACTGGGAATACAGCATCCTCTTCCCCTCCAAAGAACTCATACCACCACAGAAGCCTTTTCCTCAAATCTCTCTCTCTTTGCCTGGCCACCCAAGCAGCCCACCCTCCTCAACTGCACTTTTCCATAAGTGCTGCTGCCCCCAATCTTCCCTATTAGGACTGCCAAGGCTCAGAGCTATTTTTACCTCATTCTCTTCTCAGGCCTGCAGACTTCAGGGGAGGAGTGGCCTCTGCTTTCCTTGATCAGCAGAGTCCCCACTCCCTCTTCCCCACCTGGAACATCTGTTTTACAGCTCAGGGAAGTTCTGCTTCCCCTAGCCCCTCCCTAGTAGCTTCAGTCTTTTCCTTATCTCTGAGTTTCTTCCCCGGGTGGGAACATTTTGGTTCTTAATTATTTCCCCTGTGGGTTGGGGGCTCAATAAAGCCACACTTAGAACAACCTCAACTCTCAGCCCACCACTCACCTACTCAGCCCACCACTCGCCTTGGTTTAGGACAGATGCAATAAATGCCACAGAACAGAAATCATCCCCCCACCCTCCATGCACAGTATATAAACATACCCTGGGGGAATGCCAGAATACCTCAACAGGAGGATGCCACTGGACTCTGTGGAGAAGGCTTTCTCCCTCCATACCTGTCCTTCCCCCAGAATCTCCACCTTTAGCATAGGGAGGTTTACCTTGAGGCTGAGAACTTTCCTGGGTTCTATGGCCTAGGACACTTAGAGTGAGAGTCATTTCTGCCTCTGTCCTACCACCACCTCTTTAGGTAGGTTCTGGGTCACCCACCTCCATTCTCTACTTTCTCAGACCACATCTCTCTTAACTCTCCCCAGAGAAACCGAGCAAGGACCTCGCCTCAGCCCAGATGGTCACTCGGAACCCAGCGTGGTACCAGAGTCAGTGGAACCACAGCTCCCTGACTGGGGTCTTCTCTGTGCAGGAGAGCTAGCCTTCCATTTCTACCTCCATTCCCTTCAGGAGGGAGAGCCGGGGGAAGAGGGAGTACAGTCCGACCCTACCAGCCCCTATGATTCCCTCTCCTGGAGCGGGAGCACCAGCCAGGCTTTCAGGAAGCAGGGTGGAGGCAGGGTTGGGGACACTCCCGTCCCGCCCAAGTTCACCAAGAGCTGAGTTCAGATTCATTCCTGGTGAGATTGGGAAAGGGGAGTGGAGAATTGCAGCAACACTGTCAGGCTTATTTGGGGTTATGATACAAAAACTCCATTTTTATCCATGCAGAAGGAATGGGGAGAGGAGCAAAGAAAGCAACAACCTACCTCCTCCGCTGCTGCGCCTGGCCTCCGCCCCTGCAGGCATGCGGGGGAGATTCACCGCGCCCGGACCGCGGGACCCTGCGGAGGCTGTGCACCCTCCTCCCCCAGTGCCTTCCTCCCGCCCGGCCTGCTTTCAGGACGCTGAGGTGCCGGCGCGCAGAGGGCCAGCGTATGTTCTAGGGCCTGAAAGCGCCTGGAGGCCAGGGTCAGACGGCAGCGAGGGGACAGTAGGTGGACAGCGGAGCCTGATGCGGGGGCGTGGGGTCCCGGGAGGGAAGCTGGCGGTTGTGTCCCTCGCCTGGCGCAGCCCCCGCGGTGCGTTCCTGAGCCCTGAATCACCCGCTATATCGGGCGGGCAGGCACGGAGGCCCCAGGCCCGGGCCGCGCTGCCAGTGTCCGCTTACAGCGGGCCCCAACGGCCGCCAGGGACCCCTGGCTTTCCCGGAAACTTCCCCAACTAGAAATACGTTTGACAGAGCCAAGCTAGGAGCGGTCTGCCCGGGACACGAATTCAGCCCTCTAACTCAGTTCTGCTACAAGTTTGAGACCGGAGGGAGGGGGCTGATTGGGGAGGTGCAGGGTGCAGAGCGCGCCCTTCTGCACACCCGAGAGTCCGCCGCTCCCCTAACCCTGCCCAGCTCAGCCGCGCTCGCCGGAAGGAGGGTGGATCTCCCAAGCGCCCAGGCCAGGCTGGCTCGAGAGCAGTGCGGAGGGCAGGTCGCCCCACCCCAACCCCAGGTGGGAGACACGGGCTGGGTGCAGGAGCTCTGCTCTGGGTGTGGTCTGCCCCGCGGGCTCACCTGGTAGATCATGACTTTAAAGTTGCGGCGCCGCAGCAGCTCAGCCTCATTGACCTCCAGCTTCTTGATCTGGCCCGCCTGGCGCTCCAGGCTGCCGCGCACCGTCTTCACGTTGACGCTGACCTTGCGCACCTTCTCCAGCAACTTGCTCACTGTGTTACTCGTGGTGGCGTGTGCCTTGCTTAGCTTGCTCAGCTCCCCCTGGATGCTCTGCACCGCGCCCTCCATCTCCGCCTGCCGCTCCTCCAGCTGGGCTTGGGTCAGCTGGATCTGGTCGACCGCGCCAATGATTTTGTCCAGAAGGCTCAGCACCAACACGCCATTCACCTGGTCAGACTTGATCAGCTCCTCGGAGCCGGCCCCGGACGGCTCCTCCGCTGCCGGCGCCCCCACAGGAGAGGGCTCTGGGCCCTCCGTGTCGGGGTACCCGGCAAGCGGCCGCTCGACTATGTGGAGCGTGACGTCCTCCATGGCTACCCGGAGCCGTGCGGGGCCGGCCGGGTGGAGCTGAACAGCCGGAGCTGGAGACCTGGAGAGAAGGAGGAGCAGGAGGGGGAGAGCTATCGAGAGCGGAGGAAACTCGAGCCACGTCCGTGTGCACCGGGACGCCGGCCAGAACTGTGGGGCGGGGGATCCGTGCGCACCCCGGCTCCCGGGCCAAACCCCGGAGTCTCACGCGCATTGGCTGGCCCCACCCCAGAGAGGGAGGGACCAGGGCAGAAGGGGAGACCAGCGAGGGGGAGCTATGGAGGGGGACCCGAGAGCTGAGCGCCCCACCCTTCCCAGGATGGTTGGAATAGTTGGAGCGGGAGACTAGGGCCTCCGCTGGCAGCGGGCAGCTGGAGCGGGAGTGGGCGGGAGGAATGTGAGATGAGGAAGGGAATCAGGTCTTAAGTGTGTGGCTTCCCTTTTCCCTTTCCCGTTCTTCGCTCATCCGCAAACCGACTAGATCTTAAGGCCTTTTATAGAGTTGGGAGTTGAGTGGACCATGAGATCCTGAGATTATAGGCAAAACATTTTATTTGCCTATGCCTAGTTTTTGAGGCCAAAGGTATCCTTGCCCTCCACGATCTTTTCGACCTCGTAGTTACCAACCCGCTGTTCTAAAAGCTTTAAGGGGTTGTTGGTGCAAGGGAAGGAGGAGAGAAATTAGGTTCATGTGGTGCTGAGGGGCTGCGAAGCTCCTCTAGATTCCTCTAAGAATTGTCCTAACAGTTAAGATTATGATGGACAATAAAATAGGAAGTAAAGCCCCTTTTTTACCCACCACTTACCTCTCTCTAAAAATCACCGTTCCCCAGGGCCCCCGGCCCCCAACAGGGCTCGCCACCAATCTCAGAGAGCAGGATCTATGAATGTGTTCGCCTCTCTAGATCCCGGAGACCAGCGCCAACCATGATGTTTTGACATCTCCTCGTTTAACAGGAGGAGGTGGGCCTGGAGACACTTGCCAGAGGTCACTCGCAGGGTGGTGTTGGCACTGGCACTTGAACCCAGGTCTCTGGACTCCTGCTTTCTTGCTTCTTAACACTCTGAGCGTTTTTCTGGGCGGGGAGGTAGGCAACTGTGGTCACCCCTATGTGCTGGTGTGAACCTGCTGGCTTGAGAATTAACTAAAAGTTTTTTTTTTTTTTCCCAAGACAGAGTCTCACTTTGTCACCCTGGGCAGAGGGCCGTGGCGTCACAGCTCACAGCAACCTCAAACTCTTGGGCTGAAGCGATTCTCTTGCCTCAGCTTCCCAAGTAGCTGGGACAACAGGCACCCACCACAACGCCCAGCTATTTTTGTTTTTGTTGTTGCAGTTGTCATTGTTGTTTAGCAGGCTCGGGTGGTTCGAACCCTCCTGCTTGATGTATGTGGCAGGGGCCCTACCCATTGAGCTACTGGCACCGCCCAACTAAAACATTTTCATTCCTGGTGGCTACAAAGGAGCTGTCAACGCTGAGCAGGCCCTCCAGAGGAGCGTTCTTAGTGTAGAAGACCAGAGAAGGAGGCTGCCCCTCCTCCCCTATTTTGCTCTCTAGCAGCACCCTGGCTGTGTGAGTCCTCTGGAGCCCCACCAGCTCCCTTTCCCACAGAAAAGCTGCAACCCTTTTCCCTGCTTTGGAAATCAAGCTTGGGTTTCCCCAGCTGGATAGATGATGGTCTCGGCAAAAGGTCGCTTCTAGTCTGGCATCCGCTGGCATTAGGAAGAGCAAAAAACTGCCGCTTGGACACCCCAGACCTCCTCCATCCAGGCAACCACGCACTCCAGAGAATAGTGGCTGAGATAGTGTCCTAACAACAAGTGAATGAAATATTTGCCCTAACACTTCAATAGCTGTTTCCACACAAGTGGCTTTCTCATTGAAGGTTCACGCTGGCATATAAAATCTTATATTCACATGTAGCTGTTAGCACCGGAAGATTACCAATTTATTTTAGAATTTAAGAGGAATGTACTACAGTAACTTAACTTCCTTCTACTGAGGATTGATGAAGCTTAAAAAAAAAAGAATGATAGCTTATTTGATTAGATTGTTTTAACAGATGACATGCAAGGCACAAACTGCAAATAGCATACAAAGAAATACAGTGAAAAGACAACTTTATTTCTACCTCTGTTCCTAGTAACTAGTTCTCTTTCCAGGAGACATCAATTACTATTTTCTTCTGGAATCTTCCATAGAAATTTCTGGGGCCTGGCGAGGTGGCTCATATCTGTAATCCTAGCACTCTAGGAGGCCAGGAGGGTGGATTGCTTGAGCTCCAGAGTTAGAGACCAGCCTAAGCAAGAGTGAGACAGCATCTCTACTAAAAATAGAAAAAGTAGCTGGCACCTGTACCCAGCTACTCAGGAGATTGAGGCAAGATAATCGCTTGAGCCCAGGAGTTGGAGATTGCTGTGAGCTATGACACCATGACACTCTACCCTGGGCAACAAAGTAAGACTCTGTCTAAAAAAAAAAAAAAACAAAAACAAAAAAAATACTGCACAGGGCGGCGCCTGTGGCTCAGTGGGTAGGTCCCTGGCCCCATATACCAAGGGTGGCGGGTTCGAACCCAGCCCCAGCCAAACTACAACAACAACAAAAATAGCCAGGCGTTGTGGTGGACACCTGTAGTCCCCGCTACTTGGGAGGCTAAGGCAAGAGAATTGCCTAGGCCTGGGAGTTGGAGGTTGCTGTGAGCTGTAACGCTACAGCACTCTACCGAGGGCAATAAAGTGAGACTCTGTCTCTAAAAAAAAAAAAACAAAAAAACCCTGCATATATGATCATATATATGTGTATATAGTTCAACATTTTTCTTTTTTCTCTTTTTTAATGAGACAGAACCTCAAGCTGTTGCCCTGGGTAGAGTGCCATGGCATCACAGCTCACAGCAACCTCCAACTCCGGGGCTCAAGCCATTCTCCTGCCTCTGCCTCCCAAGTAGCTGGGACTACATGCGCCCATCGCAAGGCCCAGCTATTTTTTGGTTGCAGCCATCATTGTTGTTTGGTGGCCCCGGTCTGGATTTGGACCCACCAGCTCAGGTGTATGTGGCTGGCGCCTTAGCCACTTGAGCCACAGGCACTGAGCCAGCATTTTTTTTTTTTTTAACACCTGTCATGCAATGAATTCATAAGGAAAAGGTTCTAATGAATTCATAAGGAAAAGGTTCTAATGGCTCAGGGGCCTTTCCATTGAATGTGACAAAGCTTGCTATGCCTATTATGCTGTGAATTCATAGGGAATAGCTTCCAACAGCTTATGCCCCTGTTCAGCTGGTTCTCTTGATTCTCTTTTATGCTATACTGTCTGCTTATTACACCATGAATTCATAGGGAATAGCTTCCAGCAGCTCAGGCTCCTTTCTGTTGGTTCTCACAAACTGAGCATCTTTGGGTGGAGCACGCTGGTGCTTCATTTGAACCCAAGTACATTTCTCTTTGGCTTCCTTCTTTTTCTTTCTTCTTCTTCTTCTTTTTTTTTTTTGAGACAGCCTCAAGCTGTCACCCTGGGTAGAGTGCCATGGCATCACAGCTCACAGCTACCTCCAACTCCTGGGCTGAAGAGATTCTCTTGCCTCAGCCTCCCAAGTAGCTTGGACTACAGGCACCCGCCACAACACCTGGCTATTTTTTGGTTGCAGCTGTCATTGTTGTTTGGCTGGCCCAGGCTGGATTCAAACCCGCCAGCTTAAGCTACAGGCGCCAAGCCTTTTTTTTTTTTTTTAAGACAGAGTCTCAAGCTGTCACCCTGGGTAGAGTGCTGTGGCATCACAGCTCACAGCAACCTCAAACTCTTGGGCTTAAGAGATCCTCTTGCCGCAATTTTTCTATTTTTAGTAGAGATGGGGGATCTCACTCTTGCTCAGGCTGGTCTCGAATCTGTGAGCTCAAGCAATCCACCCCCCGCGGCCTCTCAGAGTGCTAGGATTACAGGTGTGAGCCACTGTGACCAGCCTGGCTTCCTTCTTCTTCTTCTTTTTTTTTTTTTTGGTAGAGGCAGAGTCTCACTTTATTGCTCTCGGTAAAGTGCATGGCGTCACACAGCTCATAGCAACCTCCAACTCTTGGGCTTAGGCTATTCTCTTGCCTCAGCCTCCCGAGTAGGTGGGACTACAGGCCACAACACCCGGCTATTTTTTGTTGCAGTTTGGCTGGGGCTGGGCTTGAACCATGACCCTTGGCATATGGGGCCGGCGCCCTACCCACTGAGCCACAGGCACCGCCCATGGCTTCCTTCTTTTACTGATCATTTTCCTTCATGTGTTTTAGGAAGCTATCTCAGCTCTTAGAGTGCTTAATATGCTCAATAACATTGATCCTCTTGGCAAGAATCTTGCCCCTAACTTGTTTGTTTACAGCAATGCCAACAGCATGCTGGGTAACACTGTAGACTCTTCCAGTTTTGCCATGGTGACATTTGTGTGGCATGCCTTTTTGAACAGTGCCCATTCCCTTGATGTCTACAATGTCACCTTTCTTGTAGATTTGCAGGTATGTTGCCAAAGGAGCAACTCCATGTTTTCTAAAAGGCCTAGAGAACACGTATCAAGTGCCTCTCCTCTCTCCCTTTGTGTTCATCATTTTGGTGAATTACTGGAAAGGCTTTTTCTTTTTCTTTTTTTTTTGAGACAGTCTCACTCTCACTCCGAGTAGAGTATCATGACACTCACAGCAGCCTCTTTGGTTCAAGTGATCCTCCTGTCTCAACTTCCCAAGTAGCTGGGTGTACAGGTGCCCACTACAACACCCAGATAGTTTTTCTATGTTTAGTAGAGACAGGGTCTTGCTCTTGCTTAGGACGGTCTCAAACTTCTGAGCTCAAGCAATCCACCCACCTTGGCCTCCCAGAATGCTAAGATTACAGGCACAACCACCATGCCCAGTCCTTACTTTTTCGTTATTAATATACCTTACAGATTGTTCCATATCTGTAAGGCATATAGTAGAACTGCCTTATTTTCCAATGTATAGATATACTATATTTATTTAACCAGTTTTCTATTGATGGACATTTAAAGATTACAGTTTAAACTGGAAGGTAGGGCTAGAGGTTGCTGAAGAGAAGTTTTAGTGGTTGATTTGTTTTTTGTGGCTACATGCTTGCTAAAAGGAATTAAGTCCACATCATTCTAGCTCTCCCATTAGGAAAGTATTTCTATTCCACTTCTTCAAAAAGGAATGTCAGAATTTGTGGATGAGTCAGGTTATGACCCAGAGATAGGCCAGTGAATCTATCTCTGACTCATTCGATGCCTCCTTAAGAGAGAATTTTTGCAAAAGGGCCCTACCCCTGCCTATGTTGGAGAAAAATCTGCAGCAATAAGTTTCTCTCACATTCCTCTTTTTACTGAATGCCAGCTAAGACCAACAGGGGGCATGCCAAGCCTTGGTGAGCTAGCTTTACCAACACTGGAGCAAAACAATCCTTTCCAGAACATTTATTTACTCCATTTTGGCCAAAATAAGCAGTTTCTCTTGATTTGTAATTGCATTCAGCATGCCATTGCTTGCATTCAGGGGTGATGGTTTGCACTTTCCATCACTCATTCTATTTGCTGAAAGGTGCACTGTTCAACATGTGTGCTTTCAGCTCCTGAGACAGAGTCCATAAAAGGGATAGCAAGATCAAAGCAAACAACCCCTTTGGCTCAGAAAAAGAACACTAGGATGCAACCATGTCTGCAGCTAGAATTTCACGGTGTTCTATCCTATTCCTCCATCCATCCATTTGTTCAGTGAAGAATGACTACTTACCATGAGCTAGCTACTGGGCTAGGAACTTTATTTTTTATTTTTTAGAGATAGAATCTCACTTGGTCACCGTTGGTAGAGCACTGTGGTGTCTTAGCTCACAGCAACCTCAAACTCTTGGGCTCAAGTGATCCTCTTGCCTCAGCCTCCCAAGTAGCTGGGACTACAGGCACTCGCCACAACGCCCGGCTATCTTTTAGAGACAGGGTCTCACTCTTGTTCAGGCTGGTCTCGAACCTGTGAGCTCAGGCAATCCACCTGCCTCAGCCTCCCAAGTGCTGGGATTACAGGCTTCAGCCACTCCTCCGGGCCAGAGCTAGGTACTTTAATGAGGATGAACAAAGTCCAGCCCCTCCCATGGGGAATTTCATAGCACAGCAAGGGAGACAAATGCATAAATGGTCGCCGACACAATTTGGAAGGTGCTCCCTAGTTTCGGGAAGCTTAATGGTCACTACTTGCAGGAGGAGTGGAAAAGGGTTCATGCGAGAGGATCACTAGGTACAGATTAGGGGAAAGGGACTCCTTCCCAACCCCAGTAATGTGAGATGTGAAAGTGCACAGGGCAATAGCCAGAAATCGTTCATCTTTTATCATGGTTCTGCCATAAATCTTTTCAGTTTACATTTGGGAGATCCAGCAAAAGGTGTCATATGGGCTTGGCGCCCAGAGCTCAATGGTTAGGGCACTGGCCACACGCACTGGGCTGGTGGGTTTGGACCTGGCCCAGGCCTGCTAAACAACGACAACAACAACAAAAAAAAAATAGCCAGGTGTTGTGGTGGATGCCTGTAGTCCCAGCTACTTGGGTGGCTGAGGCAAGAGAATCGCTTAAATCAAAGAGTTGGGATTGCTTTGAGCTGTGACGCCACGATGATCTACCGAGGGCAACAAAGTGAGACTCTGTCTCAAAAAAAAAAAAAGTGTCATATGTTACATTCGGTTCTGGATCTGAACTGGGAGAGATCCGGGGAGACCATGTGTTTTGTTAATAATAAATGATTGGGATGAATGATGTGTCTTCACGTCAGAGAAACCATTCTGTAAGACCAGCCCTTAGCAGCTGGTTCACAGCTGCCACAAACAATAGTGCCTTTTTTTCCACCAACTTTATAGTAATTTTTCTTGTCTCTCTGGTATACTTATATTAAAAAGGCCTATAGGGTGGTGCTGTGGCTCAAGGAGTAGGGTGCTGGCCCCATATACCCGAGGTGGCGGGTTCAAACCCAGCCTCGGCCAAAAACTGCAAAAAAAAAAAAAGCCTATAATATTTTTATATTTCTCTTCCTCAAAAATTCCTTCCTCGTTCAGTGCCTGTAGCTCAGCGGCTAGGGTGCCAGCCACATACAGCAAAGCTGGCAGGTTCAAATCCAACCCACGCCTGTCAAACAACAATGACAACTACAACCAAAAAATGGCTGGGCGTTGTGGCAGGCACCAGTAGTCCCAGCTACTTGGGAGGCTGAAGCAAGAGAATCGCTTAAGCCCAAGAGTTTGATGTTGCTGTGAGCTATGATGCCACCACACTCTACCCAGGGCGACATAGTGAGACTCTGTCTCAAAAAAAAAAAAAAAATTCCTTCCTTCCAACATTAATATGTAGGATAACTTTCTTGCACTAGAAAATAATAAAAATTATTTATTAAGTGCTAATTTACATATAACTTAAGGTGGGAATTTTAGTTTGGGGGAAGTAGTTATTCAGACTAATAAATAGAAAATAAGTTAACAAAAATGTCATAAAACCTTTCCTTCCTCCCTGCCTTGAACATATCTCTAGCATCAATTATTTATTTATTTATTTATTTAAGAGATAGGGATCTTGGCTGGTCACCCAGGCTGAAGTACTGTGGCATGATCATAGCTCACTGAGGCCTGGATCTACTGGCCTCAGTCAATCCTCCTGGCTCAGCTTCCTCAGCTGCTGTGCTACCACACCTAGCTAATTAAAAAAAAAATTTTTTTTTTTTTGTAACATGGAGATTCTTTCTATGTGACCCAGGCTGTCTCAAACTCCTGGCCTCAAATAGTCCTTCCGGTTTGGCCTCCCAAAGTGCTGGGATTACAGGCGTGAGCCACCTTACCAAGCCCCAGTTCATCTTTGAGGCTCTTCCTACTTTGCCTAGGGATGTTGTATTATTTTTATTTATTTCTTTTTCCAATGCTAGCTTATTTTTCTTCCTTTCATTTTCTTTAAAGCTCCCTCAAAAAGTAAAAAATTAAAACAACAGTAGCTTTTCTTTTCTTTTTTTTTGGTCACCCTCAATAGAGCGCTGTGGCATCTTAGCTCACAGCAACCTCAAACTCGTGGGCTCAAGCAATCCTCTTGCCCCAGCCTTCCAAGTAGCTGGGACTACAGGTGCTTGCCACAGTGCCTGGCTATTTTTTAGAGACAGGGGTCTCGTTCTAGCTCAGGCTGGTCTCAAACTTGTGAGCTCAGGCGATCCACCTGCTTCAGTCTCCCAGGGTGCTGGGATTACAGACATGAGCCACCATGCCCAGCCAATAGCAGCTTTTTTTTTTTTCGTAGAGACAGAGTCTCACTTTATGGCCCTCTGTAGAGTGCCATGGCATCACACAGCTCACAGCAACCTCCAACTCCTAGGCTTAAGCGATTCTCTTGCCTCAGCCTCCCGAGTAGCTGGGACTACAGGCACCCGCCACAACGCCCAGCTATTTTTTGGTTGCAGTTCAGCCGGGGCCGGGTTTGAACCCGCCACCCTTGGTATATGGGGCCGGCGCCCTACCAACTGAGCCACAGGCACTGCCCCAACAGCAGCTTTATTGAGATAGAATTCACATACCACACATGATTTACCGAAAGCAGACAATTCAATAGCTTTTAGCAAATTCACAAAATTGTGTAACAATCAATTTTAGAAGATATTCATCACCCCAAAAAGAAACCCCTGCCAAATAAAAAACAAATTCAGACTTTGTCAAGAGAAACTTTATTTGAAAGAATTTTTGCAAGGAGAGGAAAGAGAGTGTCACAATAGGAAGAGGGGTCTATTATGGTAGGGAGAAGGCTATGGTCATAAGCATAAGGTCTGCAGATGTCTTAAGGGTTTTTCTTTTCTTTTTTGAGACAGAGTCTCACTCTGTTGCCCTGGGTAGAGTGCTGTGATGTCAGCTTAGCTCACAGCAACCTCAAATTCCTGGGTTCAAGGGATCCTCCTGCCTCAGCCTCCTGAGTAGCTGGGATGACAAGTGCCCACCACAACACCCTGCTATATTTTTCTATTTTTTATTTATTTATTTTTATTGTTGGGGATTCATTGAGGGTACAATAAGCCAGGTTACACTGATTGCATTTGTTAGTAAAGTCCCTAAGACATGCAATCATGTCTTGCCCCCAGAAGGTGTGGCACACACCAAGGCCCCACCCCTCTCCCTCCTTCCCTCTCTCTGCTTTTCCTTCCCCCCTCCATGACCTTAGTTGTCATTAATTGTCCTCATATCAAAATTGAGTACATAGGGTTCATGCTTCTCCATTCTTGTGATGCTTTACTAAGAATAATGTCTTCCACTTCCATCCAGGTTAATACGAAGGATGTAAAGGCTCCATTTTTTTTAATAGCTGAATAGTATTCCATGGTATACATATACCACAGCTTGTTATACACCATTCCTTCATCAACAAGGGCCATTAAGGGCGGCACCTGTGGCTCAGTCGGTAAGGTGCCGGCCCCATATACCGAGGGTGGCGGGTTCAAACCCCGCCCCCGCCAAACTGCAACAAAAAAGTAGCCGGGTGTTGTGGCGGGCGCCTGTAGTCCCAGCTACTTGGGAGGCTGAGGCAAGAGAATCGCTTAAGCCCAGGAGTTGGAGGTTGCTGTGAGCTGTGTGATGCCATGGCACTCTACCTAGGGCCATAAAGTGAAACTCTGTCTCTACAAAAAACCAACCAACCAAACAAACAAAAAAAGAATAGGTAGATTGCTTTGGGAAATATAGACATCTTAACAATGTTGATTCTGCCCATCCATGAGCATGGTGTATTCTTCCATTTGTTAAAATCCTCTGCTATTTCCTTTCTGAGGATTTCATAATTTTATTTCTAGAGGTCCTTCACTCCTTCGTTAGGTATATTCCTAGGTATTTCATTTTCTTTGAAACTATGGTGAAGGGAGTTGTGTCCTTAATTAGCTTCTCATCTTCACTGTTATTGGCTTATACACAGGCTACTGACTTGTGGACATTGATTTTATATCCTGAAACATTACTGTATTTTTTGATGACTTCTAGGAGTCTTATGGTTGTGTCTTTGGGATTCTCTAAGTATAAGATCATGTCATCAGCAAAGAGGGTATTTTTTTTTTATTTTTAGTAGAGATGAGGTCTCACATTTGCTCATGCTGGTCTTAAACTCCTAAATTCAAACAATTCACCTGCCTGCACCTCCCAGCGTGGTAGGATTATAGTCATGAGCCACCTTGCCTGGCCAGGATTTTTTTTTTTCTAAAAGCAGGAAAAATAGCTGGAAAGAATCAGTTGTAAGGAATAGGATGAAAGGTGTACCTTAGGAGAGCAGATCACCTGGAAGCCAGTCTATCCTCAGGAGGGATTCTGTGCTGGCTCATGCTAAGTAAGGATGGGTCAAAGTTCACAGGCCTGGAGGAAGAAGAGAAGCTTAATCAAAATTTGGTTAAGGGGCATTGTGTCCTGAGTGGTCAGTGGGGATAAATAGTTTAGCCAGTCATTTATGAGACAAAGAATAGGAATTACAAGGGTCTGTGTCTGTCACCATCCTGGTACGTAAACAAGTGAGTCATAGTGGGAAGGGTGGTTCTCTATAGTAAGCTGTTTTCCAGAACACAAAAAAGGTGGGGGGGGGGTCCCTTTAACCTTCTGCTGTTCTTTCCAGGAGCACAGGCTTGAGGTAAAATTCAAAACTGTCACCCCATACCCATTAGCTATTATTCTCTTCCCCTATCCCCCAGCAACCAGTAATCCACTTGCTGTTCCTATAGATATTCCTATTCTGTCTTTGTTTTGTTTTTTGAGACATGGTCTCCCTCTGTTGTCCAGGCTGGAGTGCAGTGGCGTGATCATAGCTCACAGCAACCTCAAACTCCTGGGCTCAAGCGATCCTCCTGCCTCAGCCTCCACAGTAGCTGGGACTACAGGTACCCACCACAACACCCAGCTCATTTTTCTATTTTTAGTATAGACAGGGTCTTGCTCTTGCTCAAGCTGGTCTGAAACTCCTGAGCTCAAGCAATCCTCTGAACTTGGCTTCCCAGAGTGCTAGGATTATAGGTGTGAGCCACCGCACATAGAAGACTAATTTTTCTATTTTTTGTAGAGAAGGTTCTTGCTCTTGCTCAGGCTTGTCTTGAACTTCTGAGCTCAAGCGATCCTTCCTCCTGGTCCTTTGCTAGGATTAAGGTGAGAGCCACCCCACCCAGTCCTTCTTTCCTTTTCTTATAACATCTTCTTAACTATGACTCTAAAATAGGTGTGTCTGGTCCTGAAATGGGAAATATTAAAAATATTTGAGGCCAGTGGCACAGACATCAGCTCATCAGAATGGATGCTGTTGTCTATGGTGCTAATCGGAGTTCTGGTGGTCTCTGCTGTGCCAGTGAGTACTCAAGGGGTCCCAAAGTAGTTGCTGAATCCCAGGAGACCAGGAGGATTATGAGGGATTCTTGAGGGAGGCAGGTGGGTTGCATCTGTGTTGTTTACCAATATGTCCAAAACAATTAACCATGGGCTCTGGCCAATCTCCCAAATATCAAGCTCTCATCTCCTTCTGCTTACAGCCCTATTTGGATATCCCATCATCATCCTAACTCCACACGTATAAATACCTTTCCTCAAAAACTAGACCCCCTCATGACTGTCTTATTTCTGTTGAGGGTATCATCGTCTTGTCAATCACCAGAGACTCCAAATTTAGGAATTATCTTTAACTCCTCTGTCTCCTTCACCTCCAAAAGCAAAAGGAATCCGCAGTCCTGCCTGTCCTTCCTCCATCATCAGTCTCCAGTCGTTCCCCCTCCTGTGGCCATCTCTCTGGTCCCACTGTTACCAGCTGATGCCTGCATTATTACTATGCTCTCCTAATTAGTCTCTGTGTCTGTAACTTCTTCTTTCCAATTTATGCTACATTTTAGAAAGAAAACTGATTTGAAGAAATGTAAATTGGGCTGGGCATGGTGGCTCAGGCCTATAATCCTAGCACTCTGGGAGGCCAAGGTGGGAATGATCTCTTGAGCTGAGGAGTTCAAGAACAGCCTGACCAAGAGAGAGTGATACCCTGTCTCTACTGAAAATAGAAAAATTAGCTGGATGTTGTGGCAGGTGTCTGCAGTCTGAGCTACTCAGGAGGCTGAGGCAGGAGGATCCCTTGAACCCAGGAGTTTGAAGTTACTGTGAGCTATGACACTAAGGCTCTCTAGCCGGGGCAAAAGAGTGAGAAACTGTCTCAAAAACAAACAAACAAAACAAAACAAAAAACAAAACTCACTGATCACCCTTGGAAAATGTGAGAGAACTAATTCATTATTCTGAAAACTGACAAATAAAGGGAAATAAGTATTTATCTTACATTTTTTGTTTGAGTTGTACCTCAGGGTAACCAAACAGTTGGTGAGAGAAACTTCTTATTTACATAATAATTTCATCTCATAAATAAAGATTGTGTAGCCTCTAGTGAAAAAAATGATCTAGATCACAGTCATTAAGGCCTACTTAATTAGGTAGAAAATTGGCCAGCTGCAATAGCTCATGCCTGTAATGCTACCATTCTGGGAGGCTGAGGCCAAAGGATTGCTTGAGCTCAGGAGTTTGAGACTAGCGTTAGCAAAAGCAAGACCCTGTCTTTACTAAAAATAAAAAAAGTTAGCCTGGCATAATGGTAAATGCCTGTAGTCCCAGCTATTTGGGAGGCTGAGGCAGGAGGATCACTTGAGCCCTGGAGTTTTAGGTTGCAGTGAGCTATGACACCGTGGCACTCTAGTGCAATTGACAGAGCAAGATTCTGTTTCAAAAAAACATCATAAGGAATATAAATGAAACGAGTTTGGCCTTTTGTTGATCATGGTTGAAACAGACTAGTAGGTACATAGGGATTCATTATATAGTTGGGCCCTCTTTATCCTTGGATTCCAAATCTGTGGATTCAGCCAAAATCAGATGAAAAATATTAGGAAAAAAAAATTCTATGCAGTTCCGAAAAGCAAAACTTGAATTTTCTATAAGCCCAGTATTATGTTGAATCCACATGAATGAAGTGATGTGTAGGCATTGAATTGGGTAATATATGTAAGCTAGAGATGATTTGAAATCTACAGAAGGTTTATTACATGCAAATCCTATATATTGTTTTATATAAGGGACTCGAGCATTTGCAGATTTTGGTAAGGTGGGGTAGGATGGGGTCCTGGAACCAATCCCCCACCAATACCAAGGGACAACTATATTATTCTCTTTACTATCATTTACGTTTGAACTTTCCCATTATAAAATATACTAAGGTTGTTTTGAGGATAAAATGTGCTCACACCTGTAAAGGGACATATGACAATGGTTGACATATGATTGGTGACAATGTGTCCTTTTCCCTTTTTCTCACTTGAACCAGTCCAGAACTGGTGTTCAAAAAGACTATTTCTGGGCAGTGCCTGTGGCTCAAAGGGGTAGGGGTAGGGCACCGGCCCCATATGCCGGAGGTGGCAGGTTCAAACCTAGCCCGGGCCAAAAACTGCAAAAAAAAAAAAAAAGGACTATTTCTGTTCACCCTACCCTGTTGCATATGAAAGGATCCCCTTCCCTTCAATTTTTGAGTTGGAACCTACACTATATCTGTAGTGTAGGTTCGGGCGGCACCTGTGGCTCAGTAGGTAGGGTACCAGCCCCATATACTGAGGTGGCTGGGTGGCCAAACTGCAACAACAAAATAGCCGGGCGTTGTGGCGGGCGCCTGTAGTCCCAGCTACTTGGGAGACTGGGGCAGGAGTTGGAGGTTGCTGTGAGCTGTGTGACGCCACGCCACTCTACCGAGGGCAATAAAGTGAGACTCTGTCTCTACAAAAAAAAAAAAAACCGTACTCAGTGGTTAGGGCACTGGCCACATGCACTGGGGCTGGTGGGTTTAAACCCAGCCCAGATCTGCTAAGCAACAATGACAACAATAACAAACAAACGAACAGCCAGACGTTGTGGAGGGCACCTGTAGTCCCAACTACTAGGAGGCTGAGATAAGAGAATCGCTTAAGCGCAACAGTTTGAGGTTACTGTGAGCTGTCATGCCAATGGCACTCTCCTGAGGATGACAGAGTGAGACTCTGTCTCAAAACAAACAAAAAAAAACAAAACAAGCCACTGTCAGTAAAGGCAGTTAAGTGTTGAGCAGCTGTGTGCATGGAAGCAAAACCATTTCATTTGTGGAATCTGGCTCTTTTCCCAGGAAAAAGTGTTTCCATTTCACAAAATAACAGAACAGGAAGAGTGTGAACTCTTGTTCAGATACAGATTCCTTGTGCTCCACTCAGATTTCCACATTTCCATTGTGCTCTGGGTGTGTGAGTCCAGCTGCACATTGGTGGAGTGACTCATTTTTCCATCAAGACACGTATTTCTACAAATCCCAGGGGCCTCTGATTGGTGTGAAAGAGCAATCAGCACAGACATGGTTCCTGGCTTCATCATAAGACTGTAGAGAGATGATTTAAATGGTTTTTCATGGGCTTAAATTGAAAGAGGCAACTGAACTCTTCAGATAATTCATGCTCCAAATTCTTTAGTGTTTACAAGTGGTTAAAAGTGGCTACTTGATAGTACAAGGGAATACAAAAGAAATTAAAGCATAATCTGTATCCTTTGGGTGCTTAAAAATCTCATTTAGGAGGCTGGGCGGGTGGTTCACGCCTGTAATCCCAAGTCTTGGGAGGCTGAGGCAGGTGGATTGCCTGAGTTAACAGGTTGGAGACCAGCCTGAGCAAGAGCAAGGCCTTATCTCTAAAAATAGCCAGGCATTGTGGCAGGTGCCTGTAGTCCCAGCTACTTGGAAAGCTGAGACAAGAGGATCACTTGAGCCCAAGAGTTTGAGGTTGCTGTGAGCTATGATGCCACAGCACTCTACCAAGGATGACAAAGTGAAACTCTGTCTCAAAAAAAAAAAAAAATCTCATTGAGAAAAAAAATACACAAGAAGTACAGAGATTCCTAAGAAAGCAAATGATATCCAATACAAATAGAAAGTGACAGTTACTAGATATAAAACATACCAATGAATGTTTAGGAACTCATGACTAAAAGTAATCAAAATGGGAAGTGCCCATGCCTAAAAAAAAAAAAAAAAAAATCCCTATTTGTGTGTGTGTGTGTGTGTGTGTTTGAGACTGAGTCTCACTTTGTCACCCTTGGTAGAGTGCCATAGTGTCACAGCTCACAGCAACCTCAAACTCTTGGGCTTAAGTGATTCTCTTGCCTCAGTCTCCCAAGTATCAGGGCTACAGGTGCCCACCACAATGCATGGCTATTTTTTTTTTTTTTTAGGTTTTAAAACTTTTTATTTGCATTAATAAAAAAATTGTGCATTCCAATAATTAAAATCATTTGAACGAAAAAAAATGGCACTCAGATTAAACTGCATTTTACAGCCTGCAAGAAACCCTGGGGCCAGCTTAGTTTTAACTTTAGATTTCACTGTCGTCCCACCCCAATTCTTTCTTCACCAACATGCAAGTTCTTTTCCTTCCCTGCCAGCCAGACAGGCAGATGGTAGAGGCAGGCGTGGCCTTCGTTATCAGTAGTTCTGGATACTTTGATATGAAAGGAGCAGCACAGTCATTTAAACTTGATCCAACCTCTCTGCATCTTACAAAGTTAAACAGCTAAGAGAAGTAAAATAAGAAGGCAATGCTTGTGGAATGTACAGTGCATATCGGCGGCGCTCGCCTCATTACCACTCACCTGCTTGCTTCTCCTGTTCGATCGTTTCTTTGGAAGGCAGTGGATTCTTCTCTTGCGTTTCCGTCTTCTTCAATTTCGACTTATCGAATTTTTCGATCTCAGCCACATCGGGTTTGTCAGACATGGTCGCGGAGGAAGCGGAGCGGGATGCGCGAGCTAGAAGACTCCGATCTGCGCTGAGGCAACCGCCGAATGCCGCATGACTATTTTTTTTAGAGATGGGGTCTTGCTCTTGCTCAGGCTGGTCTTGAACTTGTGAGCACAGGCAATCCACCTGCCTCAGCCTCCCAAGGCTTGGGATTAAGAGATCCTCTGAGCCATTTGACAGTAAGTTGACAACAACCTAATATGTCTTATCACCCTCAAATACTTAATTAATGGTAGAGATAGGGTATGACTATGTTGGCCAGGCTGGTCTCAAACTACTGGCCTTAAGTGATCTCCTTGCCTCAACCTCCTAAAGAGCTGGGATTACAGGCATGAGCCACCACATCAGGCCACTTACATGACATACATGACATATAAGCATGACACTACCATCAAAATTAAGAAATTAACAGTGATCCATACCATTAGTCCTTAGCAGCTGTAATATTCCTTACAGGTAAATGATCTAATTTGAAATCGCACTTAGAATTTAGTTCTCACATTTCCCTCCTTCCCTCCTTTCTTTCTTTCTTTTTTCCTTAACCAATGCCAGCAGAAAAGCATATCACATCAAGTTAGTCTTCAGTTAGGGGAATAGTTCCTCATTCTTTCTATGACTTTCATAACCTTGACACTTTTGAAGATCACAGGACAATTACTCTGGAAAATGTTGCTCAACTTGGGCTTGTCTGATGTTTCCTCGTGATTAGATTTATTAATAAGATGTATTATCTTTGGCAGGAATAGCATGAGAGGGATACTGTATTTTTCTCATTGCATCCTATCCAGTGGTACACAAGGGGCCAGGCGCGGTGGCATCACACCTGTAATCCTAGCATTCTGGGAGACTCAAGGTGGGAGGATGGCTGGAGCTCAGGAATTGAAGACCTGCCTGGGCAACAGCAAGACCTCAAAAAAAAATAGGAAAGTTAGCCAGGCATAGTGGCACATGCCTGTAGTTCCTGCTACCCTGGAGGCTGAAGCAGGAGGATCTCTTGAGCCCAGGAATTTGTGGCTGCAGTGAGCTATGATGATGCCATTGCACTCTATCTGGGATGACAGAGACTTTGTCTCCAAAAACAACAATAACGATAACAAAAAACTTTATTGAGAAGTTCAACATCATACAGAACTACGACAAATCATAAGTATGTAGCTTAACGAATGGCATATTATTAAGAGAACACATATGAAACTATCACCTAAATAAAAAAGTAGAACATGGCCAGCACCCCCAGGAGAACCCCTGCATGCCCTTTCAGCAGCCCAGCAAAGGGTTATTTTTGGTTGTTTGTTTTGAGGGGAACTCTCATGACAATAAGAGGAAAAGAGACTAGGATTTAATTTTATAATATGGAAGATCATATAATATGTAAAATACTTTGATATTATATATATCACTTCTTCTTTAACTTTTTTCTCACATTTTTCTAAAGAGACGGAGTCTCACTCTGTCACCCAGGCTAGAGCACAAGTGTGATCATAGTTCACTTAACTTCAAACTCCTGGGCTCAAGTGATCCTTCTGTCTCAAATTCCCAAAACAGTGGGATTACAGATATGAGCCACTGTGCCCAGCCTTTCCCAATTTCCCAATTTTAACATCTACACTGCATTTATAATTCTCCCTGAATCTATCATTATTACGGCAATTACCAAATGGTGATTTCTAACTTTATCCTTCTTTCTACTCTTATTTGGCACTCTAGTGTAAGGAAGAGCTTTATCCATTTTTAATTTTTGTTTTTTTTTTTGCAGTTTTTGGCCGGGGCTGGGTTTGAACCTATCACCTCCAGCATATGGGGCCAGTGCCCTACTCCTTTGAGCCACAGGCGCCGCCCATATTTTTAATATTGACCAATTTATTCTTATTTTATCCAATGGATTATAACCTACTTACTGTTGAAAATTTAGCTGTTAGTCTAATAAGGAAAACACCCTTCAAGAAAATCTTCCTTCCCCTCCCATGCTGGCTACTGCTTAAAAAAAAAATTGAGGTCTATTTTCCATATCATAAAATCCAGTCATTTAAAGCATACAATTCAGGCTGGGCACGGTGGCTCATTCCTGTAATCCTAACACTCTGGGAGGCCGAGGCAAGTGGATAGCTTGAGCTCACAAGTTCGAGACCAGCCTAAGTAAAACTGAGACCCTGTCTCTACTAAAAATAAAAAAACTGAAGTAAGAGGATCTCTTGACATTTGTATTCTGCCTTTAGTAAGACTACAAATGTCTACAAACAATAACTAAGAAAATGCCATGAAGGCTACGTTGAACCGTTTGATGAGAATATTTCAGATTGTATATGAAACCAGCACATTGTACCCCTTGATTGCACTAATGTACACAGCTATGATTTAACAATAAAAAAAAAGAGGATCTCTTGAGCCCAAGAGTTGTAGGTTGTTGTGAGCTATGATGCCATGGCACTCTACCCAGAGCAACAGCTTGAGATTAAAATAAATTAAATAAAGCATATAAAAATAAATTAAAATAAAGCATACAATTCAATTATTTTTAGTAACTTTTCTGAATGCTGCAACCATCACTATAAATCAGTTTTAGAAGGTTTGCATCCACCCTCATACATTTACAGATAATCCTCCTTCTTACTCTCAGCCCTAGCCAACCACTATTCACTGGTTCTATAAAATTGCATTTTCTGTACTTTTTGTGTAAATGAAATCATACAATATGTAGCCTCTTGTATCTGCCTCCTTTCACTTAGCATAATGATTTTGATGTTCATCCATGATGTAGCATGTGTGAGTTGTCCATTCCCTTTTATATCTAACTAGTATTGCATTGTAAGGAGACACTACATTTTGTCCATCCATTCACCCGTTGATGAATACTTCTAGTACCCAGTTTTGTCTATTAGAAATAACACTGCTATACATATTCACATGTATATGTGTTTGTGGTGGTTATATGTTTTCATTTCTCTTGGGTAAATACCTACGAATAGTATCGCTAGATCATGAGGCAATTTTATGTTTAATCTCTTTCTTTTTTTTTTTTTTTGAGGCAGAGTCTCACTTTGTTGCCCCCATTAGAGTGCTATGGCGTCACAGCTCACAGCAACCTCAAACTTTTGGGCTTAAAAGATTCTCTAGCCTGAGCCTCCCGAGTAGCTGGGACTACAGGCGCCCACCACAATTCCCCGCTATTTTTAGAGACGAGGTCTGGCTCTGGCTCAGGCTGGTCTCGAACCTGTGAGCTCAGGCGCCCAGCCTCTTTTCCTTTCTAATTACCCCAAAGGCTGACTTCCTTCTGGAACTCAGCCCACCTGCATCTGGGTAGGAATAAAGGACACTGTTGCCCACACAGAACCTGGACTCTGTTTCATTTTGTTTCACATTTTAGAATTTTTTTTTTTTTTTTTGAGACAGAATCTCACCGTGTCGCCCCCAGTAGAGTGCCATAGCATCACAGCTCACAGCTCAAACTCTTGGGCTCAAGCAATTCTCTTGCCTCAGCCTCCCAAGTAGCTGGGACTACAGGCGCCCACCACAATGCCTGGCTATTTTTTGTTGCAGCTGTCATTGTTGTCCAGCTGGCCCAAGCAGTGTTCCAGTCCACCACCCTCAGTGTATGTGGCTGACGCCGTAACCACTGTGCTACGGGTGCTGAGCCTAGAATAATCTTTTATTTTCAGCCTTTGACCTCTCACTTTCTTTTTTTTCATTTTGAGACAGAGTCTCACAGTAGAGTACCGTGTCGTCATCATAGCTCACAGCAACCTCAAACTGTTAGGCTTGAGCAATCCTCTTGCCTCAGCTGAGACTACAGGCGACTGCCACAACTCCGCCTCAGCCTCCTGAGTAGCTCTGACTATAGACCTGTGTCACTAGGCCCAGCTAGTTTTCTTTTATCTAAAAATAAAAGTCCTGCTGAACTCTTCAGGGAAGTAACACAGTGGGGATTTTGTTAAGGTTTTTGTTTTGTTTTTAGAGAAGTCTTTCCTGTGATGCCCCAGGCAGGAGAAGAATGGCTATTCACAAGCCAAGTACATGTGCTGCAGCCTTTAACTCCTGGGCACAAATGATCCTCCCACTGCAGCCTCCTGGGTAGCCCACCATGCCAGGCTTTGTTCAGGTTTTCAGGACTCACTTTGCCGGCTGTGGACCTCCCTCTGGCTAAAAGCTGTAAAACACAGGAAACTCATGCAGTCCCTTTCCCCTCCCAAGTGTCAATCCCTGCAGTCTCTTCCTCCTCTTTTTTGCTTGCTAATGCCTTCAGATAGTTCTTCTGGGTTTGTTTATTTGTTTACTTTTGCTCGGAGTATATAGTTCTTGTTTATGGAAGGCTTGGTGTGATAGAAATTAGTCAGAATTTACAGGAAATGGAACTTCCTGTAAATGTGTTCTTGTTCTTTTGACACACTCTCATCATTTTGGGAGGGAAGGATGGACTTCCTTAATTTCTATCACAAATTAAGATGTTCCGAGCTTAGTTTATACTTTCGCTGTTCTAGCCCTAAGGTGATCCATTTCTCTAAGAAGCTCAGTTCCCTTTTAGTGAGGAATAATATTTAGAAACCAAGATCTGGGCACCAGAGGTTCTCATTGGTACATTGTGTTATTGCTTCTATGCTCTTCAACAGACAGAGGTGGGATCTCTATCTCCATCTCTCTCTGTTTCCATTTTTTTTAGAGACAGAGTCTCACTTTATCGCCCTCGGTAGAGTGCCGCGGTGTCTCACACTCACAGCAACCTCCAGCTCCTGGGCTTAGGCAATTCTCTTGCCTCAGCCTCCCTAGTAACTGGGACTACAACGCCCGGCTATTTTTTTATTGCAGTTTGGCCGGGGCCGGGTTTGAACCCGCTACCCTCAGTATATGCGGCCGACCCCCTACCCACTGAGCCACAGGCACTGCCCTCCATCTCTATTTTTATAGATCAGGTGGTTTTCAACCTTTTTTATCTCACGGCACACTCGAAGCTATACACAGCACACTTAAGTTATGTTGATTTAAAAAAAGAGTAAAAAAAAGAATATACTTACTGTGCTCTGAAGTTCTTTTGAAAATAATTTGATCCTCTCATGGCACACCAGTTGCTATAGATGTATATGACATGGGTTTAATTTTTTTTTCTTTTTTAGAGACAAGAGGTCTGAGCTCAAGCTATCCTCTCACCTCAGCCTCCCAGAGTGTTAGGATTACAGGCGTGAGCCACCTTGGCCAGTTAACATCTCTTTTTGGAGACAGCATCACACTTTTGCCCTTGGAAGGGTGCCAAGGTGGCATCATAGCTCGCAGCAATCTCAAAGTCTTGGGCTCAAGAGATTCTCTTGCCTCAGCTTTCTGAGTACCTGGGACTACAGGTGCCTACCACAACGCCTGGCTATTTTTAGAGACAGGGTCTCGCTCTTGCTCAGGCTGGTCTCTAACCAGTGAACACAGGCAATCCACCCTCCTTGGCCTCCCAAAATGCTAGGATTACAGGTGCGAGTCACCGTGCCAGGCCAATCGGCCAGGCATGGCACCCATAGCTCGGTGGTTATGGTGCCAGCCACATACACTGTGGCTGGCAGGTTCAAACACCGTCAGGCCTGCTAAACAACAATGACAAATAACAAAAAAATAGCTAGGCGTTGTGGCAAGCGGCTGTAGTCCCAGCTACTTGGGAGGCTGAGGCAAAAGAATCACTTAAACCCAAGTGTTTAAGGTTGCTGTGAGCTGTGATGTTACGGCATTCTACTGAGGGCAACACAGTGAGACTCTGTCTCAAAAAAAAGGGGGGCGTTTATAGTAATGGCTCTAACTCCAATTCTATCCTTCAAGACTCTTCTTTGTATTTCTCCACTCATACTATGTATTTGTAATCTACTTTTTCTCTATGGTGAGAACCCTAGCTGTCATGAAAGGTGTAAACAATGGTTCCTAGAGAAGAGGCCGCAGGGAGATGTTCAGGCCAGGTTTATTAAAAGGGGAGGGTAGCCTACCTGGGCAGTGCAAAGGTGAAGTCTGTGCCCTGGGGCAGTTAGAGACCACTTTCATATGGGGCTATAGTGGGTAGGCAAATCCCGCAGCTTGCCTGGAAAGTTGGAGTCTTTTGGCCAGAACTTCTGGGGGAGGGGCTAACCAGATCCTTTGTCTTCCTCTTAGGAGGAAAGGAGAAGGAAGAGAAGGGGAAAGGGTTCATGTGTGACTACATTAGGTCCCCCAACATTTCATTTGCTCAAGTCTACAAAATGTACACTATCATTTTATAATTGCTATTTGTGCCACAAAGTATAGTTAGTAGCAGGGATTTATTAAGAGGATCTATAAGCAGTTGGGCTACCAAAATGGCATCAGGACTTGGAACCGGTAGCTAAGTGGTTAGGGCGCTGGCCACATGCACCAGGGCTGCTGGATTTGAACCTGGCCTGGGCCTGCTAAACAACAATGACAACAACAACAACAACAAACATCCAGGCTTTGTGGCAGGCGCCTGTAGTCCCAGCTACTTGGGAGGCTGAGGCAAGAGAATCGCTTAAGCCCAAGAGTTTGAGGTTGCTGTGAGCTTTGATGCCATAGTACTCTACCCAGAGTGACATAGTGAGACTCTGTCTCAAAGAAAAAAAATGGCATCAGGTCTGAGTTGTTTTATATGCCGTTGAGTCCTATTTGAAAAACATTCTGGTGGCCAATCAGGAGGTGCCGGCCATAACTCTGTATCTACAGATGTGGTGTAAAAGAACAAAAGTCATCTGTTGGAGGCACCCACCAGCCCTTGTAAAAGGGGTAACTTGGGGGGTTATCTGCTGTGAATGAATTTTCTGCAACCTGGAAGGAATGTTTAACAGACCCAGAAAAAACATGGAGGAATCCTATTCTTTGATTAATGAATAATCGAAGACCCATCAGAAGATGAGAAAGACTAACAAGTCCTATTAGTTTAAGAATGGTTAGACCCATTTGGAGGTAGAGAAAGACTAACAAATCCTATTCTTAAGGAATGTTTAAACACCAGGAGGTAGAGACTTAATGTGTGTTTAGTCCTCCCTGGTAGAAACGCTATTGTCATACCACTATAAAAACAAAGCTATTAAGAAGAATTAAATAATTATTTTTGGATGTTATTCCTCTAGACTGAGAAAATATGGTCAAAATATTTGGTTCAAAAGTTACTTGGTGCGGGGCACAGGGGCTCACGCCTGTAATCTTAGCATTCTGGGAGGCTGAGGCAGGTGGATTGTCTGAACTCATGAGTTTGAGACCAGCCTGAGCAAGAGTGAGTGAGACCGCGTCTCAAAACAGCCAGCGTTGTGGCGGGCGCCTGGAGTTCCCGCTGCTTGGGCAGCTGAGGCCAGAGAATTGCTTGAGGCCAAGAGTTTGATATTGCTGTAAGCTTTTGCATTTGAATGAATACTCTTTTTTTCCTGTTAACATTTTTATTTTTTCAAGGTAATAGGAATTGTATGCAAAAGACAGTAGACCCTTGCCTTTTTATTTTTATCTAAATAAAAGATAACTTAAGATGAAGTCTGAAGAAAGAAAAAAAGCTATGTACATTAGGGACTATACCTTCATTCATCATCTACTTGGAACCAGTAGTTGTGTAGCTGTCACAGAATCAGGAAAGAGGTTGTGGTAAGTTGGAAGAGGTACATATGCTGCTATTATCATTTTACCAGCAAACCACCTGCCCATTGACAGCAGCAATAGCTGCAGCAATTGATGGGCACTTCACATACACATTGCCCTGAGCTGCATTTTTGTCAACATGAATATGAATAGCTCCTCCATGTTTATTACATCCTTCCATCACATTATCTTTAATCTCTGTATTCCATCCAACTTCTTCTTCTGTTTGAGTGTTAAACATGTTAGAAAGTTGGAAATACTATGGAAAGTTGGAAATACTGTGTTGAAAGGCTGGACAGAGGCAGCTGCAGCTAAACCTGAAGCTTGGGAAAGTCTTATTTGCAAATCTGCCACAGCACCAAATGCCAAAGAGCCACTCATTTGTAGAGCCTGCTGTGCTCCTGGTGGAATCTGCAAACCTATACCCCTGCAAGTCTTGCCATTAATTGAAGATGACCAGTTGTTCCCAAGTCAATTCCAGTCCTTTCTAATTCATCGCTGTCCAAAAATGAACTGGCACTGGAAGCATCAGTACGTTCAGTAACATGACCAACTTCCATTGGCCTTCCTGCTAATTCAAATCCATTAAGTTGTTTGAAAGCCTTTTGGGCACATTCTGAGCCTGAAAATGTAATAAATCCATATCCTTTAGATCCACCTGTTTCACTGTCCATCATAAGCTGGATACTTTTGATTCTTCCAAAAGGCTCAAAGATCCCCTAAAATATATCTTCAGTTATGTTAAAGTGTAATGAGCCCATATAAAGCTGCATGGGTCCAGCATTTCCATTTTGCAAATTGTTTGCTATTGCTGCAGCTCTGGGTTTTTTTTTTTGTGTGTGTGTGTGGGTTTTTTTTTTTTGTTGTTGTTGTTGTTTTTGAGATAGAATCTCAAGCTGTCGCCCTAGGTAGAGTGCCATGGTGTCACAGCTCACAGCAACTTCAAACTCTTGGGCTCAAGCAATTCTCTTGCCTCAGCCTCCCATGTAGCTGGGGCTACAGGCACCTGCCACAACGTCTGGCTATTTTTTGGTTGTAGTTGTCATTGTTGTTTGGCAGGCCTGGGCTGAATTCAAACCCGCCAGCCTTGGTGTACGTGGCCGCTAAGCTATAGGCACCGAGCCTGCAGCTCTGTTTTTTTCTGCCTGTGATGCCTGTACTATGATTGGCACTCCTAAAACTTGTTGACCAATTAATCCTGTGCTAACATCAACGAACTCCACAAAAGCAATTCCTTTGGAACATCTTGAATTTCTTTTTTTTTTTTTAATTTGGCCGGGGCTGGGTTTGAACCCGCCACCTCCGGCATATGGGACCGGCGCCCTACCCGCTGAGCCACAGGCGCCGCCCAAGAACATCTTGAATTTCTATTGGAAATCATCCTCACATCTCGAACCTTTCCAACTGTAGAGAAAAACTCTTCCAAATCTTTTGCAGAATAGTGTTCTTGCCTCTCTTTCCTCAGGAGTTAGATTATCAATAGGTTCCCTCACAGGGCTCTTTTCTTTTCTTTTCTGTTTTTGGCCGGGGCTGGGTTTGAACCCGCCACCTCCAGCATATGGGGCCAGCACTCTACTCCTTTTAGCCACAGGCACCACCCAGCTCTTGTCTTTTCTGAATTGACTTTTGCTTCAAGAACCTCATCTGCTTAGTTTGATGCTATGAGGCAACCCAATCTTTCCTTGGATGGCACTGTTTAATTTTCGTCCAGGGTAAGGACTTCTGTAGTGGCTTCTGAATCTACGATCTCAACTTCTTGAGCGACTCCGTCTTCCTTCTTTGCTTCTACTTCCCTTCCTTTAATGACTTTTACTCTTTTTCCTTTCTCTATCTCCACTTCCATTCCTTACTTTTGCTTCTCTTTCGTTCATGACTATGACTTCTGCTCTTGCTTTTTTTCCTCCTTCTGGAATCTTGAAACCTACACTGCAATCACAAGATGTAGAGCTTTCCAAGGAGTCATAAACTTTGTATCACTGAAGTAAATCGTGCACTGGGTTGGGCCTTTGGACTTTTTGGTTCTATGGCCTCTGCTGTAAAGATGTTTTGCTATTACAGTATTTGACCTTTTCCATGTGAGAAGATCTAAATTTTAAATGCAAAGTATTTTTTTGCTACATTCTTCATGGCTGTTAGCACTGATCAACTTGTTCTCATCCTTATGATTGACAGTTCACACTGGAATCAAAGGTGAATTCATGGGAGTAGAGGTGAGATATTGTCAGGCAAGTCTTCTTATAAGGAGCCTCAAGCATTGCTTCAGTATCAATATCGTCTGCCATTTTCTCTAAAGGCCTGTGTGGGCTTTCCAGCACCTGTGGTGCTCGTATTTGGGAAGAGACCTCACAACTGCTGCTGCAGCTACCGTTGCTACTGTTAATCCCCTAGGCCCAGCCCGAATATCGGGCTTCGAGGATGGCTAGGCCTGAGTGAATCTCTCATCAAGGTGGCTTCCTAGCTGGTGGTCACATACCTGAGTCCCTCCATCCTCCCTGGCCTTTCATAGCCCATCTGATCCTTTCCCTAAGTGGGGTAGATAGAGTGTCTTTCTCAAGGTCTGAATGAGTAATTTTTTATAGGTTTTTATTTTTTCATAAAAAATATTTTCCAGTTTCTTATTTATTTCTTGTTTTCTACCTTTTTAAAATCTGTATGGTTCATAACGAGATAGAGTAGACATACTTTTCTCTATTTACCTCTTCTAAATATAACTATATTCCCCTGACATTAATGTTATACATGAGAAATAACTTATATATGAATATAGATATATATGAATGAAACAAAAATAAGGAGATTCTGGAAAGTGGAGAGAAGACAGATCCACTAGGCATAGTGGAACTCAAGGAATAAAATGGTGGTGAGATTACTGAGTTTTCTTTTTATTTATTTCTAATATATCCCAGACTAGGTGCTGGAAAAGCCAGCAATACAGAAAGACTTTAATGGATGCAGACATTTAAAGCACCAACAAAGGCCTGCTGTCTTTGGCCAACGGAGGTGCTTGCCAGTGTACCTTAACAAGACAGAAAACTTTTAGACAATGATACCCTACTCCAGAAAAAAAAAAAAAACCACAGAAAAAACTGTGGTCCCATTGTCACCCTTGTGAGCAAAGGAGTCTAGATTTCCACTCTTACCTAGTTGTAATGAGGCACCTTTTCTCTCCTGACTACCTCTGCTAGGTGATGTCAAAGAGAGCTGAGAAGGAAGCTGGGACTTTCATTCCTACCCTTTGATAAGGAATGGAGTCCCTTGTGTCCTCCAATGTCAATGGAGGCAACGTGGAGAGAGTTTCCCTTTCCCCCTGGAGTGTCTACGGAGGTCAATAGAACAGCTAGGTAGGCTCATACCTGTAATATGAGCACTCTGGGAGGCTGAGGCGGGTGGATTGCTTGAGCTCAAGAGTTCGAGACCGCCTGAGCAAAAGCAAGACTCCATTTCTACTAAAAATAGAAAAACTGAGGCAAGAGGATCTCTTGAGCCCAAGAGTTGGAGGTTGCTGTGAGCTATGATACCAGAGCACTCTACTCAGGGGAACAGTTTGAGACTCTGTCTCAAAAAAAAAAGAAAAGCTAGATTTCTGTTCCCACTCTACAGTAACATGACAGCATCTCCCTTCCCCATTGGCCTGGAGAAGCCAGCTGAAAAGAAGGTTTAAATAAGATACAAAGTCTCATGACATCACAACTGTCCAGTATACAATCCAAAATCACCCATGATACCAAGAACTAGGAAAACCTCAACTTGAATGAGAAAAGACAATCAACAAAGGCCAATACTCAGATGATATAGATGTTGGAATTATCTGACAAAGGTTTTAAAGTAGACATCATAAAAATGATTCAAAAGGGTGGCACCTGTGGCTCAGTTGGTAAGGCGCCGGCCCCATATACCGAGGGTGGTGGGTTCAAACCCGGCTCCGGCTGAACTACAACCAAAAAATAGCTGGGGGCGGCGCCTGTGGCTCAACGAGTAGGGCGCCAGCCCCATATGCTGGAGATGCTGGGTTCAAACCCATCCCCGGCCGAAAACTGCAACCAAAAAAAAAAAAAAAATAGCTGGGCGTTGTGGTGGGCGCCTGTAGTCCCAGCTACTCAGGAGGCTGAGGCAAGAGAATTGCTTAAGCCCAGGAGTTGGAGGTTGCTGTGAGCTGTGTGATGCCATGGCACTCTACCGAGGGCCATAAAGTGAGACTCTGTCTCTAAAAAAAAAAAAAAGATTCAAAAAGCAACTATGAACATGCTTGAAAAAGAAAAGATAGGAAAAGCTCAGCAAAAAAAAAAAAAAAAAAGATGAATAACAAAGTGGGGTTGGGTGCAGTGGCTTACACAGTGGCCTCACTTTGAGAGGCTAAGGTGGGAGGATCACTTGAGGCCAGGAGTTCAAGACCAGCCTGGGCAATATAGTATGACCCCACCTTTACAACAAAGAGAAAAATATGTCAGGTATAGTGATGTGCACCAGTCCCAGCTACTTGGGAGGCTGAGGTGGGAACACTGCCTGAGCCCAGGAGTTTGAGGCTGCAGTGAGCTATGAGCGCATCACTGTACTCCTGACTAGGAGGCAGAGTGAGATCCTGAAAGAAAAAAACAAAAGAAATAAAGAAGAACAAGGTAGAAATTTTATGGGTGGCGCTTGTGGCTCAGTGAGTAGGGCACCGGTCCCATATGCCGGAGGTGGCGGGTTCAAACCCAGCCCTGGCCAAAAACCACAAAAAAAAAAAAAAAAGAAAGAAATTTTATAATGAAAAAGACGAAGAGATGAAAAACTCCCTAGAGAGGCTTGACAGCAGAATGGAGAGGACAGAGAAAAGAATCGGGAAACTTGAGTATAGAACAAGAGGAATTATCCAACTTGAACAATAGAGAGAAAATAAATTGAGGAAAAAATAAACAGAGCTTCAGGTCCCTATGGAACTATAACAAAAGCTGAAATATCATTTTATCAGAGTCTTAGAAGAAGTAAGAATGTGTGAACAAAAACTTACTCAAAGAAATAATGGCTAAAAATTTCTCAAATCTGGCAAAAGATATAAACCTACAAATTTAAGAAGCTGAGAGAAACGACAAACATAATAAACCCAAAGGCATCTATGCCAAGACACATAATCATCTAATTCCTGAAAACTAATGACAGTGAAAAGACTTGACAGTGGTAAGAGAAAAACAACATCTTTCCCAAAAAGGAAAAACAAATGACACATAGTAGATTTCTCATAAGAAATGAAAAAGGCCACAAGGAAGTCACACAACTTGTTCAAGTGCTGAAAGAAAAGAACTATCCAAATGAAAAAGAAGGGCTCAGGGCCCGTAGCACAGTGGTTATGGTGCCAGCCACATACACTGAGGCTGGTGGGTTAGAACCCGGCCCTGGCAAGCTGAACAACAATGACAATTGCAACAACAACAAAAAAAGCCAGGCATTGTGGCGGGCACCTGTAGTCCCAGCTACTTGGGAGGATGAGGCTTAAGCCCAAGAGTTTGAGGTTGCTATGAGCTGTGATTTCATAGCACTCTACAGGGGTAACAAAGTCAGACTCTGTCTCAAAAAACAAATAAACAAACAAAAACAAAACAAAATGAAAAAGAAATTAAAACATTTTCAGATTAAGGAAACCTGCAAGAATTTGTCACTACCAGACCTCCCTGAAAAAATGAGTAAGAGAAGTTCTTGAAATGAAAAGTAAATGATTAAAGAAGGAACCTTAGCCAGACCTGGTGGCTCATGCCTATAATCTCAGCACTCTGGGAGGCTGAGGCAGGTGGATTGTCTGAGCTCCAGAGTTTGAGACCAGCCTGAGCAAGAGCGAGACACCATCTCTACTAAAAATAGAAAAAGTAGCCAGGCATTGTGGCAGGCCCAGCTATTTGGGAGGCTAAGGCAAGAGGATCACTTAAGCCCTACAGTTTGAGGTTCCTGTGAGCTATGACACCATGACACTTGACTGAGGGCTATAAAGCGAGACTCTGTCTTAAAAAAAAAAAAAAAAAAAAAAAGGGCGGCGCCTGTGGCTCAGTCGGTAAGGCGCCGGCCCAATATACCGAGGGTGACGGGTTCATAACCCGGCCCCGGCCAAACTGCAACCAAAAAATAGCCAGGCGTTGTGGTGGGTGCCTGTAGTCCCAGCTACTCGGGAGGCTGAGGCAAGAGAATCGCCTAAGCCCAGGAGCTGGAGGTTGCTGTGAGCTGTGTAAGGCCACGGCACTCTACCGAGGGCCATAAAGTGAGACTCTGTCTCTACAAAAAAAAAAAGAAAAGAAAGAAAGAAAAAGGAACCTTGGAACATCAGGAAGGAAGGAAGAACATGGAAAGCAAAATATGAGTAATTATTATCTAATATACTTTCTCTCTTGTATTAGTCAGCCAGGGCTGCCATAAGAAAATACCACAGACTGGGTGGCTTCAACAACAGAATTTACTTTCTCACAGTTGTGGAGGCTGGAAGCCCAAGATTAAGTTGTTGGTAGGTTTGTTTTCTCCTGGGGTCTTTCTTCTTGGCTTGCAGATGACCACCTTCTTGCTGTGTCTTCACATGGCTTTTTCTCTGTGTGTTTCCATGATTCTTTCCCTTTTCCTAACAGGACACTAGTCCACCTTGAATAGAGCCCCACATTTATGGCCTCGTTTAACTTAAATTACCTCTTTAAAGGTCTTATTTCCAAGGCCCAGGTGCATAGCTCACGTCTATAATCCTAGCACTCTGGGAGGCCGAGGTGGGTGAGTTGCTTGAGCTCAGGAGTTTGAGACCAGCCTGAGCAAGACCGAGACCTGTCTGTAAAAATAGCTTGGCATTGTGGTAGGCACCTGTAGTCCCAGCTACTTTGGAGGCTGAGGCAAAAGAGTCACTTGAACCCAACAGTTTGAAGTTGCTGTGAGCTATGAAAACAACGTAGCACTTTATCAAGGGTGATAGAGTGAGACTCTGTCTTAAAAAAAAAAAAAAGGGAAAAAAAGATCTATCTCCAAATACAGTCACAGCAGAGGGTAGGGCTTCAAGATATTAATTTGAGGAGAACACTATTCAATCTGTAAGACTTCTCTTGAGTTTTCTAAATTATATTTGAGGTTGAAGCTACAATTATAGCATTGTCCAATGTGTCTCTCAAAATATGAGAGGAAATATTTGAGATATTATGAATGGGAAAGTAAAATAATTGAAGAGGAGGTAAGAGTTTGATATTTCACTCAAGCTGGTGAAACGTCGACACCAGTAGACTGTGATATTGTGTATGGTTAGCGTAAAACCCATTGCAAACATTTAGAAAATACATACAAGAGATACACTCAAAAACACTGTAGAAAAATGAAAATCAGAGTCTAAAGAAAAGGTACAAGTAGCCCATGGAAGGCAGGGAAAATAAACCCCAGAAATATGGCTCAGCACCTGTAGCTCAAGCAGCTAAGGCACCAGCCACATATACCTGAGCTGGCAGGTTCAAATCCAGCCCAGGCCTGCCAAACAACAATGATGGCTGCAACCAAAAAATAGCCAGGCATTGTGGCAGGCACTTGTAGTCCCAGCTACTTGGGAGGTGGAGACAGGAGAATCACTTGATCCCAGGAGTTGGAGGTTGCTGTGAGCTGTGATGCCACGGCACTCTACCCAGGGCGACAACTTGAAGCTCTGTCTCAAAAAATACATAAATAAAACCCAGAAATAAAGACAGAATAGAAAAAAAATAAAACAGCAGACCTAAGCCTTAACATAATAATCACATTAAATGTAAACAAAGTACATAAATTGAAAGGCAGAGATTGACAGTGGATTAAAAACATCACCCAAATATGTATATATGCTGTGTGCAAGAATTTCGCTTCAGGCTGGGCATGGTAGCTCAGGCCTGTAATCCTAGCACTCTGGGAGGCCGAGGCGGGTGGATCTTCTGAGCTCAGGAGTTTGAGATCAGCCTCAGCAAGATCAAGACCTGGTCTCTAAAATAGTTGGGCATTGTGGCGGTTACCTGTAGTCCTACCTACTTGGGAGGCTGAGGCAAGAGAATCGCTTGAGCCCAAGAATTTGAAGTTGCTGTGAGCTATGACAACATAACACACTACCAAGGGTGACAAAGTAAGACTCTGTCTCAGAAAAAAAAAAAAAAGATAAAGGGCTTTTGATAAAAAGTAAAAACCTCTTCATAATAGATTTTGAGGCTTCTTTCGAAGCTAAAGGATGGTCACTTTCATTTAGCTCTGCTAATGAATACATGGATATTAATTAGATATCTACCTTGACTACTGAATCAATAGATCTTTTCTACTAGAATTTTCCAACATATTTCTTCATTCTAGGTCTCATCTCCTTTCTCTAAGTCACTAACAATACAATACAGAAACATTTGCCAAATTTTACACTTCGGAATGTTCCTTGAACTAGTTTCCCACTTTCCTGGGCAAATATTACAGGTCAAATGTCACACAGGCTTTTCTGCTCTGTGTCACTTGATCCTTTCCCTTGTTTTTATTTCAAGTTTTCTTAGGTTTTCCAAATTGCATTTCTTTTTGGAGGCAGAATCTCACTATGTCACCCTCAATAGAGTGCTGTGGTGTTATAGCTCACAGCAACCTCAAACTCTTGGGCCCAAGTGATTCTCTTGCCTCAGCCTCCCATGTAGCTGGGGCTACAGGCACCCACCACAACGCCTGGCTATTTTTTTGTTGCAGTTGTGGTTATTGGTTAGCTGGCCCAGGACAGGTTCAGACCCACCAACTTCAGTGTATGTGGCTGGCACTGTAACCACTGTGCTATGGGCGCCGAGCCTAAATTGCATTTCTTTAAGAAGCCTCTTTGTATAGTATTCTTAACTCTCAGAAGAGGCTCCCTGCCTCACGTGCCTATCATAGGAGCCATGAGGGCTGCATAAAATGTCACATGCCCTAGACTCATTCATATGTCCTTGTCTATGCAATCATTAGCAGAGCTAAAAGTGACCTTCTTTTAGCTTCAAACGAAGCAAGATTATTACAAAAAAATTTTACTTTTTACCAAAGCCCTTTACTTAAACATTGCCAGGCTGTGAAAGTAAAAGCAGAAGTGATATTTTGAGGAACTCAAAGTGAAATCGTAAAAAGGACTAGTTCAATGGAAAAAAACTGATGATCAACATTTCTAGAACAGCAGCCAAGGATGATAACAGGTAATCTAAAGCAGGGGTGTCCAACCCATAGCCCACGGGCTGTATGTGGCCACAGATAGCTAGGAATGCAGCTCAACACAAAATCACATCACAAAATTACTTATAAGGTTTTTTTGGTGACATTTTGGTGGAATTTGACTGTGAACTTTGTACAACAATGTCATGTAAAAGAAACATATTTACACTCTCCCTATTTGTAAATACATGTGGCCTCACTTTTATAATGGTGCGAGGCTTTCGGTGTGTTATCTTCCAAGCACATACAGTTGAATTGATGCTATCAGATGTTACACATGTGCTTGTGGTGACTTGGCAAGGCAGAGATTATCAATAATATTTCAACCTACTATTGCAACATTAGGCATTTAAAGTTATTTAGAAGTAAGGTAAGTATTCTTTTTTTTTTTTTTGGAGACAAAGTTTTATTTTGTCACCCTCAGTAAAGTGCTGTGGAGTCACAGCTCACAGCAACCTCCAGCTTTTGGGCTTAGGCGATTCTCTTGCCTCAGCCTCCCAAGTAGCTGGGACTACAGGCGCCTGCCACAATGCCCGGCTATTTTTTTTGTTATTGTTGCAATTTGGCCAGGGCCGGGTTGGAACCCACAACCCTCTGTATATAAGGCTGGCGCCCTACTCACTGAGCCACAGGCACCGCCCAAGGTAAGTGTTCTTATTTGGTTATTAAGGGTACTTCCACACATCAGTGGTGCCTCACACATAGCCTGGCCCTCTCACTCACCCTGAATCAGCAGCCGTGATGAGGAAGGGCCCAAATTTTGCTTTCAGCTTCCTAATAGCTGGGACTACCGGGCATTGTGGCAGGCACCTGTATTCTCAATTAATTTTCATAATAAAAGTAAATAGTCTCTTATCTATTATTATTTTTTAAATCACAACATGGCTTCTATAATGTCTCAAAAGAAAACAGAACCCCAAAAAGGAAAATTACAAATGAAGGAAGATTGATTAATGGAAAGTGGACAGAGGACTACTTTTTTGTTAAGGCAAATAGGAAGGCACTCTGCTTAATTTGTAGGCAATTTGTGCAAGTTTTCAAAGTCTATCATTTGAGAAGCTATTATGAGTAAAAACATGCTGCCAAATTGGATGCTTAAGAAGCATTATGTCATAAGGACAAAATAGCACAACTAAAAAAAGTCTGTCATCTCAATAAAATTTTTTTTTAAAGTTAAAACTCAGATTTTATTGTAAAAGCTAGTTATGTGATAGCATATTTGATAGCAAAGAAATTAAAAAACAGGTGGGCTCACACCTGCAACCTTAGTGCTCTGGGAGGCTGAGGCGGGTGGATTGCTTGAGCTCAGGAGTTGGACACCAGCCTGAACAAGAGCAAGACTGGGTCTCTACTGAAAATAGAAAAACTAGCCAGGTGTTATGGTTGACGCCTGTAGTCCCAGCTACTTGGGAGGCTGAGGCAGGAGGGTTTCTTGATCCCAGAAGACTGAGGTTGCAGTGAGCTATGACCATGCCACCACACTCTAGCAAGGGCAATAGAGGAAGACCCTGTTGATAGAAACAGAAAGAAAAGAAAGGAAGGAAGGAAGGAGGGAGAGAGGAAGGAAAGAAATCAAGGTGAGTTTATTAAGCAATGTATGGAAACCATGACAAACATAATTTTCCCTGAAAGAAGGGGAATATTTCTAAAATCAAATTAGATTGTCTCACCATACTATGGCCAGGGGAACTGAAGAAATTGGAAAATCTATTGAAAGAAGTTGCGGGGCAGCACCTGTGGCTCAGGGGGTAGGGCGCCAGCCCCATATACTGAGGGTGGTGGGTTCAAACCTGGCCCCAGTCAAACTGCAACAAAAAAATAGTTGGGCGCTGTGGCAGGTGCCCGTAGTCCCAGTTCCTCAGGAAGCTGAGACAAGAGAATCACCTGAGCCCAGGAGTTGGAGGTTGCTGTGGGCATATGACGCCATGGCACTCTGCCGAGGGTGACAGAGTGAGACTCTGTCTCTACAAAAAAAAAAGAAAAAAGAAAAAAGGAAGTTGGACAAGTAAAGCTGATAATTTTATTTATTTATTACTTTTTAGGCAGAGTCTCACTATGTCGCTCTGGGGAGAGTACCATGGCATCACAGTTCACAACCACCTCTAATTCTTGGACTCAAGCAATTCTTTTGCCTTAGCCTCCCAAGGAGCCGGTACTATAGGCACCTGCCGCAACACCCAGCTATTTTTTTGTTGTTGTTGTTGTAGTTGTTGTTGTTTGGCAGGCCTGGGCTGGATTCAAACCCACCAGTTCTGGTGTATGTGGCTGGTGCCCTAGCCACTGAGCCACAGGCACGGAGCCAAGAGAATACATTTCTGTTGTTTTAAGTTACCCAGGTTGTGGTCATTTGTACAACAGCCCTAATACCAGAAGCATATGAAAAAGAGACCTCTTGCGCATATATGTATTTCAAAACCCTTGGTTTAATTTTAATATTCTTCCTTAGGTCCGTCTAGGAATCTAAGTTAGATGAGCAAACATGAGCTCCCTCTTCACTGGTGGAAATCTGGATACTTGCTGTGCATTCATTCAGACTAAAAAATAAAGGGAAGAGAAAAACAGAAGTGAAAAAAGGTGAAAAAACCTTTATTTTAATCATATTACATTTCAAGACTCCATTCCCTGTCTCGGACCTCTTTTGTCTTGAGAGTAAAGAACTAATCTTTGGGGTGGCACCTGTGGCTCAGTGAGTAGGGTGCTGGCCCCATATACCGAGGGTGGTGGGTTCAAACCCAGCCCTGGCCGAACTGCAACAAAAAAATAGCCGGGCGTTGTGGCAGGCACCTGTAGTTCCCAGCTGCTCGGGAGGCTGAGGCAGGAGAATCGCAGAAGCCCAAGAGCTGGAGGTTGTTGGGAGTCCTGTGACATCATGGCACTCTACAGAGGGCGGTAAAGTGAGACTCTGTCTCTACAAAAAAAAACACAAAAAGGAACTAAGAACTAATCTTTGCTGTGTAGACATTTTCACAAATGCTAAAGAATAGCTCAGTGTAGACACTCACAATCATATCACTGGCTAAGGCTCATATGGAATTGCTCATGTCTTCTAAGGCTGTGGGGTATGATTAACAGTTTTGTTTTTCACTCTGTCACCCTGTGTAGAGTTGTGGCATCATAACTCACAGCAATCTCAAACTTTTGAGCTTGAGCAACCCTTTGCCTCAGCTTCCTAAATAGCTGGGACTATCGGAATATGCCACGATTCCTGCCTAGTTTTTCTATTTTTAGTAGAGATGAGGTCTCACTCTTGCTCAGGATGGTCGGCCTCCCAGAATGCTAGGATTACAGGCATGAGCCACTGGGCCATCCTGTTTATTTTATTATTAATATTTTTTTTAGAGACAGGGTCTCTCTGGTTCTGTCATTCAGGCTGGAGTACAGTGATGCCATCATATCTCACTGTGGTCTTGAACTCCTGGCCTCAAGCAATCCTCTCCTCAGCCTTCCAGGTGGCTAGGACTATATATGCACACCACCAGGCCTGGCTAGCATTTTTAATATGATGGATGTACAGTATACATTAATTCACCACATTATCTGTTTAATAGGCGCCTGTGGCTCAGTGAGTAGGGCGCCAGACCCATATACCGAGGGTGGCGGGTTCAAACCCGGCCCCGGCCAAACTGCAACAAAAAAATAGCCGGGCGTTGTGGCGGGCGCCTGTGGTCCCAGCTACTCGGGAGGCTGAGGCAGGAGAATCGCCTGGGCCCTGGAGTTGGAGGTTGCTGTGAGCTGTGTGACGCCATGGCACTCTACCAAGGGCGATAAGGTGAGACTCTGTCTCTACAAAAAAAAAAAAAAGGAATTATATTAATAATAGTTTCTGTCTCCTAGTGTTATGATGAAATGAGTTCATATTTACAAAGCACTTAGAAAAATGCCTCACACATACCGTAGTTGCATTCAACTCTCTTGTATTATTGGAAGTTTATTTGCACTGAACTGTGAGCTCCTCTAGGATAGGGAGTATGCCTGTTTCATTTTCCTATCCTTCACATCTAGTAGCATGTCTGGCACATAGTAAAGACCCTCAGCAAGCCTATGTTGCTTAAAAGGCACTATGCAGCAGGCAGTATGAAATTCCATCTCTGAGCTTTGGAGAAGGAAAGCAGATGGAAAAATAGACATAAGTCCAACACACAGACATTTAAGCTTGACAATGGGCAAGACTGCGGAGGAAGAGAGCATGAAGGAAAGAGAAATAGAACACTGAGGCAAGACTGATGGCAGATGAAAAGAGACAGGAAAGGAGCTCTGAGAGGATATATATACTTTCAAGGAAGCCATGAGAAGAGTTCGAAGGGAATTGAAGTGAGGCCAGGGGAAAGGCTGTCTTTTTTTTTTTTTTTAATTGTTGGGGATTCATTGAGGGTACAATAAGCCAGGTTACACTGATTGCAATTGTTAGGCAATGTCCCTCTTGCAATCATGTCACCATAAAGTGTGACACACACCAAAGAGGAAAGGCTGTCTTAAAGGTGGAGTATGAAAAAAATGTGGTTAGCAAGCAGCTGACCAGGATTATTTACTTATTTTTTTTGAAGTCTCAGAGGAAGGAAATGACATTGTGTAAATAGTTTTCTAAAACTTGGCAGGCTGTCACATGTGGGTCCCTCTCTGCCTTGCCAGGAGAGTTGAGAGAGCTAGAAAGCAGAGGAAAAGGAGGGTCTGGGTCTTTCCAAGATGCTGCTTCTCAAGAAAATTACCAAGTCTAGGCCAGTGATTGTGGCTCACTCCTATAATCCCAGCACTCTGGAAGGCCGAGGCAGGTGGTTCAACTGAGCTCAGGAGTTAGAGACCAGCCGGAACAAAAGCAAGACCCCATCTTTGTTAAAGATTAAAAAACACTAGCTGGACATTGATACAGGCACCTTAATAGTCTTAGCTATGCAGTAGGCGGAGGAAGGAGGATCACTTGAGCCCAAGAGTTCCAGGCTGCTGTGAGCTATGACGCCATGGCATTCTACCCAGGGTGACAGAGATGCTGTCTCCAAAAGAAGAAGAAAAAAAAAAAACTGTACCAAAGTCAAGTTATATCTTCACTCACAACATAAGATACAAAATTCAAATAAAAGATCCGTTTTTGCTTTTCATTATTTCACTTAGGCTGGCCAAAGCAGGACTGATGCAAAATGATCAGGACCAGGTTTTTATCTGACACATTTCCCCCATTACACTTGAATCTCGATAGGGCTCCACCACCACCCAGAGAAAATAACCGGTTTTCCGAGTTTTTCCTGTTCTGGTTCTGGTTATTGTAAATGACCAGGGATCCTCTCATTTAGTATCAATACTTGAGAAAGTGGTTTTTAAAAATAATAAGTATTTCTTTTGTGTTAAATTTTTTTTTAATTTGAGGAATTTAAAACGACTAAGTAATCAAGTAAGCCCACATGAATAACCAAACAAGACAGACATTTACTTTCACAACATATGGTCTTACGAGGTTTTTCCTGTTAAATGGAGAAAAATGGACCCTCGGCAGTTGCTGGAAAAATGAATCACATATCATTTTAAAGACAATTTTCGTACTTAGGTGAAAAAGATCGTTTAAGGCTTTACTACAGGATCCACTTTAAGCAAGTAACTCCCCAGTCTGGGGCTAAAATGTTCTTATCGGTAAAATAAGGAAAAAGGGCACGGGGTGCTCGTAAGGAAGAGACAACTGGATGCGCTTTCAAGCTCCCCTCCGTCTCTCAGGTCATTTCATGATATCGCCTCCTTCTCTCACGCATTCCTCGAGAAGAAAAAGCTGTTACATTCATTTTTTGGACAGAAAAATAAAGAGATCCAGCAACCTTGCCCCGATAAGGAAAAGGGATGAGAAGGGCTAGGAAGCTGAAGGCCTCAAGCACCTGCACCTACAGTTCCACCCACTCCCCCTCCCGGGCCCGAGCCCCAGCCACCAGCTCAAGATGGCGTCAGCACGCTGGGTCTCGCCCGCATTCCCCGTGACTCCGCATTGCGGCAGTCGAGGCGAGGCCGCTCCCCATTGGTCGACTGCGATGAAGTCATCGTGGAGGCGGGGCAGCCGGCGGCGCAGGGGCGGGCTTTGCGGGCGGACGCACGCACGTCGAGTCGCTACTGCCCCGAGCCGCAGAGGCTGCGGGCTTGGCTTCGGCGGCTGCTGAGGCGGCGGCGGCGGGAGGTGAGCTGGGGCTGTGTCTTCAGCGCGGCAGGCCGCGGCCTTAGGAGAACGCAGGAAGCCCTTCTAATAGCCCCCTTGATTTTCAGAGGAATTAGCAAGAATCTTAAGTCTTTGAAAGAAAATGGGGGGTCCACCCCCTCTTTGGGCACCCCTCCTCTAGCCAGAGGGACCGGAGGCTCACTGCCCTTTGGGGGCCTGGAATTCCCTCCCCTGTTTGAGGGATAGGCAGAAGAACTGAAGGTTATTTATTGAGTAGGCAGGAGAATTTGGGGGCTTCCTGTAGGATCTCCCAATTTGAGAGTCTTCCCCCCATTTTTCCCCATCCCCGGAGATAGATATGGCTGAGTACAGAAAATTGCTGCGTTCTCCCTGGTTAGACAGGAAATGAACCTGGTGAATACCTTGTTAGGCGGCGAGGACTGGATGACAGTAGTGTGATTCCTGGAGGCTGGACGCGGGGGCGCCGTATTTGGACTCAGCCTTTGTAGAATTGTTTCTTCGTATTTTGTTTTGTGACACCCCTCCCCCCCGAACAGCTGTGGCCTAACTAATTTTGTTTGACTCCAGTAGTATAGAGATGTTCTAGGGAGACTTGTAATCATTATAGGACAGGAGGAGGGAGGCAACTCACTGGAGGCTATGATTACTGGCAATCTCTGAACTGTGCTGAGCAGGTGTAATTATATGTGTTTAGAAGTGGAATCTATCTTTGTTGAAGACTGGTACTGTTAACAGCCGATTTGGTTGATTCAGATATACACAGCCTTAAAGTCAGCCTTCATGATCTTGAGAAATCCTTACTTCTGAGCTCCTTGTTTTGCTGTCTTGAATGTTACAAAGGTTTGTCCTATCAAATTTCTTAAAATGTTTCCCAGCCTTCCAGAAGAGTAAATCTTCCTTTGATGTCAGATTCACCTATCAATACTGAATATGGGTGCCCTTAGACACTAAAGATACTGCACGTTTTGCTGAATTTAGGTACTGTACAGTCTGTGTCTTACCTTTGCTGATTGAGAGTAAATAGTTGCAGTTTCAGGACCACTGATAGCGCCAGTTGTCTCTGATGCCGGCTGCAGTAAGACAGCCCTAAAACGAAACCTTTATTAGCTCGTGTTTGAGAGGATTTGACAGATAGAGGAATGTAATTAATCTTGAACGTGGTGGAGATGAGAAACAGAAAACTGCAGAGGTAGAAAGCTTATTCTCTGCGGCTTAATAAAACTGCTTTGTCATTATCAATGTGTTCCTGTCATGCTTGATTTGAAATTGAGCTTAATGTGCAAGCTGGTTACATTTTTCAGTTAATGGTTATTTGTTTGGATTCCTTAGGGGAGAAACGGTGTTCTCTGAGGAGTCTGGAAGGTCGTATCTTTTTAACGTAGATTTGGGCTGTTAGAAATGGGCATTGTCAGTAGACGGGAAGAAAATAGTCACAAGGCAGGCTTTTTTTTTTTTAGAGAAAGAATCTCTTTGTCACCCTCGGTAGAGTGCCATGGTGTCACAGCTCACAGCAACCTCCAGCTCTTGGGCTTAGGTGATTCTCTTGCCTCAGCCTCCCGAGTAGCTGGACTACAGGCACCCGCCACAACGGCTGGCTATTTTTTTGTTGCAGTTTGGCCAGGGCCGGGATTGACCCCACCACCCTTGGTATATGGGGCCCGTGCCCTACTCATTGAGCCACAGGCATCGCCCAAGGCAGGCATCTTTTATGAGAGGATAATTAAGGTCTTTTCTCCTCTTCTTGTTTCCTGCACTAGCAAAAAAATATTAGGTAGTGTGAATGTCAGTGTATTGTGTCCAGGGAATTTAAAGAGCTGTTTGGGGTTCCCTGTTCCTTTTGTAATCTGGACACATTCTTCTGTATTGAGTAGTTCGAAATATTGTCATTTGATCTTGAATGTTGTCTGCAAAGAACTGACATTTCATCTGGCACTGTGTGGGACAGGATTCAGTAACTGTCTTTGCAGTTTCTACTCTTCATCTTTCTAAGCAAAATGTCAAAAACAGTTGTCAAAGACCTGTCAGCATGGGTGGAAGAAATTGCAAAATGAAAAAGCCTTACTGGGATGTTATTTGCTCTTAGCCCTCTTGTTAATTTCCAAAGTCTTGTCATTTTCTCTTTGTCTCAGGTTGCAGAGAAATCCAGGTACTCAGTTGACTGGGACTTTTGCCACCATGGGGGAACTTTTCCGGAGTGAGGAGATGACGCTGGCCCAGCTTTTTCTACAGTCAGAAGCTGCTTATTGTTGTGTCAGTGAACTAGGAGAACTTGGAAAGGTTCAGTTTCGTGATGTAAGTAGTTATGGGGCTGCTTCTTGATTACTTCTCTTATTTTTCTTGTCATAATCAATACCTTATGATGAATGTTTCATTTTTTATTTGCAAAAGTTACATTATAACACTGGCTTACTGTTGGCAGAGTGTACACTTTGAGTTGTTTTTCCAGGAGTGAGAATGTTTAGCATCAGTTCTTCTACGCTTTTGTTAACTCTGCCTTTGAGAACCATCCAAAGCGTTCTCCAGGTAATTGCTTGGAGTACTGGGAGAGGATGCTAAACCAATATATTCAAGGCTTTAACTTTGCTTTTGGACTCTTTAATAGATATAGCAAGATTTTTTTTTTAAAGTTATTATAGTTCTTTCATACAATAGAACATTTTTTAAAAACAAAATCTGAGGTATCTAGCTGTAGATATATAGTAGATAAGTAAGCATGTGCTGAATATCCATTACTCTGGAACCTTATGCTGGGTACTTGGAGAAGATTTCAAAAACAAATGGACAGGCTTGGTGCCCATGGCTCAGTGGTTAGGGCACCGGCCACATACGCTGGAGCTGACTGGTTCGAACCTGGCCTGGGTCTGCTAAACAACAATATAACAACTACAAAAAAAAATGGCCAGGCATTGTGGCAGGCACCTGTAGTCCCAGCTACTTGGGAGGCCGAGGCAAGAGAATGGCTTAAGCCCAAAGAGGTTGCTGAGAGCTGTGACACCACGGCACTCCACTGAGGGTGACATAGTAAGACTCTCTCTCAAGAAAAAAAAAAAAAAGCAAGTGGACAATTTAAGTGTGAAAAAGTATGCCCTTTGGGTCTTATTTCAAGTCAGGAAGGCACAAGCGTATACTGCTGAAAAGAGGGAGTAGTTAACAATTTAGTGGTTCCTGACTTGGTCAGATCCTCCTGTTATGCAATCTTAATGCTCCACATACCTCTTTTGTAGCAGTCATTGTGTATAGTTGATTACAATTTCTCTTCCCCACTATGATCTAAGCACCATGAAGGCAGGGACATTCTCTGGTTTTGCTTATTATTATATCCTTAGTGCCCACTCATTCAGTATTTGTTGGAATGAATGAATGGATGAATGAAAGAGGAGTGATCAGAAAGAGGTGGGATTCATCAATAAAGACTTTCTGGAATTGATAGGCTTTCAGGGATTCTCAGTCTGAGCTGAAATTGCACAAATATCATCTGGTCTTATTTCTCATTTTCTTTGAGCCATTTTGTACCATCTCTCTTCAGAAGTTCTCTTCCCTGATTCCTTTTCTTATTTTCTGAGGACTCATTAGTATCTTCCCCTCACCCCCTCTTCGATCAACTCTTTGATCTTCCCTGCCCCTACTTTAGGTGTCAAGAGTTTCCCCAGGTCCTTCTCTCTGGCTGGGTGAGCTTCTCCATATCCACATCTTCTTTATCTGTTTTTGTGATCTCATCTAGTCTCAAATCTTCCATCCTTATTCAGTGAGTCCCAAGATCTCTATCTCTGGTCCTTATCTTCCAATCACCATCCCTGCATTTACACACAACTCTCTGAGATTATGATCACCTGGCAGTTTTCTATTTTTCAACCTCAATATGTCTAAATCGCAACACCTTACCATTTCACAGACTGTTACTTTTTTTTTTTTTTTTTCTTTTTGCAGTTTTTGGCTGGGGCTGGGTTTGAACCCGCCACCTGCGGTATATGGGGCCAGCACCCTACTCCTTTGAGCCACAAGCACCACCCACAGACTGTTACTTTATCGTGTCTTCCTAAACATGAGTGAATGCATTGATATTCTTCCGGTTTTCTGGGCTTGAGTCCTAAGTCAATCCTATCACCCTTACTATGCAGTTCTTCATCTGGTCCTATGATGTCTCTCTTCTTAACATCTATTATCTCCATCCACCCTTCTTTCCTTTTACTTATGCTGTATTTCAGTTATGCAGAGAAAAAGTGAAAGTAATTGTATAATGAACACGTTTCTACTATCTATTTAAGAGATAAACATTCCATATATAATTGAAACCTCCTGTGTATCTTCCTCGGTACGATTACTGTTCCTTCCTCTTCAGAGGTTACCTGTACAATGTTTTTGCCTTTATAATTCCTGTGTGTTATTTTTTACTTTTGCTATGTATATATATGATCACTAAAAAATATCTAGTATAATTTTGTATGATTTAAAACTATATGATATCTTGTATGTATTCTTCTGCAAGTGCTTTTTAAATTCAGTATTGATTCTGAGATTTGATCTTGCATGTTGGTACAAATAGCTCTAGTTCATTCCTTTAAATTGCTATATAGTTATTAGAGGCATATACATAGTATCAGTTTTTCCTTCTCATGAATCTGTAATGCAAATTCATGTATATGTCTTCTGATATATCTATGTGGTAGTTTTCTAGGACAGTGGCTGTCAAGCTTTTTGGTCTCAGGACTCCTAAAATTTAAAGATTTTTAATTTTAATGAGGTTTTGTTTATGAGAATTGTAGTTATTGAGATTTACTATATTGAGAATTAAAACTGAAAAAAATAGGCCAGGGCTCAGCGCCTGTAGCACAGTGGTAAGGGCGCCGGCCACATACACCAGGGCTGGTGGGTTCGAATCCGGCCCAGCCCATGCCTACTAAACAACAATGACAACCACAACAAAAAAATAGCTGGACACAGCTATGATTTAATTTAAAAAAAAAAAAAAGATGTAATAAATTAAACCTGAAATTAAATTTAAAAAAATATAGCCAGGCATTGTGGCAGGCGCCTGTAGTCCCAGCTACCTGGGAGGTTGAGGCAAGAGAATCGCTTAAGCCCAAGAGTTTGAGGTTGCTGTGAGTTGTGACACCGCGGCACCCTATTGAGGGCGACATAGTCAGACTGTCTCAAAAAGAAAAGGAAAGAAAAAGAAAAATACAGGCCAGGTACAGTGGCTCACACCTGTAATCCTAGCACTCTGAGAGGCCAGAGCAGGCGAATAGCCTAGCTCTCTACCCATGGTGACAGAGTGAGACTCTGCCTAAAAAAAAAAAAAAGAAAGAAAGAAAGAAAAAACTGAAAAATGTTTAAAATACTTATCATTTAAATTTATCATTTTTAAAATAATAATAAGCCCACTACATGTTATCATAAAATTTTAAGGAAAAATAACTAAATTATTTTGTTTTGAAAAATAACTAAATTTTTGATAAAAAAACATAGAAGAGTGACATTATTTTTACATTTTTGAAAACCTCTTTAATTTCTGAATTAATAGAAGACAGCTAGATTCTCACATCTGCTTCTTTCTTCAGTCTGTTGTGATAATTTGTATCATGAGCCTCTGGAAAACTTCAATGAGCGCTCTTGAGAGAATGGAAGTGAAAAAAGCAAACTATGTGTCTGTGTTATTAGGAAAATAGTATTGATCTCACAGACCTGCTGCTGCTCTAGGGATTATAACTAAGAAAGTGAATTGGTTACTATTGGATGTATCCATAACGTTGTTAGGTATTGTAACAGTGTACTTGACAATGAATTTACCTGCTTGTTAATGGTCTTGTCAGTGCTGAAAGTTCCAGAGGACAGCTTGAGTCCAGGAGTTTGAGACCAGCCTGGGTAATAGTGAGACCTCATCTCTACAAAAAATTAAAAAATTAGCTGGGCCTGGTGTCACATGCTTGTAGTCCCAGGAGGCTGAGGCAGGAGGATCAGTTGAGCCCAGGAGTCTGAGGCTACCATGAACTATGGTGAGGCTAGGGCACTCTAGCCTGGGGAACAGAGTAAGACTGCCTCAAAAAAAAAAAAAAAAGAAAGAGAGAAGAAAAGAAAGTTCCAGTCATTCTACAATTGTGTTAACCCTTGTGTCCTCAGACTTACAGACATTTGCCAGTCTGATGGAAATGGTATCTTATTGTTCCTTTAATTTGCATTTACTCCATTAGTACGGTTGTTTTATTTTTTTTTTTTTGAGACAGAGCTATTGCCCTGGGTAGAGTGCTGTGGCATCACAGCTCACAGCAACCTCCAGCTCCTGGGCTTAAGTGATTCTCTTGCCTCAGCCTCCCGAGTAGCGGGACTACAGATGCCCGCCACAACGCCCAGCTATCTTTTGGTTATAGTTGTCATTGTTTGGCAGACCCAGGCTGGATTCAAACCCACCAGCTCTGGTGTATGTGGCTGGCACCTTTGCTGCTTGAGCTACAGGCACCACCTTTTTTTTTTTCGAGATAGAGTTCACTACGTCACCCTTGGTAGAGTGCTGTCGTGTCATAATTCACAGCAATCTCGAATTCTTGGGCTCAAGAGATTCTCTTGCCTTAGCCTCTCAAGCAGCTGGGACTATAGGCGCCCACCACAATGCCCGGCCATTTTTTTCTTTTTTTGGTTCCAGTTGTCATTGTTGTTTGGCAGGCCTGGGCTGGGTTCAAACCCACTAGCTCCTGCATATGTGGCTGGCGCCTTAGCCACTGAGCTACAGGTGCCGAGCCTACAGTTGCTATCTTTTTATCTGTTTATTGTACTTAGGAATTTCTTCTTCCATAAATTGTCTTGTGCATATCATCTGCCTGTTTTTCTGTTGGGTTGCTTCTCTGTTGCTTTTTTTTTTTTTTTTTTTGAGACAGAGTCTCACTATGTTGCCCTCGGTAGAGTGTTGTGACATCATAGCAACCTCCAACTCTTGGGTGTAAGCGATTCTCTTACCTTAGCCTCCCAAGCACCTGGGACTACAGGCGCCCACCACAATGCCCTGCTATTTTTTGTTGTTGTTCTAGTTGTCGTTGTTTAGCAGGCCCGGGCTGGGTTTGAACCCACCAGCCATGCTGTATGTGGCAGGCACCCTCACCACTGAGCTACAAGGGCCAAGCTGTCTTTTGTTTTTTTGGCTTGTAGGATTTGTTCTTCATACATTCTGGGTACTAATCTTTTTCTTATCCCTTACTGATAACTTTTTTTAGATTGTGGCTTGTTTCTTTTGTCCTAAATAAATTTTCCTTTTCTTTTTTGCTTATCAATATTTTTTTCCTAAATTTTTATTTGAAAAATATCAGGTCTGTGCCTCAGTGCCCGTAGCACAGTGGTTCCTCCGCCAGCCACATGCAACCAGGCTGGTAGGTTTGAGCCCATCCTGGGCCAGCTAGCCAACAATGACAACTGCAACAACAACAACAAAAAATAGCTGGGCGTTGTGGCGGGTGCCTGTAGTCCCAGCTGCTTGGGAGGCTAAAGCAAGAGAATCACTTAAGCCCAAGAGATTGAGGTTGCTGTGAGCTGTGACACTGTGGTACTCTATTAAGAGTGACATAGTGGGCGGTACCTGTGGCTCAAGGGGTAGGGCGCCAGCCCTGTATACCAGAGGTGGTGGGTTCAAACCCAGCCCTGGCCAAAAAAAAAGAGTGACATAGTGAGACTCTGTCTCAAAAACAACGACAACAAAATCAGGCCTGAAAACACTCATACAGATTCACCAATTGTTATTCATTTGAAGCTGGGCACAGTGGCTCACAACTGTAATCTTAGCACTTTGGGAGGCGGAGGTGGAGGATTGCTTGAATTTGAATTTGAGTTTGAGTTTGAATTCATCCTGAATGAGACCTCTATAAAAAAATAAAAAAATTAGCCAGGTGTGGCAGCATGTATTGTAGTCCCAGTGCTGCCTATAGTAATGAGGATTGCTTGAACCCAGGAGTTTGAGGTTGCAGTGAGCTACGATGATGCCATTGCTGTCTAGCCAGAGTGACAGAACAAGACTCAGTCTCAAAACGAAAATTTTTTTTGCCTTATTTGATACAATCTTTTTTTTTTTTTTTTTTTGAGACAGAGTCTTACTATGTCACCTTCAGTAGGAGTGCCGTGGCATCTCAGCTTACAGCAACCTCAAACTGTGGGGCTTAAGCGATTTTCTTGCCTCAGCTTCCCAAGTAGCTGGGACTACAGGTGTCCGCCACAATGCCTGGCTATTTTTTTGTTGTAGTTGCCATTGTTGTTTGGCAGGCCCAGGCTGGGCTCGAACCTGCCAGCCCCAATGTATGTGGATGGTGCCCTAGCTGCTAAGCTACAGACACTGAGCCTGATACAATCTTTTTTACTGCTCTATTAGAGAGTACGCTGTGGCCATTGTAACATTTTTTTCTTTAAATATTTCAAACTTTAGCATGGGCTACATATCAACTAAGCAAACGTTTTTCCTTTATGGCCACAATCTAATGATCACATTTAAGAAATTTAACATTTGATACAATTATTTAATATACAATCATATTCTGATTCCTCAGTTGTTCCAATAATGCCCTTTATAGCTGAGTTTAGGTTTTGTTGCTGTTGGAGTTGTTTTCTACCCTATCAGTGGGATAGAAGAGGAGTGGGAAATACTGGGTAGGATCATCAACAAAGAACCACTTTGTTCACCACAAAGAAGGGAATGGTGAGCAATAGGTAAGAAGAAATCCAGCCCATTTCTCTCGTTCTGTAGAAATACAACTTGTTTATTTTGTTTTTCATGACATTGATATTGTGCAGGAATCCAGGCCATTTGTTTTGGTAAAGGTCCCACAGTTTGGGGTTGTCTAATTGTTTCCTTGTGACTTGATTAAGGTAAACATTATTTGGCAAGAAAACTGTATACCATATTATACTGTGTCCTCAATCTGTCAGATCAGAAGGCATATGATGTCATTTGTTTTGTTAAATTTAAAGATAAATTTGATCACTTAAGGTGTGTTTGCTTGTTTTCTCCATTGTAAAGGTACCTTTTTCCTTTTTTTTGAGACAGAGTCTCACTATGTTGCCCTCAGTATGAGTGCTGTGGCATCACAGTTCACAGCAACCTCAAACTCTTGGGCTTAAGAGATTCTTTTGCCTCAGCCTCCCAAGTAGCTGGGACTACACGTGCTGGGCTATTTATTTGTTGTAGTTGTCATTGTTGTTTGGCAGGCCCTGGCTGGGTTAGAACCCGCCAGCTCTGTTGTGTGTGACTGGCACCCTATCCACTGAGCTACAGGCACCAAGCCACCTTTTTAAAAACCATTTGTGATTAATAAGTAACATGGAGTGATACTTTGAAACTGACTATCCTGTTTTCTAGTAGCTTTTTACCTAATACTTTTCTTATTTTTGAGCCTCTCCTCTATCGGTTATTATGTGGTATTTACAAAAATGATGATTTTCTAATTCTTTTTTTTTTTTTTTGAGACAAGAGTTTTATTCTGTTGCCTGGGGCTGGCGTATAGTGGCATCATTGGATCATCATTTTATTGTCAAAGACAATAAAATATGTATGTCTTTTCCTTTATGATGTGTGTGTGTTTAAGAAACAGTCACGACTCAGCACCTATGGCTCAAGTGGCTAAGGCGCCAGCCACATACACCTGAGCTGGCGGGTTCGAATCTAGCCTGGGCCCACCAAGCAACGATGGCTGCAACCAAAAAATAGCCGGGCGTTGTGGCGGGCGCCTGTAGGCCCAGCTACTTGGGAGGCGGAGACAGGAGAATTGCTTGAGCCCAAGAATTGGAAGTTGCTGTGAGCTGTGATGCCACGGCACTCTACCCAGAACGACAGCTTGAGGCTCTGTCTCAAAATAAATAAATAAAATAAAAATAAAAAAATAAAATAAAAAGACAGAGTCATTGTACTGCCCAGACTGAAGTGCAGTGGTGTGATGATGATAATAGGTTCCTGTAACTTCCAACTCCTGGGCTCAAGGGGTCCTCCTGAGTCAGCCTCCCCAGTAGCCAGAACCATAGGTGTGCACCATCATGCCCAGATGGCTTTTGAACATTTTTTATGGAAATGGGGTCTCATTGTGTTGCCCAGGCTGGTCTTGAACTCCTGACCTCAAAGTATCCTCCTGTCTCTGCCTCTCAAAGTGCTGGGACATACTTCATAGGCACAAGGACTGTACCCGGCCAACTTGTGCTTTTTATGTTCTAAGTAAAAAATTCTTCCCTATCCCAAGATTGTAAATACATTTTTTAATATTTTCTTATAAAATTAAAAAGGAAGTATTTCTTATATTTAGATTTTAATCTGGTTTGGCTTTATTTTTATATTTAGAGGTCAACTTTCTTTTTCCCCATGTGAATAACCAGTTATCTCAGAACAACTTTTTATTTTTATTTTATTTTATTTTATTTTATTTTATTTTATTTTATTTTATTTTATTTTTAGTGCCATAGTATCACAGCTCACAGCAACCTCCAACAAACTCCTGGGCTCAAGCGATTCTCTTGCCTCTACCTCCCAAAAATAGTTGGGACTATAGGCACCTGCCACAATGCCTGGCTATTTTTTGGTTGCAGCCATCATTGTTGTTTGGCAGGCCTGGGCTGGATTTGAACCCGCCAGCTCAGGTGTATGTGGCTGGCACCTTAGCTGCTTAAGCCACAGGCGCCAAGCCCAGAACAACTTTTTAAATAATAATGTTCTTATTTCATGGTTTGTGATCTCATGTGTAAAATAACAAGTTTTCATACATAAGAGAGTCTGTTTCTGTATTCTCTTCTGGTCCATTGGCCTATATGTTTATCCTTGTGTTTATAGAACCATTAATTGCTATAACTTAATATGTGCCCTAAGGCTTGATGTCTTAGAAGATGTGGGTTGCCCCACTTTATCAAAATTGTCTTAGTTATTCTGGCCCCTATCCTCTTTTGTATTAATTTTAGAATTTAAAATCAGCTTGTTAAATTCCATGAAATTCCCTGCTGAGAGGTTTAGTTCTTCCTAAGGCTCTTACACATCTTTATTTAGTCTTACACTGTACGTAGAATCTCTGTAAGTTGACACCCAAAGGACTGTAACAAGCTGGTCAACATACAGAGATGGTCAACATAGGGAAATAGGCCTATCATACTGATACATACATGTGGTACATGTCTGGTCTATGAAAATTAGGTCAACTTAAGGAGATAATCAATGTAGGAGGTTCTACTGCATTTTTTTGTTGTTGTTATTGTGATTAACATCATTTTTCATTTTAACTCTTCGATGACTGGTATAAAAGAATATGGTTGATTTTTATATGTTCTTATATCCAGCAACCTTGATGAAGTTCTAATAGTTTGCCAGAAGTCTTTGATTTTCCATATAATCAATTTATTATCTACAATCTTATTTCTTCTTTTTAAATCCTTATCCTTTAAATAACAGGTTGAGGAGAATAATAGCAAGCTAATCAGTTAGGATTCTGTTTGGCTGTACATAATAGAAAACTCCAATTGTAGGGTTTTACTTTTCTCATGTAACATGAAGCCTAGCTTCACGCTATCATCAGTGTCCTAAGGTCATTCTTTATTTTTGGTTGGCCGTCCTTGAGCTTTCGGCTTTTGTTCTTAGGGATAACATTGCAGCTCTTGGCCTTTCCTCCATATTCTACGCAGGAAGAAAGGAATGCAGGGAGGAAGGGGAAGTATCTGTATTGGGAAGGAAAAGTCTCCCAGAGGGGTGGCACCCGTAGCTCAATGGGTAGGGCGCCAACCATATGCACCAGGGCTGGTGGGTTCAAACCCAGCCCTGGCCTGTTAAAACAAAAAAATAGCTGGGCATTGTGGCGGGTGCCTATAGTCCCAGCTACTTGGGAGGCTGAGACAGGAGAATTGGTTGAGCCCAGGAGTTTGAGGTTGCTGTGAGTTGTGACACCATGGCATTCTACTGAGGGTGACATAGTGAGACTCTATCTCAAAAAAAAAAAAAAAAAATTTAGATTTTGCTGGATGTGGTGGCTCACGCCTGTAATCCCAACACTGTGGGAGGCTGAGGAGGGAGAATTGCTTGAGCTCAGGAGTTCGAGACCTGCCTGAGTGAGAGTGAGACCCTGACTCCTAAAAAAAATGAAAAACCCATCTGGTCGCCATGGGAAGCGCCTATAATCCCAGCGGCTTTCAGAAGCTAAAACCCTGGGATGCCCACAGCCAGAGTCTGTGGTTGCAGGGAGCTATCACACTATTGCACTCTGCTCAGGTATAGGATGGTACTCTGTTTCAACAACAACAAAAACAGCAAAGAAATAAAAATAAAAAATAAGCTAGGAAATAAAAAAAAAGAAAGAAAGAATGAAAAGTTTCCCAGGAATCCTTAGCAGAATTTTTCTTAATTTATCATCGACTAGAACTATGGCCTACTAAAGCTGCAAGGGAGTCTTAAGAAATGGCGGGGGGGTGGGGTGGGTTAGTTGTGTGGTTGTTGCCTTGAACAATATTTAGATTTTTTTAAAAATAAAGAAATAGAGCAAAAAGCCATGTATCTGTCACATGTGTTCCTGTTCCTGACTTTAAGGGGAATTTAAAACATTTTTTTCTTTTAGAGGTGAGGTCTTACCAAGTTGCTCAGATGGAATGAAGTACAATGGCTATGCCAGCTGTGTTGCTTGTGAAAACAGATGAAATAAAAATAGATGCAGTATTTGAATGTTTGGTATTGTGTTTTTATTTTTCAGTTAAATCCAGATGTAAATGTTTTCCAGCGGAAATTTGTGAATGAAGTTAGACGATGTGAAGAAATGGATCGAAAGCTTCGTACGTGTATTTTGGTCTTGTTTGATGTTCCTTTAATGAATCATTTGAATCATTTGTCTTAGATAGAGACATTAATTAGTCATCTTTTTTTTGAGACAGAGTCTCAAGTTGTCACCCTGGGTAGAGTACCATGGCAAAATAGCTCACAGCAACCTTCAACTCTTGGGTTCAAGTGATCGATCCTGTTGCCTCAGTTTTTCTATTTTAGTAGAGATGGGGTCTTGCTTTTGCTGAGGCTGGTCTCGAACTCATGAGGTCAATCAGTCCACCTGCCTCAGCCTCCCAGAGTGCTAGGATTATAGATTTGAACCCCTGTGCCTGGTCAATTAGTCATTTTAATAAAAACAATACTATAGTAGAAAAAGGAAAGAGGAAAAATCCTTGCTGGGTGCGGTGGCTCACACCTGTAATCCTAGCACTCAGAGGCCGAGATGGTGGATTGCCTGAGCTCACAGGTTTGAGACCAGCCTAAGCAAGAGCTAGACCCCACCTCTTAAAAATAGCTGAGTGTTTTGGCAGGCACCTATAGTCCTAATTACTGGGGAGCCTGAGGCAAGAGAATTGCTTGAATCCAAGAGTTTGAGGTTGCTATGAGCTATGATGCTACAGCACTCCTACTAAGGGTGACAAAGTGAGACTGTCTCAAAAAAAGAAAAATCCTACAGTGGAAACTTTGAAACAACAAGTTGTAAGCTAAACACACTGTGGTTATTATTATTTTTTTTTTTGGCCGGGGCTGGGTTTGAACTCGCCACCTCCGGCATGTGGGCCCATACCCTACTCCTTTGAGCCACAGGCACTGCCCGCACTGTGGTTATTTTTGTGTGACATTACAATAGCAAAACTGCATTATAGAATTCTGAGAGAAAGGACCCAGAGCATCATCAGTTCTGGATGCCTGCTGAGCTACCTTTTAGTTTGATCTATTTATGAGAGGGGAAACTAACACTCACTAAGGTTAGGGTGCTCATGTACCTGAGTTCATTCATTTCCCACAACATTCCTTCAAGATGAAAGTTACCTGATTTAATGATTGAGAAAACTAAAAATTAGAGGTTTACTCACTTGCCCTAGAGTATAAACAGTTGTGATGGATCAGTATTTGAAGCTAGGTTATTCTGTCTGGTTCCAAAATCCATGATCTTGCCACATGACTTAGCCAGTTTGTGGTTAACTGATGGGTGAATTTGGTCCTCACTCTAAAAAGGAAATGAGTATTGTCACCTGAAACTTTTTTCTTTTGGTGTTTTGGGTCCTTATTACATTTTCAGCATTTTTGTTTTTATATTTTATACTTAAAACTGGCCGGATTGTTTCAAATGTAGTGAATCCCTTTTAATCTGGAGTTGTCTCACTAGTGCATTAGTTGTCAAATATTCAATTGACTCGTACTCTTTATTTACAGCTCTGCTTTTCCAGAGCTGTAGGCAGAATCGTAATGCTGTGTGGTGGCAGCTGTAGAGGGTAGAGAGTTGAAGCAGATAATAGCCAGTGTTAAGGCCAAAAGAAAGAAAGAAGGGACTTGTGGGATGATCACCCTCTTTGGAGTAGTTTTAGAGAAAGTGAAGTCCGAGAAAAAGGGATGTAGAAAAAAAGGATGCTTCTTTTATATAAAAGTATCTTAGAATGAAACTCTTTATAGCCAGGTTTTAGATCTTATTTTTTTGCCTCAAATAATGACAATGCCAGGCATGTGCAGCTAGACATAAATGTTTTGACACTATCATTTTAGGATTTGTTGAAAAGGAGATAAGAAAAGCTAACATTCCAATTATGGACACTGGTGAAAACCCAGAGGTACCCTTCCCACGGGACATGATTGATTTAGAGGTAAGTAGTTTTTCTGAGAAAGCCAGATAAGTTTCTACTTAGTTGCAGAAATTACTTTCCATAGTGGTTGGAGAATAAAATAATTCTTGATAATTTTGTCAGCATTATCTGTTGATCTTAAGTTTCTTGTAGGTGGGACTGAAGTGAATCTTTTTATGATATCAAAACAGGACTCAAATGATATATGTCACTGAATAAATATTTATTGGCTTGTTGAAACTTTATTGGAGTAATGTTAATTTATATAGTAGTTTATTAACCTTGTAGACTAAAGGAACAGCCAGTGGGCTTTTCAATATTTATTTTATCCAACTGAAATCCCCCAAGAAATTTACCGAGTGTACAATAGAATCTATAGACAAAGACCATTTTAAGCAAAAGGATTTTCATAAAGGAAATTGCTTTGATAAAACCACAGTGTCTAATGGAGAGGGGTAAGGTACCTTTGAACTGTCAATGTGGCAATAGTTCTGTGGGATGAATTCATTTAATATCTTTCAGAGCAAGCATGTTGAGTTTAGCTTGAGTTTTCTTTTGTTCCTCTAGGCCAATTTTGAGAAGATCGAAAATGAACTGAAAGAAATCAACACAAACCAGGAAGCTCTGAAGAGAAACTTCCTGGAGCTGACTGAATTAAAATTTATACTTCGCAAAACTCAGCAGTTTTTTGATGAGGTCAGACTATTGTTTCTTTTAGTATTTGAGCAGCTGATACTTTACTCATACAAGTGGGCCATATTTTTATTCCAGTAATTATTTTAATTTGCTATTTTGGAAACAATACCATTTTTGCACCCTTCTTTAGTTGAAGAAATGTCAGATTCTGTTCCATTTTTCATGCAGTACACAGCCAGCCATGGTTTTGTGTTTTTTCACATTTTCTGCAATTTTTCATCCCAACATGGAGGAATCCCTGAAGAAGTCATATAAATATATTTAGTATAAATCTTTACATTATATTCATACTTAGATATTACAAGGTAAGTATATACTCAAGGTTAAAGTTGAAGAAACAAACATTTGGTTGTACACAAAATTGTAACACAGGTTTAATTGCCAAACCTTTTGTCAACAAACTTTATTTTCTATGTTTTCTTTTCTTTTTTTTTTTTGAGACAGAGTCTTACTTGTTGCCCTTGGCAGAGTGCCATGGCATCATAGCTTCCAGCAAGACTCTTGGGCTCAAGCGATCCTCTTGCCTCAGCCTTCCAAGTGGCTGGGACTACAGGTGCCCGCCACAACGCCTAGCTATTTTTAGAGTCAGGGTCTCGCTCTGCCTCAGGCTGATCTTGAACTTGTGAGCTCAGGCAATCTACCTGTATCAGCCTGTATCAGTGCTGGGATTACAGGCCTCAGCCACTGTACCTGGCTTACCCTATGTTTTCTTATCAACTTTTGAGCAGTTTCTAGTACTTCAGATAGCACATGTCATACTGATTTTTCAAAAGTTTTTCCTTGTGTTATATGGCAATATTTGTAGGATGCTTGTTTGAAACTCCTGGATTTTCACATAAACTTAACTGTATTACCTTCTAGGGAAAAAAGTTTAGTTGCAGGGTTAAACACGTAGGTCACTAAGTTGCCAAGTCACAGTTTGCTGAGGTGACCCCATGAAAGGATGTGGAGCAAAGCTTTTGCAGAAGGCTTCCTTCTCCTAATTAATTAGCTTTCAACCTGAATGTGTTTTTTTTAATGGCCTAACATATGAGTAACTATCTTTTTGACAGGTATCTTTGGTACCAGATTAACAATATTAGACACCCAGAGATCATTCCAGTCAGTTTAGTGTGCCTTCCCATAAAGTTCTTTATTTCCTTTGCTCAACAAAAAAACTTGGCAAAGCTTTTAAATATAGAAGGCCCATTTTAGTTGGGATCTGGTATGTTCTCAGTTTTACTTTTCATTTTTGCCTTTTGAGGAGAGATCATTTCTCCGTAATTCACTATGCTGGAGCAGGCTCAGCTGAGATCTCAGAAATATAAATTATCAGTCCCCATCCCAGACCTACTGAATCAGAAACTCTGGGAGTGAGGCCTAGCAATCTCAATTAACAAGGTCCTTCTGAAGCATGCTAGTTTGAAAACTACCCGGATAGAGAAAATCTGCCAACGACATGATAAATTTCTCAATAACTCAGGATTCGACTCAGAGGAGCCATGCTAATTAAAAAGATCTGCTGGGGCGAGGGATTGGGAGAAAGTTCATGTGAATTTTAATTGCCTGGTGCTCCTAAGAATCAAAGTTTGCTTATATGTCAGTAGAATTTTGATGTGAATATTCAGCTTGCTCTTGGAACTAATGGATCAACACTGAAGTACAAAAACAAAAAAAATTCAGCTTGCTACTGAGTTTAGAATTTTGGGACTGGCAGTGACTTCTTTCTTCAGTCCCTGATATCATCACATTAGAGGGTATGGGGCAGTGTGATTACGCTTTCCAAGTGTTTAAGGTCTTTTGCAGCAGGCATGGCCACTTATGCCATATGATTTTAAGCTTTTGACTGCGAAATATTTTGGTGTGAATGATGCCTTTAGGCATTTAATACAAGACAATCCTTTGATGCAAAGGGCACTTTTAGGGATTCAATACAAGATGTTCCCTTTGGCTGGAAGGATACCTGTAGGTAGCATAGTTCATTTATGAGTGCTCTGCAGAGAATTAGTGAATTCCAGTATGCTCACTACCTTATTGAATTTTGATTCATTAATTCACTGATTCATTACTTGATCGAGCATATAATGAGTACCTACTCTTCGTGAGGCATGGAATGAATAAGATATGGTCATATCAGAAACATCCCCGAACAGAGTGCCTCCATGAGCTCACAGGTATGTTCTTTTCCAAATGCATCCAAGCTGCTGCTCACAGATCCAGTGTAAACCTGGCCTCATGATCAAAGCTCAGATATTTTTAGCATTATTTGAAGCTTAATCCTCCCCATTTTTCCCTTTTGACACACCCTTTAGTTCACTACAGTGATGTTGCTGTTACATATGAAAATGTCTTTCAGAACCTCCAAAGGTTAAGGATTGGCATGAGCTTCCTATTCTGGTTCATTTTAGGAGAAATTCTGAATAAGACTGACAGATGGACTGTCTTAAAGGAATTAGTTATTTAAACTATCAATTTTCCAATCTAAAAACTAGTGAAAATAAAACAAAACTTTCACTTTGAAAGATGATTAAAGATTTTAATACTGGTCTCGGCATCTGTAGCATAGTAATTATGGCGCCAGCCACATACACCAAAGTTGGTGGGTTTGAACCCGGCCTAGGCCAGCTAATCAATAATGACAACTGCGACAAAAAAATAGCCAGGCGTGTGGCAGGCACCTGTAGTCCCAGCTACTAAGAAGGCTGAGGCAAGAGAATCGCTTGAGCCCAAGAGTTTGAGATTGCTGTGAGCTGTGATGCCATAGCACTCATCCAAGGGCAACACAGTGAGACTCTGTCTCAAAAAAAAAAAAAGATTTTAAAATTATAAGTTATGGATTTAGAAAATTTTATCTTGTGATTATTAAGTCTAAACACTAAATGTTCATCCTGCGAAGGCAGACTCTTAAGTCTTCATGACCTTCATGCACTATCCAAAGTGGGTTGTTTTCCCCATTTATACAAAGCATTCTGTTTTTTTAAATCTCTGGAAATACTTAGAGCATGAGGCCTTGGCTGTGAGAGATTCTTGGGCTGCACTGGTCGTTACTTCCCCTTTCATTCCTAGAACCCTAGCAGCACAGGTAGTCTTCTGGCAGGAACTGCTCTGCCTGTTCTTCCCACTAGCACACAGCCTCAGCCAGGTCCCTTCCCACAGACCTACTCTGCCAGTGCTCAGCAGCAGCCTCAGGTGTTACTGTCTTGACTGGAGTGACAGTGTCTGTGCTTGCAATTCTACGCTTTAAATAATGCAAAAGATAAGTAAACTTGGGACCCTCAAATACCAGAAACTCAGGGTTTTTCATGAGATTTTTCTTCCATGCCTGAAATTGTAATGTTTGCAAATGACCTAAAACACTGCCAATTTTAAACTCTTCTTCTTTTTTTATAATTTGGTGAATACAATCAATAATTCACAGCAAAAGATGGCTAAATCAGAAGACGATTCTTTGCATATGTAGGCATAGGGGTTATAATTTGCAAGGTGTAGGGCGGCGCCTGTGGCTCAGTCGGTAGGGCGCCGGCCCCATATACCCAGGGTGGCGGGTTCAAACCCAGCCCCAGCCAAACTGCAACCAAAAAAAAAAAAAAATAGCCGGGCGTTGTGGCGGGCGCCTATAGTCCCAGCTACTTGGGAGGCTGAGGCAAGAGAATCGCTTAAGCCCAGGAGTTGGAGGTTGCTGTGAGCTGTGTGAGGCCACGGCACTCTACCGAGGGCCATAAAGTGAGACTCTGTCTCTACAAAAAAAAAAAAAATAATAATTTGCAAGGTGCATAGAAGGGGAAAAGTAAACATTTATATTGAATGTTCTTAGGATTGAAGATGATCATAAGTTCAACTTAGCCATTTATTATCCTGAGCATTTAAAATAACTTGTTAATGATTATCCTTTTCTCAGTCTTCTTGCTTATGAAGAACTGTAAGAGCTGGAGAGATTTCTCTGCATCTTTTACCATAAGCAGCATAACATATGAGAACATAAAGAAGACTGGAAAAGTAATGGTTAATGGCATGCAGATCTGATCCTTCTTTCCTGTCCTTCTGAGTTTTCCATCCATCTGCTTTCTTTATTTTTCTTTCCCATCTGCCATCTCCTTTGGGGCTTGGGTGAATCCCTTCAGTGATTAAATGTGATTTCTTTTTTAATGTAGATGGAAATAACTGTTTTTTTTTTCTTGGTAATCGATGTAGCTTGAACTGGATATGCTTCTTGCACTTAAATTCTGCAGAAACGGAACTGAAGTGCTACTGCTTCCTTTTTATAAGGCACAGTGTTCAGTATTCTGAATGGGGAAAGGGGTAAACCAGAGGGTGTAGTAAATAATGTAGAAGACTATTGGTTGTGTTGTTACTGTATTGGAGAAACTAGGTACTCTTAAGATTTAGATATTCAACAAAGTGGTTTTACATATTGTTTTAAAGGCCCTCTATTATTAGTTAGTAGTTTTGGTCAGTCCTACTTATTAATTTGTTAACTTTTCTCTCTAAGATTTAGGATTCTTAAGTATTAAGTAGTGAAATTAGTAATTAGAGTTTTATTGCAAGTTTTGGTTTAATTTTAATTCTGTTGGTTTTTATTCTCAGAGTCCCATATACAGTCTTTGGTGTAGTCTAGCTACTAAGTGCTGTTTACTATTCCGTCAGTTGTCTGCTTTAGAGCACATGAGGCTTAGGAATTATTTAAACCAGGTCTTATGAACCAGGCAGGCAAGGAGTGTTTGTAAGCATCAATCAGTTCCATTGGGAGAAAACTGAAGTACAGATTGAAATGTGTAGTCATTTGGATCCTAAAAACAAGATAGTTGCAGTTAGCTGATTTGATTTCAAGTAGGAAAAAAGAACCCCCTCACTTCCATGTGACTGGTGTCCCCATAATCTTACCTTATACTCTTCCAAACTCATGATAATATTTCTCTGCCCTTCTGGTATACCCATTGCCTGCCTATTTTTTTCTTTTTTGTGTGTGTGTATGTTTGTTTGTTTTTGATTAGCATTGATCATTACTCCAAAACAATTGCTTTTTACTCAGTTCTTCCCCACTTTTTGTTACATTTATGGTCCTGTGACTTTATTAAGGAAGGTTCCTTTGTGGCATTTTTTGGTAGTGTGGTTGACAGAAATAGCATCAAATTGAAATTTGGAATGAGAATGAAAATTCTCTTGACTGTTTTTTTTTTTTTTTTTTTCTTTCACTTTTGAAAAGTAAGATTGTTCTGGTATACTTCTAGTCTTTGGTCAAACAAATAGTCCATAGATTTTAAAGTTGGGGAGATGAGGCAATTAATTGGACTTTATTTTTAGGAAGGCTTCTTCTTTCTGATGGGAGTTAAGAGTGGTAGGATGAATTGGGTAGAGAGAGGCTGAGAAACAGACCTATGTGTGGGAAAGTCTTTTTCCTACATTTCATTGTATAAACTGTCATGGTGGAAATCATTTTAAATCTAACCAGTTAAGCCAGCCTATGAGCTCTAGATTGGTTTACTCTCTGTTACTTTTTCTTCGCTTTACTTGATTCTTGAGCTGTGTTCTCAAGAATCCTTCAACTGTCAAGCCTATGTGAACTTTCTAGTATTTCTAGATTCCTAGCCAGAAATACAACATTCAGAGATGTTTTCATTATTTTTTCTCTTTATGGATGAAATGGAGGCCCAGTGTATTACTTATTCTTTTGAAGAAATAAATAATTTTTAAATCCCATGGTTTTGAGCATTTTATACATGACCGTGAAGAAAATTCTTATGTTCTGTAATTTTTTTTTTTAATTGGACAGAGTCTTACTCTATTGCCCAGGCTAGAGTGTTGTGGTATCAGCCTAGCTCACAGCTTAACCTGGCTTTAAGCAATCTTCCTGCCTTGGCCTCCTGAGTAGCTGGGATTACAGATCCCATGTCCCGCCACAACACCTGTCTAATTTTTCTGTTTTTGGTAGAGATGGGGTCTTGCTCTTGCTTAGGCTGGTCTTCTCCTGAGCTCAAGTGATCCTCCCACCTTCGTCTCCCAGAGTGCTAGGATTTTAGGCATGAGCTGCTTCACCTGGCCCCACATGTTCTGAATTCTTCAGAACCTGAAAAATCTAGATATCTGTAGATGCCCTTTCTGTCTTTCTCCGTATCACACAGCATTCAAGACACTGAGAGTGCCTTGCTTTTTCCTTCAAAAGAGAGTTTCCCTCTTTCACATTCTCACACAGAGAAAATTCTGCCTAGAATTAAATGTTGAGAGTATCTGCAGAGCTGCTTCATTTTTGCGTAAAAGCTTCCTGTCTACTAATTTCAGCTTCCTATCTACATGCAAAGGTAATTCCTGGTACTTTCGTGGTTCATTCAGGGAAATATAGGAGAGAAAATGGCTTCCACCAAGTAACAGATTTATACATGTCACCATCATGTAATTTTTTTTCCTTTATTCCTTATTTCTAAAACCATTTCCCAGATGCTTCACTGGGGCAATTATGCTTTCTTTACCTTGGATTATTTGTTTTCTTCACTTATTCTTGTCTTCTTTTTGTAGTTTTTTTTTTTCTCCCAGTTTTCATCCTTATTTTCTAAACCTGTCTCCTGGTTCCTCGTTCCCTGCATGCCACTAACTATTTTCATTAGATATTAATTGATTTGTGAATTCAGGCTGAATTGCATCATCAGCAGATGGCGGATCCAGACTTGTTGGAAGAATCCTCATCCCTGTTGGAGCCCAATGAGATGGGAAGAGGCGCGCCTTTAAGACTTGGGTAAATCTCTCTTCAGCCTTCCTATACTCAGTGGGTCATGTTTTTCTTTGCTGTTCAAAAGAACAATGAGGCCAGGGACTCATTCGCTAGTGGGATGCATCCTCTTCTGAGCCTATCGAGAGGTGGTCCTAAGTCCCTGTGGATTTAGTTCCTGAGTTACTCAGGAGCTTTCTGCTCGGTCCAGAAGTTAGATCAGGAATAGGACTCTGGCAGCCCTTCTTACATAACAACACCTAGTGTCATGTGTGCAGTCTTTGCTCTCCTTTCACTGCCATTCTGTGTCTTCATTCCTCCCATTCCATGACGTGGAATAGACTTCCCAATCTGCTTCTTCTTCCTACAGCTTCGTGGCTGGTGTGATTAACCGGGAGCGCATCCCTACTTTTGAGCGCATGCTTTGGCGAGTGTGCAGGGGGAATGTGTTCCTGCGACAGGCTGAAATCGAGAACCCACTCGAGGATCCTGTGACTGTAAGACAAGGAGATTGCGTCTTGTGGAGTAGGTCTTGTAAAGGGAGCCCAGAGCAGTAATGCAGCATGGGGCCACGTGAATCTGACCCTTCCACAGAAGATCCCTTATGTTTATTTCTGTTTTGATCTGAGAGTTTGCAGGACTGCTGCTTTCCGCTAATTTAACTTCCTTATGTACATATATGATGTATAACGACATATGTATTTTTAAGCCTTACCATTTAGGTGCTATTTTGTTTGGTAATTTTTTACCCACTTATTTTAAACTTTAGCTTTATATATTTTCTGTTATTGATCTGCTACTGAAATAAAATTTGCCTTTTATGAAAATTAACTTTTTTCTTTTTTTGAGACAGAGTCTCACTCTGTCATTCTGGGTAGAGTGCTGTAGCTCAGCACTAGAGAACTCAGCCTAGTTCACAGCAGCTTCAAACTCTTGGGCTCAAGCAATCCTCTCACCGCAGCTTCCTAAGTAGCTGGGACTATAGGCATCTGCTACCACACCCCAGCTAATTTTTTTTTTTGAGACAGAGCCTCAAGCTGTCACCCTGAGTGGCATGGCATCACAGCTCACAGCAGCCTCCAACTCCTGGGCTCAAGTGATTCTCCTGCCTCTACTTCCCAAGTAGCTAGGACTATAGACACCTGCCACAATGCCTAGCTATTTTTTTTGTTGCAGGTTGGCCGGGGTTGGGTTTGAACACACCACCTCTGGTATATGGGGCTGGTACCCTACTCATTTGAGCCATAGGTGCAGCCCCCCCCTTTTTTTTTTTTAGACAGAGTTTTACTATGTCACCCTCAGTAGAGTGCTGTAGTATCACAGCTCACAGCAACCTCCAACTCGTAGGCTCTCTTAGGCTTAAGTGATTCTCTTGCCTCAGCCTCCCAAGTAAGTGGGACTACAGGCGCCTGCCACAACGCCTGGCTATTTTTTGTTGCAGTTGTCACTGTTGTCTAGCAGGCCTGGCAGGTTTTAAACCCGCCAGCGTCCGTGTACATGGCTGGTGCTGTAATCACTGTGCTACGGGTGCCACACCTAATTTTTGTTTTTTCTTTTTTTAGTAGAAATGGGATCTCACTATTGTTCAGGCTGATCTCAAACTTCTGAGGCTCAAGCAATCCACCTGCTTCAGCCTCCCAAAGTGCTAGGTTTACAGGTGTGAGCCACTGTACCCAGTCTATGAAAATTAACTTAAAACAAGCATCTGATTCCAAATTTGGTAATATCCATGTATGAAAAGAGAAGGTGAAGTTTCCTAAACCGATCTTTATAAGCTGATGAAATTTTACTTGGTAAGGATTTTTTTGTCTACTTATTTGTTGAGAGAATCATAAACTTAGTTTAAGAATATATATTGCACAAGATAGGAGGATCTTTCCCACTCAGTGCTTAGAAAGTAGGACAGCTAAACACCTTGGCGTTTGACATAATGAGTTAGAATTCATAACCTAAACCTGCATGGGTGTGTTAAGTCCTGATTTCAGGGATTATAAATAAAGATCCAATGTACTGTAGAAATTTTACTTTACTTTTGTACTAGTACTATTTAGAAACCTGGAGTTAGAGTTTCTATTCTAAATATCTTGTGAATTTCTTAAATTAGTATTCTTTGTTTTACCTAAGAATAGGGATTGAATTGTGATATTTCTTAGATTGGGTGGGTCATATAGCTGTGTGGCTTTTATCCTCCTTGCTGAGTAAAAGTATAATGACGCTTAAGGTGAATCTCTCAATTATTTTTTAAGTTTTATAATCTTACTTGATGGCTGTCTCGGGTTCTAAAAACATTGTAATCTGCAGTCACACCCAATGTGGAGCTGTTCTCAGGAGTATTCAGTCAGATTTCCTCTTGGCAACAGAAAGATTATTTTATCAACAAATCCAGGAAAAGGGGCCCTGGATATCTATAACAGAGCAGCTGCTGCGAGAATGGGCCCTAGATTAGCTAAGAGAATTTAGGGTTTTAAGAGTTTGGAGTCTGATTTTTTCACTTCTCATTTCCTTTTACCTTTCTAGAGTTTTGTTTTCTTATTTTAAAAGCAATACATACTCCATTCTCATACAAATATGAGAAAATACAGTCAACCATAGACAACCTTGGTTAACACCTTGTATACCTTATTTATCAGATCTTTCCTTCTAGTCCTTGCATTGTACTTGAGGTGTAAAATGGTTATTTGAAATGGATTTCCTTCCTCACTGCCCCATGAGAATCATGAGATTCTACTTAACATTCTTCCCAGCAACTCAGTTCCTTGTAATTATTCAGCCTATTCTATAATGTCTGAATTTCAAAGCCCTGGAACAGAGAAACAGCTTCCTTCTCTTGTCTCCCCTTTATCCTTATGTCATTTGAGCAATATAAGATTTCAAGTTGAATTAGTCAATAAGGCTAAATGATGCTAGGAGGAACACCATTTAGCTTCTCTGTCAAACTCCTGGTTGAGTCAAAAAACAAATGGGAAGATTTTTGTGGATGGGCAGATGTTCCTACAGTAAAGATTTTTGTGGCAGATGTTCTTATAGTGAACTTTAGGAAATGGAATGAGGGTGGTGGTTAAAGTACAGTGTTGTTCCTGTATCACCACAAAGTTAGATATGTAAGACCTTTTCATCCAGGTTTAGAAGTCTGAACTCTTGGTTTTTGATTCTGGGACCCAGGGTGACCACGTGCACAAGTCTGTGTTTATCATCTTCTTCCAAGGCGATCAGCTGAAAAATAGAGTCAAGAAGATCTGTGAAGGGTAAGAGGAACATGTCCCTCCACCAAGAGGGCAGAGCTATGCTGCTTAACTGTTGAGCTTTAGAATTTGGAATAGTGAAACAAATCCTTTTTTAAAAAATTTTTTTGGGTGGCGCCTGTGGCTCAAGGGGTAGGGCGCCGGTCCCATATGCCGGAGGTGGCGGGTTCAAACCCAGCCCCGGCCAAAAACCAAAAAAAAAAAAATTTTTTTTAAGTTACCCAACTAGCAACCTTTATTCTCCCTTGTTCATGCTGTCGCTCTCTCTCACTTTTTTTTTCTTAAAGAGACAGGGTCTCACTCTGTCACCCAGCCTGGAACACAGTGGTGCAGTCATAGTTCACTGCAGCTTCAAATTCCTGAGCTCACAAATCTTTCTTAATCTACCTTGACATGGTGAATATGTTTTAATAATGTTAGAGCTAACAATTAATAAACAACTAGAAAAAGCCTAAGTTCATTTTTAAAAGTACCATCTAGGGCTTGGCGCCTATACCTCAGCAGCTAGGGTGCCAGCATACACTGGAGCTGGCCAGTTTGAATCCAGCCGGGCCTGCCAAACAATAATGACAACTACAACCAAAAAATAGCTGGGCATTAAGACCAGCACCTGTAAGTCCCAGCTCCTTGGGAGGCTGAGGCAAGAGAATTGCTTAAGCTCAGAGTTTAGGTTGCTATGAGCTGTGACGCCATGGCACTGTACCCAGGGCGACCGTTTGAGGTTCTGTATCAATAAAAAAAATAAAAGTACCGTCGAAGGCTTGGCGCCTGTGGCTCAAGTGGCTAAGGTGCCAGCCACATACACCTGAGCTGGTGGGTTAGAATACAGCCTGGGCCCTCCAACAACAATGATGACTGCAACCAAAAACTAGCCGGGCGTTGTGGCAGGCACCTGTAGTCCCAGCTACTTGGGAGGCGGAGGCAGGAGACTCGCTTGAGCCAGGAGTTGGAGGTTGCTGTGAGCTGTGATGTCACAGCACTCTACCTAAGGCGACAGCTTAAGGCTCTGTCTCAAAAAGAAAAAAAAAAGGTACCATCAAAACAACAATTTCCTTTTGTTGGGAACAAGTAATTTTAAGGGTTGTGGTTTTATAAATGCCACATTATTCTGGTACAATGGGTCTGCAAATCCAGCATAGTGCCCTATACACTGGCTCCCTAAATTTTCTGAAATTCTGCTGTAGTGACTGAATTTTTTTCCATGGCATTTTTCTCTAATAATTTATAATATAAATTGCTTTACTTTTGTGTTTGTTTTGTTTTTAACTTTCAAGAGAATTGTGGAGCTATGGAGAATGTCAGGATAGTTCAAATGTTAGTACTGTATCTGCAGGTAACTTCACATAAATAATTAATGTTACTTTACCATGTAAGTCTGACCTAATCCTGTTTTGGTTCTTCTAATAAATTAGGATTACTTTCTGAGATTATTTAAATTGGATATGTTAAGAAATTTTGATGTTCCTAAGGTTGTGTCTGCACATTCCAGGTTCCGAGCTTCACTCTATCCCTGTCCTGAGACACCACAAGAGAGGAAGGAAATGGCTTCCGGTGTTAACACCAGGATTGATGATCTCCAAATGGTACACAGAGGGCTGAAGGGAATTTGTTTATCTGAAGTACAATAGATGACCATTCTTTCTTAAAACACTGACAGTATATTAGGTACCTCTGGCAAACTAGGATGCCATAAGAAGAAAAGTTTATGGGTAATATTTTTCTCTAGGAGCTGGGGAGAGTCTCAGGGAGTGACTGTTAAAAATAGCTTTAGTCCTCAAATAAGGCAAGAATGCTAAGCATCTGGAATTGTTGTTGCTTAGAGTATTCAGTCCCCCTCTACCTTATGAGTCTGAGATCTTTTTTTTTTTTTTGTAGAGACAGAGTCTCACTGTACTGCCCTCGGGTAAAGTGCCGTGGCGTCACACGGCTCACAGCAACCTCTAACTCTTGGGCTTACGCGATTCTCTTGCCTCAGCCTCCCGAGCAGCTGGGACTACAGGCGCCCGCCACAACGCCCGGCTATTTTTTTGTTGCCGTTTGGCCGGGGCTGGGTTTGAACCCACCACCCTCGGCATATGGGGCTGGCGCCCTACTCACTGAGCCACAGGCGCCGCCCGAGTCTGAGATCTTTTTTACAAGTAAAAAAAAAGAAAGTATGCTTAGTTAAATGAAAACAAACAAACAAACCAACAAATAATCTGGAAGTACATGTAAAGTCAGTTCTGCCCTCACAGACACATACTGTGCTTACTGCCACTCTTAATAGCTTGGCACCTATCCTTCTGGTCACCTTTGATCTTAACCACACAGTCTAGCCAAAGAGCTCTGGGTGTGACTGTTGTACCCAAGAAGAGATTGCATTACATTTTCCAAATTGCAGTATGTGTGGTTTACACACCATGGTCATGATTTATGCATATATGGGAGGAAAGGGTGGCCAGAGGGGTTTTGTTCCCTTTTGAAAGATTGAATGTGATGATTGCCCCTTTGAAACATTAATAAACATACTTTATCTCAAAGGCAGTTCTTTCCAGCAGTGGCAAAATTGTCAAAGGTACATTGTAGATCCATTTCAACTCCCTTTCTTGTCTTTCCTATCAACCCCATTGTGTATGACCCACCAACTTGACCTGTTGCCACTCCTTTGATATACACTTATCTGTTTAACCATAGAGAGATTTAGAACGGCTGGTGAGTGATAGGCTGTATTAGTACATTTCAGACTCTATAGCTGTCTCATCTCCTTCCAGGCTAGGATTTAAAGGGGGTGTGCAGTAGTCATTATAAATGACCAGAATTTGAATTTTTAAAAAATCCAGCTGTAGAAACTGAAACTTTAAAAAAGGATTGAATATCAAGAAGTGGGATGGGGAAAGAGAAAAGCAAGTAGAACATTGCTTGCGAGTTTATTTCACATCCTTCCAGAAGTATTAGTAGTTAATAGTCAACACCTAGAAGGAGAGAAGATAGCTATCCTCAAGTGACATAAGTGTTTCCCTTTTATGCCATGGCTAAAAGCAAAAAACAAACAAACAAAAAAAACCCCAAAAAAACCCACCTTCCTCTGCCCAAGACAGTTTTTCAGGGAGTAGTTACTGCTTCCTGAACTGACTCAAAGAACCATCTATAGTGGAGACTTACATTTAACATGGTTAGTGTGTGGCTTTTTTCTTTTCAAAGAGATGTCGAGATTTAAGATAGATTCTCATATAGAAGTGTGAGTGGTGGGTTGCCTGCCCAGTTTCTTCCAATTGGAAGCAATAGGCTTAGCCTCTCTTCTGCTATTTAAGACCTTAAATATTTGGCAGTAAATAGGCAATGGAATGGAATGTGTCCCTGTACCTTCTTCCAGCCCTAGTCTTGGCAATGTGATTCCTGTGAGGAAAATCTGGACTACTTTACAAAGCATCAACATTCAAATGTGTTTTCCTTTAGAAAGGCTGACAGGCGGCACCCGTAGTTCAGTGGATAGGGCACCAGCCACATACACCGAGCTGGTTCGAATGCAGCCCGGGGCCAGCTAAAAGCACAATGACAGCTGCAACAAAAAAATAGCCAGGTGTTGTAGTGGGCACCTATAGTCCCAGCTACTTGGGAGGCTGAGGCAAGAGAACTGCTTAAGCCCAAGAGTTGGAGGTTTCTGTGAGCTGTGACTCCATGACACTCTACCCAGGAGTATTTATTTATTTCAAAAAATAAAGTTTTTTTGAAACTTTATTTCAAAAAAAAAAAAAAGAGAAGCTGACAGAGGGCAAAGTCATTGATGCCTGTGATGGCAATGGCATGTGACAGTCCAAACCCTCTCTAAAGACCATATGTGCTCCTGATCCTGTGGTGTCTCTGAGCCCATGTACCCAGCATATAGACAGACAATGGTGGTCAGGACTGCCTCTTTCCATCCTTTGCTGATGCTGGCTCATGTGTGGGGGTGAGGACTCTGCAACTTGCTGTTCTTTAGTGTGGGTTTGTTCATTTGCCAGCTCCCATGATGCCTGCTTCCTGATGTCTGAGTTCCATCCAGTCTCCACATAAAAGTCACTGCTCTTTAATGAGCCAGGTAAAAGTCAGTGACCCACATTTGTTGTGCCTTGGATTGGTAGAAAGATTGAATATAGAGAGAAAAGCTAAAAATCATTTTCTCAGGTTTTGCTTCAGGTTGAAGCTAAATTAAAGTGAATGTCAGTAACTAGAACTCTATTTTTTTTCTGATTTGGCAAAAAAAGAAAAATAAACCATTTTAGCCAGAGAAAGAAAAGAAGAATTCTCTGGAAACTATTTTCAGAAAGCTATGCCTCTTTGCCATTCCTTTCCTGAGAACTAAGAGTGGTATTATAGAAGGACCTTTTCTTATTCCTTTCTCTTTCAACAGGTTCTAAATCAAACAGAGGATCACCGCCAGCGGGTTCTGCAGGCAGCTGCCAAGAACATCCGCGTCTGGTTCATCAAGGTGCGGAAGATGAAGGCCATCTACCACACCCTGAATCTGTGCAACATAGATGTGACCCAGAAGTGCCTGATTGCGGAGGTCTGGTGCCCTGTCACTGACCTTGACTCCATCCAGTTTGCGCTCAGAAGGGGCACGGTGAGTCTCCAAAGTTGTCCTTGTGGCCAGGACGAGATGTTTCTATCGATACTAACATTAATTTCATTTTTATGGCATTCTTACTTTCAGAGTTCTTTAATATATCTGTCTTGCACCTGGACAGTCTATTTCATACACCTAGAATAGCACAAAATACTATCCTTATTTTATGTTGTGGAAACTGAAGTTCAGAGAGGTGAAATGATTTGATCACATGATTCTTCAGAATAGCTTATGATCATATTAATTTGCTGACCCACTCTCTGTATTCAGCTATTTCTGTTTGGTAGTTAATTAGAACAACTGCTCTATCCAGTGCACTGGGGTAAGAGCCTGGAGGGGGACAGAGATAACACAGAACACGCCCTCAAGTATCTTACAGTTTACTAAGAAACTACAGTTTATACTTTTCTTGGAAAAAGCTTCAAGAAGGAAGGTGGCATTTAATCACTGTATTGAAGAGAAGAAAACAGTATGGACAAGAGCAGGAAGTACAGTGCAGCCATGCATGTGTGGGCAAGAACAGGATTGTAATGAGTTAGCTGAAAGAGTGGGAGTACCTCTCTGCATCAGGTAGATTGGAGCCTAATCATGAAAGATTTTAAAATTGCAGGTTAGAAGGTTTACATTTTATTCCACACAGAATTGAGAGGCATTGGAACTTATGTAGTAATGAAAAAACATGATTGAAACACTTTCTTTTGTTGTTGTTGTTGCAGTTGTCATTGTTATTTAGCTGCCCTGGGCCGGTTTCGAACCTGCCAGCCTTGGTATGTGGCTGGTGCCATAACCATTTGCTACAGGTGCCAAGCCTGAAATACTTTTTTTTTTGTAAAGATAGAGTCTCACTTTATCGCCCTCGGTTGAGTGTTGTGGCGTCTCAGCTCACAGCAACCTCCAACTCCTGGGCTTAAGCAATCTCTAGCCTCAGCCTCCCGAGTAGCTGGGACTACAGGTGCCCTCCATAACACTCGGCTATTTTTTTGTTGTAGTTTGGCCGGGGCCAGGTTTGAACCCGCTACCCTCCGGATATGGGTCCAGCGCCCTACCCACTGAGCCACAGGTGCCTCCAAGCCTCAAATACTTTTAAAAGCCTGGGTACAATGGCTCACTCCTGTAATCCTAGCACTCTGGGAGGTCAAGGTGGGAAGATGCTTTGAGTGTGAGAGTTCAAAACCAGCCTAAGCAAGAGTGAGACCCCTTTTCTACTAAAAATAGTGAAATTAGCTGGGCGTTGTGGTGGGCAACTGTAGTCCCAGCTCCTTGGGAGGCTGAAACAGTAGGATCATTTAAGCCCAGGAGTTTGAGGTTGCTGTGAGCTTAGGCTGATGTCACAGCACTTTAGCCTGGGCAAAAGAGTGAGACTCTGTCTCACACAAAAAATGAAAAATGATAACAAGCAGTTTTAAGAGTAATCTGAGAGGCTCAGCGCCCATAGCACAGTGGTTATGGTGCTAGCCACATACACCAAGGCTGATGGGTTCAAACCTGGCCCGGGCCAGCTCAACAACAATGACAACTGCTACAAAAAATAGCTGGGCATTGTGGCAGACACCTGTAGTCCCAGCTACTTGGGAGGCAAAGGTAAGAAAATCGCTTGAGCCTAAGAGTTTGAGGTTGCTGTGAACTATGATGCCACAGCACTCTACCGAGGTGACACAGTGAGACTGTCTAAAAAAAGAAAAAAAGACTAATCTGAGAAATATGCACCAGGTATGGGGCAGTGTTGAGGATCTTAGGTTGCAACCAGTTCAATGGCTGACTGTCTATCAAGTGCAGTGTGGCAGGAGTCTGCAGCCAGAGCAGCTTCAGATCAGAAGCACAGTGACTGCTGTCCACAGAACTTAGTGGTACCACCCGTGGCATTGTGGATGCCGCTGAATAGGCTGAAAGAGGACAACAAAGAGCTCTTCTTTGAGCTCTTTGTCAAGGCCACTCTAACATCCAAGCACAGAGGCAAGGAAAATTAATGAGAAGGAGGAAGTGAGAAGAAAGTAAGGGAAGGAAGTGAACAACAAGAAATATACATGAGGAGGAACCAACATAATAATTCTGGCAACATGAAAAACCAGAACAGATCAACCCCATGAGGGATCAGGAGGCAGCTACCACAGAGGATCCCACCTATAAAGAAATTATAGAAATGACAGAGGATAGATGGTAAAAACGATGAAGAGAATTGAAGAGAAAGCTGAAAACCACCAAAAGGAAATCCAAAAATTGATCCAAGAAATGAATGAAATATGTGATGAAATTAGAAAGGATATATTGAAGCTTAAGGAATTGAAGGAGTCATTCAGGGAACTTAAATATGTAGTGGAAAGTATCAATAACAGAAGAAAGAATCTCAGAACTAGAGGATAAGGCTCTTAAGCTAACTCTGCATTTAAAGGCAGAAACAAAGAAAGTAAAAGCAGAGCAATCTCTTAGAAAATTATGGACTTCACTAAGTGTAAAAACATGAATTATAGGTATCTCTGAAGGAGAAGAAGAGTGAAAAGATATTTGCATGTTACAAATCTGACAAAGGGTTAATAACCAGAATCTACAGAGAACTCAAATTAATCAACAAAAGAGCAAACAATCCCATTTATCACTGGTCAAGAGATATGAATAGAACCTTCTCCAAAGAAGACAGATATTCAAATGGCCAATAAACACGTGAAAAAATGCTCATCATCCCTAATCATAAAAGAAATGCAAATCAAAACCACCTTGAGATATCATCTAACCCCGGTAAGAATAGCCCATGTCACAAAGTCCCAAAGCTGCAGATGCTGGTAAGGGTATGGAGAAAAGGAAATACTTTTACTCTCTTGGTGGGATTATAAACTAATCCAGCCTGTTTGGAAAGAAGTATGGAGAATCGGGCTGGGTGCAGTGGCTCACACCTATAATCCTAGCACTCTGGGAGGCCGAGGCAGGTGGATCCCTTGAGCTCAGGAGTTTGAGACCAACTTGAGCAAGAGCAAGATCCCATTTCTAAAAATAGCCAGGTGTTGTGGTAGGTGCCTGTAGTTCCAGCTACTCAGGAGGCTGAGGCAAAAGGATTGCTTGAGCCCAAGAGTTGAGGTTGCTATGAGCTATGACGCCATGCTACTGTACCAAGGGCAACAAATTGAGACTCTGTCTCAAAACAAAACAAAGTATGGAGAATCCTCGAAGAACTAAAAGTAGACTTTCCATTTTCTCCTATAATCCCATTACTAGGCATCTACCCAGAAGAAACACATTTACACCAGAATGTTTATCACAGCTCAGTTCACAATTGCCAAGATATGGAATCAACCCAAGTGCCCATCAACACATGAATGGATTAATAAACTGTGGTATATGTATACCATGGAATACTATTCAGCCATAAAAAGATGGAGGCTCAGCACCCATAGCTCAGTAGTTAGGGTGCCAGCCACATACACTGAGGCAGGTGGGTTTGAACCAGGCCTGGGCCTGCTAAACAACAATGACAACTACAACAACAAAAAAATAGCCAGACGTTGTGGTGGGCGCCTGTAGTCCCAGCTACTTGGGAGGCTGAGGCAAGAGAATCGCTTAAGCCCAAAAGTTTGAGGTTGCTGTGAGCTATGGCGCCACAGTACTCTACCCAGGGTGACATAGTGAGACTCTGTCGCAAAAAAAAAAAACAACGTGGAGATTTTACGTCTTTTGTATTAATCTGGATATAGCTGGAGAACATTCTCCTTAATAAAGTATCGCAAAGGCTCGGCGCCTGTAGCACAGTGGTTATGGCACCAGTCACATACACTGAAGATGGTGGATTTGAACCCGGCCCACGCCAGCTAAACAACAGCAACAAAAAATAGCCGAGCATTGTGGTGGGTGCCTGTAGTCCCAGCTACTTGGGAGGCTGAGGCAAGAGAATTGCTTAAGCCCAAGAATTGGAGGTTGCTGTGAGCTATAGTGCTACAGCACTCTACTGAGAACGACATAGTGAGACTCTGTTTCAAAAAATAAATAAAATAAAGTATCACAAAATGGAAAAGCAAGTGTCCATTATACTCATTGTAGTTTAAATTTGCATTTCCCTGATGATTAGTGATGTTAAGCATTTTTTTCATATGTTTGGAGGCCATATCTTTATCTTCTTTTGGAAAAACGTCTGTTCATGCCTTTTGTCCATTTTTTTGATGGGGTTGTTTATTTTTTTCCTTGCTGATTTGTTTGAGTTTTTTTGTAGTTTCTAGATATTAGTCCTTTGCCAGATGTATATTTTGTGAATATATTCTGTAGGTCATCTGTTCACTCTGTTGATTATTTCCTTTGTTGTGCAGAAGGTTTTTCATTTAAGTAAATCTCATTTATTTTTGTGGTTGCTGTTTCTGCAATTGGGGTGTTAGTCATAAATTCTTTGCCTAGGCCAATTATTAAAAAGTAAAAAAATAAATAGATTACTAGCATGGACACGAGAAAGGAATACTGTTGGTGGGACTGCAGATGTGTACAACCTCTGTGGAAAACGGTATGGAGACTTCTTAAAGAAATAAATGTAGACTTCCCATTCGATCCACCAATCCTATTGCTGGGTATCTACCCAAAGGAAAAGTCATTTTATCAAAAAGACACCTGCACCTAAATGTTTGTTGCAGCACAATTCACAATTGCAAAGATGTGCTACCAACAAGTGTCTATCAATTCATAAGTGAATAAAGAAAATGTGGCATATATACATCATGGAGTATTATTCAGCCATAAAATATGAATGAAGTAATGCCATTTGCAGTAATGTGGATGGAACTGGAGACCATTATCCTAAGTGCAGTACCTTGGGAATGGAAAACCAAACAGCATATATTCTCACTAATAAGTGAGAGCTTAATGATGGGCACAAAGAGATATAAAGGACATGGGAAGTGTGGGATAATAATTTACCTGTTCAGTACAAAGAACATTGTTCCAGTGACAGGCATACCAAAAGCCCTGACTTGAGCATTATACAAGGTATCTAAAAGAAAAAAAAAAAAGTTTTTGAAGCATCAAAACTGAATAGCCAGGAGAATTAGGGTTCCATTGATGGAAGTAAAAGTTCATCAAGAGGTGAACTTTTAATGAGACGAGGAAGATAGTAAGCTCAGTTGCATTCACATTAAGAAATCTATATGGGCCCAGGTATAGTGGCTCACACCTGTAATCCTAGCACTCTGGGAGGCCAAAGCGAATTGATTGCCTGAGCTTAGGAGTTCAAGACCAGCCTGAGCAGGAGCAAGATCCTGTCTCTAAAAACTAGCTGGGCATTGTAGTGGATGCCTGTAATCCCAGCTACTTGGGAGGGTGAGGCAAGAGGATTGCTTGAGCCCAAGTGTTTGAGGTTGCTGTGAGCTATGATGTCACGCACTTCACTTAGGGCAACAAAGTGAGACTCTGTCTCAAAAGAAAAAAAGAAAAATCTATGTGGATAGGTTAGGCAGGCAAGGGAACAAAACTGAGGAAATGGGAGTCATGAGAGTGCAAGTGAATGAGGCCTCCAAGAGGAAATCATAGAGAGAAAATAAGGAAGCCCCTTGAGGGCTTGCAATCTTACGGGATAGGCAGAGGAGAAAGAGTGGTTAGTGAGCAGGAGGAGAACTCCTAAGGAATAAAGATTCTCCCTAAAGATAGTTCTCCAGTGTTGGCTTACAACGGGAGAGAAGCCCTTTGGATAGATGATGAGCCACTGACTTTGAGTAAGTGTGCTCAGCCAGACTGCAGGGGATTAGGGAGTTAAGAGGAGGTGGTAAAGGCAGAGAATATGCTTTGCTTTATCCAGGAAAGGAGGGAACAGCAATGTTCATAGAAAGGTGGATAAGGAGGAGGTTCCACATTTTCTTTGATGTTACTCATTTTAGAGTTAAATTTTTTCATAGTAAGAATATACTTCCCAAGACTTAAGTCTTCCATTTAAAATTTTATTCATAGTTCTAGTTTCCCCTTTAAAGACTCAGAAAGATAATCTGCAGTTTTGTTTTTTCATTAATTTTACTGAGATATAATTTACACAAAAGAAAATACATATATTTTATGTGTACAGTTTGGTGAGTTTTGATAAATATATATACCCATGTAGTCTCCACCACAATGGAAAGGATAACCTAATTTTGTTATGTATGTTAATATTTCCCAGGAACACAGTGGTTCCACTGTACCCTCCATTTTGAACCGGATGCAGACAAACCAGACTCCTCCGACTTATAACAAAACCAACAAGTTTACATGTGGCTTTCAGAACATAGTAGATGCTTATGGAATTGGAACTTACCGAGAGATAAATCCAGGTAATAAAAGCTTGTATTTTCCTCTAGAGGTTTTTGTTTGTTGTTTCTTTTAATGCCTCACTTTAAATGCTATTTAACAACTGGCTTAAAACTAAAGATGTAAGATCTCAGTTCTTGTGCAGTTCCTGTGAAGAGGTGTCCGTTTGACATAAGGAAGAGATTTCTTACCAGGTAGCACTCAGTAAGAGCTCCTTATAACGATTGGATCCTTCCATGTGCTCTCACAGCCATGAAGCACCTGGGCTTCTCTAGCAAACCATCTGCAGGAGCTGCTTTAAGTAAAATGTTTCTCCCAAGATATGTTAAAATGGCTTCTTCCTGGCTTCCCTATTCAAAATCATACACCTACAGAGAAAATATAGTACTAATTGACCATTTTAGGCACAGTGCAGATTTTCCTGTTTGGAGAGTTAAATTTTTTTTTTTTTTTTGAGACATAGTCTTACTCTGTCTACTGTAGTAGAGTGCCATGGCCTCATAAATCACAGCAACATCAAACTCTTGGGCTCAAGAGATCCTTCTGCCTCGGCCTTACAAGTACCAGGGACATAAGTGCCCACCACAATGCCCAGCTATTTTTCAAGACGGGTCTCACTCTTGCTCAGGCTGGTCTCAAACACCTGAGCTCAAGCAATCCACTCACCTTGGCCTCCCAGGGTGCTGGGACTATAGGTGTGAGCCACCATGCCTGGCCTGAGAGTTAATTTTGAAATCAAGAGTGTGAGAATTTGTTTTTTAGCTGGAGCCTTGGGCAGGCCATGCTTTGCTCCAGTTCTGGCCTTACCCTGACTACCTGGTAGTTTAATTCAGCTGAGAAATGGTTGCTGCACAGAGAAGACAGCTAGCTTGCCTGTCCCAAGAACAGGTCCCAGGGTAGAGGAAAGGAATCAAAGAACAAACCACACTGTTGCCAGGACTACACTTCATTTCCTGTGTTCTTCCTTGTTTAAAATGTTACCAGTAACTCAAATTCCATTAGCTTCTTTGTGAGGGTAGATCTTGCCATGAAACATTTTTCCCGAGTCTCATTTGTCCAGCAGTGGCGAAATAAGTCACTTTACAGTGATCATAGAGTGTGGAAAAGAATGTGATATTTTAGGAATCATGGTTTTATGCATTTTGTGTTTTTCTTTTTTTTTTTTTTTTTTTTTGGTTTCTGTATAGCACCGTATACTATCATCACTTTCCCTTTTCTATTTGCTGTGATGTTTGGGGACTTTGGCCATGGCATTTTGATGACCCTTTTTGCTGTGTGGATGGTGTTAAGAGAGAGCCGAATCCTTTCTCAGAAGAATGAAAATGAGGTAATGTTTAAGTTACATCTGCAGTGGACTGAAATTTTATAATTTCTCGAGCATTTATTATGAAAATTTTGATCTGGAAATCTTTTATCCGTGAATTTATCAAAAAGGAATAGAGAAGTTATGTTCAGCACCAAAGAGGCCATGTGTTAGGTGGGTGTGGTGGTGCATGTCCAGCTACTCAGGAGGCTGCAGTGGGAGGATGGCTTGAGCCTAGGAGTTCAAGACCAGCCTGGGCAATGTGGCAAGACACCCATCTCAAAAAACTAAATAAATAGAAAATAAAAGGGGCCATGTGCTGTGAAAGTGAATTTCTCATTAGTTTTGGATTTTGGTCTTTACATCAGCCTCTCTGCATCAGCATGGGGTAAAGTAGTGCCACAGGAAGGGGCTAGTATATTCGAAATAACCTTGTCACAACATGAGCTGCAGTGAGTACATTCTCATTACTTCTTTCTTCTGGTTCCCAGATGTTTAGCACTGTGTTCAGTGGGCGATACATTATTCTATTGATGGGTGTGTTCTCCATGTACACTGGCCTCATCTACAATGATTGCTTTTCCAAGTCTCTTAATATCTTTGGGTCATCCTGGAGTGTACGGCCGATGTTTGATCATAATTGGACGTAAGTTGCAGAAGAAGCTAAAAGTCAAAACTTACTCTTTTCGTATTCAGCCCTGATTTTTAAGACAAGTGGTAAAGTAACATTTTTTTAGGAAGTGGTTGACAGTATCTGTGTTTCAGAAGAATGCAGTGTCTCCTCTTATTTACGCTGCAGTCCATGAAGTGCTTTGTGATTTGTTCAGCTAATATCAAGGGACTGAGACTACGAATTAAGTGCTTTCTTTTTTGTTATCTAAAAGTAGATTCCCTAAATTCCCTCCTTGGTGTGTGTGTGTGTGTGTATGTTTAATTTTTCTTTTTGTCATCTGTGATTCCTCACTCTCAGCTACTAGTGCTTCCTCTTTTTTTCCCCTCCTCTTTTATTGAAGAGACTGATAGCTGTAGTAATTTCCTTTGAGGTCAGTATCTGGACCCCTGGTGATTCTCTGTCTGAAAATAATGTGACTTTTCTCCTAACATGTTAGGGAAGAAACACTTCGGGGGAACCCTGTTCTGCAGCTGAACCCAGCTCTCCCTGGAGTGTTTGGTGGACCATACCCTTTTGGCATCGATCCAGTAAGAGTACTTCCTTCCTGTGCCTGGCTTAACCCTGACATGAGAGAATTAAAGTGAACAGAAATAGTTATTTGGGTTTTTGTTGATAGATTTTTAGAAAACCTTGATGTATCTGTTTAGAGTATTTCAAAGCCATAAGAGACTCAGGTGCCTTGGGGAGCCACATATTTCTTCCTTCATTGCTTATTTCTGAGGTGGCTAATAATACTGATTCTGGAAAGATTGATTTTCAAGATTCCTTCCCAGTTCTTACTTTATTTCTGCTTAACTTAGTTTTTCTTTTTCTTAACAAAATAGAAATGTTTCTTTTCCATCGATTTTAGACTTCCATTCTTACCTTTACATACTTATCCCAAAATGTATAATCAAATCTTTTTTATTGTGTGCTTTAAAAAAAAAAACAGCATCAAAAAAAGGAGCAGGGACAAGAATCTAAGAATAAGCACGAGACAGTAAGGATTATAAAATTCCAGACCACTATGGGCTGGAAAGATTAGAGTTTCTTCTAGAAAGTAGGAATTAATCTAGCCTTAAAAAAAATTTCACATTGGTTATAGGTAAGGAAAAGTATATGCAAAAGCATAGAGATGGGAGTTTATGTTAATAATTGATTATTTTAATTATAATAGAAGCTAATATTACTGAAATACTTACTATGAGTCAGGCATTCTGCTAACCCCCAACATAACTGATTTAATACTCAAACAATTCTCTCAGGTATCGTTATCCCTATTATACACATAGTGAAACTGAGGCATGAGGAGGTTTAATAACATTTTACATATTCATTTAGCAAATGTTTGTGGAGGCTGGGCGTGGTGGCTTACGCCTTTAATTCCAGCACTCAGGGAGGTCAAGGCAGGTGGATTGCCTGAGCTCAAAAGAGTTTGAGACCAGCCTGAGCAAGAATGAGACCCTGTCTCTACTAAAAATAGAAAAACTAGCCAGGAGTTATGGCGGGCACCTATAGTCCTAGCTACTTGGGAGGCTGATTGCTTGAGCCCAATAGTTTGAGGTTGCTGTGAGCTATGACATTCTATACCCATGGTAGCAGAGTGAGACTTTGTCTCAAAAACAAAATGACCAAACAAAACAAACAACCAAAACAAATGTTTATTGTATCCTGGGGTGAGGTGGCACATACCTGTAGTCCCAGCTACCTAGTAGGTTGAGATAGGAGGATTGCTTGAACCCAGGAGTTTGAGACTAGCCTGGGCAATATAGAGAGATCCTGTCTCAAAAAAAAAAAAAAAATTGTGCTCACTTCGGCCGCACATATTCTAAAATTGGAACGATACAGAGAAAATTAGCATGGCCCCTGTGCAAGGATGACATGCAAATTCATGAAACGTTCCATATTTAAAAAAAAAAAATTATTGAATCCTTATTTTCCATAGTGCCAGCTGGGTAAAGCATGATTTTAAGATGTAGGTCCTTGCCCTTAAGTAGCTTGAAGTCTAACAATGTCACCTCATATTTATGTAGTATTCTATGGTTATAAAACTTTTTTGATGATATCTCATTTGAGGCTTACAGAGTAGCCTGGCAGTTGGAGTTTCAGACAATTGCAGGTAGAACTTGGATTTTAGGCAAACTAAGGCTGGAGAAAGAGCCAGGCACAAGTTTTCACATTAGAGGTCACTGAGGATGAGTTCTTTTTGGGAAGGCCATGCCAGAAAGAAAGAATGCTAGACTAAATGGTAGAAGGTTTGTCTTAGGCTGTCGTTTGCATTTTATTCTAAAGATGACAGTGGGAATTCAGGGAAGGTTTCAGCATAGGAAAATAACTGGATCAGAATCATGATTTAGGAGATGTGACCTGATGGCCAAATGGAGGCAGAGAAAACCATCAAGAAAGTATGACAGGTATCCAAGCTTTGGATTACAAGAGCTAAGTCAATTGCTACTTCAAATAGATGGAACAATAGTACTACAGGAATACTATCAGCAAAACACAGACAGGGGAAAATCTATAGAGTGTTATTCAACCTTTTTTATCTCACAGCACACTTGAACTTTATAATTAAACTTCTATAGCACACTGAAATTATGTTGATCCAAAAAAAAAAAAAAAAGAGTAAAATAGGACATACTATACTTTGAATTTCTTTCAAAGATAATTTAGTTATCATTAAAAATTTTCTCAGCACACCCGAGATCCTCTTACAACATACCGGTTGAAAAATCACTGATGTGTAAGGTATAAAACCCAGTTTCTTCAGATAAAAATAAAAAAGAAGAGAGGGAAGGAGAATCTATAAATAGAGACTTAAGAGATATGTCAGCCATCATAGTGTATCACCTTATCTAGGCTCTGCTTTGATGAAATGGATTATTATCTTTTTTTTGAAATAGTCTCACTATGTCACCCTGGGTAGACTGCTGTGGTATCACAGCTCACAGCAACCTCAAACTCTTGGGCTTAAGCAATTCTCTTGCCTCAGCCTCCCATGTAGCTGGGACTACAGGTGCCCGCCACAATGCCCGGCTATTTTTTGGTTGTAGTTGTCATTGTTTGGCAGGCCCAGGCTGCATTCAAACCTGCCATCTCCAATGTATATGGCTGGTGCCCTAGCCGCTGAGCTACAGGTGCCAAGCAAGGATTTTTTTTTTTTTTAAAAACATTGGAAAATGTAACCAGGTGTGGCGGCTCACGCCTGTAATCCTAGCACTGTGGGAGTCCGAGGCAGGTGGATTGCCTGAGCTCAGGAGTTGGAGACCAGCCTGAGCAAGAGTGAGACCCCATCTCTACTAAAAATAGAAAAAAAATAGTTGGGTGTTATGGCAGGTACCTGTAGTCCCAGTGACTTGTGAGGGTGAGGCAAGAGGATCCCTTGAGCCCAGAAATTTGAGGTTGTTGTGAGCTATGATGTCAGGGCACTCTAATGAGGGCAACAGAGTGAGACTCTTGTCTCAAAAAAAAAAAAAAAAAGGATTGGAAACAAAGAAATTTGAATGCTGACTTTATATTTTATGATTTTAAAGAGTCATTGTTAGCGCTTTTGGTTGTGATGATAGTATTGTGGTTATGTTTTTTTTTTTTTTTGTCATTTTATAATTTTATTTGGTATGTCTGACAATCACCAGTTAGTTCTCATCCACGTTGACTGTCTGTAGATTTTTGAAAGTAGTAACAGGTACATAGGTAACCAAAGTATAGAGCTTGTTTGGTGAATCTTCATCTTCATTGCGTTTTCTGGATAACCGCACATGGATACGGTATGGGACATTCCTTATGCCTTTGGCCCAGACAGCTTTGTTAAGCCTGGTATCAATGCGCACATCTGGAGTTCCCATCTCTTTCATGGCAAATTTCCGGATCTCTTTGAGTGCCCGAGGGGCACGCTTCTTGAAGCCCACTCCATGGATGTGCTTGTGAATATTGATAGTGTATTCTCGAGTCACCACCTCGTTGATGGCGGACCGGCCCTTCTTCTTCTCGCCACCCTTCTTTGCGGGAGCCATCCTACAGGTCCCAAGTTGGAAAGAAAGCTGTGGTTATGTTTTAAAAATGAACCCTTATCTTTTAGAGATCCATACTGAAATGTTTACAGGTAAAATGACATGATACCTAGATTTACCTTCAAAATAATACACAGGTGGGGAATGAGTGGTCAATATGATGAAACAAGATTAGCATGAGTCCATAAATTGATAGTAATTGTTGAAGCTGTGTGATAAGTACATGGGAGTTTGTTATACCATTCTACTAAAGTAAATGTTTAGAATTTTCCATAATAAGAAAATTAATTTTTTTAAGAAAATAACTATTTTAAATAGATGAATAATAATTTTCCATTTGAGAATTCTTTGTAATACCTTTTTTTTATTTGTATCCGACTGTATTTTATTTTATTTTTTTAATCGTTAAATCATAGCTGTGTACATTAGTACAATCCAGGGGTACAATGTGCTGGTTTCATATACAATCTGAAATATTCTCATCAAACTGTTCAATGTAGCCTTCATGGCATTTTCTTAGTTATTGTATGTAGACATTTGTATTCTGCCTTTAGTAAGTTTCGCCTGTACCCATTCTAAGATGCACCATAGGTGTGACCCCACCCATCACCCTCCCTCCACCCTAACCTCCCCTCTCCCTTCCCCTTCCTTGGCCCTTATAGCCTTCATGCGAAAGCCATAATTTAGCTTCATAGTAGGGCTGAGTACATTGGATACCTTTTCTTCCATTCCTGAGATACTTTGCTAAGAAGAATATGTTCCAGCTCCATCCATGTAAACATGAAAGAGGTAAAGTCTCCATCTTTCTTTAAAGCTGCATAATATTCCATTGTATACATGTACCACAATTTGCTAGTCCATTCGTGGGTCGATGGGCACTTGGGCTTCTTCCATGACTTAGCAATTATGAATTGGGCTGCAGTAAACATTCTGGTACAGATGTCTTTGTTATATTGTGATTTTTGGTCTTCTGGGTATATACCTAGTAAAGGAATTATAGGATCAAATGGCAGGTCTATTTTTAGGTCTCTAAGTATTCTCCAAACGTCCTTCCAGAAGGAACGTATTAGTGTGCATTCCCACCAGCAGTGTAGAAGTGTGCCTTTTCTCCACATCCACGCCAACATCTCTGGTTTTGGGATTTTGTTATGTGGGCTACTCTTATAGGGTTAGGTGATATCTCAAAGTAGTTTTGATTTGTATTTCTCTGATGATTAAGGATGATGAGCTTTTTTTCATGTGTTTGTAGATCGTGTATCTGTCTTCTTTAGAGAAGTTTCTCTTCAAGTCCTTTGCCCACCCTGAGATGGGATCACGTTGTTCTTTTCTTGCTAATACGTTTGAGTTCTCTGTGGATTCTGGTTATTAGACCTTTATCGGAGGTATAACCTGCAATATTTTCTCCTATTTTGAGGGCTGCTTGCTTTACTTACTATGTTCTTGGCTGTGCAGAAGCTTTTAGTTTGATCAGGTCCCAGTAGTATATTTTTGATACTGCTTCAATTGCCCGGGGAGTCCTCCTCATAAAATATTCACCCAGGCCGATTCCTTCAAGTTTTCCCTGCACTTTCTTCAAGTATTTTTATAGTTTCATGTCTTAAGTTTAAATCTTTTATCCAGTGAGAGTCTATCTTAGTTACTGGTGAAAGGTGCGGGTCCAGTTTCAATCTTCTACAGGTTGCCAGCCGGTTCATCCAGCACCATTTGTTAAATAGGGAATCTTTTCCCCACTGGATGTTTTTGATTGGCTTGTCAAAGATTAAATAATGGTAAGTAGATGGATTCATCTCTTGGTTCTCTATTCTGTTCCAGACATCTACTTCTCTATTTTTGTGCCAATACCATGCTGTTTTGATCACTATCGATTTATAGTACAGTCTCAGGTCTGGTAGCGTGATTCCTCCTGCTGTGTTTTTATTGCTGAGTAATGTTTTGGCTATTCGAGGTTTTTTTCTGATTCCATGTAAAACCAAGTATTATTTTTTCAAGATCTTTAAAATATGACAATGGAGCTTTAATAGGAATTGCATTAAAATTATATATTGCTTTGGAGAGTATAGACATTTTAACAATGTTGATTCTTCCCAGCCATGAGCATGGTATGTTTTTCCATTTGTTAACATCTTCAGCTATTTCTTAAAGTTTCATCGTTCTCTTTGTAGAGATCTTTCACATCCTTTGTTAGGCATACTCCCAAATATTTCATCTTCTTTGGCACTACTGTGAAAGGAATAGAGTCCTTGACTGTTTTTTCGGCTTGGTTATTGTTGGTATATATAAAGGCTACAGATTTATGGGTGTTGATTTTGTAGCCTGAGACATTGCTGTATTCCTTGATCACTTCTAAAAGTTTTGTAGTACAGTCCCTAGTGTTTTCCAGATATACGATCATATCATCTGCGAAGAATGAAAGTTTGATCTCTTCTGACCCTACGTGGATACCCTTGATGGCTTTTTCTTCCCTAATTGCAATGGCTAAAACTTCCATTACAATGTTAAAGAGCAATGGAGACAATGGGCAGCCTTGCCTGGTTCCTGATCTAAGTGGAAATGATTTCAATTTAACTCCATTCAATACGATATTGGCTGTGGGTTTGCTGTAGATGGCCTCTATTAGTTTAAGAAATGTCCCTTCTATACCAATTTTCTTAAGTGTTCTGATCAGGAAGGGATGCTGGATATTATCAAAAGCTTTTTCTGCATCAATTGAAAGAATCATATGGTCCTTATTTTTTAGTTTGTTAATGTGCTGAATTACATTTATAGATTTACGCATATTGAACCAGCCTTGAGACCCTGGGATAAATCTCACTTGGTCATGGTGTATAATTTTTCTGATGTGTTGTTGGATTCTGTTTGTTAGGATCTTATTGAGTATTTTAGTATCAATATTCATTAGTGATATTGGTCTATAATTTTCTTTTCTTGTTGGGTCTTTCCCTGGTTTGGGGATCAAGGTGATGTTTGCTTCATAGAATGTGTTAGGTAATATTCCTTCTTTTTCTATATTTTGGAAGAGGTTTAGTAATATGGGTACTAGTTCTTCTTTAAAGGTTTGGTGGAATTCTGACATAAAGCCATCTGGTCCTGGGCTTTTCTTTTTAGGGAGATTTTGTATAGTTGATGGTATTTCGGAACTTGATATAGGCCTGTTCAACATTTCCACTTCATTCTGGCTAAGTCTTGGTAGGTGGCGTACTTCCAGGTATTGGTCGATTTCTTTCAGATTTTCATATTTCTGAGAGTAGAGTTTCTTGTAGTATTCGTTAAGGATTTTTTGAATATCTGAGGGGTCTGTTATTTCATCGTTATCATTTCTGATTGATGAAATTAGAGATTTTACTCTCTTTTTTTCCTGGTTAGGTTGGCCAAAGGTTTATCTATTTTATCGATCTTTTCAAAAAACCAACTTTTGGATTTATTGATCTGTTGTATAATTCTTTTGTTTTCAATTTCATTTAATTCTGCTTTGATTTTGGTTATTTCTTTTCTTCTGCTGGGTTTGGGGTTGGAGTGTTCTTTCTTTGCTTGAGATGTCCCATTAAGTTATTAACTTCCTCTCTGTTTTCTTGAGGAAGGCTTGCAGTGCTATAAATTTCCCTCTTAGGACTGCCTTTGCAGTATCCCAGAGGTTCTGGTAATTCGTGTCTTGATTGTTGTTTTGTTCCAAAAATTTGGTGATTTCCTTCTTAATCTCATCTATCCTTCTATCTTTCAGCATAAGGTTGTTTAGCTTCCATGTTTTTGTGTGGGTATGCAGGTTTCTGTTGTTATTGAGTTCAACGTTTATTCCATGATGGTCTGAGAAGATGCAAGGAATAATTTCTGTTTTTTTAAATTTGCTGAGGTTAGATTTGTGGCCTAGGATGTGGTCGATTTTGGAGTATGTTCCGTGGGTTGATGAGAAGAATGTGTATTTAGTTTTGTTGGGATGAAATGTTCTGTAGATGTCTGTTAAGTCCAGATGTTGAATGGTTACATTTAAATCTAAGATTTCTTTGCTTAGCTTCTTTTTGGAAGATTTATCCAGCACTGCTAAAGGGGTGTTAAAATCTCCAACTACTATGGAACTGGAGGAAATCAAGTTGCTCATGTCTGTTAGAGTTTCTCTTATAAATTGATGTAATACCTTTTTGTTTTTTGTGGGTTGTGACAGATTTGGAACATTGCTACCAATAAACTGACCTTCCTCAACTCCTTTAAGATGAAGATGTCTGTTATCCTTGGCATCATCCATATGATGTTTGGAGTCAGCCTAAGCCTTATCAACCATATGTGAGTTGCTCTATCTCTGTCATAAGAATGTGCATAGTTTAAATAATGCTTTTGCCTAAAGAAATCATGACAAGTTTGGGAAAGAATTAATAACTCAGAACACTATTCTACACTAAGGAAGTGCTTTTATAAAAACCTCATGATTGGGGCAGTGCCTGCGGCTCAGTGAGTAGGGCGCCGGCCCCATATGCCAAGGGTGGCGGGTTCAAACCCAGCCCCAGCCAAACTGCAATAACAACAACAACAACAAAAAATAGCCGGGCATTGTGGCAGGCGCCTGTAGTCCCAGCTGCTCGGGAGGCTGAGGCAAGAGAATCGCGTAAGCCCAAGAGTTAGAGGTTGCTGTGAGCCGTGTGACGCCACAGCACTCTACCCGAGGGCGGTACAGTGAGACTCTGTCTCTACAAAAAAAATAAAAAAATAAAAAAAACAACCTCATGATCGGCTTGGCGCCTGTCGTATAGTGGTTACAGTGCCAGCCACATACACTGAAGCTGGTGGTTTTGAACCCAGCCGGGGCCAGCTAAAACAATAATAACATCTGCAACAACCACAAGAAAAATAGCTGGGCATTGTGGCAGGCATCTGTAGTTCCAGCTACTTGGGAGGCTAAGGCAAGAGAATCACTTAAGCCCAAGAGTTTGAGATTGCTGTGAGCTGTGACACCATGGCACTCTACTGAGGGTGACATAGAGAGACTCTGTCTCAAAAAAAAAAAAAAAAACAAGACAAAAAAAATCTCATGATCGGCTTGGCGCTCGTAGCACAGTGATTACAGTGCCAGCCACATACACCATGGCTGGTGGGTTCAAGCCCAGCCCACGCCAGCTAAACAACAATGACAGCTGCAACAAAACATAGCTGGGCATTGTGGCAGGCACCTATAGTCCCAGCTACTTGGGAGGCGGAGGCAAGTGAATTGCTTGAGCCCAAGAGTTTGAGGTTGCTGTGAGCTGTGACGCCACAGCACTCTACCGAGGGCAACAACTTGAGACTCTGCCTCAAGAAAAATGAAGACGAAGAAGAAAAAAACCCCATGATCTTAAACAAGACTTAGTATTAGTCCCTTAACAATTGACAGTTAATGGGCCAGGTGCAGTGGTGCATGCCTATAATTCCAACACTCTGGGAAGGCAAGGCACGTGGATTGATTGAGCTCAGGAGTTTGAAACCAGCCTGAACAAAAGCAAGACCTTGTCTCTACTAGAAATTGAAAAATTAGCTGGGTGTGGTAGTACATGCCTGTAGTGCTAGCTACTTGGGAGGCTGAGGCAAGAGGATCAGGAGTTGGAGGTTGTTATGAGCTATGTTGATGTCAAAGCACTCTAGCCTTTGACATCAGCTAGCCTCAACTGAGTTAAGACTCTGTCTCAAAAAAAAAAAAATTGGCTTGGCACCCATAGCTCAGTGAGTAGGGCACCGGCCACATACATCAAAACTGGTGGATTCAAGTCCAGCCCACGCCTGCTAAACAACAATGACAACTGCAACCAAAAAAATAGCCGGCCATTGTGGTGGGCTCCTGTAATCCCAGCCACTTGGGAGGTAAGGCAAGAGAATTGCTTAAGCCCAAGAGTTTGAGGTTTCTGTGAGCTGTGGCGCTACAGCACTCTACCCAGGGTGACATAGTGAGACTCTGTCTCAAAAAAAAAAAAAAATTATAGTTACAAGATCTTTGAACAAAACTTGAGCACTCATTGAATCAGTTCTTTTCTTTCTTTTTTTTTTTTTTTATGAACCCCTGTTAAATTGCAGAGGATTGATGGAGGCTTATTTGAACAAGACCAATGACAAGGCCTATATCCAATTAAGCTTTGCTTCCTGACGGAGTTTACTGATTCTTTTTTTTTTTTTTTAAGAGACAGAGTCTCACTTTATGGCCCTCGGTAGAGTGCTGTGGCCTCACACAGCTCACAGCAACCTCCAACTCCTGGGCTTAAGTGATTCTCCTGCCTCAGCCTCCCGAGTAGCTGGGACTACAGGCGCCCGCCACAACGCCCGGCTATTTTTTGTTTGCAGTTTGGCTGGGCCGGTTTTGAACCCACCACCCTCGGTAATGGGGCTGGCGCCTTACCGACTGAGCCACAGGCGCCGCCCAGTTCTTTTCTTTCTTGATGTGTAACTTACATAAAATTATGAACTGTGCCCTCAGAATATACTAGAATTTTTCATTCTCTTTCTCACAGAGAAAATGATGTGGGGATGGCAGTGGAGCCACTCAAGGTCCAAAAGTTGAAAGTGATAGGTAATCCTGCATTGTCTCTGTTGCCTCCAGCTTCTAGCTGCTATGTCTTAATGTGATAAAAGACAGAATTGAAGGAGTGTTAGGTAGAAAAATCTCTACTCAGTGTAGTGGCCCTGGGTCTATTCTCCCTTAACATTTTTTCTCTCTCCCTTTTTAGTTATTTCAAGAAGCCCCTAAATATCTACTTTGGATTTATTCCTGAAATTATCTTCATGACCTCTTTGTTTGGCTACTTGGTTATCCTTATTTTTTACAAGTGGACAGCCTATGATGCTCATACATCTGAGAATGCACCAAGCCTTCTGATCCATTTCATAAACATGTTCCTCTTTTCCTACCCAGAGTCTAGTAATTCAATGCTGTATTCTGGACAGGTACGTCAACCTCTTGGTAAGCTACCTAGGGAAGTTACCTTAGGTGGGGAAGCCAGATGTTTCTCTCACTCTAAAAAAGTCTACAAAAACCTTTCTGCAGTATTTGGTTTCTAGCCCATATATATCCATATCTAAATTCAGACCATCCTCTTTAGCTTGGAAGGATCCACTGTAATTTCTGTATCCAGAAAGGGTACAATGAATAACTGCCATCGTATGGGACAGTTCTTGGGCTTTGCTGCAAATTCTAATAATTGTTTTGAGAAACTGAACAGTCTTACCCATACATCAGGAAGAAAGTACTGTATGGGGAGAAATTTGTACTGGATTCGGAAACTTGAGTATTTGATTAGTGGACTTTTATGTGATGTGCCTTGTCCTTCTTACTTTGCAGAAAGGAATTCAGTGTTTTCTGGTAGTGGTGGCGCTACTGTGTGTACCTTGGATGCTATTGTTTAAACCATTGGTCCTTCGCCATCAGTATTTGAGGAGGAAACATTTGGTGGGTATATTTCTACTGCTGAAAGTTACTAGACCTTTTCCCCCCAAGATTAAGGCAGTTTCCCAGTGGATATAATTAATTGTGTGCAAATCTCTATACTCTTAAAATGCATTTGTGTTGTATCTCAGCATGAGCACTGGGCCTGCCAAAATTAGAGAAACATATATTTGCTGCTCAGACATCTGGAGTCAGCTTTGAGTAGCTAGGGTAGAGAGAACAAGTCACAAGTTTTTACCTTTCCTGGTCATGCTTTGCTCATGCTGTGCTCAGCAGAATCCGGGTCTGGGCCTGTCTAGATACAGCATTAGCCAAAGCAAGACAGCAAGAGCTGCAGACAGTGAACCCACTTATGTGGTTTGCCTGGACAACTACAGCACTGAGTCATTTTCTTTTAAAATGATACTGTGATACTGTCTTTCACTGACCAAAATATCTAGGAAAAAGGTTTGGCTTAAAACATATGGATTTTTTTTTCCTTTTTAAAAAACAGCATGCATTCATGTATTTACTTACTATATGTGTGCATATGAATTCTACACACACATATTTAGATTATTCCAAATGTTCAGTGTTATACATAATTTCTAGCTATCCACAGGTACTCACTTATTACCCTCACTGAAAAAACCCATAAGATCTTATTGCATGACTCCCATATGGCTGTTATTACTCCTGTTGGAGAGTGGCTGAGTTACAAGACCCTCCTTCTCCCTTTTCTGACCATCTTCATCCTTCCATGTACCCTCCATTCGTCTCCCCTTCACTCCCTCCCTCTTTTTTTTCTTCTCTCTTCTTCTTTTCTTCCATTCACTATCAGGAAGGGCAACCTGTGGAGGCCCCAGTCAGCCCAACCCCGAGCCAACAGGGAGTAGAGGCAGCAGCGGCTGCAACAGTGAGTGAATTAAAACCAACAAACCATCACATTTTGTTTAAAGAGGTGGCAAACAGTGCAGCAGAATTCTTATAACTATATTGAGAGCATGGGACGTGTGTGCTCTTGGGAATTTTGTTCTTGTTACTCATTGAGATGATGACAGAAAAGATTTCCACCTCTTGAGAATAGATTCTGGTATCATCTTTACCATTGGTTTTCTAAGTTTCTATTCAAGTATGTTAAGTACAGTCATGTCCATGGGAACAGAGTGGCTGTTGTACCCTCTCCGAGTCCCATCATCTTAATTCAAGATGGCAATTCTAGCAGAAAGGTGATTCTTGAAATGATTTCCTTGCACTTTAGAGTTCTATTTTAGAGTGATATTTGGACACTTAGTCCTTTTTAATTAGCAATGACTTAGTCTCTTAAAAGGGAAAGTCTATACATGTTTGCTTTTTTATGAGAGGCTCAGGATCCCTTCTGTCCTCAGCTGTTCCAGTGAGACCTCCATTCTCCCATGTGTCTTATGTGTACTGTACATCTGGTGTAATTACCAAAATCATCTGTCTTGATCTTTCCCTTTTCTGATACCAACTGGTGATTTAGTAATGGCACTTTGAATGTTAAGCATTTGAATATTTATCCCTAAAAACATCCTTTAATCAAAATCTTATAATGCACGACTATCATATTAGCCTGATATATTCTAGGTTATGAATCTGTAGGATGTTTTACATTTCACCAATAGTGATTACTCATGTACTTCTACATTCTAGTAGCAAATGCTCCTTTAAAGAAAATGGAAGACTTAAGTATATAACTTTCCTTCCTTAGGTGTAGAGAACATTTTAAACTTAAAAAATTGCTTATAATTATTCTTTTAAAACTATCTTAAAAAAGACTGAGATTTTGGGTCAGAAGAAATTTTAATCTTACTACTTGAAATTATTTTCAAGTAGGGACTTCCATATGAGAAATTTAAAAAACTCTCAGAACACATGCTACCTAATATTGATGTTCTTTCCACATCAACTCTTCCTTTTACTAATCTTAGCATATATGTATGTATATATATGATGTGCTTCTGAGAAGATCTTGGTGCTTTTAAATGTAACAGTCTCTTCTGTGAATTACCAATTAAAAGTCCCCAGTGTAGAAACCTGCACATTCATAGGGTCTTCTTACGCCATTGAAGGCATCAGTATGATCACTCTATAAGAAGGGCCCTGGATTCTTGACCCTGTCGGGCTGAGGATGTAAACACTGATCTGTTATTGTTCTGTTCTTTGTTCTTTTGCTTATCTATAAGCGGTATATTACAGCTTAATTTTTCTTTTCTTCTGCTAATGTGTGTCTCTCATCTCTTCCTGTAATTCTCATTCCCTGTGTTCTGAAGGGATACTTGTGTCTGGCTGGGAGATTTAACCTATCTGCCTCTCACTGTTCCTGCTAGTGGGGGAAAGCTTCAGAAATGGCTTTCTGCTTTGGCACCTTGAATCCTGAAGCCTTCCTCCTCAGTCTATCCCAGCCCAGGATACAGTGGAGCCGCTTCCTGTGCCCTCTGTTGTACTTTCAGTGCACCTTGTGAGAGCTGTCAGGTATAACATGTGCATGACCTGAAGGTGCCCAGACTTCAGTGGTTCCCAAATCTGAACTACACATAGAATCACCTGATGAACCTTAAATTTGTTTCTTATGGTATTAAAATAAGATAGATAGGGCGGTGCCTGTGGCTCAGTGAGTAGGACACTGACCCTACATACCGAGAGTGGCAGGTTCAAACCTGGCCCTGGACAAATTGCAACAAAAAATAGCTGGGTGTTGTGTCGGGCGCCTATAGTCCCAGCTACTCGGAAGGCTAAGGCAAGAGAATTGCCTAAGCCCAGGAGTTGGAAGTTGCTGTGAGCTGTGATGTCACAGCACTCTACCAAGGGTGACAAACTGAGACTCTGTCTCAAAAGAAAGACAGATAAGGAGAAGAAGAAATAAAAGTCGCCCATAATTTCATGGCCTAGACAAGCCCCTAAGAAATAAAATACTTGTTAAGAAAATAAAGCACTGGCTCGGCGCCTGTGGCTCAAGCGGCTAAGGTGCCAGCCACATACACCTGAGTTAGTGGGTTCGAATCCAGCTGGCCCGCCAAACAACAGTAACAGCTGCAACCAAAATATAGCCAGGCTTTATGGCGGGTGCCTGTAGTCCCAGCTACTTGGGAGGCGGAGGCAGGAGAATCGCTTGAGCCCGGGAGTTGAAGGTTGCTGTGAGCTGTGATGCTAAGGCACTCTACCCAGGATGACAGCTTGAGGTTCTGTCTCCAAAAAAAAAAAAAAGCACTAGGCTAGAGAATGTACATAGTACTAAGTAGAAGAAAACCTTCTATCCTCACTGCATTTCTCCTCAAGGGTACGTTACTAGGGGGTTTGCCTCCAGTATGCACCTGCCTGTCATCTGTTGAGTGAGTGAGAGAGAGTATGCAGAGAGATACACACACATTAGGCTGGGAGACTTAACCAGTTTTAAACTGTAGCATTCTTCTGTCCCTTGATTTATTCAGTTTTCTAAAATTTAGTGTATCTTAGAGATCATTTCACAGTAATAATTCCTCTTTTTTATGTTAGCATAGCTACCATAAAATACACCATTGGATATACCAAAATTATGTAATCACTCTCTCCCTGATGGATCTGTTGGTTCTCAATTCTTTGCTGTTACAAACAGCAACACAGCCTGGGCATGGTGGCTCATGCCTGTAATCCTAGCACTCTGGGAGAGTGGGGCAGGTGGATTGCTTGAACTCAAGAGTTTGAGATTAGCCTGAGCAAGAATGAGACTCTGTCTCTACTAAAAATAGAAAAATTAGCCGGGTGTTTTGTCAGGCGCCTATAATCCCAGCTACTGGGGAGGCTGAGGCAAGAGGATCACTTGAGCCCAGGAGTCTGAAGTTGCTGTGAGCTAAGATGGCACCACAGTACTCTACCCAGGGTGACAGAGTGAGACTCTGTCTCAAAAAAAAAAACCAACCCAGTAATGCGGGGAGTATCTTGTCCATATATCTTGATGCTCCAGCTTTTGGGTTGCTGAATCCCAAAAGGCTCATGCATTTAAAATTTTGATAGACTCCTCACAATGTTTATACAATTTGTACTTGGGAAAATATTTTTTAAATACAAATTTCCTGGGCCTCACCCCATACCTACTAAATTTCAGTTTCTGGGAATAGTATTTGAGACTCTCTATTTAAAATGCATCTTTCAAGGTGATTCTAATGCAGCTGGTTCCCTGACCATGTGAGAACCACTGCTAGTGGAGGAGGGAGGATTTATGCAAACGCTGAGGTCTGAGCCAGTCAGTAAGCTGTGGCTGTGGCTAGAGGTGTGGTAAAAGAAATACACCAGAAGGGATGGGGGAAGCACAGGGCAGTTGACCAGATCTGCTTGTGCATTGTTTGTGCTGCTGTCCAGAGGCCATTTTGCAGGAGAGTTGTCCTAGAATTCTTGCTTCATTTGGCTCTGCAGACAGAAACCACATGAAGTAGTTCTAGGGGCTGTTACTTAAGTTTCTTTCATGCTGTGTCAGATTAGCACTAATTGGTATCTGTTAGACTTAATCTAGTTCTGTCTGACTTCTGTTCTTTTGCCCAAGTAAACCCTAGTTTTTTTCAAATCAAGTTGACTTTAACATTCTGTTTATGGAGACCCTGCTGCAGACTGTACCTGTGAAGTAAGAAACAGCAAATGCCCAGTTGGTGTCTGCCCACATGCCTATAGAAGAATTGTCTTAATACTGTAGAATCCTTCACTGAAGGACAGCAGCCCCCTGCCTTTTTTAAAAAAACTCAGTGTTCCCTAGCCACAAGTGAACTTACATTTTTCCTTCCCTGATCTGAAAAGTCCTTTGTTCCTTGGCAGAGAGCTAGTACATTTCTGGGAGAGGTTGCTGGAGTGTCTGGGTTCCTATTGAAAGCTTATCAGACCAGGGTACAATCATGTGTTGTTTGGCTCCCTCCCCTCCTCTTTAGAAAGTCTAGTCTTTAATTCCAAAAAAGCTTAGACTTTTGCAGCCTTTCCAGGTAGAGAGCACTTGTGATGAGAGTCTGTGCATATTACAGTTTTCATTCAAGCAGGATTCTCAATCAGCTTGACCAGGGCAAGCCTCTTGATGCAGCAGGCAAAGCTGCATATTTCCTGTAAAGCAGGGTGAGGTGGGAATTGTAGGCTGGGGCTGGGGCTGGGGCTTGGGCTGGGGAGGTGTCAGTCGGGTGAGAACAGTTGTTTTTACTTAGCTGTTCCATCAGTGGGTTTTGTTTTTGTTGTTAGAATATATATGCTTTTCTGAGGTTTGTATGTACTAACCGTCGCCCTTCCCACCTCACAGAATGCCACATCAAAGCCCAGGCAAATTCTACTCTTTCTGTTCATCTGTGTAGGGAACTCTCAACTTTGGTGGGATCAGGGTGGGCAACGGACCGACAGAGGAGGATGCTGAGATTATTCAGCATGACCAGCTCTCCACGCACTCAGAGGACGCGGAAGAGGTAAGATCCAGTGATGGGACCTCCTCTCCTTCCACCTCAGGTCAGCTCTAGCCTTGTGGACCTAGAAGACCTCGCTTAGTCTGCTCCTTGAAAAATAAAAATACTAATTAATAACCACCCTGCCTTCTGGACTTGTGAGGACACCACAGCTTTCTCCCATAGGCCCCTACTGCAGACCCCAGACGTTGCCCACAGATCCTAGAGCAGTTGTGCTCTGTTCTTGGATTCCGAGTTGCCTGCTGTGCTCTGCACACAGATCTCATTTACAGACTGCTGTCCTCAGCCTGAGGCAGAGAGCTCCTCACACCCCAGCTCTTACACCTGAACACAGATCATTAAGGACAGCTTCTTCGTCCCTTGGTCCTTTCAGGAGTGGTTCCAACTACATGACTGACCCTCTGTAGTCACTGGTACTTTGGAAATCCTATCCCACTGATGTTTCTTGTTGCATATATTTTGTTTGAACCCTTTTAATGTTATCTGCCTACTTTTTACAGGGAAAATGAAAAATTGTCAGGCCAGGTTAACCTTTTCCTTAACACACCACCACCAAGTTCTCAAAAATCCACTCTCCTTACCTAACTGCTTATAGCACAAAGCCTCTGAACTAAACTATTAAATCTCATCTGTTCATTTTGTTCTTTTTAAAGCAAATAGAATAGGAGTTGAGGACCCAAGTTGGGACTTTTCAGTGTGTCTAACCACTTTTGACTATGCAAATGGTTTTTTAGAATAGAAATCTTAAGGGTTGGGGTTCCTTTTAAAAATAAGTATCTTAATGCTCAAAATTCCTGCTCATTTTGCTTTGCGTGTGCCGAGGAAGCCTGCCTCCAACATGTTATCCCCATTTAATGTTAATAATCCTCCCCAAGAAGTATTCAGTAGTCTTGTGCTCATAACTTGTAGTTATATATGGCATGGCTTCCCACTAAGTGTAAATTTGTGTTTTCAAGCCTACCGAGGACACAGTGGTAAGATGAAAGCTGGCTTTGCCTTCATGTTTCTCTGGGCTTCTCTCTTCCCATCCTTGTGATTACTCTGCTGACCCTGCCGCACCCCAGGGCCACACACATGCCACCCCTGCATCGTGCATTTCACTGGCCATTTCTAAGCAGTTCATGAACCTGTGTTCTAACAAAGCTCATCTCCATTAACTGCATCTCATGTCGGTCACCTTTGTCTTTGTTTCGTTGACTTTGCTGATCTGATACCTCTGAGAATGGCTTTGAAGGGAGATACAAGTAATGTCTGCATTGACATTCTTGAAATGACCCCTCTTGGGGGTTAAATCCCACTGTCCTCTGCCTTCCTCTCCTGTGATGTTGTGGTTGCTCTACTCCCAGCTTCTGGAAGTAGCTGTTTCCTCCCTGCTCCTTTGAGTGCTCAGGGGCAAAGCTTACCCTTCCTCCCTGTCTGAGATGCAGCCAGCCTCTTCCTGCTGCCCTCACCAGCTTGATGATGCTTCAAGTTAGAGTCGTTGGACCCTTGCTTGAGGTCAGCTCTACCTCCATGTGACCCAGGTAGGAGGTAGACAGCTTTCAAAAGGAGGCTTTGCCTCCCAGGCACATCTCAGAAAAAAAATCCATCTGCATGAGAAGAGTTATTTTTATATCAGACACACACAGAGAATAACAGTGGAAGGAAAACTGGCTAAATATTCAGGCCAAATCTACAATTGAAGGCCTTCTAGTTCAGCAGTAATTCATTTAGCAACACACATGTTTTGAATTGGTTTTTTAAAAGGCCTTGCTGCACTGTTTGCATCTTCCCCTAAAACTTCTAAAATACCTAGACCCATGAACTGGACCCTTCCCTTTCCTGACTCTTCCTGTCCTCTCTAAAGGGGCAGCGGAATGGGAATGGGTAAACCTTTGCTGTTCTGTATAGAAATAGGCAGTGCTTGGTCTTCCTGAAGTCAGGAGAGGCTCCTTGGCTGGCATGAGGAGTTTCTGTGTTGCTGGACTACTCATCTGTGTGCAGTCACTGGCCAAGCTGCCTGGTGGGGTTGGGTGGGGGCACATTTCTTGCTGGTGAGGATCCCAGTCCTCTCCTAGTATCACCATCACCAACAGTATTGCTTTCTAAATGTCTTCGGAGTTGAGTCCCCAATGCCACAGTCATTGTCGAAGCAGTCTAACCAACCATTTTGTACCAAAATCCTCATTTATAGTCATGTCCCAGGAGTTTGAATATGCAAACAGGGTGGACCCAACTTAATCGGGGTTCAGCTTCCTTGAGCTTTCTAAGCAGTCATAGCATTTTATCTTTATCAGGCATGTACACAGTATGGTTCTCTATGGCTAAATTTAGATAACTTTGACAGTTGTAATCCAGTGATTTCAATCAAAACAGGTTCTTTTTTTAAAAAAAAGTTCAGCCCGGCCAGGGGAGGTGGCTCACACCTATAATCCTAGCACTCTGGGTGGCTGAGGCAGGTGGATTGCTTGAGCTCAGGAGTTTGAGACAAGCCTGAGCAAGAGCAAGACCCTGTCTCTACTAAAATAGAAAAATTAGGCTCGGTGCCCATAGCTCAGCAGTTAGGGCTCCAGCCATATACACTAGGCTTGGCGGTTCTAACTTGGCCTGGACCTGCTAAACAACAGTGACAACTGCAACAAAAAAGAAGCCGGGCATTGTGGTGGACACCTGTAGTTCCAGCTACTTGGGAGGCTGAGGCAAGAGAATCATTCTTAAGCTCAAGAGTTTGAGGTTGCTGTGAGCTGTGATCCTATGGCACTCTACTGAGGGTGACATAGTGAGACTCTGTCTAAAAAAGAAAAGAAAAGAAAAATTAGGGCAGCACCTGTAGCTCAGTAAGTGGGATGCCGGCCCTATATACTGAGGATGGTGGGATCGAACCCAGCCTCGGCCAAACTACAACAAAAAAAATAGCCAGGCGTTGTGGCGGGTGCCTGTAGTCCCAGCAACTCGGGAGGCAGAGGCAAGAGAATCATCTAAGCCCAAGAGCTGGAGGTTGCTGTGAGCTGTAACGCCACAGCACTCTACCAAGAGTGACAAAGTGAGACTCTGTCTCTAAAAAAAAAAAAAAGAAGAAAAGAAAAGAAAAATTAGTCAGGCATGCTGGTGGGACTTATAATCCCAGCTACTTGGGAGACTGAGGCAAGAGGATCATTTGAGCTTAGGAGTTTGAGGTTGCTGCAAGCTATGATGTCATAACACTCTACCCAGGGCAATAGAGTGACACTGTGTCTCAAAAAAAAATAAAAATAAATAAAATTCAGCCGCCTTCTTCTAGAACTATTTACTTGTCCCATGTAGGCCATTGCTTCAGCTCTGCGGAAGCATTATTTCCTCTGGAGGGCACTCAGGCCCATTGTTTGTCTGGGAAACCACTGAAGGCTGCAACCACTCATCTATTCATCCTCATTTAGGCAACAAGGAACCCTCAGAGGGTAGTGAAGCTGGTGGTGACACAGCCCTATGTGCATTGCTAGAATACCCCAGTGGCAGTGTAGGTATATTGGGTTGCGGAATGGCATAGTCTGGAAGTGTAGACTCCACCTAGTCTGATGTGATTCAGGACAAAAGGGAGGGGTCTTAAATAAAATGAGGCATTTGCAGGAGGAGTTGGAGAGGAAGGGGCCAGGATAAGACATTAAGGAAGGGAAAGCCACAAGGGCCTTATTGAAGGTGGGAGGTAGGAGTGAGTGAAGGCTCCAGACTGACTCTCAGGCTTGGGTGCCTGGGGCACGACTCGTGCCACTCTGGACGCAGAATAGAGGTAGGACTTGGTGGGAGCAGAGGGGAGCAGTTTCTGCACTGCGTTAGTGGGGTGCCTGAGGTGCTCTGAGCAGAGGGCGCACAGCAGAGGGGAAGAGGCAATGTGGAGATGGAGAGGTCATTTGGGAGGCCCTCTAGAGGTGGCCCAAAAGTCCTGACTGGCAGTCCCACAAGAAAGATGCAAGAGCTGAGGCTGGAACTCCAGAGAACATTGGCATTTGAGGAAGAGCCATGACAGAAACCAAGAAGGACTGTCTAGAGAGGTAGGAGATAAACTATGGGAGGCAGGAGTCTCAGAACCCTTCACTACCCTCTGAGGGTTCCTTGTACTGCAGAGGTGCAGTCAGGGCACAGACGTCAGTTTTCTTCAACAGCTGGGCAGTCAGTGAGGAGCCAGGGTGCAGCAGGGTGAGGAATGGTTGGGCGAGGAGGAAACTGAGGTAGAGAATGTGAAGAGGGAGTCTGCAGCAATTCAGCAGTCACAGCTGACTTATACAGGGCACCACAGGAGCGACAGGCTCCTTCCAGGCTCCTCCAAAGTGCTGGGTGGGATTTCTCACCCAGTTCGTACCTCACCTGAGAACACTTGCTGGAAGTTGGGAATGATGGCGGCAAGGTAATGCCTGGGAGGGGTGCATTACTCTCCGTAACTGTTTTTAGTGAAAGAAACTTGAGGTGGAACAGAAATGTTAAATGTGGCTGGTTCTAAGGGAGCCCCCCTTGTCACTGCCCTCACAGAGTACTCAGGAGTAGAGACCTGTGCTCCTTGGAACCATAGACTTTTCCTTCCTTTCAGTGTGGGCTCAGGCACAGCCAGCAGTGATGGGAAAGAGACCTCTTAACTGCATTGTTGGGATTAAGGGAACTCAAGGTAACTAGGATTACCCTAATTTTCCGGGTGAGGAGGAGGCATGAAGAGCATGTTCCAGGAGAAAAGCCCAGAGATAATCCTGTTTGTAGATAGAAGTGAGGGGGAAACGAGGCATTTGCCCAGAGTTGTGTTCATTGGGCAGCACTTCTCACCACTGGCTGCCCCCTCTGACCTCGGCCATAATGGCTTTATCAGCCCAGTTGGGCTCCTGGCATCTGCAAGTTCCCAAGGCATTTCTGGTGTCCTTTGGGATCAGTAGCATGTGAGTTTTGAAAGAACTGGTAAAAAATAGACCCTGACTTAAGGGTAAGGGCAGACAGGGAGACCTGCTGAGCCCTGGGTGTCTGGGCTCTGTAGGGAGGGTCCCAGCAAGGGAACCCCTATCGGCACAGCCCCAGGAGGACCAAGGAGCCTTTGCCCAACCTAGAAAAAGCCCCTGGGCTTCTAGAACATAATGAATTCAGAGATCAGAATTCACCCCTGACTATACTTGGAGTAGTCCTAAAAGTGAGCTTATTCCAGCCCACTCCTTTATTCTGGAAATAATTCTTGGTGTTGAAAGGAAAACTGGGAGAAAGGGAACATAAGGAAAATAGAAACAGAACAGGATTGCTGTTTGGGCTTAATCAACTCTAGGGGGCCATTCCAGCCATGGGGGAATTTGTAAAACTTTAGTCAAAATTTCTTTGTGTAATCTTTTCAGAAGTCATAGTAGAAAAAGGAGGTTATCTTGCTCCCAAAAGGATGTAAAAGAATAAGTAAAGTGGCTGTAGAGGTTTAGCTTCCTGCTCTCAGGTGTTTATCCCAAGCAGGGATGATTTTCTTGAAGTCCAGAAGGTGGGGATTGGCTCAGCCAGCCCACTGGTAGGGCCTCACCTCCCAGATCCAGTCACTTCTTCTGCCAGCACCCCTGACTTAGCACACGCTCCCCTCAAGAGCTCAGAGCCCAGCAGGGACGAAAACAGGTATGTTAAGAAGAATCTCATTAAGATGTAGTTTAATAAAAGGAAATATCCATGGAAAAAAAAAAAAAAAAGATGTAGTTTAAGATGTAGCGTATGGGGATATGGAGCTATCCCAGTTGAGGGTTAAGCCAGGCAGGATTTCCAGGGAAGACATTGCTGAAATCACCACCTGAGCTCAACACTGGGTGCTCCTGCCCCCACAAAGGTGAGACACCAACCGTGAAGAGTGCAACCCCCTGCCTTGGCCCACACTTAAAGTGCCAAGTGGCTCAGGACTCCTGCACCTTCCCCTCCTAGCCTTATCTCTTCTCTCTGGTTTCCTCCCATGGCAGTTTGACTTTGGGGACACCATGGTCCACCAGGCTATTCACACCATCGAGTTCTGCCTGGGCTGCATCTCCAACACTGCCTCCTACCTGCGGCTCTGGGCCCTCAGCCTGGCTCACGCACGTGAGTGTATTTCTCTCTAGAACTATGGTTTTCCCCTTCCCTGGGTACTCCCTCAGGTGGGGGGTGAAGTGGAGTAGAAATGTTGTGAAAGTTCTGGAATTATCGCGATTTCTGAACCCAGGGAGAATGAGTACAGAAAGGAAGCTTAGCACTTGTGTTAGCACTGTATGGGTGGTCCCACTAAGGCCATGGGAAGCCAGGATGCAAGGAGCCCTCAGGTGAGGGAGGACAGAACAAATGATCTACAGCACCTCTTCCCAAACTAAAGCACGTGTCTTCTCGTCCCCTAGAGCTGTCTGAGGTGCTTTGGACCATGGTGATCCATATCGGCCTGAGTGTGAAGAGCTTGGCAGGAGGTTTGGGACTTTTCTTCATCTTCGCCGCCTTTGCCACCCTGACCGTGGCCATCCTCCTGATCATGGAGGGCCTCTCAGCCTTCCTCCATGCTCTGCGGTTACACTGGTGAGGGGCAATGGGATGGGGAGGGAGGTGGCAGGGGACATGTCCTTAGCTGTAGTGAGAGGGCCTCTTTCCCAGAGGCTGTGCTCTAGGAAGTGTGAGCTCGCCTGGCATGAACTTCACACAGGACCTCCAAGCACCAGCCTTGGCAGTGAGCAATAGAAACTGGCCACAAGAGAGCACAGCTCGTTCTTTGCTAGGTTCCAGGGAGCAGCCCTCAGGAGTGGTGGCTCAAGTGCTCTTGATTATGCCTTAACAGAGCTGTGAGGTCTTATAAGTTTTGTTTGTTTGAAGGTTTCTGGTTTTGTTCTTTGCTCTGGCATGTAACTCTACTGTGCTCAGAACAATGAAAGCAGTTCTGGAATATACTTTCAAGTCCAGGAAAGAGGTAGAACGCACAGCTTGTCCCCTTTGTTCTGTTATTATGCCAGGGGTCTTTGGTAGGACATTTGACAGCTCCACTGGGAGCTGTCCCGTTATAGAATGGGATTCCTAGTTCTATAACATGGGGGTTGGTACACCAAAGGCAGCTTCTTCAGAAGCGCAGGTTTGGGGGAAGCTTGTTTGTTTTTTTAATGTAGCGTGTGACTTTTAGTGTCTCTGCAAAGGAAGAGAGCTCAGTCTCAGGCAGTGGGAGAGATGGGTCTGGGTCTCAGCTGTGACTGCAACCTCACACGAGGGTTATCAGATTCAGCAAATAAAAATACAGAATACTCAGTTAAGTTTGAATTTCAGGTAAACAATATAGTTCTTTAGTATGAGTATTTCCTGGATGTGCATGGGACATACTTAAGCTAAACACTGGGCAGCCTGTCTTTTATCTGACTGGTCTACCTCAAACTCTATCTCTTGAATCTCCATGTCCTTCTTTTATGTATGTTGTAATTCTCCCTCTTTGAAGGAATCTCAGATTCCATTATTTCTGGAAGCCCTGGACCCTCACCTTAGAGCAGTGATTTTCAACCTTTTTTAACTCTTGGCACACTTGAACTTATAGTTAAACTTCCGTGGACACTTAAATGGTGATTTAAAGAAAAGTTAAAGAGAAGAATATACAAAAAAAAAGAAAGAAAAGAAAAAGAAGGATAAGAATATACTTACTGTGCTTTGATTTTTTTTTTCAAAAATAACCTGAAAATAATTTAATTAATGGTCTTTAAAATTTCTCATGGCACACGAGTTGGAAACCACTGCGAGAGGAATTCGCACACCCATTATTCTGCAAGTGTAGGAGTCATGATCTCACTGGCTGCACCTTAGGAACCTCTAGATGGGAAGCTTGTGTGGCGCTAATGATCTGAAGGCCAGAAGGCGGCTTTAGATATCTTAGTTCTCCAAATCTGAAGAAAATCCAGCATCTGAGCCTGAGAAACCTCTTCCCCTTCCATCTTTATCTTGATGTTTCTCCTGACTGGGTTACATCTGAGCCTCCTCAAAGATTCCACTGTTGGATACCTTTCTTCTTCTTCTTTTTTTTTTTTTTTTTTGAGATAGTGTCTCATTTTGCCACCCTCTGTAGATTGTTGTGGTATCACAGCTCACAGCAACCTCAAACTCTTGGGCTTAAGTGATTCTCTTGCCTCAGCCTCCCAAGTAGCTGGGACTACAGGTGCCTGCCACAAAGCCCAGCTGTTTTTTTGTTGTAGTTGTCATTGTTTTTTGGCAGGCCCAGGCCAGGTTTGAACCTGCCAGGCCCTGGTGTGTGTGTAGCCAGCGCCCTAGCTGCTGAGCTACAGGCGCCAAGCCAGTGTTGGATTATTCTTAATTCCAGAGTTGAAAAGTGAGGCACGGAAAGGCGAGGTGTGGCTGGGACATACTCTTCCTCAAAAGCTTCTGTGGGAGACTCGTCTGCTGTGTCAATAGGCACTGCTTCCCCTGGCCTGTCCTCCCTCCTCCATGCCCAGCTGGAATGTTTACTGTGGAGCCAGCAGGCTGGGTGCGCCGAGGACTTCAGATTGCTGGCTCCTATCCTGTTCTCAGCTTATCAGCCAGCTCTCTCCCCATCATGCTTCCTCAGCCCTTGCTTGGTATGAGGGAATGTCTGATTAACCAGCCTGTGGTGACTCACTTTTTCCTGCCCTCTCAGCCTTCTTCCTTTTCTATTCACTTCTGTGTCTCTTAAGCACTGGGCTCAGAGGGAGGAGTGACCATCCCACTTGGGTAGCTGGTTGCCTCCTCCCTGGGCAGTGTGGGGAGAGGTAGAGGCCCTGGAGCAGAGGAAGGTCATCTGGGCCAGGACCTCATCTCCACAGTGAGCTGAGGCAGGTTTGGATGTGTCACATTTTATTGCCAATGACTGCTTCCTTCTAAGGCTTGCTGTCACATTCCAGTGACAGGTCTTCCCATGTCCTTCTGAGTGGGCCTGAGGAAATGATTAGTGACAGAAGGGTAGGCTATTGACTCGGGCAACCTAGGTTTGAATCTCAGTTCTGCCATGCTGGGCAGGTGACCCTGAGCAGAATACTCACCTCTCTGAACCTCCCTCTCTTTCCTGGGACAGGGGACAATATCTATTGAGTTACTGTGAGTAAACAGAAATTTATGAACACAGCAAGTGCTGTCACACACCTAGGCACATCAGATGCCCCTGTAGAATGGGCATCTGACTGGGGTTCTGCCTTAAAGAAACTGGTTTTAGCCTGTTTAGAAGAGCAAGGAGGCCAGGCGTGGTGGCTCACACCTGTAATCCTAGCACTCTGGGAGGCCAAAGCAAGTAGATTGCCTGAACTCATGAGTTTGAGACCAGTCTGAGCCAGAGCAAGACCGCATCTCCAAAAAAATAGCTAGGCATGGTGGTAGGCACCTGTAGTCCTAGCTACTTTGGAGATTGAGGCAAGAGAATCACTTAAGCCCAAGAGTTAGAAGTTACTGTGAGCTGTGATGCCACCACACTCTACCAAGGATGACAAAGTAACACTCTGTCTCCAAAAAGAAAAAAAAGAAGAGAAAGAAGACCCCCCAAAAGGAGGTACATGGTACCATCTGAATGTCCTTCGGGTATAGTTTGCAAGGAACCAGCTTGCCATACATGCCGAAATTTTAAAAATTTATTTTGATAATAGAAGTGTGAGTAGAAGGAAAACTTGTGCAACTTCCAGAGTTCCATCTTTTGAAGGGTGGTCTTTGTGGCACATTTTCAGAGTCTCCCCCAACCCACCATCAACTGAAACAGGAGCGAGTGAAATTGGTGCTTGTGCGCCCCCACCTGGCTGAGTGTGGGTGTGCATCAAGGATGCATGTTTCTTCCCAGTCCAGTTCTGCAGGAGTTGAGAGTCATGCCATCTTATAAGGCGTGGGAACAGCTGGTCTGGCTGAAAATGACCATGGGAGTATTGCTATTGCTGCTATTTTTCCTAACATCTAGCCTAGGCATCTTCATACTCTTTATTCCTGATGTTTCTTAATTTAAGGGCCACTCCCTCATAGACTTAGAAGTTTTGGGTCTCTTCAGCAGGGACAAGACGAAAAACATTCAATTTGGTAACATATAAACCACTATTCTTAGACTCATGTAGGGTCATTAGAAGGTTGGTGACATGTTTGAAAACATAATGAGGAGGTTAATGTACTAATCTGCTAATTCTGTTTCCTTCTGAATTATGTCCTCCTTTCTACCCATAAAGTGTGCTTGGCTTTCTTGCCTACCATAATTGGGCATCTTTCCTTCCTCAGAGAATACAGAGGCAACGATGTGATTATAGTTATAACTGCGGGCGTAACGCTCATTTTTATGCAAAAAGACTGTTGACCCCTGGTCCTGCATTCCAAGCAATCTAATAGATTCCATGTACGTGTAGTTATGCACACTTATACACTCACAGATTGGATGATGGTTAAGGGAACAGAATGGGGCCAGGTGTGGTAGCTCATACCTGTAACCCTGGCACTTTGGGAGGCCAAGGCGGGAGGATCGCTTGAGGCTAGGAGTTCAGGATCAGCCTGAACAAGAATAAGACCTCATATCAAAAAAAAATTTTTTAAGTAGCCAAGCATGGTGGTGCATGCCTATAGGCCCAGCTGGCCAGGAGCCTGAAGCAAGAAGATCGCTTGAGCCTAGGAATTTGAGGTTGCAGTGAGCTATGATGTCACCACTACACTCTAGCCTGGGTGACAGAATGAGATCCCATCTCCACCCTCCCCCCCACACACAAACACACACACACACACAAAAAAAGAGAGGGGCGGCACCTGTGGCTCAGTTGGTAGGGCGCCGGCCCCATATGCCGAGGGTGGCGGGTTCAAACCCGGCCCCAGCCAAACTGCAACCAAAAAATAGCCGGGCGTTGTGGCGGGCGCCTGTAGTCCCAGCTGCTCGGGAGGCTGAGGCAAGAGAATCACATAAGCCCAAGAGCTGGAGGTTGCTGTGAGCTGTATGACGCCACGGCACTCTACTGAGGGCAATAAAGTGAGACTCTGTCTCTACAAAAAAAAAAAAAAAAAAGAGAGACCAGTATTTTTTTAGGAATACGGTGTTGTCAACTACTACTTGAAGTAGTTGGCAGAATGTCTGCCCCAGGGCAATAAGAACCCCTGAAGTGTACCTCCATGCTGACATCTTTGCCCTGATATCAGACAGATGTGTGTCTTAGGCCCTGAATTGCTCAGAGTGGCAGAAAGAGCCAAAGAAGCAGTTCAGCCCAGAATCATCTTTCCAAACTGCCTTCCCTCGGTTACACCCCCACCAGGAAAGGGAAGAGGCTAAGGACTCGTTCCCTTTTAGCCACTCAAGGAAACAAGGGTTCCTGTTACATGGCAGGAATGTTTTGGTCCCAGTGAGTCCCTCTGAGTCACCCAGTGGCCTTTGACAAGTGCTAGAGCTGGAAGGGGTGACAGAGAAACCCATCTGACTTCCTGCGATTCTCACTGTTGAATTCTAGAGGAGCACTTCAGGGCCTGGGGCATGACAAGACCTGGCCGGCTCCTGGAGCAGAGTGGTTGAGTGACCCTTAAAGAAGGAAGAATGTGCCAAGAGGCAGGTGGGGCCCCTCTCTCCCCAGCACAGAGACCCTCACATTTGCGCTGTTGCCCTGGCTGCGTGGGGAGAGGATAAGGAGCCTGACAGGGAAATTGCTTTCTAGCTTTGTGCTGGAGATTGGCGCAGGAGGGAAGGGAAGTCAGGCTGACCCCAGTATAGACCCAAGACATCCCGGTTGTGACCACCTTTGATCAGAAGCTTTTGAAAGGGGCAGTATCAGTTTTTGTGTAACATGGACCACCTGTCTGCTCCCACAGCAAAATTGCAATACCCCCTCCCAGGCATGTATCCCTGTTCCTTCTCACTGGCCCCTGTGGGTAGGTTAGGAAAGCAGCAGGTGCCACCCCACAAGGATCTGAAAACAAAGCTGCTCCATTCAGGAGTTTGGAAAAGAAAATTATTAGTGTGATTACCCAGCCAGAGGTTTGGAGTTCTGAACACCAAGGGGTGGGGTGGGGGGGTGCAGCATACATCGCCACAGCTGACATTCATCATTACATGGGCTGGGACCTTAAAGGGACTTCTCTCTCTTTTTTTTTTTTCTTGAGACAGAGTCTTACTATGTCACCCTCGGTAGAGTGCTGTGGCATCACAGCTCACAGCAACTTCCAACTCTTGGGCTTAAGCGATTCTCTTGCCTCAGCCTCCCAAGTAGCTGGGACTACAGGCGCCTGCCACAACACCTGGCTATTTTTTTGTTGTAGTTGTCCTTTAGCAGACCCAGGCTGGGTTCAAACCTGCCAGCCTCGATGTATATGGCCGGCGCCCTAGCCACTGAATAAGGGTGCTGAGCCAGGGGACTTTTCCACTATATATTGTTGGCTATATACTGGTGGCTATATATTGTTGAATGAAATGGGGACATTTAAATCTATCTCTAATGTTCTGAAACACCCTTGCTGTCCAATATGAAGAACTCCTACCTAACAGCAATAGGTGAGAAGCAGGGGCTTCCAGGCCCCACTGCATTTCCTCAGAGGTGGCCTCAGTAACCTGTAGAAGGACTTTTGGGGGGTGTTGGGACATGAAGTGAATCTAGGTCCTGGTTTGGAATTGCTCTTGCAGGAGCCCTGGACAAACTTCACTTTGAAGCTCTGTTTCAGTCCACCTCCTATGTCCTGTTTTCCCTGGGAACCTTGGCCCAGCCCCTGCAGAGCGTAGGATGAGGAGAAAGCAAACTGCCCTCCCTCCCACATGGAGAAGTCACTTCACTCTTCTCCCAGAAGTGGAGCTGGCAGCTCTGCCACTCAGGGTCCTCAGCCCACACTCCAGAACTGAAGCGGCCTCTGAGGACTTCCCTGTACCACTGGCAGACAGTCCTCCCAACCTCAGATGCCTGGCCACTTCTAATCCTGTCTCCTTAGCTTGGACGGTAGAAGCTCCCAGCTGAAGGCTGAAGCCTGCCTGAGGGAACTAGAGGGTTCTTGAAGCTCTTGCCCCACATGTGACCTGTCAGCTGGAGCCAGCTGCAGCCCCCATCCTCACCTGTTCTTGCCTGGGGGTTATGGGGCTCCCAGGGTCACACAGCACTCCATGGAAACTATTCTTCAGGGCAGCTCTTCTTGGCTTTTTTATCCTCTGAATCATGCACTTTTCTGCCCATATTTGGAGGTGATTTGGTTGCTGGGCAGTCATCCAGGGCGAGTATGCAGGAGGAAGCACAGCTGAACAGCCTCGCTCTGCTCATGGGGCAGTCTTCCACCCCCTCCTAAAGGGCCCCAAGGAGATCATTAGGGGTGGGTGCTGAGCTGCTGGGAAGGGAGTCCAGAGTCTGTTTTTCCTTTTAGTCCCCAAGAGAAGAATTCTTTCTCAGATGTTGTGGTTGCAGAGTATTTTTGCCATTGCTTTGTGCAGACTTCCCCTCCTGACTACCCCCCTTCATGGGAATTTCCTTCACTAAATGGAGAGCCTTCGGCATTCATTCCAAGCCTCCCTCTTCCTCCCTCCCCACAGAAAAGAAAGAAATAAGCAAACAGTGGCATTGGCCCAGGGTCCCTCAAGGGGGCTTCCCTTAGAGGTGGGCTGTGTGAGTCCCTGCCTGGGGGAAGGGGGGCTGTTAACAACATTGTTATTAGACTCAGGCTAACTGAACATTTTTTGCTCATGGCTCTGTACAAAGAATTGTGCATAAACACTCTGCTTGGCAGGGCAAAGCTAAAACAGGAATTGAGGAGAGACCAATTAAGCCATATGTTGAGCTCTTGCAGAGAGTGTGTCCCCGGCTTTAAAGGTGGGAGTTCTGTACAGCAGGGAGCTGGTAGAGCTGGCAGAGAACTGCTATCCCCAGCTCACCAGGACAGTGAGGTTTGGGGCAGGGTTGGGGAGGAGCATCTTTCCAGCTCAACTGTGAAGTCCCAAGGTATCAGAAGGTTTCTATGGAATGACAGCTTTCCTTTCCCCTTTCTCCAGGGTCGAGTTCCAGAATAAATTCTACAGTGGAACCGGTTTCAAGTTCCTGCCCTTCTCCTTCGAGCACATTCGGGAAGGGAAGTTTGAGGAGTGAGCCCCTGCTAGGACTGCGTGCCCTGAGCCACCCTCCACAGTGACTGGTTGGGCTCCTTTGCCTGTTGGTTGTGATCCCTAGGCACCAGGGCATGTGCCACCCCTTTCTGTGAGTCATTTAGCTAGAACCTGTCCTCCATAGTCCTCCCACCACCCCTTGCTCTGTGTGCAGTGTAGTGATTTCTGGAGAGAAGCTGGGCACTGGCTGTCACTCATACTCACTGAGCACCAGCGTTGCCCTCCTGGCCTCCAGCCAGCTAGAGACAGCCCTTCTCTATCTCCTACTTGTGAACCATCTGTGGTTCACACGAAAGCTTACAGCCCTTTGGGCTCCCCACACCTGTCATGGATAGAAGGAGCATCCATGCCACCCACATCTAGACTTTGGGCCTCCTGCACCTGTCACTGAAGGGGACACTCTTTAACATGTCCCATCCTCAGGTTAGCAGGGTTGGGTCCAGGAAAATAATCCTTTACCCACCCCCTTTGGGACTTGTTAGTCAGGAATTTAGCTTGAACCCCACTGGGCCACCCTGAGTGGCTTCTCTCTGTCATCCCCTAACCATATACTCCCATCCTCCCCCTTTTCCTGTGTACACCCTGCACAGCATCACACAGCTGTGAGTGCTCTGAGCAGAGGCCTGGGCTGGCTCATCAGCACATAGTGTTCCCTCCTTTGAGTTGGCCACTTCTCAGGCCTTGCATGGGCCCTGCCCTGGGCCAGAGTTCAGACTGATGCTCTTTCCTGGTGGAGACCCTGAGATCTTCCCTACCCACAATCATGATGTCTTGAATGTCAGGCTATATAGTCACCACAGCTGGTTCTGCCCATAGCCTGCCTTGCTGTCCCTATCAGTGCCCCAGTGCCCCCTCCCCACTTCTAAATTGACTCCAGGTCTCAGGAAGGGTGTCCTGGGCAGGGAAGGTCAGCATCACAGTTGATTGATATGAGAGGACTGCCAGAGCTAATGGCTATGAGGCCTGCACAGCCCCGCTAAGGGGCCCCATCCCCTGTGAACCCCCACACCGAGTTGTGGGTCTTAGAGCCTTATAATCATGTGTTGGTGCAGCAACCCTGGTTGCCCTAGCTAAATTCATGCCCCTGCCCTCTGTGGTAGAGATAATCCCCTGAGTCAGCCAGACCCGTGCCCTCCTCCCACCCTGGCTTCTCTGCTCAGAGCTGCCCACGCAAGTCTCCCAGCTGGCCTGGCCCTGGGCATAGGACACTCTACCCCAGCTTCACTGTGTGCCGGCCCATTGTGACCTGACCTGGCCCTGTGCAGAGTCCCCTCCCCTCTTGTCCTGGGTTTATAGGAGGATCTTTGCTCTGTTTACAGTGGGGTTCAAAGCAGAGTTCTTTGTCAGGGAACCTGCCCAAGGCCCTTCTGTTCAGACATTCCTGTGCTGAATAAAGTGTGTTTGACTCTTCCTGGGAGGCTGCTTTTCTCTGCCCACAGCCCCTGACTCCTCCCCCAGTACTGCTGCATTTTCTTCTGGTCAAAGGCCACTGCTGCAGTGGGCCTGGGCAGGCAGTTAAGTTTGTGAAATTCTCACCTTATCTCAAGTTTCCCAGGCCCCTCATTCCCATGAGCCAGAACAACTTTGCAGACACTGCCTGTGCAGGAGCCGACAGGAGTGGAGGCTGTCTTCATCTCCCTTCCCCTCACTGCACATCCAGTCATCCTGGGGAAGAGCGGCCTGGGCATCTGCCACCCCCTCTCCCTCATCTCCAAGCATGCTGTCCAGAGCTCAGTGGCCTGGCTATATGGAGTCCTGAGCCCTTCCTTGGCCTTGGTGTAAGTGTAGGTTCAACGTGGGTTTCCCTGGGCAGCTGGAGAATGCGAGGTGCTGAGGGAGGCAGGCAGCAGGCCGAAGCGGGAGATGGGCTGGGCAGGAAGGCCTTCCCTCCTCACTGCCCTGTGAGGCGCCACATTCCTTTTGGCACCCTCCCTCTTCATTCTTCCCTCCAGGGTCCTTCAGAGCAGGGGCTGCCCTAGAATGTGAACACCAGGCTGACTACTGCTGCCCTGGAGGAGTGAGGAGGGGCCAGAATGCCCTGTCCATTCCATGTTCCTTGTCCCACCCTGGCTTCACAGCCCTCTCTCCTCCGTAACTCTGCCACCTGCCCCTAGAGTAGGCCATGAGGTGCCCACACCCACCTCAGGTCAGTGAGCTCCTTTAGTCTCTGCCCAGTAATTGACTAAAAAAGGGAGGCCTGATAAGAATCAGGCCAATGAAATTTAGATCCAATTAGATAAGAATTAGATCCAATGAAATGGAATTGAGAGTCCAGGAGTAAACTCTAATATTTTTGGTCAATTGATTTTTAACAGAGGGGCCAAGATAATTCAATGAGGAAAGCACTGTCTTTCCAACAAATGGTACTGGTACAACTGGCTATCTAAGTACAAAGAAAGAAATTTGGACCACACCACACATAAAAAATTAGCTCCAAGTAGGGTTTGGTATGGTGGCTCACAATTGTAATCTGAGCCCTTTGGGAGGCTAAGGCTAGAGGATCACTTAAGGCCAGAAGTTCGAGACCAGCCTGGGCAACATAGTAAGATTCCGTGTCTCTACAAAAATATGTTTTTTAATTAGCTGGGTGTGCTGGTGCACAATGTAGTACCAGCAACTCAGGAGGCTGAAGCAGGAGGCAGGAATTCAAGGTTGCAGTGAGCTATGATGTTGCCACTGCACTCTAGCTGAGGCAACAGAGGGGGACCCTGTATCTAAAAAATAATAATTAAATTGGCTCAGCGCTTGTAGCACAGTGGTTACGGCACCAGCCACATATACCAAGGGTGTCAGGTTTGAGCCTGGCGCAGGCCAGCTGAACAACAATGACAACTGCAACAACAACAAAATAGCCGGCATTGTGGCAGGAGCCTGCAGTCCTACCTACTTGGGAGGCTGAGGCAAGAGAATTGCTTATGCCCAAGAGTTAGAGGTTGCTGTGAGCTGTGACACCATGGCACTCTACCAAGGACGACATAATGAGACTCTGTCTCAATAATAATTAAACCACAATGGGATAACTATATCACACCCACTAAACGGGGTATAATTAAAAAAAAAATAGCGGCGCCTGTCGCTCAAGGAGTAGGGCGCTGGTCCCATATGCCAGAGGTGGCAGGTTCAAACCTAGCCCCAGCCAAAAACCAAAAAATAAATAAATATTAAATAAATAAATAAATAACAGGCTATAATAAAAAAGATAACCACTGGGTGGCACCTGTGGCTCAGTGAGTAGGGCACCGGCCCCATATACCGAGGGTGGCAGGTTCAAACCCAGCCCTGGCCAAACTGCAACCAAAAAAATAGCCAGGCGTTGTGGCGGGTGCCTGTAGTCCCAGTTGTTCGGGAGGCTGAGGCAGGAGAATCACGAAAGCCGAAGAGCTAGAGGTTGCTGTGAGTCCTGTGACGTCATGGCACTCTACTAAGGGCGGTAAAGTAAGACTGTCTCTACAAAAAAAAAAAAAAAAAGATAACCACAAATTTTGGCTAGGAGAATTGGAACCCAGTTCGCTGCTGTTGGGAATGTAAAATGGTACAGCTGCTTTGGAAAGGAGTCTGGCAGTTCTTCAAAATAAACATAGAATGACATGAGACCTAGCAATTCCACTTCAAGGTATCTACCCAAGAAAAATGAAAATGTGCACATAAAAACTTGCACACAAATGTTCATTGCTATTATTAATAGTAGTCCCCAAATAGAAAAGGCCTAATGTCCACCAGCTGATGAATGGGTAAATAAAAGGTGGTATATCCATACGATGGAGGTTATCCTACAATAAAAGAGAATGAAGTACTCGTGTGCTACAACATAAACACAGCTCAAAAATTTAGTTCTGCGGGCGGCGCCTGTGGCTCAAGGAGTAAGGTGCCAGTCCCATATGCTGGAGGTGGTGGGTTCAAACCTAGCCCCGGCCAAAAACAAAAACAAACAAAAAAAAATTCAGTTCTGCATTAAGGAAACCAGCCACTGAAGACCACATAGTATCTGATTCCATTTATGTGAAATGTCTGGAATAGGCAGATCCATAGAGATAGGAGGGAGACTGGTTGGGTCCCAGAGGTTGATGCTGGATGGGCTTGGGACAGGTTACAATGTGGGGAGGGGGGTGACTGCCGATAGGCACAGGAGTTCTTTCTGGGATAATGAAAACGTAAAGTTAGACTGGCAATGGTTACACAATTCTGTGACTATACTAAAAACTATTGTAATCTTCATTTATTAATTTTTGGAGACAGAGTCTCACTGTGTCACCCTCAGTAGAGTGCTGTAGCATCATAGCTCACAGCAACCTCAAACTCATGGGCTCAATAGATGCTCTTGCACTAGCCTCCCAAGTTGCTGGGACTACAGGCACCCACCACAACACCTGGCTACTTTTATTTTGTATTTCACTTTCACTTTCAATTTCACTTTGTTGCCCTTGGTAGAGTGCTGTGGCGTCATAGCTCACAGCAACCTCAAACTCTTGGGCTCAAGTGATCCCCTTGCCTCAGCCTCCCTAGTAGCTGGGACTACAGGTACCTGCCACAGCACCAGCTATTTTTAGAGACAGGATTTCTCTCTTGCTCAGGCTAGTCTCAAACTTATGAGCTCAAGCAATCCACCCTCCTCAGCCTCCCAGAGTGCTAGGATTACAGGTGTGAGCCATCACACCTGGCATATTTTATTTATTTATTTATTTTTGAGACAGCATCTCAAGCTGTCGCCCTGGGTAGAGTGCTGTGGCGTCACAGCTCACAGCAACCTCCAACTCCTGGGCTCAAGCGATTCTCTTGCCCAGCCTCCCAAGCATCTGGGACCCTAGGCGCCCGCCACAACGCCCGGCTATCCTGTGGTAGTTGTCGGTGGGCCCAGGCTGGATCTGAACCCACCAGCTCCGGTGCATGTGGCTAGCGCCCCAGCTGCTTGAGCTATAGGCACTGAGCCTATTTACTCTTGCCCCAGGCTAGAGTGCCATGGAATTATCATAACTCTCAGCATCTCAAACCCCTGGGCTCAATCAATCCTCTTGCCTTTGCCTCCCAGGTAGCTGGGACTACCGTACATGCCACAATGCCCAGCTAGTTTTTCTGTTGTTATTTTTAGTTTTGTTTTTTGTTTAACTTTTTTCTTTTTGAAACAGTTTCACTTTGTCACCTTTGGTAAAGTGCAATGGCATCATAGCTCACAGCAACCTCAAACTCCTGGGCTCAAGAGATCCTCTTGGCTCAGCCTTCCCAATAGCTGGGACTACAGTCACCTGTCACAATTGCCTGGCTGTTTTTAGAGATGGGGTCTGGCTCTTGCTCAGGCTGGGTCTCGAACTGCTGAGCTCAAGCAATCCACCCACTTCACCCTCCCAGAATGCTAGGATTACATCTGTGAGCCACCGTGCCTGACTGAATACACTTCTATTATTATTATTATTTTTTAATTGGAGTCTCAAGCTGTTGCCCTGAGTAGAGTGCTGTAGCATCATAGCTCACAGCAACTTCCAACTCTTGGGCTCAAGAGATCCTCTTGCCGGGGGCTCCTGTGGCTCAAAGGGTTAGGGTGCTGGCCCCATATGCCAGAGATGGCAGGTTCAAACCCAGCCCTGGCCAAAAACTGCAAAAAAAAAGGCTTCAAAAAAGAGACTCTGGCAGTGTTTCTACTGCATAAAGAGCCATTTGTCACAATAAAATAAAAATTAAAAAAAAAGATCCTCTTGCCTCAGTTTTTCTATTTTTAGTAGAGATGGGGTCTTGCGTTTGCTCAGGCTGGTCTCGAACTCCTGAGCTCAAGCTATCCCCCTGCCTTGGCCTCTCAGAGTGCTAGATTACCCAAAGGTGTGAGCCACTGCCCCTGGCCTGAATTGTACACTTTAAGTTGGTAAATATTACAGTAACAATCTCAGTAAAATTGCGGGGAGAAAGGCCTAGGGCATTCTTTGGAAGAAATTCCTCCCTCGTCTGGTTGACAAGAGCCAGGGAGGGAACAGGACCAGTGGGTTCTTGGCTAAGTTGAATTCTCAGAATCTGGTGGCCTCTGGGCTGCATGCAGCCCAGCCAGCTAAAGATAGGCTGCGGGAGACTGGGCCACAGAGTATGGGAAGTCCCAGTGCCTTGGGGCAGGGTGAGAAACGGGATGAATTTGTCACTCCTGTTTTTAGGGGACATCCACTTTACCCTAAACCCCTTATTATGAAATCCCTGGACCTCAGACATCTGCTGATGGAGTCTGTGCCCCCATCCAAGGCAATATCCCTTCTCTTGAGATCCTAGAACCAGTGTGGTAGAAGGCACCTTAGGCCTGCTTGACTGGAGGAGTCCCAGCCTTCTTAGAGATAGGGTACAATTCCAACACCACCTTTGCTGGGGGGGACAGTGCTTTTGTCTGCCCCAGGTTAGGAGTTGAGACACCACAAAGGAGCCTTGGGTAGAGGGGCATTGGAACTCAAAACCAGCTCTCAGCTTTCACCCTTCAGCTCAGAGTAACCTGTCTGCCTCCCCTATTCGCCTGCCCACCCAACACATGCCCTGGGTTTGGCTGCTCCCTGGTGGCCAGACAGGGAAGTGCATGTTCCTTCTCAGGCATGGTTGGGGAGAATCCTATCCAGGATGTGACAAGCAACGGGACTGTCATACAGAAGCAGCAGCTCTGGGTGTAAGCTGGGGCTGATAGCCTGGTCATAAGCAAACGATGAGGTGAGATGGAGAGGAAAATGCCCCGCCAACTTGCTTCACAACATTAATTGAAAAAGTAACAAAATGGATAAACCAGTGCCACATGGTAAAAGATTAAACCGTGCAAAAGGCCCTTTTTTTTTTTTTTTGAGATAGTCTCACGATGTCACCCTCAGTAGAGTGCTGTAGTGTCACAGCTCACAGCAACCTCAAACTTCTGGGCTTAAGCAATTCTCTTGCCTCAGCCTCCCAAGTAGCTGGGACTACAGGTGCCCACCACAATGCCCAGCTATTTTTTGTTGTTATTGCAGTTGTCATTATTTAGCTAGCCTGGGCTGGGTTCCAACCCGCCAGCCTCTCTGTATGTGGCTGGTACCCTATTATAAATCTTCCCACTCCCAGCATCTCATTACTCCCAGGGAGGCAACCAGTTTACAGAGTGTTTTCTTTTTTCTTTTTGAGACAGTGGTGTTCAATTGTCCTGCCTAGAGTGCAGCGTCATCATAGCTCACAGCATCCTCCAACTCCCAGGTTCAAGTGATCCTCCTGCCTCAGCCTCCCGAGTATGTAGGACTACAGATGTTCCACCACTACACCTCGTTAATTTTTTCTACTTTTAATGGAGATGGGAATCTTGATTTTGCTCAAGCTGGTCTCAACTCCTAATCTCAAGCAATCCTCCTTTAAAAATATACATATATCTGGCTTTGGCACCTATAGCTTAGTAGCTAGGGCGCCAGCCACATACACTGAGGCTGGTGGGTTCGAATCCAGCCCAGGCCGGCCAAACAACAATGACAACTACAACCAAAAAATAGGCATTGTGGAGGGCACCTGTAGTCCCAGTTACTTGGGAGGCTGAGGCAAGAGAATTGCTTAAGCCCAAGAGTTTGGGTTGCTGTGAGCTGTGACGCCATGGCAGTCTACCCAGGGTGACAGCTTGAGACTTTGTCTCAAAAAAAAAAAAGAAACATATATATATATATATATATATATACACACACATATATTTGTGGTTTGCTGAACATTCCAAATCTGCACAAACATATCTTCCTTATTTTTTTAGTAAATGTTTGTGGTATATTTATGTATATTCATCCTATAAATGTGTCTTAGTTTTTATTCAACTAGCTCCTTACGACCTCAAAGAGTTCCCAGCCCATGGGCGGCACCTGTGGCTCAGTGAGTAGGCCGCCGGCCCCATATGCTGAGGGTGGCGGGTTCAAACCCAGCCCCGGCCAAACTGCAACAACAAAAAAAATAGCCGGGCGTTGTGGCGGGCATCTGTAGTCCCAGCTGCTTGGGAGGCTGAGGCAGGAGAATCGCGTAAGCCCAAGAGTTGGAGGTTGCTGTGAGCCATGTGACGCCACGGCACTCTACCCGAGGGCGGTATGTCTCTACAAAAAAAAAAAGAGTTCCCAGCCTGGTGGGGATGATGAGAAGAGACATTGTGACATGCAGGAGTTTGAAGCTCCTGCCTCGGCACCTATGGACCCATGCTTTGGAAGCGTTACCAACCCCTGGGTGGTGGCCCCAACCTGCTGGCCCTATCAGTAACCCCCTACCACTGAGTAAATCCAGATCCCACAAAGGGCCACCCTGAGCCTGAGAGTGGACCTGCAGCCCAGTTGTTCTGGTGAGCTGGTCTATGTAAACATCCCCAAAGGCTGAGGAGGCCGAGAGGCCAACGAAAGCGCTGACAAATCCAGTTTTTCAGAAAGAACCATTTGATAGGGACTTACAAACAGAAGCAGCCACAAAACTATGGAACCCTACACTGTTACCCCCTAGACTCAGGATTGTATGCTATAGGTAATTGACCTCCAGGCAAAATTTATGGTGTGAAGGTAGAGGCATTCCCGGAACTGGGGTTACCAGAAGTCAACATGGTGGATTACCATCCAAGATGGAGTTTCTTTACCATCCGTATCAACCTCCACACCCTCATATGTTCCCTAGGATCCAGAAATGCTGGTAAGACAGCTCCTGGGAAGAGGAGAGTCTAACAAATCTGACCTGGAGCCAAGGGGTGTTTGGAAGGGGAATTGGTGACACATCTCTCTAGACCAGGCTTGGAGCTGCTCCCTGGGAAAGGCAGCAGGAACTGAGTGGGAGCAGGGGCCACTCTGCAGAGGCTGCTTGCTGAGCCAGGAACACGAAGTAGCATTGCAGCTTGTGTCTACAGCTGGGCCAGGGAAAGAGGAAAAAGGGGGGTGGGCAGCTCAGTGGACTCCCATGTTGTCTTTCAGTCTGGGGTGGGCTCTGGCTTCTCTGGACTAAACCCCACTCTGACCCCTTCTCAGAATTGAAGCCCCTTTACTCAGACTTGGCAATCTAGAAAAAATCTACACTTACCTCCAAAAGGACTCAGAATTATTTTATTTTATTTTTTTAGAGACAGTCTCTCACTTTGTTGCCCTCAGTAGAGTGCTGTGATGTCACAGCTCACAGCAACCTCCAGCTCTTGGACTTAGGTGATTCTCTTGCCTCAGCCTCCCGAGTAGCTGGGACTACAGGTGCCTGCCACAATGTCTGGCTATTTTTTTGTTGCAGATTGGCCAGGTCGGGTTTGAACCCACCACCCTCTGTATATGGGGTGGGCGCCCTGCCCACTGAGCCACAGGCGCCACCTTCAGAATTCTTTTAAAGAGCAATATGTCTAAAGAGCCCACCAGTCCTCACCTCCAGAGAGCCCCACTCAAGTCCTCCCTGCCCAGACAGGCAGCCTGAGAGCATGCATTACCTAGGGGAGAGTGACAGGGGTAAAGAGTTAGGAGTCTCAGCTTCCAGCCCAGAGCCGTTCCTACTGCTTGTTCGCCCAAGTCACTTTCTTTCTCTGACCCTCAGTTTCCTAATTTGTGAAATGAAGACAACTCTCCTCCTGCTATTATTACCCTTTAAGGGTCAGATGAAGAGGCCTTACTTAACATGCTGGCTCTGCCACAGGCCCATACTTCCTGCAACCTCCTGACTCCTTAGTTCCCCAGGGCTTTCATAGACACATTTCCTCTTTCACTTTCTAATGAATTCCTATTCATCCTTGAGTTTTAAATTAAATGTCACTTCCCTTTAGAAGCCTCAGACTGGGTACCCCTGTTTTTTTTCACAGCATCACAACTATGTTGAAAACCCTTATTTAGGTAAATATTTGGTGTCTAGGTCTCCCCCAAATAGGTACCATGGAGACCTTTCATTCATTCATCAGTGGCCCAGTAGCTAGAGCAGTGCAGGGCACAAAATTAACTCCAAGTCGGGCACGGTGGCGCCGGCCTGTAATCTCAGCGCTTTGGGAGGCTGAGGCAGGAGGATTGTTTGAGTCCAAGAGTTCAAGGTTACAGTGAGCTATGATCGCGCCACTGCACTCCAGCCTGGGCCTCATAACAAGACCCTGTCTCTAAAACAAAAATAAACTCCAAATATTTATGGAATGGATAGAAATGAATTGCATATGAAGTGCCTTGTACCAGAAAGCGCTCTAAGAGGGACAGCGGATCTCACCCAGCCCTGGACGTTTGAAGTAGCTGGGGTCACGTGCTCTCCACCGCGTGCTGTCACGAGGCACCCCAGGGCGCTGTCTGGGACCCGGAAGCGAGTCTGGGGGAGCCAGAGCGTCACCTTCGGCTGCACGTGGCCTGAGGCCCGCAGCTGATTGGACACGGCCGCCCCGCCCCTAGCTGGGAGCGGGCTGCCTCAGGGCTGAGACCATGGAGGCCGTGGTGGTGGCCGTGGCTCTGGAGTTCCTGCTGCTGGCCGGGGCGAGGAGCTTGGCCGGCGACGAGGCCCGGGAAACGGAAGCCGTGCGGGCACTCGTAGCCCGGCTGCTGGGGCCCGGGCCGGCGGCGGACTTCTCCGTGTCAGTGGAGCGCGCCCTGGCGGCCGAGTCGGGCTTAGACACCTACAGCCTGAGCGGCGGCGGTGGCGCGCGGGTGCGAGTGCGCGGCTCCACCGGCGTGGCGGCCGCCGCGGGGCTGCACCGCTATCTGCGCGACTTCTGCGGCTGCCACGTGGCCTGGTCCGGCTCCCAGCTGCGCCTACCGCGGCTGCTGCCCGCGGTGCCAGAAGAGCTGACCGAGGCTACGCCCAACAGGTACCGGGCGCACCACCCCCCGCAGCTGCCCCCGCGTCCAGCCTGAGGCGCCCACTCCGCCCCCGCTCCAGCACTAGGCGGATGCTACCTAAACCTGGAGGCCAGAGAAGGGTGTTGACGCTGCCTTCAAATCCTAGCTGGTCCTGCAACAGCTGTGTGTCCGTGAGCACGTCAGCCTCTCACAGCCTCCCTTGGCCTACCTGAAACATGGAAATAAGACATCACCCATGCGGTGCTGGCTGTGGGGATTTGCACGGTGATGGGCGTAGAGTTTGTATAATTGGTGATCGTCAGATTTTATTCCCTTCCTTCTCTACCCCCTTTTAAGATACTAACTGAGGAATGAACCTACCTCCTCACGGGCCTCTGTTCTAGCGCCTGCCAACTGTATGGAGTGATGTGTTCACACATCTGTCCCCTGTTAAGACTGTGGGGAGAAGGACACCCCCCACCCCGCCAGAACAGAGACCAACCTTACCACATAGCACTGAAACACTGCAGAGAAGAGGGGCTCTGGAAGTGTGGAACGAAAACTGAATGTGCACACTCATGTTTGTTGGGCTAGGGGTCCCTAGGGGAGAGCTGGGGGCAGGTGGGAGACACACCTGGATGTGTTAGGAACCCTCCCCCCCCAGATGGGAGGGTGAGTTGTTCCAAGATGCCCTCTGAGCTCCTCCAGGGGAATGGACTCATTGGGATGGGACCCTTCCCAGCTCACCCTCCTGTCCGCAGGTACCGCTATTACCAGAACGTGTGCACGCAAAGCTATTCCTTCGTGTGGTGGGACTGGGCCCGCTGGGAGAGAGAGATTGACTGGATGGTGCTGAATGGCATCAACCTGGCCCTGGCCTGGAGTGGTCAGGAGGCCATCTGGCAGCGGGTGCGTGCCCATCTGGCCCCTCCACACTCTCCTGCCCACCACAGGAGTCACCCCCATGCCTCCACACCCCCAACCCCAGCGACAGCACAGTGTCTGACACATAGAGAATAAGGGTTTCCAAAGTGCTACTGGCATGTGTAATGCCTCCAGCCCTGTAGAAACGGAGGCCTCCATTCCTGAGACAAGCATGTATGAGGTTTGCCTTGGGATAGCCTTGGCACTCTAAGAAGCTGGGTCTCCCCTCCTGCCTCCAGCCCCACATGAGGCCAATCATCTGGTCCTATACATCCATCTCATTAGCTGCTCTTTGTCTGCCTCCCTGGAAGCCTCCCTGTGCACAGGCTGCCTCAGCACCTTGTAGGGCTGTCCCGCTCTTCCATCTGGCCACCGTTTTCCCTTTCCTACTTACTGAAAAGCAACTGTGTGACAAATCCCCTCACCCGTGCTACAAAGATGACCTCTTAGTGAACTCACCTGCCCACAAGTTTCTTTCCCCTGTACTGTGGGTTCCTTGCAGGCAGGTGATCAAATTTTGTCTTCGTAGGCTAGGGCCCAGCATAGACAAACAATGAATGAATGTGGAATGAACGAATTGATGAATAGTGATGAATATATTTATATGTGTGGGGATTGTCCTCCTCCTCAGGTTTACCTGGCCATGGGTCTGACCCAGTCAGAGATCGATGAGTACTTCACTGGCCCTGCCTTCCTGGCCTGGGGGCGCATGGGCAACGTGCACACCTGGGGAGGTCCCTTGCCTCTCTCCTGGCATCTCAAGCAGCTTTACCTGCAGGTAGAAGGATGGGAAGGGAAGCAGTGGGATTGTGCTAGATTGTCATGGGCCCAAGGTTGGTGGTACTTGGCCAGCCTTGGGGCTCTTACCAGGACTGTGGGGACTTTGTGTGCCCTAGGTGAGGGCATTCCCTATAGGGGTAGCAGTGGTCATGCTCACCAGCCCCCCATCCCTCCTAGCATCGGATCCTGGACCGGATGCGCTCCTTTGGCATTATCCCAGTGTTACCTGCATTTGCAGGGCATGTCCCCAAGGCACTCACCAGGTAAGGTTCCCCCTCCACTGCCACTCAGCTCAGAGGGGATTTTTTTTCTCTTGCAAGACATGACTTAAAGAAAAATTTAAAGCCTGGATGTAGATTTTAGTTTGATCCTGGCTGTGCTACCAGCTAACTGTGTGACTTTGCACAAGTTACATGTCCAAAACTCTGTGCCTCAGTTTCCTTAATGGTAAATGAGATTTTTACTTTGCCCTAGGGTTTGTAATCATGTATTTGTGTGTGTGTCTGTGTGTCTTTTGCTCTCCACTAGGGTATTTCCTCAGGTTAATGTCACCCAGCTGAGCAGTTGGGGACACTTCAACTGCTCCTACTCCTGCTCCTTCCTTCTGGCTCCGGGAGACCCCATATTCTCTCTCATTGGGAGCCTCTTCCTACGGGAGCTGACCAAAGAGTTTGGCACAGACCACATCTATGGGGCTGACACTTTTAACGAGATGCAGCCCCCCTCCTCGGAGCCCTCCTACCTCGCTGCAGCCACCACCGCCGTCTATGAGGCCATGATAGCAGGTACAGTGCCTGGAGTGGTGGGGAAGGCAAGTCCCCCAGACCCTCAGAAAGATGGAAGTAGCAGAGGTCAGTGGGGGCGAGGCTGGAGTAATAACTCCTCCCTGTAACTCACAGCACTTTGCAGTTGACCAAGCCCTTATAGTTACACATCTCATTTAATCCCACCATGGTTGATTGAGAATAAATTCTGGACCCAGACAACTAGGGTCACACCCTGGCACTGCTATTTCCTGGCTGTGTAACTTATAACAAGTTCCTTCCCTCTTAGTATTTCCGTTGCATCATGTGTCAAATGAGGCCACTTCATAGGCAGAATGATTGCTGGCCCAGAGGAAGGAGTCATTAGGTGCTAGCTGTTAAAAAGATTTTATTTGGTCTCTTGTTGCTGAGGTAGGAAATGCAGGCCAGCAGTTAAGGAAGGGGCCCAAAGGCAGTGAGTGCCCATCGTGCTGCCCAAATGTGCAGCAAGGGTTCCTTCCTGCCACTTACAAGCCCAGAATGGCTTGGTGGGGAGGCCCCTGTGTTAGGCTGGAGGGAACAGATTGGCTCAGGTGTCCTTGAGCAGTGCCATTCCCAGTGTGATCCAAAACAAATTATATCAGCTCCACCCTAAATTGTTATATAAGCAGATTCTTGGGTTTCACCCCAGACCTCCTGAATTAGAAGTCCCAGGACCTGGGGTCCAGGAATCTATATCTTACCAAGCCTTGTGGGTAATTCTGATGCCCCCTGGAGCTTGATGAACACTGTCCTGGAATTGGAAGGAGGCGGGGATGGAGCAGGGTATGAGTAATAGTATGTCCTGCTGGTGGGGGCATCACAAGGGAAGGTGTGTCTTGGGATAGAAAGTCATTTAACTTCTCTGCACCTTCCTCTGGCCCTGTCTCCTCTCATTATCCCTCTTCTCTTTCCTTCCCACCTCCTGACTGCAGTGGACCCTGATGCTGTGTGGCTGCTCCAAGGCTGGCTCTTTCAGCACCAACCCCAGTTCTGGGGGCCCACCCAGGTCAAGGCTGTACTGAGGGCTGTGCCTCTCGGCCGCCTCCTGGTACTGGACCTGTTCGCAGAGAGCCAGCCAGTATATAGCCGCACAGCTTCCTTCCAGGGCCAGCCCTTCATCTGGTGCATGCTGCATAACTTTGGGGGCAACCATGGCCTCTTTGGAGCCCTGGAGGCCGTGAACCGAGGTCCCAAAGCTGCCCGCCTCTTCCCCAACTCCACCATGGTAGGCACGGGCATGGCCCCCGAGGGCATCAACCAGAACGAAGTGGTCTATGCCCTCATGGCTGAGCTGGGCTGGCGGAAGGACTCAGTGCCAGATTTGGTAGCCTGGGTGACCAGCTTTGCTGACCGGCGGTATGGGATCTCCCACGGGGATGCGGAAGCAGCATGGAGGCTGCTGCTCAGGAGTGTCTACAACTGCTCGGGTGAGGCCTGCAGTGGGCACAATCGCAGCCCACTGGTCAAACGACCATCCCTACATATGAATACCATGGTGTGGTACAACCGATCAGATGTATTTGAGGCCTGGCGGCTGCTGCTAACAAGTGCTCCAACCCTAGCTGCCAGCCCTCTCTTCCGCTATGACCTGCTGGACATCACTCGCCAGGCGATCCAGGAGCTGGTCAGCTTATATTATGAGGAAGCAAGAACTGCTTACCTGAATAAAAAGCTGGTTCCCCTCCTAAAGGCTGGGGGTCTCCTGGCCTATGAACTTCTGCCTGCACTGGACGAAGTGCTGGCTAGTGACAGCCGCTTCTTACTGGGCAGCTGGTTGGAGCAGGCCCGGGCAATGGCCATCAATGAGGCTGAGGCCAATTTCTATGAACAGAACAGCCGCTACCAGCTGACCTTATGGGGGCCAGTGGGCAACATCTTAGACTATGCTAACAAGCAGCTGGCAGGACTTGTGGCTGACTACTACGCCCCCCGCTGGCAGCTCTTCATGCAAGCACTGGCAGACTGCTTAGCTCAGAGTATCCCTTTCCAACAGCAACAGTTTGAGAAGAATGTCTTCCCTCTGGAGCAGGCTTTTGTCCTCAACTCCAAGAGGTATCCCAGCCAGCCTCAAGGAGATACTATGGACTTGACCAAAAAGATCTTCCTCAAATATTACCCCCGCTGGGTGGCTGGCTCTTTGTGATAGATCAACCACCCTTGGCCCATATTCTTCCCAAGCTCCAGGCTGGGGCAGGTTCCTGGGGCCTGGAGCTGGATGAGCATCACAGGACATGTCCCCAGGCCTGGGAGAAGGACCCAGGGCCTGCTAGCAGGGTCAGACCTGGGAGATTTAGAAGGAAGTTTTGGGATTACAGTATTGTTCTCTGTCAATTTAATAAACTGATGAATTATTGGCTGCCCAACCAGGTTCATTTGCCCACTGCCCAAGAGGAAGCTGATGCCTTGAGACAGCAGGTTTTAGCAGAGAAAGAGTTTTTAATTCTGCATAGCGCTAAGTGGGGAGACATGGTTTTGAGTAGAGTTTGGTGGGTGAAGGATTAGGAATTATATTTGATAATTGGCTAAGTTTGCAGTGGAACCATAGGGCTGCAGAAATTATCTTCTTTACTGGCTAGGTTCTTGGATGGGGGTCACAAGACCAGTTGAGTCATTTCCTTGGTATGGGCCCCCAGTCTGTGTAGGTCAGCCAATCCACTGGAATGCAAGACCTGGAAGATATCTCAAAAACTACCTTTAGGTTCCCAAAGCATGATATTATCTATGGAAAAAGCTAAGAATCTTTATGACCGCCAGCTATGTGGCTCTAGAGTAGAAATTATAGAGAAGCAACAAGGGGATGGTGACTGATGATTATCAAACAAAGGAGGGGAGAGTGGCTCATTATCGTTACTTTTAGCTAAGCCTGTTGACAGAGTTTTGGGGCCATTACCCCAGTTCTTGCCTTGCATCCCTTCATTCATTCATAAAAGGCAGTTTCAACCCAGGCCTGGGTTGTCAAAATGAGGTCACTGCCAGGATGTTTGGGAGGACTCAGCCACAGCATGGAACGTGGTGGAGGGCCAGTTCTCTCTGCCCCTTGTCTCAGCTTCCCCATTTTTAATATAACCCCTGACCTTCGAACTGAGAACACCCTCAACAACAAACATTGGTAACTTGAACTGCCCCTGTGGGACAGAGGAATACCCAGGGGAAGAGATCTGCCCAGAGTACCACTCTGAGCAGTGCAAAGGCAGCAGCTGGGACAGGTAGTCAGAAGCTTCATTTCTACTTTGACCCAGAGCAGGGTGGGGAAAGCAAGCAAAGGGAGGGCTCAACCTTGAGATTGCACTGAAGACACAACGAGGGGGTGGGTGCCCCAGCAGGCGGGGGTGGGGCGAAGCAGGTGATATCCAGCCCAGAGCCCAGGGCACTAGCCTCTCCTCGCACTAGCCTCTCCCCGCACTAGCCTCTCCTCACACTAGCCTCTCCCAGCACTAGTTTATCCTCTCACTAGCCTCCCACCACACGTCTCCCCATGAACCGCACCGTGGTGCTCATCACTGGCTGCTCCTCCGGCATCGGCCTGAACCTGGCGGTGCGTCTGGCCTCAGACCCATCTGGGAGCTTCAAAGGTATACGAAGGGACAAGGATGGAGAGAACGGAGGCGCCCATGGAGGTAAGCAGGGAATTCACATCTTCATCCTCTCTCTGAACCTCCAGTGTACGCCACGCTGAGGGACCTGAAGGCGCAGGGCCCTCTGTGGGAGGCGGCCCGGGCTCGGGGGTGCCCTCCTGACTCCTTGGAGACGTTGCAGCTGGACGTGAGGGACTCAGAGTCTGTGGCCGCTGCCCGGGCACGCGTGAGAGAGGGGCGCGTGGACGTGCTGGGTGAGCTTCCCTGAAACACATACGTTCTTAAGAGCTTTTTCTGTTCTGTGTCCAAACCAGCATGTCCTGAGGCCAGGCAACCCTAGAGGACTGCCGGGGATGAGGGCGCTGTGTGAGGAGGGTGGCTTGGGGTTTCTCTCCCTGCAGTGTGTAACGCGGCCCGAGGCCTGCTGGGGCCTCTGGAGGCCCACTCCGAGGATGCGATGATGTCGGTGCTGGACGTGAATGTGGCCGGGACGGTGCGGACACTTCAGGCCTTCCTGCCAGACATGAAGAGGCGCCGTTCGGGACGCGTTTTGGTGACTGGCAGCTTGGGAGGCTTGATGGGTGAGTTGAAGGGTTGGGGCGAGAGGCAGTGAAGGGCAGGGCCTAGGGAGGGGCGGGGCCTGCGAGACGGACGATTGTCAGGCCCAGGCTCGTCAGCAACCTCTTCTACCTCCAAGGGATGCCTTTCAACGACGTTTATTGCGCCACCAAGTTCGCGCTCGAAGGCTTATTCGAGAGTCTGGCGGTTATGCTGCCGCCCTTCGGCGTCCAGTGAGTCACCACCCCGCCTCTTAACACTCTGAATCCCAACTTTGGGAGCTCGAGCACCCCGTTGGAGCTGCTCTCAGGCCGTCTCCCTGGCCCTTGCTACCCTGGCGCACACCTGTTGTATATAGGTAGCACTTGGCACACGGTATTTCACTGCACTTGCCGACCTGCATGCTGAAGTATTGTTATGGGGAAGCTCAGGCCCAGAGAGGTTAAGTGATCAGCACAAGGCGTAGGTATAGGTGACCCGGCCAGGTTCGAATTCTGACGCTGCCAGGTTCCCTCAAAGCCTCCGTTGGATGTGGGAGCTTTTCGGGTAGAAAACCGCTTTTCAAGCGTTCGGGTTACCCTTGGCGCACGCTCAGACCCTTTCCCGCCCTTCCTTCGCGACGCTGAGCCCAGGGCTTGCGTCTGCCCTCGCCCACTCGCCGCTGTCGGGCCCGCAGCGTGAGCCTCATCGAGTGCGGTCCGGTGCACACCGCCTTCGGAGAGAAGCTGGAGGGAGGCCTGGGCGGGGCGCTGGACCGCGCGGACGTACAGACCCGCTGCCTCTTCTCGCGCTACCTGCTGCACTGGGAGAACATCTTCCGCGAGGAGGCTCAGGACCCGGAGGAGGTGACCGAGGTGGGCGCCCAGCGGGGCTCCAGGGGTAGGGGCGGCGCGAGGGTCCCGCGTCTAGCGGGGCCAGAGCTTCTCTTCCCGCCGCCACAGGTCTTCCTCACCGCGCTGCGCGCCCCGCAGCCGGCTCTGCGCTACTTCAGCACCGAGAGGTTCCTGCCCCTGATGCGGCTGCGCCTCGACGACCCCAGCGGCTCCAGCTTCGTGGCCACCATGCACCGCACTGTGTTCCCCGACGAACCCGCCGGGGCCGAGGCCGGGGCGGGAGGCCCGGGGGGGCCTGAGCCCAGCGCTTCTCCCGCAGCCCCTCAATAAAGGCACTGTTCTCCCCTGTCTCCCGCAGTCTGCTTTGCTTCCCTGGGCTGTGAGGTCTCCGGGAATGGAGCGCGTCACTTTACCCCCAGTATCCCTACATGGAAGCCCGGTTCCAGAAAGAGTAAGGAGGTAGTCCAGGGTCACACCTGAAGTCCGTGGGACAGTCTTTGGATACCGATAGGAGTTAAGCGGGCTTGGGTTAGGGGAGAGTCAGATTGTGTTTCTGTGAGTTGTGGGACCTCAGGCAAGGTCCTTATGTTACTGGACAAGGAAAGTCTGGTATGCAGAGGTCTATCAAACTTTATCAGAAGCCAGTGATTCTGGAAAACAGTGACAGTAGCCTCTCCAAGACAGTTCCGTTCTTCCTTTTCCAAAATCACAGTTTTATCCATAAAGGTTCAAAGCAAAGACCACATTAATTCTTATTTTAAATCAGAACAACTCAGGTGACAATCTATTTCAACATTTCCAATTCAAAATTCAATTTCCTAAATCAATCTTCCTAAACTATTCAAAATGAGCATCTTTAGGGCAGGAGCTAAATTTACAAAAGAGAGACAGGAGGTGAAGGTCACTTAAGACCTAAAATGATGGTCGGCGCCTGTGGCTGAGTGAGTAGGGCGCGGAGCCCATATACCGAGCGGCAAACTGCAACAAAAAAATAACCGGTCCTTGTTAAAAAAATAACCAGCAGGTGCTTGTAGTCCCAGCTACTCCGCAGGCTGAGGCAAGAGAATCGCCTAACCCCAAGAGGTTGTTGGAGGTTACTGTGAGCTGTGACGCCATAGCACTCTACTGAGGGTGACAAAGTGAAACTCTGTCTCTAAAAAGAAAAAAAAAAAAAAGCCTAAAATTACCAGTCCAGCTGCATCAAGTCTGCCCTATTCTGACAGTCCATCTTATTCTCACTACACGTGCTTTCATTTAACTTCTCTTGAGTCTGTTTTCTTATCTGTAAAATGAGAATAATAATCTTTTCTTGTGGGTTTGTTTTATTAAGCAATAAGTTAAATAATGTCTTAAAGTGCTGGTATAGTGGGCTTTTTGTGTTTTTGTTTTTTTTTTTGAGATAGTCTCAAGCTGTTGCCCTGGGTAGAGTACGCTGGCGTCATAGCTCACAGCAACCTCCAACTCTTGGGCTCAAGCAATCCTCTTGCTTCAGATTTTCTATTTTTAGTAAAGACCGTGTCTTGCTTTTGCTCAGGCTGGTCTTGGACTGGTGAGCTCAAGCAATCCACCTGCCTTGGCCTCCCAGAGTGCTAGAATTACATGCTTGAGCCACCATGTCCAGCCAGGTATAGTGGTCTTAACAGCTGCCTACAACTGTTATTATTACCAATGGTAGTGTTACTATTGTTATATCCTCACGTGGAACAGATGTGTAAAGAAGGAACAGAGCTAAATGAATCAAAGGGAGATAGCTTCAGTCACCACCTCTGTCCTTGGTCCTAGCCCTCTGACCCAGACAAAACTCAGCAGGAGGGAAGATCCCCACCAATGTGGAGGCAGTGTCTCACCAGTTAAGTTCAGCTGGGTATATAGGCCTTGTAGGCCTGGCTGGTTTGCCCCACTTGTTTATCCTCCCTCCTGAACCCACTGGAGGGCTACAGGGTATCAGGAGCCACTGACAGGGTCCTGTGAGTAATGGGGGCTGTCTCTTAATTTCTGTAGGGATGTGGTGCCCCGGCCCGCGGGGAATTCAGCGGGGACCTGGGAAACAAAGGGGTCAGTCGAATGAGGGGACAAGAGACACGAAAGAATGAGAGCAAGTCAAGAGTCTGATCAAGCTCCGAAGAGTTTATTTTTCAGCTGGACTTATAAGCACACAAACGAGGAAGTAACTGAGGGCTATTCCTAACAGGGCGGGGAGGGAAAATTACTAGGAGAAGGACCCTAAGGCGGGGGGTGCATTTTTGAAGAGATACCCAAGGGGAAAGTACCGTTGCTGTTTACGGTTGAATTCCTGAGAATAGTTTGCTCATAAAATCAAGATAGCAAGGGGTATTCTTGTGAGATGTTTTGGCTCCCGGCATCTCCTCCCTTTTAGTTTTTTAAATTGTTGGGGTCTGTCAGTTGTTGGCGTAGAAGAGAGGGCATTAACCTTTTGGGGGGAAGTATTGACCTGATTCCTCCTGCGGGCATAATGACCGCATGATAAGTTTGAGCGTCTTTTGGGGAGGAGAGGAGAAATTTTTACAACGCTAACCTCTATGCAAATCAGGTTTGCTTCCAAGGGACTCAGAGAGGCTGTTTATGCCTTCCCTCTGCAGTGTCTTTATTGCACCCCGTAAAAAGGTACCCAGGTTGTACTCACATATGATGGTGAGTCAACGTGCATAGCTCTGAGTGCTTACGCGGTTCCCGGAGGAATATCTTCGTTGTTAGGTTCGGCAAGGCCCCGGTCTGCAAGGTCGAGTCTATGATAATGGACTTGAATGGGTTTTGATGCCAGGGAGTCAATCTGTGATTTGATAAAATTCATGATTTTGTTAAGAATAATGGGTCCAAGGGTGACTATTAATAGCAAGCTAATAAGGGGACCTGCAAGGGGCATGAGTAAGGAGTACATGGAGGATTTCCACCACTCGTTTGCCTCAGAAGAAAATTTTTGTTTTTGTAAATCTAAGCTAAGCTTATGAAGTTTGTTAATCTGTGTTTTCATCAGTCGAGTTTTCGGTTAAATAGAAGCGCCAAGCGAAGGGCTTGGTGACCGCTGGAACAGGTTGGCCCAGTGCCGGGAGGCAGAAGATCAGGAGATAAGGCAGCATCATGGATGGAAATCCGTGGTTCTGGAAGGGAAAGGAGAAAGATAATCTCAGGGAGGTTCTTCTCCCTGGATTTTAGAATTGTTATCAATTTGTTTTACTAATCTTTCAGGCAGCCATCTGGCTGCATTTTCTTTGGTATCAAATAGGCATACAGATCCTCGGCCCCAGATAAGAACTGGGTCTGGGCCGTTCCATTTTGAGGTGAGTGGATCCTTCCATATGACTGTGGCATAATTGTTATTTGTTTCTGGGTGCCAAAGGCGGTCAGCGGCAGACTTGCCCTGGGCATCCATATTTAAAAAATTAAGGACAAATAGGGTATGATGAAGAATGTTTCTTGGGAATCCTTTCGTGGGGTATAATTCTCCCTTTTTTAATTTGTGAAAGATATTTTTAAGGGTTTGATGAGCACGTTCAACAATGCCTTGTCCCTGAGGATTATAAGGTGTGCCAGTAATATGTTTAATCTGCATTTGGTGGCAAAACTCCTGAAAGTTTTTTCCAGTGTATCCGGGGCCGTTGTCAGTTTTGATGATTTTAGGTCTGCCCATGACTGACAGACAATTAAGGACATGGGCGATAACGTTTTTGGAGGCTTTTCCAGTATGGAGGGTAGCAAATATAAATCCACTGAAGGTGTCTATACTTACATGCAAGTACTTGAGATTGCCAAATTCAGGGATGTGTGTAATATCCATTTGCCATATATCATTAGGAATTAGACCTCTGGGATTAACACCTATATGAGGGGAGGGTAGTAGGGTGACACAGGCTGGGCATTGTTTAACAATTTGTCGTGCTTGTTCCCGGGTAATTTTAAAAGCTAGCCGTAAGGTTTGGGCGTTTAAATGATGTAGGGCATGGCATCGCTGGGCTTCTGCAATAGGGTCTACAGAAATAGGGAAGGTGAGGCGTGTGGCCGCATCAGCACAAGCGTTTCCTTTGGTGAGAGGACCGGGCAGATCAGAATGGGTGCAAAGGTGTTCAAGATAGAAGGGGTAATTTCTGGAGTTGATTAATTTTTGGAGGTGGATAAAAAGGGGGGTGATGTTGGTGGAGGGTTTAATATAGGGAATTGTCTCAAGGAGAGGAACTGAATGAGCAATGTAAGCACTATCAGTATATAGATTAAAAGGATGATTAGTTAAGGTTAAGAAGACTTGAATTACTGCATAAAGTTCTACAAGTTCTGCTGATTTAAAAGGAGATTGAACAGTGGTGGCTTGTCCGTCTATGGTGTAGGCAGCAAGACCCTTAGAGGAGCCGTCGGTAAACACAAGGCATGCCTCAGGAAGTGGTTGAGGGGAAGTTATTCTTGGAAAAATAAAAAGGTGAATTTTGCTGAATTGGAGTAATTTGTCGGCAGGGTAATGATTGTCAATCGCACCAGAAAAAGATAAACAGGCAATTGGCCACTCATCTGTGGTTTGTAAGAGCCAGTTTAGCTGGTCTTTTGTATAGGGTAATATTAACCTGTCAGGATCCTTGCCAAAGAACTGACGACTTTGTTTGCATCCTAAACGGACAAGGTTGGCAACTAAGGTAGCACAAGGGACGAGAATCTTGGAAGGGGAAGCAGGAAGGTGGGTCCATAAGAGAGGACCATGTTGCCAAAATACTCCAGTAGGGGTATGAGGTGTGGCACAGATAATGAATGAGAAGGGTTTGTCATAAGAGATAAAAGTGACTCCTTGGTTCTGGATGGCCACCTCGACAGTTTTTAGGGCTGTTATCGCTGCAGGGGTTAAGGAGAGGGGGGAGGAGGGGTTAGGATCACCTTTAAGGATGTCGAAGAGGGGCTTGAGGTCTCCGGTGGTAAGTTTGAGATAGGGTCTAATCCAATTAATATTGCCTAAAAGTTTTTGAAAATCATTTAAGGTTTTTAAATGGCTGGTTTTTAATTGGAGTTTTTGTGTGGTGATTTTCTGATGGTGGGGCTCAAATCCTAAATAAAAATAGGGGTCTTTTAATTGAATTTTATCTGGGGCAATTTGGAGGCCTTGGTCTATTAATCTCTGTGAGAGTTGTTGACTACATAGGAGTACTTGGGAAGCATCTGCTCCTGCTTAAAGGATGTCATCCATGTAGTGAATTATATAGCTAGCAGGCCATAATGTTCAAAAAGGGTCAATAATTTGGGCTATAAACTTTTGGCACAGTGTTGGGCTATTGGCCATGCCTTGAGGTAGAACTTTCCAATGGAAGCGAGGCATGGGTCCTTTGAAATTAGTTACTGGTAAGCTAAATGCAAAGCCTTGTCTTCGGGATCAAGAAGCAATCTTTGAGGTCAATTATAATCTTATAAAATCCAGCAGGGATAGCCACGGGAGTAAGCAGACCTGGTTGTAAAGCCCCCATGGAAAGCATTGTTTTATTTATTTCTCTTAAATCTTGCAGTAGTCTCCATTTGCCAGATTTCTTTTTTATGACAAAAATAGGAGTATTCCAAGGGGAAGTAGTAGGTTCAATATGGCCGGCAGCAAGCTGTTCCTGTACTAACGTTGCTGCTGCAGTTAATTTTTCTGTGGTTAACGGCCATTGATTGACCCACACTGGTTCGTTGGATTTCCAAGTAATCTTATCAGCGTGGGGTACAGGAAGGTCAATAGCCGTCAGGGTAAATTTTCTATGCCTAGTCCAGGGCGGTTAAGATTTGAGGTTATTTGAATGGGCTCTTTTATTCCTTGGGAATATTTCCCTAATCCCTGACCAGCGCGAAACCCTTGTTTTAACATTTGGTGGGTGATGGTGTCGTTTGGACTGCACATAATTAGTCTTAGTTGGGCAAGGATGTCTCTGCCCCAGAGATTGACTGGGAGGCCAGGCACAACATAAGGTTGAACAGTACCAGTGTTGCCTTCCTCGTCTGTCCATCTGAGGATTTCAGCACTCTGTTAGGGGTTGGAGGTTTGGCCAATACCCCGGAGATGGGTTAGGGAAATAGTGAGGGGCCAGGAAGGGGGTCAGTATTTATTGGCGATTACTGTGGTGTCTGCCTCAGTGTCAAGTAATCCTTCAAAAGTTTTGCCGTTTAATTGTAGCTTAAGGAGGGGTTTTTCTTGTGTGATTTGTCTGACCCAATAGGCGTCAGAGGAACCGAGGTTATGAGTACCCCGGGTTTTTAGATAATAAGGATGGTTGGAGGGTAAGAGGGGAAGTAATATTAGCTGAGCTATTCTTTGGCCTGGGTGAATGGTTATAGGGCCAAGGGAGGCGGAAGCAAGTATTTTAATTTCTCTAGAGTAATTGTTATCAATGATGCCGGGGGGAATAGTGAGGCCTTGCAGGGTGGTACTGGCACGGCCAAGAAGAAGTCCGAAAGTGTTGGGGAGCAAGGGGCCATAAACCCCAGTAGGGAGGATTTGGATGCCCATTTCAGGTGTTAGTATTGCGCTGGTGGAGGAACAGAGGTCCAGTCCTGCGCTGCCGGCAGTTGCTCGGGAGAGGGAGAGGAGACTTGGACTTGAGGGGGTGGGTTTTGGGGGACAAACCTGATAGCCCCAGGGGTTTGTGCCCATTTGGGGGCCAGGGGCTGGCCCCGTAGGAAGTTTCCCTGCTTCTGAGGTAAGGGATTGCCTTGGGCGTCTGTTTTTGAATGGCATTTGGACGCCCAGTGTTTGCCTCGCTTGCATCGTGGACAAAGAGAGGGGGGTATGGGTCGTTTGGCCCTAGGGGCCATGCCGTCTCTAGAAAAGTGTCCTGGTTGTTTACAATTAAAACAAGTTTGGGGGTTGTTTCCCTGAGCGAATTCTTTAAGGGCGGCTACAATAGCGAGTCCCATGGAGTGAGCGGTGCCGATACCTGCACAAAGTTTAACATAATCAGAAATGGTCTTGCCGCTGTGGTGAGGCCGTATGGTGGCTTGACATGCAGGGTTTGCATTTTCAAATGCGAGATGTTTAATGAACTCGCTTTCATTTTCTTGCTGGCCGACAAGTCTCTCAGCCGCATCGGTAAGGCGGCTGATGAAATTACTATAAGGCTCGTCAGGGCCCTGTCGAATGTTGGCCAAGGAGGTAGTTGCTGATCCCTTGGGAGGAAGCTTTCTCCATGCTTTGAGGGCAGCATTCTGTATTTGGGCCAGGAGGCTGGGGGGGGGGGGGGAATTTAGCTTGTGTAATGTTAGTATCATAGGGACTACGTCCCATGAGTTTATCCCTAGTCCATTTCTTGGAGGTCTTATTTTCAAGATTACAGGCTGCTGTTTCTTTGCAGTTATCAGCATATTCAGTTCTCCAGAGGACATAATCACCTCCAGGCAGGGTGGCACGGGTTATAAAGAACCAGTCATTTGGGGTGAGCCACCGCTCGCTCAGAGATTCAACTATAGATATAGTGAAAGGGGCTGTGGGGCCATAGAGGGACACAGCAGTTTTTAATTCTTTAACATGCTTGAAATTCAAGCGACGATACTGCTGATCAGCAGTTTCAGCTTTTATAGCATCTGAGTAGGAGGCCTCGTGGTCATTATCCGAGGAGTCATCTGCCGAGGGGTGTTCGTCCCCATCAGAGGGGGGTTTTGGTTCTGATTCGGGAGGGGGATCCCCTTTTATCTTAGTTACAGGAAAGGTGTGCAGCGCCTTTAAAGGTTTTTGTTTTGAGCTATGTTTATGAAACGTTGGGGTGGGGGGGGTTAGTTCTAATTTTAAAGCACGTAACTCTTGAATGAGTTTTAAATGTTCCTTCCTTGTTTGGAGTAAGTCCTTAAGGGAGGAGACCTCTTGACATAATTTGCGTTTGACATTTTCAATTGGAGTGTCTACGCCTAGAATCGGAGCACAAAATGGAGGGGCAGAAGCATAGGAAGAGGGATAATTTAGGATGGAGGGGAAGGGAGGCCAGTCAGAATTGTGATACTGGGCGGCGCCTGTGGCTCAGTGAGTAGGGCGCCAGCCCCATATGCCGAGGGTGGCGGGTTCAAACCCAGCCCCGGCCAAACTGCAACCAAAAAATAGCCGGGCGTTGTGGCGGGCGCCTGTAGTCCCAGCTGCTCGGGAGGCTGAGGCAAGAGAATCGCGTAAGCCCAAGAGTTAGAGGTTGCTGTGAGCCGTGTGACGCCACAGCACTCTACCCGAGGGCGGTACAGTGAGACTCTGTCTCTACAAAAAAAAAAAAAAAAAAAAAGAATTGTGATACTTAGCGGCTTCCTTTTCTCGAGTGGCCGTTTCTTCGGGGGAGAGGAAATCGGGAGGGGGCTCCTCGAGGGAGGGGTATAGGGAGTTAACAGGAGGTTTGGGAGGTTCAGGATTAGGGGGAGTGTCAGGCTCAGGCATAGGAACAGAAACAGAAGGGCAGGCTGAGGGTGGTCTGGAGTGTTCTTTAAGCGCCTTCTCCCCTTCTTTAACAACCTCTTGGACATCAGGCCATTGGTTGTAAGTTTTTAAAATATCATAGATCAAGTTCCAGTAAGAAAATGCCTGAACGGGGATTTTTTCAGGGCCAAATATTCTATAATAATCTTTTAGGAAATCACCAACTCTAGTCCATCTCAGAACATCAATAGTGCCTTCTTGGGGGAACCAAGGACAGATATCACCAATAAAAACAAAAAATTTATAGAGATCTTTTTTCTTTACCCGAACTCCTCGTGTCTTGAGGGACTCCTTGAGTCCCTGAATAAACAATTCATGTTCACTTAACTCGTTGCTTTCTCTTACCTTGACGGATCAGACTCGCCGGTGGGCAATTCTGCGGCGATTGCGGTGCGGATCTTCACTCACGTCCTTCTCGTGGCGCTGCGATCACAGTGCGGATTTTCACTCACAACCTCTGGGTTGCAGCAATCCAATGATAAGGGTACCCTTACTGGCAGCAACGTTTGATGACATCCCCGTACCCTTGCCCCACGTTTGGGCGCCAATTGCCCCGGCCCGCAGGGAATTCAACGGGGACCTGGGAAACAAAGGGGTCAGTCGAATGAGGGGACAAGAGACACGAAAGAATGAGAGCAAGTCAAGAGTCTGATTAAGCTCCAAAGAGTTTATTTTTTCAGCTGGGCTTATAAGCATTCAAACGAGAAAGTAACTAAGGGCTATTCCTAACAGGGTGGGGAGGGGGCTAGTTTCTGGAAAATTACTAGGTGAAGGACCCTAAGGCGGGGGGTGCATTTTTGAAGAGATACGCAAGGGGAAAGTACCGTTGCTGTTATGGTTGAATTCCTGAGAGTAGTTTGCTCATAAAACCACAAATCAAGCAGGCTTAGCAAGGGGCATATTTGTGAGGTGTTTTGGCTCCCAGCAATGTGGAGGGGAGGAACAGCAGAGAACAGATGGAGGCCAGGTGATGCACCAAAGGGGCAGGAGTGCCTGGTGCGGAGGGGGGTTGGTACTAAAGTAGGCATCAGGCTGGAGGGGGTATCATGTCTGAGAAGAAGGGAAGGGTGAGGGGGGATGGCTTTTTGGAGCAGGCAGGAACATGGCCACAGAGGGCCTGGGAAGTAGGAATAGATAGAAACCTTCTGGGGTCCTTGTCGGGGGCACTGGGGAAAGGGGGTAGTACATCCTGAGCTGCCCCTACCTCCAGATAAGGGTCTTCTTTGGGCCCATTGGACTACCTGTTGCTCTTGCACTTGTTGGAGGGAAAGGGCCTCATAGCCACCCACCCCTGCTGGTCTCCCTGCCCTGATGGCCCAAATACAGATCTGTTGTCCCTATGGCATCCAGGGAGGGGAGAGGGTCAAGGTGGCATGAATTTCTGAGAAGTGGGACCTGTTCGCAGAGCCTGGCCTCTGTGTGAATATGTGTACGTGTGTTATGTATGCATTCACGTCACCCCTGGGGGACAGGGTGAACATGTGACTCCTCTTTCTTCCATACGCTCACACTCTTGATCTCATGTAGTCCCATGACTTCAAAACCATTTGTAGGCTCATGGCCCCAGTACCAAAAAGACCCCACATGTATCTTCAACTCCATTATCTGCCACAAGCTCCAGGCTTGTAGCTCCAACTACCTACTCAACGTCTCCACTTGATGCCTAATAAACTTAAGTGTGTCCAAACCCCAAATCCTGATTTTCATTTTTATTTTTTTAATAGAAAACTAATATTTATAAATAAAAATAGAAGATAATTTTAAAAAACAGATTATGCCAAATCTTATAGACAATAGAAAAAGAAGAATACTTCAAATTCATTCTACTTCATCTGGATATACCTGATATTAAAAATGGAGAAAATATATTATTATAAAGGGAAATTACAAACACTTCACTTATAAATGAAGATGCAATATCCTAAACAACATATTGACAAGTTGAATTTTGTTCAAATAACGTACTTTGATCAAAATTAAATCCAACTTGTGTGATAATTAGTCACTATTTTCTTTTTTTTTTTTTTTTTGGTTATTGGCAGGGGCTGGGTTTGAACCCGCCACCTCTGGCATATGGGACTGGCGCCCTACTCCTTGAGCCATAGACGCCGCCCACTATTTTCTTTTCTTTTCCTTTCCCCACCCCCTCCCTCCTTCTCTCTCTCTACTCTCCCCTTCTCTCACTGTGCCATTAATTGTCCTCATATCAAAGTTGAATACATAGGATTCATGCTTCTCCATTCCTGTGATGCTTCACTAAGAATAATGTGTCCCACCTCCATCCAGATTAATACAAATGCTGCAAAATCTCCATTTTTTTAAATAGCTGAATACTATTCCATGGTATACATATACCACAGTTTGCCAATCCATTCATGGGTTGAGGGGCATTGAGGCTGTTTCCACATTTTGGCGATTGTAAATTGAGTTGTGATAAACAGTCTAGTACAAGTGTCTTTATAATAAAAGTTATGGGAGGGGCGGCGCCTGTGGCTCAAGGAGTAGGGCGCCGGTCCCATATGCCGGAGGTGGCGGGTTCAAACCCAGCCCCGGCCAAAAACCACAAAAAAAAAAAAGGTAAGAAGAATTTATGGGCGGTGCCTGTGGCTCAGTAGGTAAGGCGCCGGCCCCATATACTGAGGGTGGCGGGTTCAAACCCGGACCCGGCCAAACTGCAACCAAAAAATAGCCGGGCGTTGTGGCAGGCGCCTGTAGTCCCAGCTACTTGGGAGGCTGAGGCAAGAGAATCGCTTAAGCCCAGGAGTTGGAGGTTGCTGTGAGCTGTGTGAGGCCACGGCACTCTACTGAGGGCCATAAAGTGAGACTCTGTCTCTACAAAAAAAAAAAAAAATGTTATGGGAGGTCTAGGTTGAGTTCTTTGAGTTTTCTCTATACTGAGATATCATCTAACCCCAGCGAGAATGGCCCATATCACAAAATCTCAAAACTGCTGATGCTGGTGCAGATGTGGAGAAAGGAACACTTTTACACTGCTGGTGGGACTGCAAACTAATACAACCTTTTTGGAAGGAAGTATGGAGAAACCTCAAAGAACCCAAATCCTGATTTTCAATCTTCCCAACTGCTCTTCCCCCAGTCTTCCCCATTTTAGTGTAAGACAACTCTATTTTTCCAGATGCTCAATACAAAAACCTTGTAATAATCCTTGACACCAGTCCCTTCCACCCTTCCACCAAACCATCAGCAAATACTGATAGCTCCGCCTTTAATCTTCAAAGCACATTCAGAAACCACCCTATTTGGAATCACATATTATAATCTTTCCCTTCATTTATTGCAGTAGTCTAACTGGTTTTCATGATTCTACTCTTGCACACTAATGGCAAAATTTCCACAGTGCAGTCAGAATAATCTTTTAAAAATGAAACTCTGGGGGCAGTGCCTGTGGCTCAGTGAGTAGGGCACCAGCCCCATAAACCGAGGGTGGCAGATTCGAACCCGGCCCCAGCCAAACTGCAACGAAAAAATAGCTGGGCATTGTGGCGGGCACCTATAGTTTCAGCTACTTGGGAGGCTGAGGCAAGAGAATCGCCTAAGCCCAAAAGCTGGAGGTTGCTGTGAGATGTGACACATGGCACTCTACTGAGGGTGACAAAATGAGACTCTGTCTCAAAAATAAATAAAAATAAAAATGAAACTCTGATCACATCTCTGCTCAAAAATACTTTCTGTGGATTCCCATTTCAGTAAAATCCAAGAGTCTTAGTCCTTTTTCTGCTCCTATAACAGAACACTACAGTCTAGGTAATTTATAAAGAACAAGTTTATTTAGTTCATGCTTTTGGAGGCTGAGAAGTCCAAGACAATGGTGTGGCACCTTGTAAGGGTGCAGAAGGCAGACGTCACAAGAAAGAGGAAATCTTGGGCGGCGCCTGTGGCTCAGTGAGTAGGGCGCCGGCCCCATATACCGAGGGTGGTGGGTTCAAACCCAGCCCCGGCCAAAACTGCAACCAAAAAATAGTCGGGCGTTGTGGCAGGCGCCTGTAGTCCCAGCTGCTCGGGAGGCTGAGGCAAGAGAATCACATAAGCCCAGGAGCTGGAGGTTGCTGTGAGCTGTGTGACACCACGGCACTCTACGGAGGGCAGTAAAGTGAGACTCTGTCTCTACAAAAAAAAAAAAAAAAAAAGAAAGAGGAAATCTTCATTTCAGGTCAAACTTCATTCAGGAGCCCACTCCAGAGATAATGATGTTATCATTAGGCTCCTTACCACCCTATCGAATATAGTATTCCTTCTCCACTATAGTCCCTTTAGTCTGCTTTTTCATTGCCCTTATCACCAGATGTAAGATAAACATGTTTATTGTATATTCACCAAGCCTTTCACACAGGAACCTAAGCCCCTCAGAAGGCGAGGGCTTTGTTTTATTCACAATGTACCATTTGTGCCTAGAAATGTACCTGCATGTGTGAAGCACGAAATATATATTTACTGAATAAAAGTGACTTGGGGCATTCTCTGGCAACCTTTGCTGTTTGTTCCTTCAAATCAGGCCCTCTCTTTTTCTTTCTTTTTTTTTTTTTAGACATGTCTCACTTTATTGCCCAGGCTAGAGTGCCATGGCATCAGCCTAGCTCACAACAGCTTCACACTTCTGGTTTTAAGCGATCCTCCCATCTCAGCCTCTCAAGTAGCTGGGACTATAAGCACCCAGCTATTTTTCTATTTTTAGTAAAGAAGGGGTCTTGCTTTTGCTCAGGCTGATCTCAAACTCCTGAACTCAAGCAATCCCCTTGCCTCAGCCTCCCACAGTGCCTAGCCAAGGCCTTCTTTTTAAAATCCTTAAAATCCTTCTTTTTAAAACTTATATCTCCTTCAAGAAGGCTGGTACCTTAGTGCCTTTGAGCTCCACAATTCTTCCATCCATAACTCCAAAGGCAGATCCAGGTTTTGTGGGGTATTTTATATTTTGCAGGCTCTCTTTAAAAACACAAAGATGCCTGGTGTGTGTGCTTGCTTTGGCAGCACATATACTAAAATTGGAGCCGGGTCCAGTGGCTCATTTCTATAGTCCCAAGTGAGGAAGGAGGATCACTTGAGCCCAAGAGGACAAGGCTGAAGTGAGGTATGATCTCCTCCTATACTCTAGCCTGTGCTACAGAGAGGGACCCTGTCTCTAAGAAAAGATCAGGCTTGATACCTGTGGCTCAAGCAGCTAAGGCACCAGCCATATACACCTGAGCTGGCGGGTTGGAATCCAGTCCTGGCCCACCAAACAATGACACCTGCAACCAAAAAATAGCCGGGCATTGTGGCAGGCGCCTGTAGTCCCAGCTATTTGGGAGGCTGAGGCCGGGGAATCGCTTGAGCCCAGGAGTTGGAGGTTGCTATGAACTGTAATGCCATGGCACTCAACCCAGGCTTGAGGCTCTGTATCAAAAAAAAAAAAAAAGAAAGAAAGAAAGAAAAAAGTCAAAGACAAGCATATTCAGTTTTGGAAAAGAAGCCACAGCACATTACTGATCTCTGTGGACTATTTACCTGAAATGTTTTCTGATGGCAACCTGGCTTCCCCTCCACACCAAAGCTACTAATTCCAGCCTTTTCAGTACATTAGCATTGTGCTAAATACTCCACATCGGATCTCCCACCCTCGACTTTTTCTGTCAGCAAAGACCCTGGCAGTTCTGAGTTCACACACACAGTTTTTCTCCTCCCCTGTGGACAGGTGCGTCACTGGATCCGGGTGGTGCGGAGAGCCTCGTATAGCAGCCACAGACCTGGCCCGTATGTGTCCCTAGAACAATGTAGGGCCTCAGTTTTTCCATCCATTAAACGGATATTTGCACTGCCCCATAGCCTCCCACGTGACCGTCCTCGGGCTGGGAGGAGACCAGGAAGGCTCTGGAAACGCCTTCCCTACTGTACAAGCGCGAGCCTGTTACACCTCTCCCCATCCTCCGTCCCCAGAATTCAGAAAGGAAGTCGGGGTGTGCGTTCTGGCTTAGCCGTTGCCTCTCGGGTGACACGTCTGAAGCCAGTTTCTGCTGTCTGGCCCGAAGGGCGTGGACTTTTTCAAACCCACCTTGCCCTTCCACTCTGTCCCGGTGGAAGGCGGATCTGAGAGGGAGGATTCACCCATCCCCCGAACCTAGGAGGGCAGCCCCGCCCCCAAGAGAAATCTCGCGAGAACCCGTTTTGCTACGCAATTGGGGTGTTTGACCTTCTTCGGTTTCTGTAGCTCCGCTTCGCCGTTCCTGATCTAGTGCTTCCGGGTGGTGGCCGGGAAAGCCACCACGGTGGTGCAAGCGGAACCAAAGCCCGGAGGTTTCAGTGAGTAGGTGACCAACCAGAGCTTGAGCGTCCCGCTTTAGTCTCCTCCTTCGGTTGCTTGAAGATCCTGGTGCAGCTTAGCAAAAGCACCCGGATTTCTGGATCCCCAGCCCCATGACTCAGGGGCTTCTGTCTAGTCCCCGTTTCCCCTTACCAGGATTTCGATTCAGTTCCGCGAAGTCACTACCTTGTATGAGAGATAAGGATACAAAGGTTTACAGCACAGTTCCGAGCGTCGTCACTCAGGCCCTGTCCCCTCCCTCGGTTCCTCTGGATCAGCACTGAGACCTTGTCACTGCTCTAAGTCCCCTTCTCTTGGGTCCTGCTTCAGCCGCAGGCCCCTCAGTTACCCTTGTATCATCTCCCTGATTGTCCGCAGGCCTTGGGAGCATGGCCTTATTCCGGTCGGGCCTCCTGGTGCTGACGACGCCTCTGGCCTCCCTGGCCCCTCGCCTGGCCCCCATCCTGACCTCGGCAGCCCGGCTGGTGAATCACACACTTTATGTACATCTGCAGCCAGGCATGAGCCTGGAGGGCCCGGCTCAGCCCCAGTCCAGCCCTGTGCAGGCCACGTTTGAGGTTCTCGATTTCATCACGCACTTCTATACTGACGCCGATGTCCACAGACACCTGGACGTCAGAATCCTGCTGACCAATATCCGAACCAAGAGCGCCTTTAACCCTTCCCAGCCCGCCTCAGTACAGAATCTCGCCCACCCGCCAGAAGTGGTCCTGACAGACTTCCAGACCCTGGATGGAAGCCAGTATAATCCAGTTAAGCAACAGCTAGTGCGTTATGCCACCAGCTGTTACAGCTGTTGTCCACGACTGGCTTCGATACTGCTATACCCTGATTATGGGACTGGAGAGCTGCCTGTGGAGCCCCTGGATGTCCCCTTACCCTCTACAATCAGGCCAGCTTCCCCCGTGGCCAGGTCTCCAAAGCAGCCGGTGCGTGGGTACCACCGCGGGGCTGTGGGTGGCACGTTTGACCGCCTGCATAATGCCCACAAGGTGTTGCTCAGTGTCGCATGCGTCCTGGCCCAGGAGCAGCTTGTGGTGGGAGTAGCAGACAAAGATCTGTTGAAGAGTGAGTGAGAGGGACCCTGGATTAGGGCAGTGAAGGACTCAATAGTCTCCCCCAACCCACTAGCATGGCCGGTTTAAGGAAGGGTGGGGCCATACATTACTTTCTGCACCTCCCAAATGTCACAGTACCAGACACTAAGTGCTAAGTGCTAAGGATGTGTTGTAATTGCAGCTTTCTCAGCACATGGTCTAGTTACCTCTCAATCAGAAATCCCCAAATGTGAAGTAGAGGAATCTGCACTTTAACAAGTTCTCCAGGTGATAAACCCTACTGAGACACTGGGAATATATGGATAAGGGAGTTGTAGGTAGTAATGCCACAGACTGTAAGAAGAGATTCAAGGATGGTGTGCTTCTTGGAATTCTCCATCTGCTAGTTCTCTGGAATAGTTTCCTGATGGCTTGTTCTCTGAACACATGCCAGCCCTTGCAGTCAGTGACTATTGTGCTTGCCTGGTTCTTCCCCTTTATCCTCCCACCTCCACCACACTTTCTTTCTGTCATGCCCCTTTGGAGATATGGTGCTTAGGAACACTCTTTCCCAAACTGACCCATACTCTTCCTCCCCAGTAAAAAGATCTCACAGTTCTTCTGGGCTCCTTCCCCAGGCAAGGTGCTCCCTGAGCTGCTCCAGCCTTATGCAGAACGCGTGGAACACCTGAGTGAGTTCCTGGTGGACATCAAGCCCTCCTTGACTTTTGATATCATCCCCCTGCTGGACCCCTATGGGCCCGCTGGCTCTGACACCTCTTTGGAGTTCCTGGTGGTCAGCGAAGAGACCTATCGTGGGGGGATGGCCGTCAACCGCTTCCGCCTTGAGAATGTAACCCTTCAGGGAGATTGGCAGAGGGAGTGGATGGGGATGGGGAAGGCCATCATAGGGGCTGTTGGAATTACCATGGCCCTAGAGGAGGGAAGAGGGGTTTCAGGGGGGCAGGAAGAAGCAAGGAGGAGCTAGTTCCCAGCTTGTCCTCTGAGGTTGAGGTCATAGGGTAGGTTGGGTGTCAGGGTTTCCCCTCTTTTCCTGTCACTCCCTCCTTCCCTCTTCTCACCTTTTCCCCTTTACTTCAGGGCCTGGAGGAGCTTGCCTTGTACCAGATTCAGCTGCTGAAGGACCTAAGCCAGAAGGAAAATGAAGAGGACAAAGTCAGCTCCTCCAACTTACGCCAGCGATTGCTGGGAGCCCTGCTTCGGCCTCCACACGTAAGCCTCCCCTTCCTTCCCCACATGTGGGTGTGCTGGAAATTCTGGTGAGCAGAAACTAAGGGGCTCATCCCTTAGTTGGGATGCCCAAAGGTGGAGAAAGCCTGGGCCCTCCTGCAGGAGCGCATTTCCAAGCATGAGCCTGAGGACCCTTGTAACTGTGGGTTCCTTTTCATCCACCCCCTAGAACAGGCCAGAGCTCCCTCCATCTCTCTATGTGATTGGGCTGACTGGCATCAGTGGCTCTGGGAAGAGCTCAGTAGCTAAGCGGCTGAAGGGCCTAGGGGCATTTGTCATCGACAGTGACCAACTGGGCCATCGGGCCTATGCCCCAGGTGGCCCTGCCTACCAGCCTGTGGTGGAGGCCTTTGGAACAGGTAATAACTGGGAAGGGATAGGGGTAGCTAGAAGTGAAGAGACTGCTTGTCTTCTTTGCTTAGTCTTTTGTCTCTATCGTCCAGATATTCTCCATAAAGATGGCATTATCAACAGGAAGGTCCTAGGTAGCCGTGTGTTTGGAAACAAGGTAAACACACTCTTTTTTTTTTGAGACAGAGTCTCACTTTGTCATCCTGGGTAGAGTGCTGTAGTGTCATAGCCCACAGCAACCTCAAACTCCTGGGCTCAAGAGATCCTCTTGCTTCAGCCTCCCAAGTAGCTGGGACTATACCACACCCAGCTAGATTTTTTTTCTTTTTTTTTTTTTTTGAGACAGAGCCATAAGCTGTTGCCCTGGGTAGAGTGCCGTGGCATCACAGCACCCTCTAACTCCTGGGCTCTAGCGATTCTCCTGCCTCCGCCTCCCAAGTAGCTGGGACTATAGGCGCTCAGTACAACGCCTGGCTATCTTTTGGTTGCAGCTGTCATTGTTGTTTGGCAGGCCCAGGCTGGATTCGAACCTGCCAGCTCAGGTGTATGTGGCTAGGGCCTTCGCTGCTTGAGCCACAGGCGCCAAGCCCTGGCAGGTGTTTTTTTTTTTTTTTTTTTTTTTTAGAGATGGGATCTTGCTCTTGCTCTTGCTCTTGCTCAGGCTGGTCTTGAACTCTTGAGGTCAGTCAATCTACCCACCTCAGCCTCCCAAAATGCTAGGATTACAGGCATGAGCCACCCTGCCTGGCTAAACACACACTTTCTTGGGTTCCTCATCTGCTACCAGTTGCAGGGGTTGGGATCCAATGGACCTCTCTGGTTTGGTCCAGAATGCCCATTTCCAGTCATCTGTTTGCACCTCCCTTGGGCTAGCCCTGTCTCTGAAGGAAGGTAACCTCTGCCCATTCCCTCTGTCCCCCTCTCCAGAAACAGCTGAAGATACTCACAGACATTATGTGGCCAGTTATTGCAAAGCTGGCCCGAGAGGAGATGGATCAAGCTGTGACTGAGGGTGAGTGGGAGGGATGATGGGAATGGCCAAGGTGGATAGGAAAGCAGATTCTTCCCCTGGGACCTTCCTTGTCCAAGCCAGTCCATGGCCCAAATCAGTCCACTTACTCTGGGACTGTGTTTTGTGGGAGCTCTGACTGGTAGCAGATGCTGCTGGCAGTGACAGGTCTCCCCACAGGAAAGCACGTGTGTGTGATTGACGCTGCTATGCTGCTTGAAGCCGGCTGGCAGAACATGGTACATGAGGTGTGGACTGTTGTTATCCCACAGACTGAGGTATCCGTACCCTACCTATCATCCTCTCCCCACTGTAGACTGCATTGCACTGAGCCAGACTCCTTTCTGACACACAATGCCTTGTGTGTGCCCAGGCTGTACGGCGCATTGTGGAGAGGGATGGCCTGAGTGAAGCTGCAGCTCAAAGCCGGCTGCAGAGCCAGATGAGCGGGCAGCAACTGGTGGACCAGAGCCATGTGGTGCTGAGCACCTTGTGGGAACCACAGATCACCCAGCGCCAAGTTGGTCCCCAGGGGGACAGCTGGGTTGTGGAAAGGGAGTCCTCAGTAGGTGCCTGCCTGAATTGGTCTTCTCTTCCTCCCAATATTTTGGCCTGCCCAAAGGTGGAGAAAGCCTGGGCCCTCCTGCAGGAGCGCATCCCCAAGACTTGTCAGGCCCTGGACCGCAAATGAGTTCAACGTGGGCCACGTTTGCCTCTGGAGCTGATGAGATCCAGGGGTGAGGAGAAGTGGGGGCCTTGATGCTCACCCTGGCTCAGGGCTGGAGGTCTCCAGGCTAAGCTGTGCAGGACATGGCTGGGCCTAGTGGACACAGGCAACCTACTGAGCATGCTGGGGTTTCGCAAGCACCAAGGATGTGGCTGGTGGAGAACAGTCCCTGCTGGGGTTCCATTCCCACTCTTGCCCCAGGGTGCCTGATACCCACAGCTGACTGGAGTCAGGACAAATACTGAACTTGTAATGTATTAAAGGTGAATGTTTTCACCTGGCATGAGTGCTGTCTGTATGGTGTCTGCTTTGAGATTCCTTATGCTGAAAGCACAGGGCCCAGGCCTGAGCTGGAATGGCAGGAGTGCAGTGGTTAAGAGCCTATAGCTCAGCAGCTAGGGTGCCAGCCACATATACCAGAGCAGGCAGGTTTGAATCCAGCCTGGGGCTGCCAAACAATGACAACTTCAACCAAAAAATAGCTGGGCGTTGTGGCAGGTGACTGTAGTCCCAGCTACTTGGGAGGCTGAGGCAAGAGAATTGCTTAAGATGCCCCAGCACTCTACCCAGGGCAACAGCTTGACACTATGCCTCAAAAAAAGAAAAAAAAAAAAAGCGTAGCCTTTTAAGCTATCCAGACCGAGGTCAGCCTTGGCCCTGCCACTGACTAGCTGTGTGCGTCTGAGACGTTTGGGATCCTTCAGTTCCCTCATCTGTAAGTCAGCGTAACTCAACTAAATGGCTCTTTGCAAAGGTTAATTCTGGAAGTGTTGGAAAATCCTACAGCACCATGGAGCTTGCAGCCTTGTGGGGTAACACGATGTGATAGGGGAGCTCTGCCCGGTGCCTGACACTGGCCAGGGTTGCAGGTCCAGGAAGGATGGGACCGGGTGAGGGTGAGACAGGGCCAGGCTGTGCACACATTATCTGCGACAATATTAAGACAAGCCTTTTGAGGGGACTTAACTTTTATAGAATGTGCTTCATGCCACCGCCAATGTAATTACTAACCCGGGGGAGAGCGGAGACAGACCGGGAACACATCCCGAGAGCAGCCGCCACAACCCCAATGCCAAGCTTATCGGGTTCCAGCCAACTTTTGCAGCCTTCGGGCCGCGCACGCGCAATCGTTTCACCCCGCCCTCTGCTCTTCGGCCGCGGATTGGTGGGGTTGGACCACGTGGGCGCACCTCGCCCCTTCCTCGCGGCAGGGTGCCCGCCCACCGGCTTGTTTCCGGTTCGGTGGGTTCAAGATGACGGAGTCGGGCGCCTCTCCCGAAGACCCCTGGGTCAAGGCAAGCCCAGTGCGCGCGCACGCCGGCGAAGGGAGGGGGTCGGGCTCGTGCACGTAGGGGGTTCGGAAGACTAGGGGCTTCCCTCCTGTCCCCAGAGTTTCCCAGCTTTCCGGGCCCCGGGGCTTCAGAGAAGACAGCTCTCTCCCCGCGTGTGCCAAAGTGGAGAGACAAACGAAGCCTGTGCCTTCTAGGGTGTCGGGGGTTGAGGAGATGGTGGGGCGGCGCTCCCACAGCCTGAACAGTCTTACGGGGAATCGTTCAGCCAGCCGCCTTTGCACTCCGGTGCATGTGTATAGGTGTGTAGTTTTAGAGGCGTCTGGCCCCAGGGACGGAGGTATGACGGGCTTCTCCTTTGATCGGTGCCACAGGTGGAGTATGCCTACAGCGACAACAGCCTGGACCCCGGTGAGTAGCTCTCGCATCGTCTTCAGTTCTCTAGATCTTTGTGGCCTTGCCAGCCACACCTGAGCACAGTCCACTGCCCCTGAGCTGAGTTCCTGGCTTGAGACAGCAAGGGAGGAGCTGCAGGACCAGAGGCAGGAAGCAACTGGGAGCGACACTTAGTAGTTCCTGCTGCGCTGAGGCAGGGAAGTGATGGAAATAGTGACAGCTGGTCACTCTCACTCTCATCACGTACAGGTGCCCCTTTATGTGCCAGAGGGTATCTCTGCAGACCTGTGGAGTGGTGTAGACAATAGGGACAGGAACACTGCAGCACAGTATGGCAGAAAGTATATGGCTCAGTATGGCTGGCATTAGGTTGAAGTGGGAGAGGTCAGCATTTAAGGAAGCCACTGTATCCATAGGTGTCTGAGGGCCTGGCAGTGTTCCCCACCCCACTCCTTAGTGACGGGGGCCTCTCTTTCCTAGGGGTTTTTGTAGAAAGCACCCGGAAAGGGAGTGTAGTGTCCAGAGCTAATAGCATCGGTTCCACCAGTGCCTCTTCCGTCCCCAACACAGGTAGGCAGCAACATCCCCCCCACCTGGGGAGGGACTCAGATATGCCATCACTTAGTACCTTTAGAAGCTCCAGCCATCTACATGTGGGTGCTGGAGCCCAAATGCCAGACACAGGGTCTCATAACCTTTCACCTCATCCAGGACATTAGGTTCTTTTGTCTATCTGCCATCTCTGGACAGCACATTCTTTCCAACTGGGAAATGGTGGGTGGGTGGGTCCCAGTGGGCCCCAAGATGACCTCTTCCTGCCCCCAACTCTGAGGGTAGATGACGAGGAAGACAGTGATCACCACCAGGAGTCCTACAAGGAATCTTATAAGGACCGGCGGCGGCGAGCTCACACTCAGGCCGAGCAGAAGAGGAGGGACGCCATCAAGGTGAAGGGGACACCTATACCCCTACCCACGTGGAGCCTTCTGCATGCCTCACATTCACCCTGCCCTGACCCCTAGAGTCCCAACTTTGGTAATCCCTCAGCACGAATATGTCATTCTTCCAGTCCCCTTACCCCTGTGAGTTTATAAGCATGAAACTCTTATGGAAGAAGAGCTTAATCCCTTAGGGTTAAGGAACCCATTTCCCCTGTTGCCTTCACAGAGAGGCTACGATGACCTTCAGACCATCGTCCCCACCTGCCAGCAGCAGGACTTCTCCATTGGTTCCCAAAAGCTCAGCAAAGCCATTGTTCTACAAAAGAGTATGGCCAGGGAGAGCACTGATGGGGGTTGGAACCAAGAAGGGCTGTGAAGAGGCTAGCACTGCTGGTGCTGGTGTGCTGGTTGTAATGGGATAGTTGGGGTATGGGGTAAGAGGAAACAGTATGAGCCATGTCTCCTGGTTGAGACTGCCTCTGTGCCCACCCCATCTTCCCACCTTAGCCATTGACTACATCCAGTTTTTGCACAAGGAAAAGAAAAAGCAGGAGGAGGAAGTGTCCACACTACGGAAAGACGTCACGGCCCTAAAGATCATGAAAGTGTAAGAAGGGTGCTGAACTGGGGAAACCAGGTCTTCTGGGGTGATGTCAGTTCACCTCCATGCCTTGTTCAAAGGCCACATCAGATAATAAAGTACAGATAATACTCCTACTTCCTGAGCTAGCCACTTAAGAGGCAGAACTCTGCATCCCCAACTGTCCTTTACACATGGCAGACACCCAGGAAATGAATGTTGGATTAATAAAAGGAAGGTTAGAGAGAGGTCACTGTTTCTGGCCTAGAAGCAATACCTAGCTGATGTTAAATCCACACCCAAACTCTGGTTATCCCCTTCCTCGGGGTGCATGGCATAATCCCATCATTCCTCCTGGGGTGGTAGAGCTGTTGCAGCACCTTAGCCCAGGCCTGCATGCTTTCAGGAACTATGAGCAGATTGTGAAGGCACACCAGGACAACCCCCATGAGGGGGAGGACCAGGTCTCTGATCAGGTCAAGTTCAACGTGTTTCAAGGCATCATGGACTCTCTGTTCCAGTCCTTCAATGCCTCCATCTCCGTGGCCAGCTTCCAGGAGCTGTCAGCCTGTGTCTTCAGCTGGATTGAGGAACACTGTAAGCCACAGGTATGGGGCAGCAGAGGGTCTGTAGTTCCCCTGTACTCTGAGGCAAAGTGGCCCAAGCCATTATCTGTTCAGAAAAGCATGGCAGCCACGTTGAAGTTCGAGGGTATTTCTACAACTTTCAGTATTGTTTCTCTCCTTTGCTTTCTTACCCATTTCCATTTATACTTTCATTTAGCAAGTGTGACGTGAGCATTCAATGCCAGGAGTTCACAGCTTTTGTGTAGCCCATGCTATTGCTGCCTCATTGGTCACTTATAGCAGAAATACTCGGGAGTTCTTGGAAACATGTGTTGGAGAGATGTGCTAATGGTATTTCACTTCAGTCTTCTGCTCTGTAGCCTCGTTGCTTTATCTGAGGCTTAAAGTCGAATCTGAGATTCTTTCCCAACACTTCTATGGTGAAATGCTTTAAGCATACTGTAACATAGAAGTTGACTTTTTTTTCACCATGCATCTGAAGCCATATATAACATAGAAGTTTACAATGTGGACTTGGTACCTGTAGCACAGTGGTTACGGTGCCAGCCACATACACCGAGGCTGGTGGGTTCGAACCCAGCACAGGCCCACAAACAATGACAACCATAACAAAAAATAGCCAGGCGTTGTGGCGGGTGTCTGTAGTCCCAGCTACTTGGGAGGCTGAGGCAAGAGAATCACTTAAGCCCAAGAGTTGGAGGTTGCTGTGAGCTGTGATGCCATGGCACTCTGCTGAGGGTGACATAGTGAGACTGTTCTAAAAAAAAAAAGAAAGTTTATAATGATGCCAAGTGCGGTGGTTCACGCCTGGAATCCAAACACTGGGAGGCTGAGGCAGGTGGGTTACCTGAGCTTAGGAATTTGAGACTAGCCTGAGCAAAAACGGGACTCCCCTCTCTACTAAAAATAGAAAAACTAGCCAGGCATTATGATGGGTGCCTATAGTTCCAGCTACTCAGGAGGCTGAGGCCAGGGGATTGCTTGAGCCCAGGAGTTGTAGGTTGCTGTGAGCTAGGCTGAGGCCACGGCACTCTACCCAGGGCAACAGAGACACTATCTCAAAAAAAAAAAAAAAAAAAAAAAAAAAAATTTTTTTTTCTTTTACAAAGAACATCTGTATACATGTATCCACCATCTAAATTCTACCAGTAATAGTGTGTTTCCATCTCTCAACCCTGTCAGTAATAGTGTGTTTCCATCTCTCAACCCTGTGTTTGGGGGCCTTTCAGAGTAAACCGTAGGTATTAGTATTTCCCAGAGGTTATTTTAATGCACTTTTATAAGGAGCATGCCTGGTCTAGCTAGGCATCTCTGAAATATCTCTGTGCACTGGCCTGAGCATTGTCTGTCTATTCCTGTGTTTACCCCCATCAGACCTTACGGGAGATCGTGATTGGCGTCCTGCATCAATTGAAAAACCAGCTTTACTGACTGGCTTGTGGAAACCTGCATAACAGCTGGCAAAAGGCCTTTATGTCTATTTGGCCATGGAGTTGCTGGGCCCATGAGCTTGGACTGCGACACCTCACACTGGTCAGCTGGTTTCTACTTGGCATTTGGTTTACCCAGCCCCACTTCATCATTAGTAGGGCTGTGGTGTTTGTTTTGTGAAAGCTTCTGATTAATTTATTATTTTGACCATAAAGCTTGAGGCCCCCACCCCCCGTCTTCCCTTTCCCCATGGAAGTCCTTGGGATTAGAGTCTGCTCTGGTCACCCCAAAGAGATCCTGGCCTTTTAGCCCTTTCTCTAAGCCTCTTGATTGATCTACACGCACTTGGAAACTGCCTCTATTTTGGTCTCTTGGGTAACATTTGGCCCAAGTTTGGCCATTTTGGCAGGAGAAAAGGACCAAGTGAAATACTCTCATAGCTGTGAAAAGCCACCTCTTGCCTAAACTAGCCTGCCCAGTCAGTTCAAGGTGAGGCCACGGGCTTTCTGGCCAGCTCAGAGGAGGGCGACTGGGTTCTCCCCCTGTGGTAGGGGAAGCAGCCCTATCTACTCCTGTCCTTTCGGTTCCCATAAGCTGTTACTCTGCATGGCAAAGGCATGTGACACAGCACTACAATATTTGAAACTTTTTATTTTTCTAAACACCAATAATGCAACTTTGCTAAAGTTATAATTTTGGAAAATTAACCTCAAAAACCATGCCCAGCCGTTTGGTCAAGTGTATCTGGGCCGGGTCATCTCTCAGTATTGCTTGTGTTTCTCTAAGGACTTGTGGTATGGAAAATACTCAGAAGATCTCCTGGGGTGCACAAGCCCAAAAGCCCTGGGTGAACCCTGGGCTCCTCAAAACGCTGGTGTGTAGCAGCCTCTCTCTACCCTTTCCTTCAAGCTCCCTTCTGCCTGCCTCAGGTTTGATATCTGAGAGTTCTGACTATCCAGAAGAAATGAAATATTTTTATATCAAATTATATTACAATAAACATTGTTATTGCATTGTTCTAAGTCAAAATGTTAAGGGAAAACCATTGCCACCATGTGGACAGTTAAATGAGTGTGAACACCCACCCTTGGCCACCAGCTTTCACACCAGTTGACCTGACTGCTCTCTTCAAAGGTGGAAAGCAGCAGGCACAATTCACAACCACAACAAAAGCCAACCTAAACAAGGTAGCCAGTTTAGGACATCTGTGTTTCCAGCTCCCAGTCCTAACAGAGGGCCTCAGGGGTCTGGGAGCTTGACGTTGTAATCTTCATCTGTCTCTATCCCAACTTCCTCCTGTGGGCCAGGGAGACAAGCAAATGAGATGTCCCAGGGCAAAGACTCCAGAGGAGCAGATAAGAAAGAGTGTACCACTTACGAAGAATTGCTTCTTATTCTTGGGGTACCCTTCAAGGATTGCATCAGATAGCTCTGTTGCCTGATAAACAAAACCACCCTCTTTCAGATGGGCAGCACAGGAGCACTCCCTGTGAGACCCATGATAATTAGGGAGTGGTTTCTCTGGTGATTGCTATTTTCACAATTACTTCAAGGCTGCCTTAAAGCTCCCACACACTTACCATCCTCTTCCGCTTCCTCCATTCCTTACAGTACTTTTGCCTCTCTCTGTATACCTAGAAGAAACAGGTTCCTCTAACCTCAGAAACACAGTGGCCTGCTAGGGCTCAGCCCTCATATTCACTGGACCTGCACTGCAGCCCTCGAGCCTCCTCCCAACTCACCTGCTCTTTCTCTTCTGGAGTCACATGGTTGGTAGCTGCTTTGATGTTCTTCAGTCTTTCTGTGTATACAGCACACTCCTTCTTTAACTTTTCAATCTCTTTCTGCATCTCCGGTGTGGTCAGGGCACTACTTAACTCCTTCAGCTCTGAAACCACATCCCCCAGGGGTCACTACCCCTGAGGAAGGAGGTCTATCTTTCCCAGTGAGTACATCCTGAAGTGGGACACAGGATTCCACCATGGTATGGGGTCTTGCCAGAATAAAGTCCCATATTCTGGAAAAGCTCAGGAAAATAGGAAATATGGGATTGAGTTTATATACTAGTTCTTTCTTCCTCCATCTACAAGTAGTGGTGGAGTGTGAGGCTGAGGTGGTTTGGGTGAAGCCAGTAAAGAGGCAGAAATAAAGGGAAACAGGACAATGCACTGAAAATCACAGCATGGAAAGCAAATGCACGTCTTGCCTACTATACACAAAAGCCAGTTCTACATTTCTTTTACTATAAAACCCAAGGCTGCCTAGTAAAGGCATCTTAGCTGCAACTAAATGCTGCAAACAATGACCCATTCACTTAGTAATTCCTAACCTCCAGAATGAGCCTAACCCTTTGGGCACCTTTTGTGGGGGCTGCCCAGGCCTACCAGCCTCCATGTGGCGACAGCTCTGCTGCAAGCTCTGCACCTTGGCAGTGAGGGCCACAATCTTGGCATCAAGGCTTTGCAGGTCAGCATCACTCACCGTATCAAATTGGTTCTGCCAGAGATAAGATGAAAAATATAAATGAAGTGATGTGGGGCACAAAGATGGGGAACACACATATGGGAAAGCAACACTGAGATATCTCAAGAACCTAGCATTCCCCAAAACCTTCAAGATGGCCTGGGTAAATACTGGGAATGTACTTTTAAGAAATTTAGTTGAAGGCTGGGCATGGTGGCTCACACCTGTAATCCTAACACTTGAGAGGCCGAGGCAGGTGGATTGTCTGAGCTCATAGGTTCATGACCAGCCGGAGCCAGAGGGAGACCTGGTCTCTAAAATAGCCAGGTATTGTCGTGGGTGTCTGTAGTCTCAGCTACTTGGGAGGCTGAGGCAAGAGAATGGCTTAAGCCCAGGAGTTCGCTGTGAGCTGTGAGGCCATAGCACTCTACAAAGGACAACAAAGTGAGACTGTCTCAAAAAAAAGAAAGAAAGAAACTCAGCTGAGGCTGGGTACACATATTCCTATCACTCTGGGAGGTCAAGGAGGGAGGATCACTTAAGCTCAGAAGTTTTTTTTTTTTTTTTTTGAGACAGAGCCTCAAGCTGTCACCCTGGGTAGAGTGCCGTAGCATCATAGCTCACAGCAACCTCCAACTCCTAGGCTCAAGTGATTCTCCTGCCTCTGCCTCCCAAGTAGCTGGGACTACAGGCGCCTGCCACAACGCCCGGCTATTTTTTGGTTGTAGCCGTCATTGTTGTTTGGCGGGCCCAGGCTGGATTCGAACCCAGCAGCTCAGGTGTATGTGGCTGGTGCCTTAGCTGCTTGAGCCACAGGCACCGAGCCAAGCTCAGAAGTTTGAAACCACCCTGAGCAAGAGTAAGACCCTGTCTCTATAAAAAAAATAGAAAAAAATTAGCTGAGCATGGTGGTGCATGCCTATAGTCCCAGTTACTTGGGAAACTGAGGCAGGACTGCTTGAGTCCAGGAGTTTGAGGTTGCTGTGCACTATGATGATACCACTGCATTCTAGCCCAGCAACAAAGTAAGACTCTGTCTCCAAAAAAAGGCATCTTAGCTTTTGAGTACTGGTCCCACTAAAAAGGTATAAAAGTTGAAACCTAACGCCTACCCTCAAGGAGTAAGGGTTGGTAGGATGCTGAATAAGACACAACTATATTCCCATTTTGTGATAAAACTACTCACTAGACTTAAAAAGTAGTATTCTTCAGCTCAGTAGTTAGGGTGCCAGCCACATACACCCGGGTTGGTGGGTTTGAATCCCACCCCAGCCTACTGAAACAACTACAACAAAAAAATAGCCAGGAGGCTTGGTGCCCTTAGCACAGTGGTTATGGGGCCAGCCACATACATCAAAGCTGGCAGGTTCGAATCCAGCCCAGGCCAGCTAAACAACAATGGCAACAACAACAACTAAAATAACTGGGCATTGTGGTGGGTGTCTGTGGTCCCAGCTACTTGGGAGGCTGAGGCAACAGAATTGCTTACGCCCAAGAGTGAGGTTGCTGTGAGCTTTGATGCCACTGCACTCTACTGAGGGCAATATAATGGGACTGTCTCAAAAAAAAAAAAAAAAAATAGCCGGGTGTTGTGATGGGCGCCTGTAGTCGTAGCTACTTGGGAGGATGAGGCAAGAGAATCGCTTAAAGCCTGAGAGTCTGAGGTTGCCATGAGCTGTGATGCCACAGCACTCTACAAGGGCAATACAGAGAGATCTGTCTCAAAAAATTTTTTTAAAAAGCCTAAAAACACTGTATAGCCAAGCAGAAAGTTTGCCAGGATTAGAGGATTTTCAATAGAGTAACATAATGAAGACTGTTAGGAAAACAGCCTTGAAGGTGGTTTTGTCCAGTTAAATGAGTAATGTCTACTGGGTGTTAGATAAAAATATTTTGAGAAATAGGGTCTGACCTAGGGGAACTTCAGTTAGGTGAGGAAGACAAATAAAAAGGCAATTATAGGCTCGGCGCCTGTGGCTCAAGCGGCTAAGGCGCCAGCCATGTACACCTGAGCTGGCGGGTTTGAATCCAGCCCGGGCCCGCCAAACAATGACGGCTGCAACCAAAAAATAGCCGGGCGTTGTGGCGGGTGCCTGTAGTCCCAGCTACTTGGGAGGCAGAGACAGGAGACTCGCTTGAGCCCAGGAGTTTGAGGTTGCTGTGAGCTGTGATGCCACAGCACTCTACCCAGGGCAACAGCTTGAGGCTCTGTCTCAAAAAAAAAAAGGCAATTATAGGAGAGCAGGGTCTCATGCCTGTAATCTTAGCACTTTGGGAGGCCAAGGTGGGTGGATTGTCTGACCTCAGGAGTTTGAGACTATACTAAGCAACAGCAAGATCCCGTCTCTACTAAAAAAAGGTAATTATAATACAGCATGTGTCAAAAGAGGTTAAGAGCTGAAGAAAGAGGGAGGCTGAGGCAAGAGAATCGCTTAAGACCAAGAGTTGGATGTTGCCGTGAGCTGTGACATCATAGCACTCTACCGAGGGCAACATAGTGACATTGTCTCAAAAAAAAAAAAAAACAAAAAAAACAACCCAAAAAACTGAAAAAGAGGCAGTTAGCTCAAAGCATTTAGGGAGGGTTTCTGGAGAAGGTGATGCCTGAGAAAAATCCTAGAGATATGGAAGAGTAAGCCAGGTAAAGAGCAAAAGGGCCTAAAATATCCTAGGGCAGAGGGAAGACAATGAGCAAAGGACAGAGGAGTAAAACACATCTGAATTGTCTGGTACTGATGGATGGAAAAATAACAAGGACAGGTGAGGGCGATGCCTGTGGCTCAGTGGGTAGGGTGACGGCCCCATGTACTGAGAGTGGTGGGTTCAAACCCGGCCTTGGCCAAACTGCAATAACGACAACAAAACAGCCGGGCATTGTGGTAGGTCCACATGCCTGTAGTCCCAGCTACACAGGAGGCTGAGGCAAGAGAATCGCCTAAGCCCAGGAGTTGGAGGTTGCTGTGAGCTGTGATGCTACAGCACTCTACCGAGGGCAACAAAGTAAAGACTCTGTCTCTTAAAAACAAAACAAAACAAAGAAAAAAACAAGGACAGGTGAAGCCAGAGGCTCTCTAGGGCAAGTTTCCAAGTGCCTTTTTTCTATTCTATTGAGCACTGGGGAGCCATTGAGACCCACGTTTATTTTTTATTATTTTTCTTTTTGTAGAGACAGAGTTTCACTTTATTGCCCTCACAGCAACCTCCAACTCCTGGGCTTAGGAGTGCTAAATCTGCGCAGGATTCTCCTCACCTGATCTGCAAAATAGATCTTCTGCTTGCCATAGGTCTTCTCTTTGATCTTGCCTTGTTGGGCCAGCTGCTCCAGCGCCTTCACCACCGCCTGGCAGAGGGGAGGGGACGGAGCCATCAGAGGAGTCTTTGGGCTCGAGCAGGGGGAATTTCAGCCAGTGATGGGGAAAGCGCCCCACGTTCGAGAGGGCAGGACCCCAGCCTGATTCGAGGGGGCCTTACGGGGGTGGGGGTCCCTGTGACGAGGTCCTCACCGCCTTGCCTAGTCCGTGTTCCCTCTGCAGGTTCCCAAACACGTCCTGGGCGCTGTAGGGCCTGTTCTGTTCCTGGAGGTACCTCAGGAGGATCCCGGCGGCTGCGGAGAGACGAGGCAGGGGAAAGGCCACTCAGCTGACCTCCGCGCCCACTCCCCTCCTGGGTCTCCCACCCCACGCCCACGCCACCGTTACCTCCAGCCACAGCTTCTGCTCGCCCTTTACTCATTGCCTTTCCCGCCGCCAAACTGAGCCGGTCGTTGGAGTTGCTCCGGTAACGCCTCCTTCCGGTGACAGGGGCGGGCTCAAGCGGTGATTGGCTCAAACGGGGAAGCCCGCCTGGTAAGGAAAAGACCCTTCCCGGACGCCATAGCTCACTTCCGCCCGGCACATTGAGGCCTGAGACCCACCTTGGACCTCTCCCAGCCTTCCCCTGGCAACTTAGGCAGCGGTAAAGAACGCCTTAAAGTTTCGAAACCCAGCTCCAGCCGCGGCTGAACACTCGTAACCTTCACCAAGGCCCAGTGTTGGAACGGGAGGAGACACTTCAGGGATCAACTTCCGCGCTGGGCAAGCGACCGGTTCAAGGTCACAGTGCTAGTTAGCCACAGGGACATGTCTTGATCCCACGGTCCAGCTCTTTTGTCAGCTTGTTTTATCTCTTGTAAAGCAGGTGCAGTAGCTACTTGTAGAAGGATGGTTGTGAAAAAATTAGGAAGCATTGGCGCCTCGCAGAGCGTTTACACTCCCATTGTTTATCCATTACCGAGTTTTGCACCAGGGGGCGCGCGACACCTGCTGAAAACCAAGGAAAAGTGGGAGGGGGCTACTCTTAAGCCACAAAGCTTGTAGAAGTTTGTCAGCCCAGTCAGTCTCAAGGCCACACCTGGCAGGTGCTTTCCATTCTTGACCACAGTGGCCAATGGGACAGAGCCTGAAATAAGTATTTCTAGTTTCTGAGGTCACTGAAGGCCGAAGAGCAGCTGTTCCTGCAGCTCAAACAATCCAGTAGAGAAGCATTGCTATTTTTTTAAAGCCGTCTGCTATCTAAAAGCTCCTCAGCCTGACAAACATGTGCTTATCTTTGCAGGTTTAGAAATGGAACTGCAAGCTAAATTACAGCCAAGAGTGCCAATTATGCTCACATCTGGGCTCCCTGAGGAAGGGAAATGGCCTCATACTATAGTGACTGTTCTGGGCAGTACAAAGGAAAAACATAACTAGACTTAGGGTCCCTCACACCTGGGCTTCCTCTTCAGAGGCTGTCACCTCAAATAAATCCAGAACTCAGATTAACAAGAGAAGACTATCAAGAGTAGGACACCATTCAACATCAGTCCTCAAGATTGTTCTCAAATAAGATTTATTCCCCAACACCCACCCACCCACCCACCCACCATCAATTCACAGTGGAGGACTAAGGAGATTCAGAGCAGGATCCCCTAGGTACAAGAAACCTTCTAAAGGTTTTGCTCTTCTTCCTTCCCTCCCTCCCTCTTGCCAAATCCCAAGGCCTGAAGCTACACACACTCATGCAAACACGCAAAATCCCACTCCCTTCCCATACCTGTTTTTCCAAATCAGAGCTCACCTCTTAAGACATCTGGGCTCTAAGAAAAGAGAGTCGTGTACAAAGTCTATGAACCCTAACGTGGGGGTACGAATATCTTTACCCCTGACTCTGACCATCACACACAAGTGACTATGAGACAGGCACCCAGCTCTTCTCTCTTCTCACTGTTGAATTATTTTCACTCCCTGGCCTCTGTACATTGTCCATCAACCAAGACAAACTTGTCAGCACACCCCCACCTGCAGCACATGAAATAGGCTCTGTCCAACATCCCTCACCCAAGTATGGGGGTGTTAGGGGAGTGGTCCCTGAGGATCAGCAAAGGGTTAATGCAGAAGGAACGAGGATAGAAGAGATTGGCTTGAGCTCTGATTGGGGGAGCAGGCAGGGAGAGGTTATAGGCTGGCACAGGCTTAGAACCATCTACCATTTTTGGATTTTTGTCTCATGATTTTACTAGGGGCCGCTGAACAGATACCCCTCAAAGAGGTCTCTGCTGATTATAGACACCTTCTTGCTAACTGGGCTCATCCTTAAAGGAGGCTCTGCCAAGCTGGGAAGCAGATGAAAATAAAAGCAGTAAAGTAGCTGAATAGGGAGTAAAAACAGCTGGTGCAAGATCTTGTGGCTCCTGGGATGAATGCCACGGAGCCAATTGTAAAGTGCTACTTTGCCATCCCCCGTGGAATTATTGCTTCTCCAAAGGAGAAGCAGGGGAAGGACCAAGAACCTAGAAATGGGTATGGTATTGCTTTGCTCACTGCTCAGGCTGACGGTCAAATGGAGCCAGGGGTTAGCAGCACCAGAGACAAACACACAGCTCCAGAAGATTCAGTGATAGAGAATCTGAAGATACAGAAGAACTCGCTGATCTAGCCAGCTGACTCCCATGGCCCAAAGTAACGTAGAAGAGGCCCATCCCCACAATATGTTCACATTTCTTAAATTTCACAAGCAATACTTTGGGGCACTCAGGAACAGGCCTCAAAAAATGTGGATGGGCTAGGGGAGAGGGTGCATGCCTGTTCTGCGGAACCAAGGAACAAGTTTACTTAAAAAAGCAAATCCTAGTTTAGCAAAAGAAGATGGTAACAGTGTAACTCTTCAGCTGCTGCATGATTTGGCTGGAGGGGGGCTTCAGGGAGGTGATGAAGGAAAGAAGAGATGGGCTCTTTTATCAGTGAGGGCCCCTGAGCACCCATACCTAAAAGCAAACAGCAGCACCTCCTCAAAGGGGAACCAATATCCCTGACCACTTTGTTCCCCATTAAGTACCGTCATGATGGAGAGAAGTCCCCCTCAGGGGAGCACACTCTCACTTCAGTGACTGAGCTCAGAAATGGGTATCTAGCTGGCAGTAGGGGCATGAGTATCTTCTATAAGCAGGCCTCTGAGCATCAGTCAGGCCACCCAGCATACAAATATAATTCAGGGCATGGGAGCTGGGTTCTTCCTTGCCCCATCACCTTAAGTGGGATGAGAAGGAAAAAAAGCTAAACCACAGTGAACCCCAAAAGGGAGTCTCTGCCTCAGTGGCTCCTGGAATTGGCAGGGTCCAGCTGATTTAGCTCTGACTGATCCAGAAGTTCAAAGTCATCCCCCTCAGCATCAGTGTCCAGGTCTGAACTGGGGGACCGGAGGATGGCTCTTGTTGCTCTCCGGGAAGGTTGGCCAGAAGGGCCAGGCTGGGAGGCCCCTGACAAAGCCAGCTGGATCATACCCTGGGAGACCAGGCTGGCAAGGTTGCTGGTGAGGTTGGATCCTACAGGCAGAGCACTGAGCAGGAGCTCCGGCAGTGCAGCCTCATCCCGACTGGCAGGGGGAGCCCGGGGGTCCTCAGCCCCTGGAGGGGAACGGTACATCAAACTGGGCATGCCAATGCTGGTGTCATCCTCATCATCCAGGCCAGCAGGATCCACATTAATGGAAGGGAAGTCGGGAAGGTCTCTGGCAAAGGATTCTTCTGGATCACTGTGACCATCTAAGTCTGGGAGAATAGAGGTATCTAAGATATGGCAACTACCTGGGCCCCCTGTGGCCCCAGACTTACAAAATGCCCCATATAGCCAGACTTTCCCCAACCGGGACTTCTCAGAGTGAAGTAAAACCCATGAGGCTGGTTTAGCTCCCCACCTTCCCTTACAGATGGCTGTGATCTCTACTGGCATAGAACTCACCATCTCTTTCTCTATTATGTCCCTCATGAGGCTAGAGCCTGAGGTTACTAAGGGACTAAGGGCTTCAAGAAGAGCAGCAGTGCCATCCTGGCTGTAGCCACCCCTGCGCTGCTTTGCCATCTGACCTATAGCTCAAAAAACGGAGTAGGGGGTATCAGTATCCCTTCTGTCTAGGGCAGCTGAGAGGCAACAGACAGAACCATTATCAACTCAGGTCAAAGGTTCCTCTCACCTTCAGAGCCTTCTGTTAGAGGTGTTTGGCCCCTTGAAAGATTAAATGTGCCATTGTCTGTACAGGAGACCTCAGCATCCGAGTGCTCAGAGTCTGTGATGGCCAATTCCTTGGCAACAGTAGAATCATCCAGCTTAGGAAAAGAAAAGACCGACAAGCCTGAGATGATGCCTTTAGGGACCAGGTGCAGTCCCTAGGTACAGCTTTACTATTAGCTGGATTTAAAGGCTACCCAAAGACCATCAGGGTAACCAGGGATAGAGACTTTAGTCTCTATCTTGACCTTTTTAGGCTGTCTCCCAGAGAAAATGCTCTTATTCATTAATTTTTTGAGCACAAGAAGAAAAGTAGTTTAGGAATTCCTCTTAAGCAAATAACTGATCCAGAGATAATTGTTCACAAGTGGCCAGGAGGATATACACAAAGCCCAACCTAAAGGACTGAGCTGTTTAAAAGATAATCATACCAGTGCCACAGTTCTTCCAGGATGGTAGGTTAAAAGGAGACATGGAAGAGGGCGTGCTGGGCATCAGGCTTAAACTGAGATCTAGATACAAAAATCCCAGTATAACCCTAGCTTCTCTTCTTGTTGCTGCCCTTGGGAGCAAGAGGTGTCCAGAGCTTGGAGAGCCGGTGATGAGCTTGAAACCTGGTTACTGCCTAAATATGAGCTGCCAGATAGTTAAATGGAAGCTTAAAAAAACCAGACAGTGAAAGAGTTCCCACGGTCAATATACCTGAGGACAGAAGGCAGCAAGCTCTTCTTCGCTATCACTGTGGTTGTCCATGGCCCGTTCTGGATGTAGAGCTCTGCGGCGCACTGTATGGAAAGAGCAGAAAGCTTTGATTACTTCCTTGGGTGTGAGGGGGGCTCCCTTTGGACTTCAAAGGCATAATCAGAACAAAAGAAAGAGCCCCTGTGACTGGCCCTAAGCCTACATAAAAATACCATGGCTGCTGAGCCTAAGTAAGAAGGAGATCCAATGACACAGAAGAGCTCTCTTCCAATATCCTTCCTTCCACCAGCCCTTATACATTTCTATTCTGGTCAGATAATCAACCACGAGGTTTGTCAACAACTGTCAAGCAAAAGGCAGACCTGATGTCAAGGTAATAAGTAGACATTAACACAGGGAGGGCAAAAGAAGAGGCCCATCTTGATTAAATCAGGCTTTTGAGACGTGATACTTTTCAAATGGCTGCCCCAGGGGTAGCTAGAGCTTGGTGACCATGTGCATGGCTCTTGAAGGCCAGGGTTTTTTTTTTTTTTTTTTTGGTAGAGACAGAGTCTCACTGTACCGCCCTCGGGTAGAGTGCCGTGGCGTCACACGGCTCACAGCAACCTCCAGCTCTTGGGCTTACGCGATTCTCTTGCCTCAGCCTCCCGAGCAGCTGGGACTACAGGCACCCACCACAACGCCCGGCTATTTTTTGTTGCAGTTTGGCCGGGGCTGGGTTTGAACCCGACCTTCGGCATATGGGGCCGGCACCCTACTCACTGAGCCACAGGCGCCGCCCTGAAGGCCAGGGTTTAATCAAACACCCAAACTGACAGAAGAGAGGAGAAAGTTTGCACTACCATCATCGAGATGTTGAATGGATGTCAGCTAGTACACTTCTGACTCTGAGGTAGAAGTTTAGTTGTTTTTTTTTTTAGAGACAGTCTCACTTTGTTGCCCTCGGTAGAGTGCTGTAGTGTCACAGCTCACAGCAACCTCCAGCTCTTGGGCTTAGGTGATTCTCTTGCCTCACCCTTCCGAGTAGCTGGGACTATAGGTGCCCGGCTATTGAGGTAGCAGTTTTTAATTACCTTTGGGAGGCAGCTTTCAGTAGCAAAGAGGCCAGGCTTAGGAGCTGAAAAGACCTGCTCTGACATTTACTACCTGTGAGCTTCAATTTCCTCAACTAGAGGAAGAGGATGATACCACTCACTTCTCAAGGTGGTAAAGGTTAAATAAGACAATGTACACAGAGCAGCCAGCACAGTGTTTAGGCACATGCAAAGCGTTTCATAGATAGCAGATAATAACTAGAGATGTCTGCACTATCTACCTTTTATTCACTTTTATTCACTCTACCTAGATCACTTAGGAGATCTTTTCTCAGATTTATTTAAAATGGGAGAGTCTAGGATTCCAAACTAGAAAAACCTGGCAAGCCTGCATAGGTCTCTCTGGAATAGAACATCACTTTTACTTGCCATCCCCCCACTTCCAGTCTGTCAGACCCACAAGTCTCTCCTCTTCCTCAAACTGCCCAAGTGGAAGGAAGCATCCCCATGACACTTACATTGTCTCTCTCTCTGCTTGGACATCATGTAGCCACGGACACTGAAGTCCAACCGCTGCAGAACTGGCTTCAGCCGCAAATATGCTCGATCCCACAGGTGGTGATACACAGCCAAGGGCCACATCATGACAGTGACAACTGAGAAGAAGCATGAGAAACAGTGGCAAAATAGAGAAGGGGCTTCACAAAACATTCCTGACTATCCCTCCACTATCATGTCCTTAGGGCTTGGACATGTAGTATGGAACAGTTATGCTTAATTCTGCTAGTCATCTTTACCTGTCTCCCATTGCACGAGGGGGGTTTTGAGGACAGGGACTTCTATAGCTACCTACCGGGTCTAGTACAAGGCTGTGCGCATCAGAGTATGCTGCTGACAGGCTAAGGGGAGAACCAGACAGTGTGATCACTTGCCTATGGTGTCACTGAACCATAAATAAGGCTAAATGTTAACAATGCCACAGAAACTATACAAAAAATCATGTGATGTTCTGATGTATAATGGCCACAGCCACAACTACTCAATTATTCCAGCCCCAAGCAAGCAGACTACATGCCAAAAGGAAGTAAATTAATTTATAAAAATGTGCTCTGGCAGTGGGAAAAAGTGCTCCAGGGATAAACAGAACCTAGTAGAGGAGCTCCTAAGAATTATGTTTTGCTGTATACAATACATTGGCTCTAAAAATTCCCTCCTTAAATAGGGACAGGCAATCCTTTATAGTTGTTAATGCAATATACGTTAGTGGAACCTCATCAATTTCTAAAACTAACTCAGTAAGAAATGAACTTCATATGTAGAGAGCCTGTTATGGGTGAGAAGAAAGATATTTTCATAACACTAACAGGTCACAAAAATATGAAAAGATCATTTTCTGGAGAATGAAATATAAAAGCCCTCTCCCTAGACCAAGATTTAACTGGGATTGGAAAGCTCTGAGCAGGGTACAGCTCATAGGCCATACTTACGCAACAAGTAGGACAGCAGGAGCCCAGAGATGTAGCGGCCCAAGACAGCCAAAAAGGTCAGTATCCCACAACTCAGCAAGCAGAACTGGAGGAGTCAGAAAGTAGTATTAAGTTTCTGCTACATGATAGGGCACTGGGGTGGGGATGAAGAGTTATGGTTGAAAGGTTATGATCTTTGAGTCAAGCATGGACATGTCAGAATGACCAGTACAGCCACTCTTACATCCAGTGGTGATTCTGTGAGGAAAAGGAGGCTTTCCCCTTCTATTCAAACTTCTCTTACATGGCTAACCCCAGTGGACTGTACCTCTCATGCTGGGAAATTGGTTTGAATAGAACTTAGCCAAAAATTCTCTCTGAAAGCAAGTGTTGGTAGTGGGTTTTTTAAGTCAAAAAACTAAAAAACACCAGCTCCTACCACATGTTTAATATGACACAGAATGCACACAAGCAAGCTTTCTTTTCCATCTTGAGGCATGAAAATAGCCTAAACTAAGTGGCATGCACCAAATGAGGAGTCACCAGGCTCTTGCCTTAGTCCTAATGGCAGGTCAGAAGCTGCTTCCTATAACTTCCCTTTGTCTCTACAAACATCAGTCTTTTCTTTCTTGAATGAGGATATGTAGTAAAGGAATAGTTTCAGTTTAGCATGAACTGAATTGAGAGGCCAGAGATGAAAGTGAAAAAGGGAAGTCTTACCTTGCCTGGGTTTTGCTTTTTGAAAAGCAAAAGATTCCTTATGAAAATGGTCCCACTAACCCAGACTTCAGCTACATGGTGACAGAGCTCGGGCACGCTGAGCAACCGAGGGTGCACAAAGCCCCAACTATGGGAGAGAGAAGGTGGAGCTGTGAAAGGAGGGTGTTGAAAATCCCCCCATATCACTGTGCAGGCAGCCAATGCTTCCAGGTTTAAACAGAGACTGGGGAGTGGCTAGTCCTAGGTGCTTTAGAGGTGAAGCATAACTCTTCTTGGTTCACCACGTTGAAACTTGAATTTAGGAAGTAGGAGGGCAAACTTGTTCTGGCAACTCCACCCTATGAGCAAGCAAATCAATCCACGTGTATAAACCTGCCACCAGCTCCAAAGCCTTTTGTGCTTAGAAACATTTTCTTCCTTACACTCAGACCATTGCAATTCCCTGCAATTGCAATCCAGTGATAAAAGTAAAGCACAGTCTGATTGACACCACTGCTGCTGAGGAGGAAGCAATGGTAGATGTGCCCCTCAGAGAGAAAATAAATAAAGCAGAGCCAAAATAAACCACAGCAGAGATAATTCCTTGAATCAAACATACAGGGTGGATGAACTGAGAAATGAAAGCAGGAGCTTTAAGACACAAGAGGAATCTTTGGCTTTGGCTTACTGATGCCAGGAACCAATGCATTTTCTGACCAGGAACTTTAAATAGCCAGAGGTCACAGAAAACACTAAATGACCTGGTACAAAAGCCAGGAGACAAAAATGAGTTGCCTCTAAGTTTACTTACTGGAGCTGAATAATGCAGCTGATTTCCTGGCATGTAAGGTTATGGGGCACTGTAATGCTTCTCTTTCAAAACTTTCTCTTGTAAAGATCAGAGGACAATGGCCACCTCAACATATTGCTCCCTGAACTTTAGGATATGTTAAAATGATTATTTGTAACAGACTAGGTTCTTGGCTTACACTGTATGTCCACAACATGGGGTTAACAACATGTAACCAGCATATTACAAGAGAATCAATCAGAGCAACAAAAAGGGATTTAATTAGTGTTCCATACCTCTCATTGTCTAATGCGTCGGGTCTTGGCACTACAATATTAAAACAAACACCAGCATTAGTTGGTAGGGAAAACTAAACATAAAAATATTAGGCTGTTGGTCTGACAGCTCACATTTTAATAAGTTTGGGGAAAACAAAACAGTAATAGCCAATAAAAAGGAGACACCATGTTAAACTGCCACAGTTAGGGAGCTGCAGACAAAGGAATAATAACTTATGCCTGGTTATTTTGTGAAGGAGAGGAAGAGGGGTCCAAATGGACCATTAAAGCCTCTAATTACCTTAAATAAAGGCCAAAGTCTACAAAAAGACTAGTCCATCCTACCCCTTGAGTGTCTGGGTTGCTCATATACATCAATGTGTGCCGGGCTACAAAGGCATGTTTTAGCTACTTCAACACTAGAATCTGTCTTTCTCTTTAAAAAGAGAACTATTAAGGTGGTGCCTGTGGCTCAGCAAGTAGAGCACTGACCCCATGTACCCAGGGTGGCAGGTTCGAACTGGGCACTGCCAAACTGCAACAACAACAAAAAAAACATTTCCAGGCGTTATGGCAAGCGCCTGTAGTCCCAGCTACTCAGGAGGCTAAAGCAAGAGAATCACCTAAGCCCAAGCACTGGAGGTTGCTGTGAGCTGTGACGCCACAGCACTCTACAGAGGGTGACAAAGTGAGACTCTGTCTCTAGAAAACAAAAACAAAAAAACCCAAAGAGACCCATTATCCACATGAATGATGTAAAAGCCTTTTGACACTGATCAGCCTTAAGACAGGTGGATGAATTACATGATTCCTTGGAAGTTTCTATAAAATTGGATGAGAATTTAAAAGTTTTATACTCTGGTTTGAAGATCCTATTAACATCTCAAAATTAACATGTGTAAAACCTATATCAATTTCCTTACTTTCATCTCCCCACCTAAACCAATTCCTCTGCCTTTGCCTTTATCTGCTACCTATAATGCCATTTACCCATTCTCCCAGCTTTAAAAATCTTAAAGCTGGTTTTTATTTCTTACTCTTCTAACTCCCATCCAACAATTTATTAGTTTGTTTTGTTTTGAGTCCTGCCTTCTCTCCAAGACAATGTTTCTTCCTTCTTCACAGATCTCCAAGTCATCCATCATTTGTTTTCAAAGACAACTCTCTGACTACCTCTCACAAAAATATTTCCATGGTCACCTAACAGATCATCTTCTTCCTCTTTTTCTCCTTCCATGTGGTCCTATAAAATGCTACCTAATTAATCTTTACTGTCATCTCAACACATAGCTCTAATTTAAAAATCTTCAATGAATACCTATTACCTATCAGACAAAGTCTAAACTTCTGAGCCTAACTTTAAGGCTTCATAAAATCTAATCCTGATATAGTTCCAGTTTTATTTCCTAGTATTCCCTTTAACAAACTCTTCATTCCTACCAAAATGATCAACTCTCTGCTCTCAGGAAATGTTTGGCAGCTTCTGGTTACTACTTGGACTAATCAAGCCACTGAGATCTCTAGAAACATGCTTTCTTCTCTATCTGATCAAATCTTTTGCTTTGGTCAAGGCTTGAGTTAGGACCAAAATACATGACAAATATATCAAACACATACTGCAATGTGACATTTCTGGTACTGTTCTAGAATTATCATTTAATTTTTAATATGTTTATGTATATATATAATGTTTGAGGGGAAAACCATACCTTATAGTACTTTTTTTTTTTTTTTTTTTGAGACAGAGCCTCAAGCTGTCGCCTTGGGTAGAGTGCCATGGCATCATAACTCACAGCAACCGCCAACTCCTGGGCTCAAGCGATTCTCTTGCCTCAGCCTCCCAAGTAGCTAGGACTATAGTCGTCCACCACAACGTCCGTTCATGTTTTGGTTATAGCTATCGCTGTTTGGCAGGCCTGGGCTGGATTTGAACCCACCAGCTCTGGTGTATGTGGCTGGCACCTTAGCCACTTGAGCTACAGGCACTGAGCCTACAGTACTTTCTATAAGCCATAATGCTTAGCTTGGTGTTTTGCAAATAAACACTTCAAAAGAAATTCTTTGCCTGTAACCCCAGGAGGATTAGGAGGCTGAGATGGGAAGATCACTTGAGGCCTGGCGTTCAAGACCAGCCCAGGCAACATAAAGAGACCCTGTATCTTAAAAATAAAAAAATTCCTAAGAGGTTAATTGATACTGCCTCAACATAGTATCCAATGAGGAGACTCAGGCCATTAAGTGGTCGATACAGACTTCCTGAGCTTAGTTAACAATGGGAAAGATGGAACCCAGCTTTGAATAACACATATGGGGCATAAGTCCTTCAAGTGTTTTCTAAAGCAAATAATTCAGACTTTAAAAGATAGCCCCCAGCTCCACGTACCTCCTCATAAATCCCCAAAACTAAAGGTAGAAATGGCAAGAAAGAATATTTCTGGTTTAGACTGCTCTAAATGCTATCAAACTCACCTTTTATTTCAGGCCAGATTTTGTTCTTCCATTGATCAATACACACAATGATCATCAAGCCAAATGCAAGTAAAAACACAAGACGAAGGGATGTCAGCGCAAAGAACCTATAGAGAGGGGGGAAAAAAAGAAACTGAACTTCAGAAAATACCAAATCTGCATTACAGGCTTTATAATAAACAGACTTGAATAAAAAGACTTATTTTTGTTGTTGTTGTTCTAACTAGTATAGTAACTATATACCTTGTGTAAATTATTTTAGCTTTCTGAACTTCAGTTATTCTACCTACAAGGCAGAGATAATAATTTGCTCTATAATGGCAGAAAACTAAATCAAATAACCTCTTATCGCCCTTTTCACCTTTTCAGTCTGTGACTCTTTATTTTCAGGGAGACATTCATCCTTGATAACAAGCTGTTATGATGAAAGCAAATATCTTTCTACCAAATTAGACTCTAGTGTAGGGTCAACAGTTTGTAGCAACAAACTGATAAAGATTCATTTAAAACACTGAATTCAATTATATATCCTCTACAGATGAGGCCAAAAAAAGTAAAATGACTTGTTTAAGGTCACAGTGAAAGTTGAACAACAGCTACATCCTAAAAGCTAGTTCTGAACCAGGTGTGGAGGCTCACACCTGTAATCCTAGCACTTAGGAGGCTGAAGCAGGAGGACCGCTTGAGACCAGGAGTTCAAGACCAGCTTGGACAACATAGGTGTGTCTACAAAAAAAAAAAAAGACATTTTGTTTGTTTTTATTTTTATTTTATTTTATTTTTTTTGTAGAGACAGAGTCTCACTGTACCGCCCTCAGGTAGAGTGCCATGGCGTCACACGGCTCACAGCAACCTCTAACTCTTGGGCTTACGCAATTCTCTTGCCTCAGCCTCCCGAGCAGCTGGGACCACAGGCGCCCGCCACAACGCCCGGCTATTTTTTTGTTGAGTTTGGTAGGGGCCGGGTTTGAACCCGCCACCCTCAGCATATGGGGCTGGCACCCTACTCACTGAGCCACAGGAGCCGCCCATTTTGTTTGTTTTTAAAGATAGGGTCTTGCTCTGTTACTTGGGCAGAGTGTAGTGGCCCAATCACAGCTCACTATAACCTCAAATTATTAGACTCAAGTGTCCCTCCTGCCTCAGCTTCCCAAGCTGGGACTACAGGTACACACCACCACAATGGGCTAATTTTTAAATTTTTTGTAAAGATGGGCCCACCTCTAGCAAAAAGGCATTTGAACAATCTGGAAAATCTAACACTGACAGTAGGTATGATGTTAGGGTAGTCACATTTTTAAAGAATCACCATCTTATAGAGATAAATACTATGAATGAAATGATATGACATCTGATATGTGCTGTAAAAATAAGTTTGGCACAGAAGTATACGCAAACAGATAAATTAAGATTGACCATGAGTTGATAACTACTGAAGGTAGGTAACGGGTATATAGGATTCTTTATTAATACTATTCTCTCTACCTCTGCATATGTTTAAAATATTTCACAATCAAATATTAAAAATTTTTAAAGCCAAACAAAAATATCCAGTCCTTATAACTCTACTATACCACCCTAAAACCTCTAAGATGGTACCTTGCAGAGTATCCGTAGTCTAGTGCTGGCCCACAAGCTGATTTTACCAATTTATGGGGAATTAAGTACAGAAATTGAAAGTAAGCACTTAGGATTTTTTTTTTTGAGACAGAGTCTCACTCTGTCACCCTTGGTTGAGTGCTGTGGCATCACAGCTCACAGCAACCTCAAACTCTTGGGCTTAAGCAATTCTCTTGACTCAGCCTTCCAAGTAGCTGGGACTACAAGTGCCTGCCACAACGCCTGGCTATTTTTTGTTGTAGTTGTCATTGTTGTTTAGCAGGTCCTAGCTAGGTTCCAACCCGCCAGCCCTGATATAAGTGGCTAGTGCCCTAACCACTAAGCTATGGGTAATGAGCCAGCACTTAGGAATTTTTTTTTTTTTTTTTTTTTGTAGAGACAGAGTCTCACTGTACCGCCCTCGGGTAGAGTGCCGTGGCGTCACACGGCTCACAGCAACCTCTAACTCTTGGGCTTACGCGATTCTCTTGCCTCAGCCTCCCAAGCAGCTGGGACTACAGGCGCCCGCCACAACGCCCGGCTATTTTTTGTTGCAGTTTGGCCGGGGCTGGGTTTGAACCCGCCACCCTCGGCATATGGGGCCGGTGCCCTACTCACTGAGCCACAGGTGCCACCCAGGAATTTTTTTTTTTTAGTACTTAGGATTTTTTGTAGAATTTTACCAAATAACTTTCAGTCTAACAATGTATTTAGACTTGTATTTTCTACATTTTAAAATTTGTTTAGTAACTTATTTATAATGTATTTTATAAAAGCATTGATTTGCAACAGATTGGTGGGAAAAAATCACTAGTCTTTTGTCACAGATGATTTGAGAAATACTGTTCTAAGATACAGAGGAAAGCCAAATGTATCACCAAAGAGGTAATCCAAGTACAGCAGGGCAGTAAAACGGAGCTTTTAAAGTTCAACTGGAGCCAGCTTACACCTGTAATCCCAGTACTTTTGAGGCCAAGGCAGGAGAATTGCTTAAGGTCAAGAGCTTGAGACCAGTCTGGTCAACACAACCTGGAGTTTGAAGTCACAGTGAAATATGATTGCACCACTCCACTCTAGCCTGGATGACAGAGTGAGATTCTGTGTCTAAAAATTGGGTGAGGCTTGACGCCCATAGCACACTGGTTACGGTGCCAGCCACATACATTGAGGCTGGTGGGTTTGAACCCAGCCCGGGCCAGCTAAACAACTGCAACAAAAAAAATAGCCGGGTGTTGTGGCAGGTGCCCATAGTCCCAGCTACTTGGGAGGCTGAGGCAAGAGAATCGCTTAAGCCCAAGAGCTGGAGGTTGCTGTGAGCTGTGACGTCACAGCACTCTACTGAAGGCGACAAAGTGAGACTCGTCTCAAAAATACTTAAAAAAAAGGTATTGTAATTATATATGAGATTAAAGAATGAAAGCAGCTTAAGTGAAATAAGCCTCTACAGCTGCCTCAGGCCATTAATCTTCTCTGTAAAGCCAGGGCATCATCCCAACAAACAAGCAAATTTAACAAGGCCAAGGATAAGCGATCTTGCTCCCGCGTGCTTCTGCTTTCCCATCCCAGCAGCAGCACATGGGACTTCTCTAAGGAAGCAATCTAGACTGCAATCTCCCCTTTCCATAGCACAATTACTAACACGAATAAAAAGGGGGGTCAGGAAAGGATATTAAGCTCTCCTATAAAGGTTGGTTTTGCAAAGATGATGGCAATAAAAATATTGATACTATTTCTCTAAAGCTGGACTATTTTAGCAGCCTGTTACAGCCCCATTCTTATAAGCTATGCTTACATTCAATTCAATGAACATTTACTGTCTTTTGTAACCGGAAAGAAGCCCAGTTACAAGAAAGAGTAAGACATCAACCTTATTCTCAAGTGTATTTGTGTGTATGTATGTAAAATAAAACATAACAAGGTAATAACAAAGAGGAGGATATCTACTGGGATTTTAAAGACAAATGGTAAAAAAAAAGGGGGGGGCAAAAAGACATGGGGAAAGAAGAGAGGACATTCAGATAGGGCGACAGCAAGCCAGCAAGATATTTAAGGAATTACAAGTAGTTTGATAGAACTAAAATATAGAAAACAGAAGGTGGGGGATCAATGTGGGAAGAGAGGTAGGACTCAGATCATAAAGGCCTTTTATGATAAAGGGTTTGGGGGTTTCATCCTGAAGATGAAGGTAAGCCAATACAGTTTTACAAAGGGAGTATCTTCTGGGTCATGAAGGCTAAAATAGTGAACACCTTTCTTTTTTTTTTTTTAGAGACAGTGTCACTTTATCACCCTCAGTAGAGTGCTGCGGCATCATAGCTCCCAGCAACCTCCAACTCTTGGGCTTAGTGGTTCTCTTGCCTCAGCCTCCCAAGTAGCTAGGACTACAGGCACCCGCCAGAATGCCCGGCTATTTTTTTGTTGTTGCAGTTTGGCCAGGGCTGGGTTCGAACCCACCACTCTCCATATGTGGGGCTGGCACCCTACCCACTGAGCCACAGGTGCTGCCCGTGAACACCTTTCTAAACAAGATTAATCCAGGTCCATAAATCAATTTTAGGCCTTTCCTTCAACAAACCACTCTAAGAATTTCAGAGAAAGAAGTGTTTTTCTGTATGATATAAAATAACATTTCTTGGGAAAACAGCTTCCAAATACATAAAAACTTAATGGGCTCGGCTCCCATAGCACAGTGGTTAGGGCGCCAGCCACAACCTCCAGACCGAGGCTGGAGGGTTGGAAACCAGCCTGGGCCAGCTAAAACAACAATGACAACTGCAACAAAAACAAAACCAACCTTTATAGGAGAGCTTAATATCCTTTCCTGACCCCCCTTTTTATTTGTGTTAGTAATTGTGCTGTGGAAAGGGAAGACTGCAGTCTAGATTGCTTCCCTAGAGAGCTCTTTCAAGTCCCATATGCTGCTGCTGGGATTGCAGTGGGCGCCTGCAATCCCAGCTACTTGGAAGGCTGAGGCAAGAAAATCGCTTAAACTCCAGAGTTTGAGGTTGCTGTGAGCTCTGAGGTGACATGGTGAGACTCTGTCTCAAAAAAAAAAAAAAAACTTAATGTTAAGATTACCTCAAAGAACTAGAGTTGACCCTTCATGGTAACTAACCAGGCAATTAGTATAAAGATTCTGTAGAGGGATCTATCAAATATAAGATATTATGGATAGGGCGGCACCTGTGGCTCAGTCAGTAAGGCGCCGGACCCATATACCAAGGGTGGCAGGTTCAAGCCCGGCCTCGGCTGAACTGCAACCAAAAAATAGCTGGGCGTTGTGGCGGGCGCCTGTAGTCCCAGCTACTCAGGAGGCTGAGGCAAGAGAATCGCTTAAGCCCAGGAGTTGGAGGTTGCTGTGAGCTGTGTGAGGCCACGGCACTCTACTGAGGGCCATAAAGTGAGACTCTGTCTCTACAAAAAAAAAAAAAAAAAGATACTGTCTCTTTACCAAAAAAAAGATATTATGGATAAGTGTGTGCTCCTTTCCTTCCAGTCCTCAATACAAAATTCCTAAATAAAAAGGGAATATCAACATCAGATTGATATGTTTTGTGCATAATGAGGTCACATCATGCTTGGCATTTTATATACATAACCTGAAAATCCAGCAGTAAAATCAACTCAGCAACTATGTACAAATTCAAGATATAACTGAAGATAAACTACTGGTAAGGGATGGAAGAAAAATAAGGGAGGCTTCCTCTGGATTAGTCTTGCAATGTGTATTCATGCAGGCCCCAAAATTCATAAGCAGATTTAACAGTGTGCAAGTTTGATAAGACAACATTCACAATATTTTTCATCAGCTATAATTAGCAAAAGAAATTTCCAACTTAGCAAAACAACTGCAAATACAGTCAACTCTGGATAGTCACATGTGAATTACTCAATTCGAAGCCTGCCATAGCTCATTATTTCTCCTTACCCACCACAGCCTCCTGATCTATTTTTTTTTCTTTTCTTTTTTTTTCCTTTGAGACAGGGTCTTATTGTATTGCCCAGGCTAGATTGTAGCAATGTCATTATAGCTCACTGCAACCTCAAACTCCCAGGTTCCAGTCATTTATTTGCCTCAACCTCCCCAGTAGCTGTGATTACAGGGACCTGCCACAAAGCCTGGCTCTTTTTTTGTTATAGTTATCATTGTTGTTTGGCAGGCCAGGGCTGGGATTGAACCCACCAGCCCCAGTGTATGTGGCCAGCACCCTAACCCCTGAACCTTTGTCTTTTTTTATTTTTTGAGCCAGAGTCTGACTTTGTTGCCTTCAGTAGAGGGCCATGGCATCATAGCTCATAGCAACCTCAAACTCTTGAGCCTAAGTGATCCTCTTGCCTCAACCTCGGAAGAAGCTGGGACTACAGGTGCCCAACACAATGCATTTTTTTTTTTTTTGAGATGGGGTCTCGCTCTTCCTCAGGCTGGTCTCGAACCTGTAAGCTCAGGGCAATCCACCAGCCTAAGCCTCCCAAGTGCTGGTATTACAGGTGTGAGCCATCATGCCCAGGTTTTTCTTATTTTTTTTTATTTTTTTTTTTTGGCCGGGGCTAGGTTTGAACCTGCCACCTCCAGCATATGGGACCGGCACCCTACTCCTTGAGCCACAGGCGCCACCCGGTTTTTCTTATTTTTAATGGCAAATATGTCTATTGGAGAAAGTGTAGAAAATATAAATAAGACAAAAATGAAATTAGCACATTGCTATCTAGGAACTGTCTTACAAAAAGAAAAAAATGTTTGTGAACTTAAGCCTCTAGATCCAATTACCAATTTACAGGAAGTACCAAGCACACGGGGATATGTTAAACCACAGGATGTAGTTAATAAAATCCAGTGTATAAGATACTTTATATCAGTGGTTCTCAACCTTCCTAATGCCTTCTAATACCACGACCCTTTAATACAGCTCCTCATGTGGTGGTGACCCCCCAATCATAAAATTATTTTTGTTGCTACTTCATAACTGTAATTTTGCTACTATTATGAATCACAATGTAAATATCTGATATGCAGGATGTATTTCCATTGTTACAAAGGGGTTGCGATCCACAGGTTGGAGAACTGTTGCTTTATGTCACCTCAAAAAAAAAAAAGAAAAGAAAAGAAAAAAGATACGGGCGGCACCTGTGGCTCAAGGAGTAGGGCTCCAGTCCCATATGCCAGAGGTGGCGGGTTCAAACCCAGCCCCAGCCAAAAAAAAAAAAAAGAACAGAAAAGAAAAAAGATACATTTTTTTCTTTTTGCAGTTTTTGGCCAGGGCTGGGTTTGAACCTGCCACCTCCAGCATATGGGCCTGGCGCCTTACTCCTTTGAGCCACAGGTGCCACCCAAGAAAAAAGATATTTTACAGGACAAAGCGTTTCTTTAACTAAACAGAGACATCCATAATAATATATGGACTTCTTTTGGATCTTGGATCCTAACCCAAAGTCTTTAAAGAAAACAACACAAAATATCATTTATGACCTTATAAGAAAATCAGGCATTTGAACACTAACTGGAATCATTAATTTTTTACATGTGATAATGGCAGTGGTATTAAGTCTATTTTTCAGAAACATATTAAAATACCTCAGGATTAAGTGATATGATCTGAACTTTGTTTTTGTTTGCTTGTTTTTTGTTTTTTGAGACTGAGTCTTACTTTGTCGTCCTCAGTAGAGTGTGGTGGAGTAAAAACTCACAGCAATCTCAAACTCTTGGGCTCAACTGATTGTCTTGCCTCAGTCTCCCAAGTAGCTGGGACTACAGGGTCCCACTGCCGTGTCCAGCTACTTTTAGAGACGGAGTCTCCATCTTGCTCAGGCTGGTCTCAAACCTATAAACTCAGGCAATCCACCCACCTCGGTCTCCCAGAGTTCTAGACATCCAAGCTTTGTCTCAAAATAATGAGGAGGTAGAAAATAAATGGGGTACAGAAGATAAAAAACTGGCCATGAATTTATAAAATGTAAAGCTGAGGACATAGTGGCACATAACATAATCCTATCTACTTATGCATGTTTTAAATTTTCCATAATAAAGTTTTTTAAATGATCCATCATCTACATACTTACTCTAAAACATGAAGAGAAATTATTCTCTCAACTTAAAAAAAAGGGTGGTGCCTGTGGCTCAGTGGATAGGGCATCGGCCCCATATACGGAGGGTGGCAGGTTCAAACTTGGCCCCGGTCAAACTACAACAAAAAAATAGTCAAGCGTGGCTATACACACATACCTGAGCTGACAGGTTTGAATCCAGCCTGGGCCCGCCAAACAACGATGGCTGCAACAAAAAATAGCTGGGCGTTGTGGCGGGTGCCTGTAGTCCCAGCTACTTGGGAGGCAGAGGCAGGAGAATCACTTGAGCCTAGGATTTGGAGGTTGCTGTGAGCTGTGATGCCATAGCACTCTACCCAGGGTGACAGCTTGAGGCCTCTGTCTCAAAAAAAAAAAAAATAGCCAGGCGTTGTGATGGGAGCCTGTAGTCCCAGCTACTTGGGAGGCTAAGGCAAAAGAATCTCTTGAGCCCAAGAGTTTGAGGCTATTGTGAGCTGTGACACCACAGCACTCTACCGAGGGCGACATACTGAGACTCTGTCTCAAAAACAAAACAAAAAAAAAAAACTTTTAAAAATGATTGCATCATACATATACATGTATATACCATTAGTCTCACTTTGTGGCCCTCAGTACAGTGCTATGGCATCACAGCTCACAGCAACGTCCAGCTCTTGGGCTTAGGAGATTCTCTTGCCTCAGCCTCTTGAGTAGCTGGGACTACAGGCACACACCACAATGCCTGGCTATTTTTTGTTGCAGTTTGGCCGGGGCCAGGTTCAAACCTGCCACCCTTGGTATATGGGGTCAGCTCGCTACCCACTGAACCACAGGTGCCGCCCTCACCATTAGTCTTTTACACCTTTCCCTAATTAAAGTCATGCTTCCAATTTTTGATGTAATGGAAAAAAAACTGAACTATATACATCACTGAGCAAAAATCTCTGTCCTTACTTATGATTAACTAGCAGAATTACTGGGTCAAAAATAATTTTTATATATTGGCTATATTGAGATATGATTTTGTGGGTTTTTTCTTTGAGACAGTCTGACTATGTCACCCTCAGTAAAGTGCCGTGAGTCACAGCTCACAGCAACCTCTAACTCTTGGGTTTAAGCGATTCTCTTGCCTCAGCCTCCCGAGTAGCTGGGACTACAGGCACCCGCCATGACACCCAACTATTTTTTGTTGCAGTTGTCATTGTTGTTTAGCAGGCCCAGGCTGGGCTCGAACCCGCCACCCTCGGTGTATGTGGCTGACAACATCACCACTGTGCTACATGAACCACAGAGCCTTTTTTTTTTTTTTTTTTTGAAACAGAGGCTCAAGCTGTCGCTCTGGGTAGAACGCTGTGGCATCACAGCTCACAGCAACCTCCAACTCCTGGGCTCAAGTGATTCTCCTGCCTCTGTCTCCCAAGTAGCTGGAACTATAGGTGTCCGCCACAACACCTGACTATTTTTTGACTGCAGCTGTCATTGTTTGGCAGGCCCAGGCTGGACTTGAACCCGCCAGCTTAGGTGTATGTGGCTGGCACCTTAGCTGCTTGAGCCACAGGTGCCGAGCCAAGATATGCTTTTCATACCATAAAATTCACCCCTTTACATTTTCTAATTCAATAGTTTTTAATATACTCACAAAGTTGTGCAATTATCACCATTATCTAATTTTAGAACATTTTTATCACCCCAAAAGAAACTCATACCCAGCAGAAATCACTCCCTATGTCTCCCAGCCCTGGAAAAGATATTAACTTCTTAAGTAGCTAAATATAAGTTGCCAAACTTACTTTCTAGAAAAGTTGTAATTTAAGTTCCTATCAGCCACATGCCCATTTTTCCATATATTCCCCAGAATTAAATATTACTATATTTTCAATTTAAGCAGAAATTAGTAACTCATCGCCATTTTGATATATTTGGATTTTTTGATACTAGTGAGAGTGAAATTTTACATATCCACTGTTTTAGTTTTTTTTTTTCCTTTTGTAACCTGTCTCCCTGCTTTGTCAGGGACTAAAATTCAATTACATTATCAGTCTAGGCTGAGCGCAATAGCTCAGGCCTGTAATCCTAGCACTCTAGAAGGCTGAAGCAGGTAGATTGCTTGAGCTTGGGAGTTCAAGACCAGCAGGATTAAGAGTGAGACCCATTATCTACCAAAAATAGAAAAACTAGCCACGTATTGTGGCAGGCACCTGTACTCGCAGCTATTCTGGAGTCTTGAGCCACTTGAGCCCAGGGGTTTTAGGTTGCTGTGAGCTATGATGGCCACAACACTCTATCCAGGGTGACAGAGTGAGACTCTGTCTCAAAAAAAAAAAAAAAATTATCAGTCTAAATAAAATCTACTGGGCTGGTGAGGTGGCTCACACCTATAATCCCAGCACTTTGGAAGGCTAAGGCAGAAGGAAGGCTGAGGCAGAAGTTGAGCCCAGGAGTTTGAGACCATCATAGCTCACAGCAACCTAAAACCCCTGGGCTCAAGTGACAATACAATAAGAATTTATCTCTACAACATATTTTAAAACAGGCCGGCCATGGTGGATCATGCCTGTAATCCTAGCACTCTGGGAGGCTGAGGCGGGTAGACTGCTTGAGCTCATGTGTTCAAGACCAGCCTGAGAAAAAGTGAGACCCTGTCTCTACTAAAAATAGAAAAATTGAGACAAAAAGATTGCTTGAGCCCAAGAGTTGGAGGTTGCTGTGAGCTATGACACTATGGCACTCTACCCAGGGCGACAACTTGAGACTCTGTCTCAAAAAAAATTTTTTAAACAAAAAAAATCCCATGGAATAGCAATCTTGTATCCAGAAAGATAAGAAATTCTAAAACTAAACATAATCTTTTTAAGGTTAATTATAGATCGTGGATCTTCATTATTAGTACAGGTGAATTAAAGTTTGCTAACATAAATAATGACCACATCTCTATTTTCAATCAAAGAAGACACTATTTTGGCTGGGCAAGGTAGCTCATGCATGTAATTATAGTACTCCAGAGGGCCAAGGCAGGAGGATCCCTTGAAGCGCAAGAGTTCAAGACCAACCTGAGCAAGAGTGAGACTCCATCTCTACTAAAAACAAAAACAGAAAAATTACCTGGGCATTGTGGGGGGCGCCTGTAGTCCCAGCTACTTGGGAGGATGAGACAGTAGTATCGCTTGAGCCCAGGAGTCTGAGGTTGCTATGAGCTAGGCTAATGCCATGGCACTCTAGCCTGGACAACAGAGTGAGACTTTGTCTCAAAAAAAAAAAAAAAAGATACTATTTCCAGACTTCTTTGTTATTACATGTCTCAGAGGCACCTCAGAACAAAGCATCCTATCCTATAGGGACTGAAAGCCTATTATAGCACAGCACTTATGACAGGTTAATGAGCCCAGTCACTGGTAAATTTAAAGGAAAAACTAACTAAACCTGTGTTATGTAGTGATAGTTATTACTTGTACAAAAACAGAAATGAAGCCAGCTAGCTGCTAATGGTAATGGAGAGAAAGCACCAAAGCTTACAATTAGGGCAGATAAAAACTAAAGACAAAGAAAGGCCAAGTAAGTTAAGGCATCCTTGGGAGTCTTCCTGGCTACCAAAGGCAGCAGTAACCCTTCAAAGACTCTCATCAGAAACATTTGCTCAGTCTAGATGCAGTGGTTCATGCCATAATACCAGTATTTTGGGAGGCTGAGGCAAGAGGATTCCATGGGCCCAGGTGTTCAAAGTTGCAATGAACTATGTGCCGCTGCACTCTAGGCTGGGCAATAGAGCAAGAGGCTGTCTCTTAACAAAAAAACAAAAAAGAGGCCAACTGCAGTGGCTCATGTCTGTAATCCCAGCATTTGGGAAGGCTGAGGTGAAATCATGTTAGGACAGATGTTGGAGACCAATCTGAACAAAACAAGACTTCCAAAAAAAGGAAAAAAAAATTAGCCAGTGTGGTGGTGTGTACCTGTGTCCAAACTACTAGAAGAGATGAAGCAGAATAGCTTAAGCCCAGGAATTTGAGGCTGTAGTGAGCTATGATGATACCACTGCACTCTTGCCCAGGTAATAAAGACCATGTCTTAAAAAAAATACCCAAAACCGCCAGGTATGCCTGTAATCCTAGCACTCTGGGAGACTCAGGCAGAAGAACTGCTTGAGCTCAGGAGTTTGAGACCAACTAAGCAAGGGGGAGATCCTGCCTCTAAAAATAGGCGGGCATTGTGGCAGGTGCCTATAGTTCCTGCTACTCAGATGGCTGAGGCAAGAGGACTTTTTGAGCCAAGAGTTTGAGTATACTGTGAGCTATGACACCACAGCACTTTACCAAGGGTAACAAAGTGAGACTCTGTCTCAAAAAAAAAAAAACTAAAGACATCCCTTCCATTTCTTATTCCTCACTATTGCTTTTATTCAAATTCTAACATTTTAAATCAGAATTGCTTTATGCTCTTAATTACTTCTCAGGTTATTTTTTCATTTGGGTTTTTTTTTTGGGTGGGGGAAGGGACACACATTATTTGTTCTCATGTGTGAAAACACAGATTCCATAATACTCCCAGAAGTATAGTATGGTTAACTCAGATTAGTGATTATAAAAAGCAGATCAACAGAAATTTCAGAAGGAAATCATCTGTGGGTTCATGCAAACCAATATTTCTAATTCAAAGACTACTTAGAACACAGAATATTAAAAACTGGAATGAGGCCTCCTTGAGTCATATGCTCTTCATAAAGTGGGGGGAGGGAGCCTGGAGTTCATACACATCTCCAGGGCTCATTTACTCTCTTCTATTTCCAAGTTAAACCAAAAAGTTACTCGAACCTTTTCTGATCCTGTCAGGATACATGCTTGCTGACTCTCATATTCTTTCCCAAAGCACTCATTTACAGAGAAGCTGAAGCTAATGAAAATACAAGCTACTGGAAGGGAAGCCTTGGTATTTCCATTATTATCCTAGAGATAACAACAGATCAGTGACCAGAAGTAATCTAGACTGGAAGATCTCTGAAATGGCCATCATAATTTCTCTGGAACCTGAAAAAAAAAAGAGTGAAAGCCTTGAAATACTAGTAACAAGGTATCTATATCTCTTTTATTATTTTTTTTAAGATGTAAGACAGCACATTCACAAGTGCAGAAAAACCATGACTGAGAATACAGAACACTGAAAGCTGAGAGGTACCTACCTGAACTCTGATGATTTTTTATACTCCAAACTTTTAATACCTCACAATGCATAAAAACTCAGTTCTTGGGCTCAGCGCCCGTAGCACAGTGGTTACGGCACCAGTCACATACATGGAGGCTGGTGGGTTCGGCCCAGGCCAGCTGACCAACAATGACAACTGCAACAACAACAACAAAAAAAATAACCAGGCGTTGTGGCCAGCGCCTGTAGTCCCAGCTACTTGGAGGGCTAAGGCAAGAGAATTGCTTAAGCCCAGGAGTTTGAGGTTGCTGTGAGCTGTGACACTACAGCACTCTACTAAGACTCTGTCTCAAAAAAAAAAAAAAATTCAGTTCATGATTTGCCATTATTCAAAACAAATCATTGAAGAAAAACTAAATATTTTAGATTTGATATATTCTGACTTGAGCTAATGACCCTCTCCCTTTCCTAAATATTTATGACAATGCTGGAATGTCAAGTCCAACTTTCATTTTAAATTTCAGATTACCCTCTAAGGAATTTCCCCAAACAATTCCATGAATTTCAATGCCCTAGTCTCCTGGACTTTAACACTATCTGTGCCCTTCATGTAGGTAAGAGTCCTCTACATGAATGGCATACTCAACTGTTCTGTCTTCAAGAGTCAAACCCTTGGCTTGGCGCCTGTGGCTCAAGCGGCTAAGGCGCCACCCACATACACCTGAGCTGGCAGGTTCGAATCCAGCCTAGGCCGCCAAACAACAATGATGGCTGCAACCTAAAAATAGCCGGGTGTTGTGGCTGGTGCCTGTAGTCCCAGCTACTTAGGAGGTGGAGGCAGGAGACTCACTTGAGCCCAGGAGTTGGAGGTTGCCGTGAGCTGTGATGCCAGGCACTCTACCCAGGGCGGCAGCTTGAGGCTCTGTCTCAAAAAAAAAAAAAAGTCACACTCTCATTTTGCTATATCTCTTCTTCTTCACCTTCTCAGAGTGTGATGGGAAAGTAAGAATAACTGTGCTGGAATACACAGCAGGCAAGCTACCAGGAAATACCAGAGATAAAGACCAATCACAACAGTGCTTTAAGAGACCCAGAGTACAAAAGGGAGTTCTGGGTGGGATTCTAAACATAGCATATTTGAATAATAAGCTTAAGTAAAGACTGTTGGGGCCAGCAAATTAAAGCTAACTGTAACATTTAAAGATGAGTCCCAATCAGAGGAGCTCCTTATGTACATACCTCAGCCCCACATTCTGCTTCAGAAATCTCTCCAACAATGGACTTAGAAAAAGTCCCCTCCTCAAAAATAACAACATACATGCTATCAATTCATTTGTGTTGATAAGCCTTTGGTTTAGAATTCATTTAAACCCTGACATGGTCTTTTTCATTGGCCAGTCATACTTGGATACAAACTGGCTGCATGAGAACCAAACCCTAGGGGCACCAAACCCGCGCGGTAAATAAAGTTTTGACTGGATAAATGCTCCAGAATGAGATGCCAAAGTTAAGGGTTTCTTACACCGAGTGGTGGAAGGGAAGCTGGTACCAGAGGGTCAGGAAAGAAGCATTACCAAAAATAAGTGAAGAATGTACCTGGAAAAGTGTATTGTCAAGTTTGCTAAACACTGTGGAAGCAACAAATGCCAGAGACTGCTGTGACACTTCTCACCTGGGTCTTCTTCAAATAGGGAGAGGATTAATTTAATAGATGAACACCATTTTCAGGTCAAAGAACTTAGAACTATTTGTTCTGCTCCAGGTCACCAAAACTCTTCTTTCAAACAAAGAATAATAAATGTTTTGACTTTAAAACCAAGAATTTGAGGTGGTGCCTGTGGCTCAAAGGAGTAGGACGCTGGCCCCATAGGCCGGAGGTGATGGGTTCAAACCCAGCCCCAGGCCAAAAACTGCCAAAAAAAAAACCAAAAAAACAAGAATTTTAAGAGGAAAGCTATTTTTAGCAAAAATATATTTTTAAATTTTGTTTTAAAGAAAACACATACTTTGGCTCGGCACCTGTGGCTCAAGCGGCTAAGGCGCCAGCTGCATACACCTGAGCTGGTGGGTTCGAATCCAGCCCAGACACACCAAACAACAATGACCTACAACCAAAAAATAGCCAGGTGCTGTGGCAGGCGCCTTTAGTCTCAGCTACTCAGGCGGCAGAGGCAGGAGAATCGCTTGAGCCCAGGAGTTTGAGGTTGCTGTGAGCTGTGATGCCACTGCACTCTAACCAGGGCCACAGCTTGAGGCTGTGTCTCAAAAAAAAAAAAAAAAAAGAAAGAAAAAGAAAACATACTTTGTTGTTTGTCTTATTCCATTCACCTATAGAAGACTCACCTAAGGGTAGATTCCCTGATTCCCTTGGAACTCCTCTAGTTATGAACAAATCCAAACTAAGCTTGGTAGATCCTAGCAAG